>NC_138874.1:24754924-25954924 GCF_965194805.1 Balaenoptera borealis
CTATTACCATGGGTACTATCACCAAGGGCACTGTCACCGTGAGCACTCTCACCATGAGAAATGTCACCGTGGGCACTGTCACCATGAGCACGGTCATCATGGGCACTGTCACCATGGAATTGTCACCATTAGAACTGTCACTGAGGGCACTATCACCGAGAGCACTATCACAATGGACACTGTCACCATAGGCACTGTCACCATGGACACTGTCACCATCAACACTATCATCATGGGCAGTGCCACCATGAGGAATTTCACCATGGGAACTCCAACCATGTACACCGCCAGCTTTAGCACAGTCACCATGGGTTGTGTGACCATGAGCACTGTAACCATGGGCACTGTCACCATGCGAACTCTCACCATGAGCACTGTCACCGTGGGCAATGTCACCATGAGCACTATCACCGTGGGCACTGTCACCTTGGGAACTGTCACCATGAGCACTATCACTGTGAGCACTATAACCATGGGCAGTGTCACCATGAGCAATATTTCCATTAACACTATCACCGTGAGCACTGTCACTGTCGGCACTGTCACCGTGTGCACTGTCAAAATGAGCACTGTCACCATGGGAATATCACCTTGGGCACTGTCACCATGGGCAGTTTCACCATGAGCATTGTTACCATGGGCACTCTCACGATGTACACTGTCACCATGAGCACTATTATCATGGGTAGTGCCACCATGAGGAATTTCACCATGGGAACTCCAACCTTGTTCAACGCCAGCATGAGCACAGTCACCATGGGCAGTGTCACCATAAACACTGTCACCATGGGCAATTTCAACATGGCCACTCTCACCATGGGCACTGTCACCATGGACACTGTCATCCTGAGTTCTGTTACCATGGGAAATGTCACCATGAGCACTGTCCTCTTGGGAACTGCCACCATGGACACTGTCACCATGAGCACTGTCACCATCGGAACTGTCACCATGTGCACTGTCACCATGGGAACTCTCACCATGAGCACTGTCACCATGGGAAATGTCACTTTGGGCAGTGTCACCATGGGCACTGTCACCATGGGCAGCGTAAACATGAGCAGTATTACCATGAGCACTATCACCATGAGCACTATCACCATGGGAAGTGTCACCATGAGCAACATCAACATGGGCACGGTCACCATGAGCACTATTAAAATTGGCACTATCACCATGGGCACTATCAACGTGAGCAGTGTAAGTGTGGGCATTCTCACCGTGTGCACTGTCACCAATAGCACTGTCACCATGAGCACTATCACTTTGGGAACTGTCACCATGGGAACGGTCACAATGGGCAATGTCAACATTAGCACTGTCACCATGGCAATTCTCACAATGAGCACTGTCACCATGGGCACTGTCACCATGGGCACAGTCACCATGGGTACTGTCACCATGGGCACTTTCAAAGTGGGCACTGTCACCATGCGAACTGTCACCATGAGCACTGTCATCATGAACTCTGTTACCATGGGAAATATCGCCATGAGCACTGTCATCTTGGAAACCGCCACCATGGACACTGCCACCATGAACAATGTTACCATTGGCACTGCCACAGTGAGCACGGTCACCGTGAGCACTGTCACCATGGGAACTGTCACCATGTGCACTGTCACCATGGGAACTCTCACCATGAGCACTGTCACCATAAGAAATGTCACTATCGGGAGTGTCACCATGGGCACTGTCACCATGGGCAGTGTCACCATGAGCACTATTACCATGAACACTATCACCATGAGCACTATAACCAAGGCCAGTGTCACCCTGAGCGCTATCACCGTGAGCACTATCACCATGGGCAGTGTCACCATGAGCAATATCAACATGGGCACTGTCACGGTGAGCACTATTACAATGGTCACTATCGCCATGAGCACTATCACCGTGAGCATTGTCACTGTGGGCATTGTCACCGTGTGCACGGTCACCATGAGCACTGTCACCATGAGCACTATCACCATGGGAACTCTCACCATCGGAAGGGTCACCATGGGCAATGTCAACCTGAGCACTCTCAACATGAGAACTCTCACCATGAGCACTGTCACCATGGGAAATGTCACCATGGACACTGTCACCATGAACACTATCATCATGGGTAGTGCCACCATAAGGAATTTCACCATGGGAACTCCAACCATGTACAACGCCAGCATGAGCACATTCACCATGGGCAGTGTCACAATGAGCACTGCCACCATGGGCACTTTCATCATGGGCACTGTCACCATGCGAACCGTCACCGTGAGCACTATTACCATGAGCACTATCACCAAGGGCACTGTCAGCGTGAGCACTATCACCGTGAGCACTATCACCGTGAGCACTGTCACCATGAGAAATTTCACAGTGGGCACTGTCACGATGAGCACTGTCACCAAGGGCATTGTCAACATAAGCATTGTCATCATGGGAACTCTCACCATGAGCACTATCACCATGGGAAATGTCACCATGGGCACTGTCACCATAGGTATTGTCACCATGGACACTCTCACCATGAGCACTATCATCATGGGCATTGCCACCATAAGGAATTTCACCATGGGAACTCCAACCATGTACACCGCCAGCATGAGCACATTCACCATGGGCCGTGTCACCATGAGCACTATCACCATGAGCACTGTCACCATGGGCACTATCACCATGGGAACTGTCACCACCGGAACGGTCACCATGGACACTGTTAAGGTTAGCACTGTCACCATGGAAACTCTCACCATGAGCATTGTCACCGTGGGCACTGTCAACATGAGCACTGTCACCTTGGACACCGTCACCATGGGCACTGTCACCATGGGCACTGTCACCATGGACACTGTCACCATGGGCACTGTCACCATGGGCACTTTCAACATGGGCACTCTCACCATAGGCACTGTCACCGTGGACACTGTCACCATGGGCACTTTCACCATGAGCACTATCATCATGGGCAGTGCCACCATAAGGAATTTCACCATTGTAACACCAACCATGTACACCGCCAGCATGAGCACAGTCAACATGGGGACTGTCAACATGAGCACTGTCACCATGTGAAATGTCTCCATGAACACTATCACCATGAGCACTTTCACCAAGGGCACTGTCACCATGAGCACTATCACCGTGAACACTATCACCATGAGCACTGTCACCATGAGCACTATCACCATGGGCAGTGTCACTGTGAACACTATTACCATGGATACTATCACGAAGGGCACTGTCACCGTGACCACTATCACAATGGGCACTCTCACTATAGGCACTGTCACCATCAACACTATCATCATGGGCAGTGCCACCATGAGGAATTTCACCATGGGAACTCCAACCATGTACATCGGCAGCTTTAGCACAGTCACCATGGGCTGTGTCACCATGTGCACTGTCACCATGGGCAGTGTCACCAAGCGAACTGTCACCATGAGCACTGTCACCGTGGGCAATGTCACCATGAGCACAGTCACTGCGGGCACTGTCACCATGGGAACTGTCACCATGAGCACTATCACCGTGAGGACTATAACCATGGGCACTGTGACCGTGAGCAATATCACCATGAACACTGTCACCATGGGAAATGTCACCGTGGGCAATGTCACCGTGTGCACTGTCAACATGAGCACTGTCACCATGGGAAATGTCACCATGGGCACTGTCACCATGGGCAGGGTCATCATGAGCACTGTCACCATGGGCACTCTCATGATGGACACTGTCACCATGAGCACTATCATCATGGGCAGGGCAACCATGAGGAATTTCACCATGGGAACTCCAGCCATGTATACCGCCAGCTTGAGCACTGTCACCATGGGCACTTTCAACATGGCCACTGTCACCATGTACACTGTCACCATGGACACTGTCATCATGAGCTCTGTTTCCATGGGAAATGTCACCATGAGCACTGTCATCTTGGGAACTGCCACCATGGACACTGCCACCATGAGCACTGTAACCATTGGCTCTGCCACAGTGAGCATTGTCACCGTGAGCACTGTCACCATGGGAACTCTCACCATGAGCACTGTCACCATGGGAAATGTCATTATGGGCAGTGTCACCATGGGCACTGTCACCATGAGCACTGTCTCCATGAGCACTATTACCATGAACACTATCACCATGAGCACTATCACCAAGGGCATTGTCACCATGAGCACTATCACCGTGAGCACTATCACCATGGGCAGTGTTACCTTGAGCAATATCAGCATGGGCACTGTCACGGTGAGCACTATTACAATGGGCACTTTCCCCTTGAGCACTATCACCGTGAGCACTGTCATCGTGGGCATTGTCACCATGTGCACTGTCCCCATGAGCACTGTCACCATGAGCACTATCACCATGGGTACTGTCACCATGGGAACGGTCACCATGGGCAATGTCAACATGAGCACTATCACCATGCGAACTGTCACCATGAGCACTATCACTAAGGGCACTGTCACCATGAGCACTGTCACCATGAGCACTGTCACAGTGGGAACCTTCACCATGAGCACTCTCACCATGGGTACTGTCACCATCGGCAATTTCAACATGGGCACTGTCACCATGCGAACTGTCACCATGTACACTATCATCATGGGCAGTGCCACCATGAGGAATTTCAACATGGGAACACCAACCCTGTACACCGCCAGCATGAGCACAGTCACCATGGGCATTATCACCATGAGCACTGTCACCGTGGGAACTTTCAACATGGGCACTATCAGCATGTGAACTGTCACCATGGGCAGTGTCACCATGAGCACTATCACCAAAGGCACTGTCAACGTGAGCACTATCACCATGAGCACTATTACCATGGGCAGTGTCACCGTGAGCAATATCACCATGGGCAGTGTCACCATGGGCACTATCACCATGAGCACTATCACCAAGGGAACTGTCACCGTGAGCACTATCATCGTGAGCACTCTCACCCTGAACACTGTCACCATGAGCACTGTCACCATGAGCACTGTCACAGTGGGAACCTTCACCATGAGCACTCTCACCATGGGTACTGTCACCATCGGCAATTTCAACATGGGCACTGTCACCATGCGAACTGTCACCATGAGCACTATCACCATGAGCACTATCACCAAGGGCACTGTCACCGTGAGCACTGTCACATTGAGCACTGTCACAGTGGGCACTGTCACTATGAGCACTATCACAATGGGCACTGTCACCATAGGCACTGTCACCATGGACACTGTCACCATGAGCACTATCATTATGGGCAGTGCTACCATGAGGAATTTCACCATCGGAACTCCAACCAGGTACACCGCAAGCATGAGCACAGTGACCATGGGCAGTGCCACCATGAGCACTGTCACCATGGGCACTTTCAACATGGGCTCTGTCACCATGTGAACTGTCACCATGAGCACTATCACCATGAGCACTGTCTCCATGAGCATAGTCACCGTGGGCACTGTCGCCATGAGCACTGTCACCATGGGCACAGTTACCATGGGAACTGTCACCATGAGCACTATCACCATGAGCACTATCACCATGGGTAGTGTCACCGTGAGCAAAATCACCATGGGCACTGTCACTGTGAGCACTATTAACATGGGTATTATCACCAAGGGCACTGTCACCGTGAGCACTGTCACCATGAGCACTGTCACCGTGGGCACTGTCACCATGAGCACTGTCATCATGGGCACTGTCACCATGGACACTGTCACCATGAACACTATCACCATGGGCAGTGCCACCATAAGGAATTTCACCATGGGAACTCCAACCATGTACACTGCCAGCATGAGCACAGTCACCATGGGCAATGTCACCATGAGCACTGCCATCATGGGGACTTTCAACATGGGCACTGTCACCATACGAACTATCACCATGAGCACTATCACCATGAGCAGTATTACCATGAACACTATCACCAAGGGCATTGTCAATGTGAGCACTATCACCGTGAGCAATATCACCATGAGCACTGTCACCATGAGCATTGTCACCGTGGGCAATGTCACCATGGGCACTGCAACCATGGGAACTGTCTTCATGAGCACTGTCACCGTGAGCACTATCACCATGGGTAGTGTCACCATGAACAATATCAACATGGATGCTGTCACCGTGAGCACTATTACTATGGGCACTATCACCATGGGCACTGTAACTGTGAGCACTGTAACCATGAGCACTGTCACCGTGGGCGCTGTCAACATGAGCACTGTCTCCATGGGCATTGTCAACATGAACATTGTCACCATGGGAACTCTCACCATGAGCACTGTCACCATGGGCAATTTCAACATGAGCACTGTCACCATGCACACTGTCACCATGGGCACTCTCACCATAGGCACTGTCACCATGGACACTGTCACCATGGGCACTGTCACCATGAGCACTGTCACCATGGGAACTGTCACCATGAGCACTGCCACCATGGGAAATGTCACTATGGGCAGTGTCACCATGGGCACTGTCACCATGGGCAGTGTCACCATGAGCACTATTACCATGAGCACCATCACCATGAGCACTATCTCCATGGGCACTGTCACATTGAGAACTATTACCATGGATACTATCACCAAAGGCACTGTCATCGTGAGCACTATCACCATGAGCACTGTCACTGTGGGCATTGCCACCATGAGCACTGTCATCATGGCCACTGTCACCATGCGAACTGCCACCCTGAGCACTATCACAGTGGGCACTGTCACCATGAGCACTGTCACCATAGGCACTGTATCCATGGTAACTGTCACCATTGGCACTATCACGGTGAGCACTATCACCATGGGAACTGTCACCATGGGAAAGGTCACCATGCGCACTGTAACCATTGGCACTGCCACAGTGAGAACTGTCACAGTGAGCACTATCACCATGGGCACTGTCACCATGTGCACTGTCACCATGGGAACTCTCACCATGAGCACTGTCACCATGGGAAATGTCACTATGGGCAGTGTCACCATGTGCACTGTCACCATCGGTAGTGTCAACACGAGCACTATTACCATGAGCACTATCACCGTGAGCACTGTCACCGTGGGCCATGTCACCATGTGCACTGTCACCATGAGCAATATCACCATGGGAACTGTCACCATGGGCACTGTCAACGTGAGCACTGTCAGCATGGAAACTCTCACCAGGAGCACTGTCTCCATCGGAAATGTCACCATGGACACTGTTCACCATGGGAAGTGTCACCATGAGCACTGTCACCATGGGGACTGTCACTATGGACACTGTCTCCATCGGCACTCTCACCATGGGCACTGTCACTGTGGAAAATGTCACCATGGGCACTGTAACCATCTACACGGTCCCGAGGAGCACTATCACCATGGAAACTGTATCCATCAGCATTGTCCCCATGGGCACTGTCAACATGAGCACTGTCATCCATCAGCACTGTCGCCATGGGACCTCTCACTATGAGGACTGTCACAATTGGAAATGTCACTATGGGTATTGTCACCAAGGGCACTGTCACCATGAACACTATCATCATGGGCAGTGCCACCATAAGGAATTTCACCATGGGAACTCCAACCATGTACACGCCCAGCATGAGCACAGTCACCATGGGCAGTGTCACCATGAGCACTGCCACCATGGGCACTTTCGACATGGGCACTGTCACCATGCGAACTATCACCATGAGCAATTTCACCATGAGCAGTATTACCATGTGCACTATCACCAAGGGCACTGTCAATGTGAGCACTGTCACCGTGAGGACTATCACCATGAGCACTGTCACCATGAGCATTTTCACCGTTGGCACTGTCACCAGTAGCACTGTCACCATGGGCACTGTAACCATGGGAACTGTCACCATGAGCACTATCAACGTGAGCACTATCACCATAGGAAGTGTCACCGTGAACAGTATCACCATGGGTACTGTCACCATGAGCACTATTACCATGGGCACTATCACCATGGGCATTGTCACTGTGAGCACTGCCACCATGAGCACTGTCACTGTGGGCACTGTCATCATGAGCACTATCACCGTGAGGACAATAACCATGGGCAGTGTCACCGTGAGCAATATCACCATGAACACTGTCACCATGAGCACTGTCATCATCGACACTGTCACCATGGGGACTGTCACTATTACAACTGTCACTGTGGGCACTATCACCGTGAGCACTATCACAATGGGCACTGTCACCATAGGCACTGTCTCCATGGACACTGTCACCATGAACACTATCATCATGGGCAGTGCCAACATGAGGAATTTCAGATTGGGAACTCCAACCATGTACATCGGCAGCTTTAGAACAGTCACCATGGGCTGTGTCACCATGAGCACTGTCACCATGGGGACTGTCACCATGCGAACTGTCACCATGAACACTGTCACCATGGGAACTGTCACCATGAGCACTATCACCGTGAGGACTATAACCATGGGCACTGTCACAGTGAGCAATATCACCATTAACACTGTAACCATGGGAAATGTCACCTTGGGCACTGTCACCTTGTGCACTGTCAACATGAGCACTGTCACCATGGGAAATGTCACCATGGGCACTGTCACCATGGGCAGTGTCATCATGAGCACTGTCACCAAGTGCACTCTCACGATGGACACTGTCACCATGAGCACTATCATCATGGGCAGTGCCACCATGAGGAATTTCACCATGGGAACTCCAACCATGTACACCGCCAGCATGAGCACAGTCACCATGGGCAGTGTCACCATGAGCAATGTCACCATGGGCACTTTCGACATGGGCAATGTCACCATGGACACTGTCATCATGAGCTCTGTTACCATGGGAAATGTCACCATGAGCACTGTCATCTTGGGAACTGCCACCATGGACACTGCCCCCATGAGCACTGTAACCAATGTCACTGCCACAGTGAGCACTGTCACCGTGAACACTGTCACCATGGGAACTTTCACCATGTGCACTGTCAATATGGGAACTCTCACCATGAGCACTGTCACCATGGGAAATGTCACTATGGGCAGTGTCTCCATGGGCACTGTCACCATGGGCAGTGTCACCATGAGCAGTATTACCATGAGCACTATCACCATGAGCGCTATCACCAAGGGCAGTGTCACCGTGAACAATATCAACATGGGCAACGTCACCGTGAGCACTATTACAATGGGCACTATCGCCATGAGAACTATCACCGTGATCACTGTCACCGTGGGGATTGTCACCATGTACACTGTCACCATGAGCACTGTCACCATGAGCACTATCATCATGGGCATTGCCACCATAAGAAATTTCCCCATGGGAACTCCAACCATGTACACCGCCAGCATGATCACAGTCACCGTGGGCAGTGTCACCATGAGCACTCTCAACATGAGCACTATCACCATGAACACTATCACCGTGGGCATTGTCACCGTGACCACTATCACCATGGGCAGTGTCACCGTGAGCAATATCACTATGGGCACTTTCATGTGAGCACTATTACCATGGGTACTATCAGCAAGGGCACTCTCACTGTGAGCACTGTCACTATGAGCACTGTCACCGTGGGCACTGTCACCATGAGCACTGTCATCATGGGCACTGTCAGCATGCGAACTGCCACCATGAGCACTATCACCGTGGGCACTGTCACCATGAGAACTGTCACCATGGGCACTGTATCCATGGGAACTGTCACCCTGGGCACTATCACGGTGAGCACTATCACCATGGGAACTGTCACCATGGGAACGGTCACCATGGGCACTATCAAGGTGAGAACTGTCACCATGGGTACTCTCACCATGAGCACTGTCGCCGTGGGCACTGTCAACATGAGCACTGTCACCATGGACACTATCACCATGGGCACTGTCACCATGGGCACTGTCACCATTGGCACTGTCAACATCAACACTGTCACCATGGGAACTCTCACCATGAGCACTGTCACATTGGGAAATGTCACCATGGGCACAGTCACCATGGGAAATGTCACCATGGGCACTGTCACCATGGGCACTGTCACTATGGACACTGTCACAGTGAGCGCTATCATCATGGGCAGTGCCACCATGAGGAATTTCACCATGAGAATTCCAACCATGTACACCGCCAGCTTTAGTGCAGTCACCATGGGCTGTGTCACCATGAGCACTGTCACCATGGGCAATGTCAACATGCGAACTGTCACCATGAGCACTGTCACCGTGGGCAATGTCACCATGAGCACTATCATCATGGGCATTGCCACCATAAGGAATTTCACCATGGGAACTCCAACCATGTACACCACCAGCATGAGCACAGTCACCATGGGCAGTGCCAACATGAGCACTGTCACCATGGGCACTTTTAACATGGGCCCTGTTGCCATGCGAACTGTCACCATGAGCAGTATGTCTGTGAGCACTGTCACCATGAGCACAGTCACCGCGGGCACTGTCACCATGAGCACTGTCACCATGGGCACTGTAACCATGGGAACTGTCACCCTGAGCACTATCACCGTGAGTACTATCACCATGGGCAGTGTCACCGTGAGCAATATCACCATGGGCACTGTCACCGTGACCTCTATTACCATGGGTACTATCACCAAGGTTACTGTCACCGTGAGCACTGTCACCATGAGCAATGTCACCGTGGGAACTGTCACCATTAGAACTGTCACTGAGGGCACTATCACCGTGAGCACTATCACAATGGGCACTGTCACCATAGGCACTGTCACCATGGACATTGTCACGATGAACACTATCATCATGGGCAGTGCCACCATAAGGAATTTCACCATGAGAACTCCAAACATGTACACCGCCAGCAAGAGCACAGTCACCATGGGCAGTGTCACCATGAGCACTGCCTTCATGGAGACTTTCCACATGGGCACTGTCACCATGCGAACTGTCACCATGAGCACTGTCACCATGGGCAATGTCACCATGAGCACTGTCACCGTGAGCACTGTAACCATGAGCACTGTCTCCGTGGGCATTGTAACCATGAGCACTGTCGTCATGGGCACTGTCACCATGCGAAATGCCACCATGAGCTCTATCACCGAGGGCACTGTCACAATGAGCACTGTCACCATGGGCACTGGATCCATAGGAACTGTCACAATGGGCACTATCACGGTGAGCACTATCACCATGGGAACTGTCACCATGGGAACGGTCACCATGGGCACTGTCAACATGAGCACTGTCACCATGGAAACGGTCACCATGGGCGCTGTCACCATGGGCACTCTCACCATAGGCACTGTCACCATGTGCACTGTCACCATGGACACTCTCACCATGAGCACTATCATCATGGGCAGTGCACCATAACAGTTGTACCATGGGAACTCCAACCATGTACACCTCCAACATGAGCACTGTCACCATGGGCAGTGTCAACATGAGCACTGTCACCATGGGCACTTTCAACAGGGGCAGTGTCACCATGCAAACTGCCACCATGAGAACTATCACCATGAGCACTATCACCAAGGGCACTGTCACCGTGAGCACTATCACCGTGAGCACTATCACCATGAGCACTGTCACCATGAGCACTGTCACCGTGGGCACTGTCACCATGGGCACTGTCACAGTGGGCACTGTAACCATGGGAACTGTCACCATGAGCACAATCACCATGAGCACTATCACCATGGGCAGTGTCACCGTGAGAAATATCACCATGGGCACTGTCACATTGAGCACTGTTACCATGGGGACTATCACCAAGGGCACTGTCACCGTGATCACTGTTACCATGAGCACTTACACCGTGGGCACAGTAAACATGAGCACTGTCATCATGGGCACGGTCGGCCTGGGAACTCTCACCATGAGCACTGTCACCATGGGAAATGTCACCATGGGCACTGTCACCATGAGCACTATCATCATGGGCAGTGCCACCATGAGGAATTTCACCATGGGAACTCCAACCATATGCACCGCCAGCTTTAGCACAGTCACCATGGGCTGTGTCACCATGAGCACTGTCACCATGGGCACTGTCACCATGCGTACTGTCACCATGAGTACTGTCACTGTGGGTAATGTCACCATGAGCACTGTCACTGTGGGCACTGTCACCATGGTAACTGTCACCATGAGCACTATCACCGTGAGCACTATGAACATGGGCCGTGTCCCCGTTAGTAATATCACCATAAACACTGTCACCGTGGGCACTGTCATCGTGTACACTGTCAAAGTGAGCACTGTCACCATGGGAAATGTCACCGTGGACTCTATCACCGTGAGCACTATTAACATGGGTACTCTCACCAAGGGCACTGTTACCGTGAGCAGTGTCACCATGAGCACTCTCACCGTGGACACTGTCACCATGAGCACTGTCACCATGGGCACTGTCACCATGGGCACTCTCACCATGGGCACTGTTGACCATGGACACTGTCACCATGGGCACTGTGAACATGAGCACTGTCACCATGGGAACTCTCACCATGAGCACTGTCACCATGGGCACTGCCACCATGGGCACATTCAAAATGGGCACTGTCACCATGTGAACTGTCACCGTGAGCACTATTAACATGGGTACTATCACCAAGGGCACTTTTACCGTGAGCAGTGTCACAATGAGCACTGTCACCGTGGGCACTGTCACCATGAGCACTGTCATCATGGGCAATGTCACCATAGGAACTGTCACCATGAGCACTTTCACTGTGGGCACTATCACCGTGAACACTATCACAATGGGCTCTGTCACCATAGGCACTGTCACCATGGACACTGTCACCATGAGCACTATCATTATGGGCAGTGCTACCATGAGCAATTTCACCATCGGAACTCCAACCATGTACACCGCCAGCATGAGCACAGTCAACATGGGCAGTGTCACCATGAGCACTTTCACCATGGGCACTTTCAACATGGGCCCTATCACCATGCGAACTGTCACCATGAGCACTATCATCATGAGCACTGTCACCATGAGCACTATCACCGTGAGCACTGTCACCATGAGCATAGTCACCATGGGCACTGTCACAATGAGCACTATGACCGTGTGCACTATCACCATAGGCAGTGTCACCGTGAGCAATATCACCATGGGCACTCTCACCGTGACCACTATGACCATGGGTACTATCACCAAGGGAACTGTCACCATGAGCACTGTCACCGTGGGCACTGTCACCATGGGAACTGTCACCATGAGCACTGTCATCATGGGCACTGTCACCATCGAACTGTCACCATTAGAACTGTCACTGAGGGCACTATCACCATGATAACTATCACAATGGACACTGTCACCATAGGCACTGTCACCATGGACACTGTCACCATGAACACTATCATCATGGGCAGTGCCACCATGAGGAATTTCACCATGGGAACTCCAACCATGTACACCGCCAGCTTTAGCACAGTCACCATGGGTTGTGTGACCATGAGCATTGTAACCATGGGCACTGTCACCATGCGAACTCTCACCATGAGCACTGTCACCGTGGGCAATGTCACCATGAGCACTTTCACCATGGGAACTGTCACCATGAACACTATCACCGTGAGCACTATAACCATGGGCAGTGTCACCATGAGCAATATTACCATTAACATTATCACCGTGAGCACTGTCACTGTGGGCACTGTCACCGTGTGCACTGTCAACATGAGCACTGTCACCATGGGAAATATCACCTTGGGCACTGTCACCATGGGCAGTGTCACCATTAGCATTGTTACCATGGGCACTCTCACGATGTACACTGTCACCATGAGCACCATTATCATGGGTAGTGCCACCATGAGGAATTTCACCATGGGAACTCCAACCTTCTACACCGCCAGCATGAGCACAGTCACTATGGGCAGTGTCACCATGAGAACTGTTACCATGGGCAATTTCAACATGGCCACTGTCACCATGTGCACTGTCACCATGGACACTGTCATCCTGAGTTCTGTTACCATGGGCAGTGTCACCATGAGCACTGTCACCATGACCACTTTCATCATGGGCACTATCATCATGGGCAGTGCTACCATGAAGAATTTCACCATCGGAATTCCAACCAGGTACACAGCCAGCATGAGCACATTCACCATGGGCATTATCACCATGAGCACTGTCACCATGGGCACTTTCAACATGGGCCCTGTCAGCATGCGAACTGTCACCATGAGCACTATCACCGTGAGCACGGTCTCCATGAGCATAATCACCATGGGCACTGTCACCATGAGCACTGTCACCATGGGCACTGTAACCTTGGGAACCGTCACCATGAGCACTATCACCATGGGCAGTGTCACCGTGAGCAATATCACCATGGGCACTGTCACCGTGAGCACTATTAACAAGGATACTATCACCAAGGTCACTGTCACCGTGAGCACTGTCACCGTGAGCACTGTGACCATGAGCACTGTCACCGTGGGCACTGTCACCATGAGCACTGTCATCATGGGAACTGTCACCATGGGGACTGTCACCATTAGCACTGTCACTGTGGGCACTATCACCGTGAGCACAATCACAATGGGCACTGTCACCATACGCACTGTCACCATGGACAATGTCACCATGAACACTATCATCATGGGCAGTGCCACCATAAGGAATTTCACCATGGGAACTCCAACCATGTACACTCCCAGCATGAGCACAGTCACCATGGGCAGTGTCACCATGAGCACTGCCACCATGGGCACTTTCGACATGGGCACTGTCACCATGCGAACTATCACCATGAGCAATTTCACCATGAGCAGTATTACCATGTGCACTATCACCAAGGGCACTGTCAATGTGAGCACTGTCACCGTGAGGACTATCACCATGAGCACTGTCACCATGAGCATTTTCACCGTGGGCACTGTCACCAGTAGCACTGTCACCATGGGCACTGTAACCATGGGAACTGTCACCATGAGCACTATCAACGTGAGCACTATCACCATAGGAAGTGTCACCGTGAACAGTATCACCATGGGTACTGTCACCATGAGCACTATTACCATGGGCACTATCACCATGGGCATTGTCACTGTGAGCACTGCCACCATGAGCACTGTCACTGTGGGCACTGTCAACATGAGCACTGTCACCATGGGAACTGTCACCATGAGCACTGTCATCATTAGCACTATCATCATGGGCACTGTCAAAGTGAGCACTATTACCATGGGTACTACCACCTAGGGTACTGTCACTGTGAGCACTGTCACCATGAGCACTGTCACCGTGGGCAGTGTCAACATGAGCACTGTAACCATGGGCACTGTCACCATGGGAAATGTCACCATGCGCACTGTCACCATAGGCACTGTCACCATGGACACTGTCACCATGAACACTATCATCATGGGCACTGCCAGCATAAGGAATTTCACCATGGGAACTCCAACCATGTACACCGCCAGCATGAGCACAGTCACCATGAGCAGTGTCACCATGAGCACTGCCATCATGGGGACTTTCAACATGGGCACTGTCACCATGCGAACTATCACCACCAGCACTATCACCATGAGCAGTATTACCATGAACACTATCACCAAGGACACTGTCAACGTGAGCACTATCACCGTGAGCACTATAACCATGAGCACTGTCACCGTGAGCAGTGTCACCGTGGGCACTGTTACCGTGAGCACTGTCAACATGAGCACTGTCACCATGGGAAATGTCACCATTTGCACTGTCACCGAGGGCACTGTCACCATGAGCACTGTCACCATGAGCACTATCACCATGGGAACTGTCACCATGGGAACGGTCACCATGGGCACACTCAAGATGAGCACTGTCACCATGGGAACTCTCACCATGAGCACTGTCACCATGGGAAATGTCACCATGGGCACTGTCACCATGAGCACTATCATCATGGGCAGTGCCACCATGAGGAATTTCACCATGAGAACTCCAACCATGTACACTGCCAGCTTTAGCACTGTCAACATGGGCTGTGTCACCATGAGCACTGTCACCATGGGCACTGTTACCATGCAAACTTTTACCATGAGCACTGTCACCATGGGCAATGTCACCATGAGCACTGTCACCGTGTGCACTGTCATCATGGGAACTGTCATCATGAGCACTATCACCGTGAGGACAATAACCATGGGCAGTGTCACCGTGAGCAATATCACCATGAACACTGTCACCATGAGCACTGTCATCATCGGCACTGTCACCATGGGAACTGTCACTATTACAACTGTCACTGTGGGCACTATCACCGTGAGCACTAGCACAATGGGCACTGTCACCATAGGCACTGTCTCCATGGACACTGTCACCATGAACACTATCATCATGGGCAGTGCCAACATGAGGAATTTCAGATTGGGAACTCCAACCATGTACATCGGCAGCTTTAGAACAGTCACCATGGGCTGTGTCACCATGAGCACTGTCACCATGGGCACTGTCACCATGCGAACTGTCACCATGAGCACTGTCACCATGGGAACTGTCACCATGAGCACTATCACCGTGAGGACTATAACCATGGGCACTGTCACAGTGAGCAATATCACCATGAACACTGTAACCATGGGAAATGTCACCTTGGGCACTGTCACCTTGTGCACTGTCAACATGAGCACTGTCACCATGGGAAATGTCACCATGGGCACTGTCACCATGGGCAGTGTCATCATGAGCACTGTCACCAAGTGTACTCTCACGATGGACACTGTCACCATGAGCACTATCATCATGGGCAGTGCCACCATGAGGAATTTCACCATGGGAACTCCAACCATGTACACCGCCAGCATGAGCACAGTCACCATGGGCAGTGTCACCATGAGCAATGTCACCATGGGCACTTTCGACATGGGCAATGTCACCATGGACACTGTCATCATGAGCTCTGTTACCATGGGAAATGTCACCATGTGCACTGTCATCTTGGGAACTGCCACCATGGACACTGCCCCCATGAGCACTGTAACCAATGTCACTGCCACAGTGAGCACTGTCACCGTGAACTCTGTCACCATGGGAACTTTCACCATGTGCACTGTCAATATGGGAACTCTCACCATGAGCACTGTCACCATGGGAAATGTCACTATGGGCAGTGTCTCCATGGGCACTGTCACCATGGGCAGTGTCACCATGAGCAGTATTACCATGAGAACTATCACCATGAGCACTATCACCATGAGCGCTATCACCAAGGGCAGTGTCACAGTGAGCAATATCAACATGGGCAACGTCACCGTGAGCACTATTACAATGGGCACTATCGCCATGAGAACTATCACCGTGATCACTGTCACCGTGGGGATTGTCACCATGTACACTGTCACCATGAGCACTGTCACCATGAGCACTATCATCATGGGCATTGCCACCATAAGAAATTTCCCCATGGGAACTCCAACCATGTACACCGCCAGCATGATCACAGTCACCATGGGCAGTGTCACCATGAGCACTCTCAACATGAGCACTATCACCATGAAGACTATCACCGTGGGCATTGTCACCGTGACCACTATCACCATGGGCAGTGTCACCGTGAGCAATATCACTATGGGCACTTTCATGTGAGCACTATTACCATGGGTACTATCAGCAAGGGCACTCTCACTGTGAGCACTGTCACTATGAGCACTGTCACCGTGGGCACTGTCCCCATGAGCACTGTCATCATGGGCACTGTCAGCATGCGAACTGCCACCATGAGCACTATCACCGTGGGCACTGTCACCATGAGAACTGTCACCATGGGCACTGTATCCATGGGAACTGTCACCCTGGGCACTATCACGGTGAGCACTATCACCATGGGAACTGTCACCATGGGAACGGTCACCATGGGCACTATCAAGGTGAGAACTGTCACCATGGGTACTCTCACCATGAGCACTGTCGCCGTGGGCACTGTCAACATGAGCACTGTCACCATGGACACTATCACCATGGGCACTGTCACCATGGGCACTGTCACCATTGGCACTGTCAACATCAACACTGTCACCATGGGAACTCTCACCATGAGCACTGTCACATTGGGAAATGTCACCATGGGCACAGTCACCATGGGAAATGTCACCATGGGCACTGTCACCATGGGCACTGTCACTATGGACACTGTCCCAGTGAGCGCTATCATCATGGGCAGTGCCACCATGAGGAATTTCACCATGAGAATTCCAACCATGTACACCGCCAGCTTTAGCGCAGTCACCATGGGCTGTGTCACCATGAGCACTGTCACCATGGGCAATGTCAACATGCGAACTGTCACCATGAGCACTGTCACCGTGGGCAATGTCACCATGAGCACTATCATCATGGGCATTGCCACCATAAGGAATTTCACCATGGGAACTCCAACCATGTACACCACCAGCATGAGCACAGTCACCATGGGCAGTGCCAACATGAGCACTGTCACCATGGGCACTTTTAACATGGGCCCTGTTGCCATGCGAACTGTCACCATGAGCAGTATGTCTGTGAGCACTGTCACCATGAGCACAGTCACCGCGGGCACTGTCACCATGAGCACTGTCACCATGGGCACTGTAACCATGGGAACTGTCACCCTGAGCACTATCACCGTGAGCACTATCACCATGGGCAGTGTCACCGTGAGCAATATCACCATGGGCACTGTCACCGTGACCTCTATTACCATGGGTACTATCACCAAGGTTACTGTCACCGTGAGCACTGTCACCATGAGCAATGTCACCGTGGGAACTGTCACCATTAGAACTGTCACTGAGGGCACTATCACCGTGAGCACTATCACAATGGGCACTGTCACCATAGGCACTGTCACCATGGACATTGTCACGATGAACACTATCATCATGGGCAGTGCCACCATAAGGAATTTCACCATGAGAACTCCAAACATGTACACCGCCAGCAAGAGCACAGTCACCATGGGCAGTGTCACCATGAGCACTGCCTTCATGGAGACTTTCAACATGGGCACTGTCACCATGCGAACTATCACCATGAGCACTATCACCATGAGCACTATCACCAAGGTAACTGTCACCATGAGCACTATCACCATGAGCACTATCACCATGGGCACTGTAACCGTGAGCAATATTAACATGGGTACTATCACCAAAGGCACTGTCAAGGTGAGCACTGTCACCATGGACACTGTCACCATGGGCACACTCACCATGGTCACTGTCACCATGGGCACTGTCAACATGAGCACTGTCACCATGGGAAATGTCACTATGGGCAGTGTCACCATGGGCACTGTCACCATGGGCAGTGTCACCATGTGCACTATTACCATGAGCACTATCACCAAGGGCACTGTCACCGTGAGCACTTTCACCGTGAGCACTATCACAGTGGGAACTTTTACCATGAGCACTATCATCATGGGCACTGTCACCATAGGAACTGTCACAATGAGCACTGTCACTTTGGGCACTATCACCATGAGCACTATCACAATGGGCACTGTCACCATAGGCACTGTCACCATGGACACTTTCACCGTGAGCACTATCATCATGGGCAGTGCTACCATGAGGAATTTCATCATCGGAACTCCAACCATGTACACCGCCCGCATGAGCACAGTCACCATGGGCAGTGCCACCATGAGCAGTGTCACCATGGGCACTTTCAACATGGGCTCTGTCACCATGCGAACTGTCACCTTGAGCACTATCACCGTGAGCACTGTCACCATGAGCATAGTCACCGTGAGCACTGTCAGCATGAGCACTGTCACCATGGGCACTGTAACCATGGGAACTGTCACCATGAGCACTATCACCTTGAGCACTATCACCATGGGCGGTGTCACCATGAGCAATATCACCATGGGCAATGTCACCATGAGCACTTTTACCATGGGTACTATCACCAAGGGCACTGTCACCATGAGCACTGTCACCATGAGCACTGTCACCGTGGGCACTGTCACCATAAGCACTGTCATCATGGGCACTGTCACCATTGGAACTGTCACCATTAGAACTGTCCCTGTGGGCCCTATCACCGTCAGCACTATCACAATGGGAACTGTCACCATAGGCAATGTCACCATGGACACTGTCACCATGAGCACTATCATTATGGGCAGTGCCACCATGAGGAATTTCACCATGGGATCTCCAAGCAGGTACACAGCCAGCATGAGCATAGTCACCATGGGCAGTGACACCATGAGCAGTGTCACCATGGGCACTTTCAACATGGCCACTGTCACCATGGGCACTGTCTCCATAGACACTGTCATCATGAGCTCTCTTACCATGGGAAATGTCACCATGAGCACTGTCATCTTGGGAACTGCCACCTTGGACACTGCCACCATGAGCACTGTAACCATTGGCACTGCCACAGTGAGCGCTGTCACCATGGGAACTGTCACCGTGAGCACTATTACCATGAGTACTATCATCAAGGGCACTGTCACCGTGAGCACTGTCACTATGAGCATTGTCAGAATGGGCATTGTCACCATGAGCACTGTCATCATGGGCAGTGTCACCGTGAGCAATATCTCCATGGGCACTGTAACCATGGGAATGTCACCGTGAGCACTATCACCATGGGCAGCGTCACCGTGAGCAATATCACCATGGGCCATGTCAACGTGACCACTATTACCATGGGTACTATCACCAAGGGCACTGTCACCGTGAGCACTCTCACCATGAGAAATGTCACCGTGGGCACTGTCACCATGAGCACGGTCATCATGGGCACTGTCACCATGGAATTGTCACCATTAGAACTGTCACTGAGGGCACTATCACCGAGAGCACTATCACAATGGACACTGTCACCATAGGCACTGTCACCATGGACACTGTCACCATCAACACTATCATCATGGGCAGTGCCACCATGAGGAATTTCACCATGGGAACTCCAACCATGTACACCGCCAGCTTTAGCACAGTCACCATGGGTTGTGTGACCATGAGCACTGTAACCATGGGCACTGTCACCATGCGAACTCTCACCATGAGCACTGTCACCGTGGGCAATGTCACCATGAGCACTATCACCGTGGGCACTGTCACCTTGGGAACTGTCACCATGAGCACTATCACTGTGAGCACTATAACCATGGGCAGTGTCACCATGAGCAATATTTCCATTAACACTATCACCGTGAGCACTGTCACTGTCGGCACTGTCACCGTGTGCACTGTCAAAATGAGCACTGTCACCATGGGAATATCACCTTGGGCACTGTCACCATGGGCAGTTTCACCATGAGCATTGTTACCATGGGCACTCTCACGATGTACACTGTCACCATGAGCACTATTATCATGGGTAGTGCCACCATGAGGAATTTCACCATGGGAACTCCAACCTTGTTCAACGCCAGCATGAGCACAGTCACCATGGGCAGTGTCACCATAAACACTGTCACCATGGGCAATTTCAACATGGCCACTCTCACCATGGGCACTGTCACCATGGACACTGTCATCCTGAGTTCTGTTACCATGGGAAATGTCACCATGAGCACTGTCCTCTTGGGAACTGCCACCATGGACACTGTCACCATGAGCACTGTCACCATCGGAACTGTCACCATGTGCACTGTCACCATGGGAACTCTCACCATGAGCACTGTCACCATGGGAAATGTCACTTTGGGCAGTGTCACCATGGGCACTGTCACCATGGGCAGCGTAAACATGAGCAGTATTACCATGAGCACTATCACCATGAGCACTATCACCATGGGAAGTGTCACCATGAGCAACATCAACATGGGCACGGTCACCATGAGCACTATTAAAATTGGCACTATCACCATGGGCACTATCAACGTGAGCAGTGTAAGTGTGGGCATTCTCACCGTGTGCACTGTCACCAATAGCACTGTCACCATGAGCACTATCACTTTGGGAACTGTCACCATGGGAACGGTCACAATGGGCAATGTCAACATTAGCACTGTCACCATGGCAATTCTCACAATGAGCACTGTCACCATGGGCACTGTCACCATGGGCACAGTCACCATGGGTACTGTCACCATGGGCACTTTCAAAGTGGGCACTGTCACCATGCGAACTGTCACCATGAGCACTGTCATCATGAACTCTGTTACCATGGGAAATATCGCCATGAGCACTGTCATCTTGGAAACCGCCACCATGGACACTGCCACCATGAACAATGTTACCATTGGCACTGCCACAGTGAGCACGGTCACCGTGAGCACTGTCACCATGGGAACTGTCACCATGTGCCCTGTCACCATGGGAACTCTCACCATGAGCACTGTCACCATAAGAAATGTCACTATCGGGAGTGTCACCATGGGCACTGTCACCATGGGCAGTGTCACCATGAGCACTATTACCATGAACACTATCACCATGAGCACTATCACCAAGGCCAGTGTCACCCTGAGCGCTATCACCGTGAGCACTATCACCATGGGCAGTGTCACCATGAGCAATATCAACATGGGCACTGTCACGGTGAGCACTATTACAATGGTCACTATCGCCATGAGCACTATCACCGTGAGCATTGTCACTGTGGGCATTGTCACCGTGTGCACGGTCACCATGAGCACTGTCACCATGAGCACTATCACCATGGGAACTCTCACCATCGGAAGGGTCACCATGGGCAATGTCAACCTGAGCACTCTCAACATGAGAACTCTCACCATGAGCACTGTCACCATGGGAAATGTCACCATGGACACTGTCACCATGAACACTATCATCATGGGTAGTGCCACCATAAGGAATTTCACCATGGGAACTCCAACCATGTACAACGCCAGCATGAGCACATTCACCATGGGCAGTGTCACAATGAGCACTGCCACCATGGGCACTTTCATCATGGGCACTGTCACCATGCGAACCGTCACCGTGAGCACTATTACCATGAGCACTATCACCAAGGGCACTGTCAGCGTGAGCACTATCACCGTGAGCACTATCACCGTGAGCACTGTCACCATGAGAAATTTCACAGTGGGCACTGTCACGATGAGCACTGTCACCAAGGGCATTGTCAACATAAGCATTGTCATCATGGGAACTCTCACCATGAGCACTATCACCATGGGAAATGTCACCATGGGCACTGTCACCATAGGTATTGTCACCATGGACACTCTCACCATGAGCACTATCATCATGGGCATTGCCACCATAAGGAATTTCACCATGGGAACTCCAACCATGTACACCGCCAGCATGAGCACATTCACCATGGGCCGTGTCACCATGAGCACTATCACCATGAGCACTGTCACCATGGGCACTATCACCATGGGAACTGTCACCACCGGAACGGTCACCATGGACACTGTTAAGGTTAGCACTGTCACCATGGAAACTCTCACCATGAGCATTGTCACCGTGGGCACTGTCAACATGAGCACTGTCACCTTGGACACCGTCACCATGGGCACTGTCACCATGGGCACTGTCACCATGGACACTGTCACCATGGGCACTGTCACCATGGGCACTTTCAACATGGGCACTCTCACCATAGGCACTGTCACCGTGGACACTGTCACCATGGGCACTTTCACCATGAGCACTATCATCATGGGCAGTGCCACCATAAGGAATTTCACCATTGTAACACCAACCATGTACACCGCCAGCATGAGCACAGTCAACATGGGGACTGTCAACATGAGCACTGTCACCATGTGAAATGTCTCCATGAACACTATCACCATGAGCACTATCACCAAGGGCACTGTCACCATGAGCACTATCACCGTGAACACTATCACCATGAGCACTGTCACCATGAGCACTATCACCATGGGCAGTGTCACTGTGAACACTATTACCATGGATACTATCACGAAGGGCACTGTCACCGTGACCACTATCACAATGGGCACTCTCACTATAGGCACTGTCACCATCAACACTATCATCATGGGCAGTGCCACCATGAGGAATTTCACCATGGGAACTCCAACCATGTACATCGGCAGCTTTAGCACAGTCACCATGGGCTGTGTCACCATGTGCACTGTCACCATGGGCAGTGTCACCAAGCGAACTGTCACCATGAGCACTGTCACCGTGGGCAATGTCACCATGAGCACAGTCACTGCGGGCACTGTCACCATGGGAACTGTCACCATGAGCACTATCACCGTGAGGACTATAACCATGGGCACTGTGACCGTGAGCAATATCACCATGAACACTGTCACCATGGGAAATGTCACCGTGGGCAATGTCACCGTGTGCACTGTCAACATGAGCACTGTCACCATGGGAAATGTCACCATGGGCACTGTCACCATGGGCAGGGTCATCATGAGCACTGTCACCATGGGCACTCTCATGATGGACACTGTCACCATGAGCACTATCATCATGGGCAGGGCAACCATGAGGAATTTCACCATGGGAACTCCAGCCATGTATACCGCCAGCTTGAGCACTGTCACCATGGGCACTTTCAACATGGCCACTGTCACCATGTACACTGTCACCATGGACACTGTCATCATGAGCTCTGTTTCCATGGGAAATGTCACCATGAGCACTGTCATCTTGGGAACTGCCACCATGGACACTGCCACCATGAGCACTGTAACCATTGGCTCTGCCACAGTGAGCATTGTCACCGTGAGCACTGTCACCATGGGAACTCTCACCATGAGCACTGTCACCATGGGAAATGTCATTATGGGCAGTGTCACCATGGGCACTGTCACCGTGAGTACTGTCTCCATGAGCACTATTACCATGAACACTATCACCATGAGCACTATCACCAAGGGCATTGTCACCATGAGCACTATCACCGTGAGCACTATCACCATGGGCAGTGTTACCTTGAGCAATATCAGCATGGGCACTGTCACGGTGAGCACTATTACAATGGGCACTTTCCCCTTGAGCACTATCACCGTGAGCACTGTCATCGTGGGCATTGTCACCATGTGCACTGTCCCCATGAGCACTGTCACCATGAGCACTATCACCATGGGTACTGTCACCATGGGAACGGTCACCATGGGCAATGTCAACATGAGCACTATCACCATGCGAACTGTCACCATGAGCACTATCACTAAGGGCACTGTCACCATGAGCACTGTCACCATGAGCACTGTCACAGTGGGAACCTTCACCATGAGCACTCTCACCATGGGTACTGTCACCATCGGCAATTTCAACATGGGCACTGTCACCATGCGAACTGTCACCATGTACACTATCATCATGGGCAGTGCCACCATGAGGAATTTCAACATGGGAACACCAACCCTGTACACCGCCAGCATGAGCACAGTCACCATGGGCATTATCACCATGAGCACTGTCACCGTGGGAACTTTCAACATGGGCACTATCAGCATGTGAACTGTCACCATGGGCAGTGTCACCATGAGCACTATCACCAAAGGCACTGTCAACGTGAGCACTATCACCATGAGCACTATTACCATGGGCAGTGTCACCGTGAGCAATATCACCATGGGCAGTGTCACCATGGGCACTATCACCATGAGCACTATCACCAAGGGAACTGTCACCGTGAGCACTATCATCGTGAGCACTCTCACCCTGAACACTGTCACCATGAGCACTGTCACCATGAGCACTGTCACAGTGGGAACCTTCACCATGAGCACTCTCACCATGGGTACTGTCACCATCGGCAATTTCAACATGGGCACTGTCACCATGCGAACTGTCACCATGAGCACTATCACCATGAGCACTATCACCAAGGGCACTGTCACCGTGAGCACTGTCACATTGAGCACTGTCACAGTGGGCACTGTCACTATGAGCACTATCACAATGGGCACTGTCACCATAGGCACTGTCACCATGGACACTGTCACCATGAGCACTATCATTATGGGCAGTGCTACCATGAGGAATTTCACCATCGGAACTCCAACCAGGTACACCGCAAGCATGAGCACAGTGACCATGGGCAGTGCCACCATGAGCACTGTCACCATGGGCACTTTCAACATGGGCTCTGTCACCATGTGAACTGTCACCATGAGCACTATCACCATGAGCACTGTCTCCATGAGCATAGTCACCGTGGGCACTGTCGCCATGAGCACTGTCACCATGGGCACAGTTACCATGGGAACTGTCACCATGAGCACTATCACCATGAGCACTATCACCATGGGTAGTGTCACCGTGAGCAAAATCACCATGGGCACTGTCACTGTGAGCACTATTAACATGGGTATTATCACCAAGGGCACTGTCACCGTGAGCACTGTCACCATGAGCACTGTCACCGTGGGCACTGTCACCATGAGCACTGTCATCATGGGCACTGTCACCATGGACACTGTCACCATGAACACTATCACCATGGGCAGTGCCACCATAAGGAATTTCACCATGGGAACTCCAACCATGTACACTGCCAGCATGAGCACAGTCACCATGGGCAATGTCACCATGAGCACTGCCATCATGGGGACTTTCAACATGGGCACTGTCACCATACGAACTATCACCATGAGCACTGTCACCATGGGCACTGCCACCATGGGCACATTCAAAATGGGCACTGTCACCATGTGAACTGTCACCGTGAGCACTATTAACATGGGTACTATCACCAAGGGCACTTTTACCGTGAGCAGTGTCACAATGAGCACTGTCACCGTGGGCACTGTCACCATGAGCACTGTCATCATGGGCAATGTCACCATAGGAACTGTCACCATGAGCACTTTCACTGTGGGCACTATCACCGTGAACACTATCACAATGGGCTCTGTCACCATAGGCACTGTCACCATGGACACTGTCACCATGAGCACTATCATTATGGGCAGTGCTACCATGAGCAATTTCACCATCGGAACTCCAACCATGTACACCGCCAGCATGAGCACAGTCAACATGGGCAGTGTCACCATGAGCACTTTCACCATGGGCACTTTCAACATGGGCCCTATCACCATGCGAACTGTCACCATGAGCACTATCATCATGAGCACTGTCACCATGAGCACTATCACCGTGAGCACTGTCACCATGAGCATAGTCACCATGGGCACTGTCACAATGAGCACTATGACCGTGTGCACTATCACCATAGGCAGTGTCACCGTGAGCAATATCACCATGGGCACTCTCACCGTGACCACTATGACCATGGGTACTATCACCAAGGGAACTGTCACCATGAGCACTGTCACCGTGGGCACTGTCACCATGGGAACTGTCACCATGAGCACTGTCATCATGGGCACTGTCACCATCGAACTGTCACCATTAGAACTGTCACTGAGGGCACTATCACCATGATAACTATCACAATGGACACTGTCACCATAGGCACTGTCACCATGGACACTGTCACCATGAACACTATCATCATGGGCAGTGCCACCATGAGGAATTTCACCATGGGAACTCCAACCATGTACACCGCCAGCTTTAGCACAGTCACCATGGGTTGTGTGACCATGAGCATTGTAACCATGGGCACTGTCACCATGCGAACTCTCACCATGAGCACTGTCACCGTGGGCAATGTCACCATGAGCACTTTCACCATGGGAACTGTCACCATGAACACTATCACCGTGAGCACTATAACCATGGGCAGTGTCACCATGAGCAATATTACCATTAACATTATCACCGTGAGCACTGTCACTGTGGGCACTGTCACCGTGTGCACTGTCAACATGAGCACTGTCACCATGGGAAATATCACCTTGGGCACTGTCACCATGGGCAGTGTCACCATTAGCATTGTTACCATGGGCACTCTCACGATGTACACTGTCACCATGAGCACCATTATCATGGGTAGTGCCACCATGAGGAATTTCACCATGGGAACTCCAACCTTCTACACCGCCAGCATGAGCACAGTCACTATGGGCAGTGTCACCATGAGAACTGTTACCATGGGCAATTTCAACATGGCCACTGTCACCATGTGCACTGTCACCATGGACACTGTCATCCTGAGTTCTGTTACCATGGGCAGTGTCACCATGAGCACTGTCACCATGACCACTTTCATCATGGGCACTATCATCATGGGCAGTGCTACCATGAAGAATTTCACCATCGGAATTCCAACCAGGTACACAGCCAGCATGAGCACATTCACCATGGGCATTATCACCATGAGCACTGTCACCATGGGCACTTTCAACATGGGCCCTGTCAGCATGCGAACTGTCACCATGAGCACTATCACCGTGAGCACGGTCTCCATGAGCATAATCACCATGGGCACTGTCACCATGAGCACTGTCACCATGGGCACTGTAACCTTGGGAACCGTCACCATGAGCACTATCACCATGGGCAGTGTCACCGTGAGCAATATCACCATGGGCACTGTCACCGTGAGCACTATTAACAAGGATACTATCACCAAGGTCACTGTCACCGTGAGCACTGTCACCGTGAGCACTGTGACCATGAGCACTGTCACCGTGGGCACTGTCACCATGAGCACTGTCATCATGGGAACTGTCACCATGGGGACTGTCACCATTAGCACTGTCACTGTGGGCACTATCACCGTGAGCACAATCACAATGGGCACTGTCACCATACGCACTGTCACCATGGACAATGTCACCATGAACACTATCATCATGGGCAGTGCCACCATAAGGAATTTCACCATGGGAACTCCAACCATGTACACTCCCAGCATGAGCACAGTCACCATGGGCAGTGTCACCATGAGCACTGCCACCATGGGCACTTTCGACATGGGCACTGTCACCATGCGAACTATCACCATGAGCAATTTCACCATGAGCAGTATTACCATGTGCACTATCACCAAGGGCACTGTCAATGTGAGCACTGTCACCGTGAGGACTATCACCATGAGCACTGTCACCATGAGCATTTTCACCGTGGGCACTGTCACCAGTAGCACTGTCACCATGGGCACTGTAACCATGGGAACTGTCACCATGAGCACTATCAACGTGAGCACTATCACCATAGGAAGTGTCACCGTGAACAGTATCACCATGGGTACTGTCACCATGAGCACTATTACCATGGGCACTATCACCATGGGCATTGTCACTGTGAGCACTGTCAACATGAGCACTGTCACCATGGGAACTGTCACCATGAGCACTGTCATCATTAGCACTATCATCATGGGCACTGTCAAAGTGAGCACTATTACCATGGGTACTACCACATAGGGTACTGTCACTGTGAGCACTGTCACCATGAGCACTGTCACCGTGGGCAGTGTCAACATGAGCACTGTAACCATGGGCACTGTCACCATGGGAAATGTCACCATGCGCACTGTCACCATAGGCACTGTCACCATGGACACTGTCACCATGAACACTATCATCATGGGCACTGCCAGCATAAGGAATTTCACCATGGGAACTCCAACCATGTACACCGCCAGCATGAGCACAGTCACCATGAGCAGTGTCACCATGAGCACTGCCATCATGGGGACTTTCAACATGGGCACTGTCACCATGCGAACTATCACCACCAGCACTATCACCATGAGCAGTATTACCATGAACACTATCACCAAGGACACTGTCAACGTGAGCACTATCACCGTGAGCACTATAACCATGAGCACTGTCACCGTGAGCAGTGTCACCGTGGGCACTGTTACCGTGAGCACTGTCAACATGAGCACTGTCACCATGGGAAATGTCACCATTTGCACTGTCACCGAGGGCACTGTCACCATGAGCACTGTCACCATGAGCACTATCACCATGGGAACTGTCACCATGGGAACGGTCACCATGGGCACACTCAAGATGAGCACTGTCACCATGGGAACTCTCACCATGAGCACTGTCACCATGGGAAATGTCACCATGGGCACTGTCACCATGAGCACTATCATCATGGGCAGTGCCACCATGAGGAATTTCACCATGAGAACTCCAACCATGTACACTGCCAGCTTTAGCACTGTCAACATGGGCTGTGTCACCATGAGCACTGTCACCATGGGCACTGTTACCATGCAAACTTTTACCATGAGCACTGTCACCATGGGCAATGTCACCATGAGCACTGTCACCGTGTGCACTGTCATCATGGGAACTGTCATCATGAGCACTATCACCGTGAGGACAATAACCATGGGCAGTGTCACCGTGAGCAATATCACCATGAACACTGTCACCATGAGCACTGTCATCATCGGCACTGTCACCATGGGAACTGTCACTATTACAACTGTCACTGTGGGCACTATCACCGTGAGCACTAGCACAATGGGCACTGTCACCATAGGCACTGTCTCCATGGACACTGTCACCATGAACACTATCATCATGGGCAGTGCCAACATGAGGAATTTCAGATTGGGAACTCCAACCATGTACATCGGCAGCTTTAGAACAGTCACCATGGGCTGTGTCACCATGAGCACTGTCACCATGGGCACTGTCACCATGCGAACTGTCACCATGAGCACTGTCACCATGGGAACTGTCACCATGAGCACTATCACCGTGAGGACTATAACCATGGGCACTGTCACAGTGAGCAATATCACCATGAACACTGTAACCATGGGAAATGTCACCTTGGGCACTGTCACCTTGTGCACTGTCAACATGAGCACTGTCACCATGGGAAATGTCACCATGGGCACTGTCACCATGGGCAGTGTCATCATGAGCACTGTCACCAAGTGCACTCTCACGATGGACACTGTCACCATGAGCACTATCATCATGGGCAGTGCCACCATGAGGAATTTCACCATGGGAACTCCAACCATGTACACCGCCAGCATGAGCACAGTCACCATGGGCAGTGTCACCATGAGCAATGTCACCATGGGCACTTTCGACATGGGCAATGTCACCATGGACACTGTCATCATGAGCTCTGTTACCATGGGAAATGTCACCATGTGCACTGTCATCTTGGGAACTGCCACCATGGACACTGCCCCCATGAGCACTGTAACCAATGTCACTGCCACAGTGAGCACTGTCACCGTGAACTCTGTCACCATGGGAACTTTCACCATGTGCACTGTCAATATGGGAACTCTCACCATGAGCACTGTCACCATGGGAAATGTCACTATGGGCAGTGTCTCCATGGGCACTGTCACCATGGGCAGTGTCACCATGAGCAGTATTACCATGAGAACTATCACCATGAGCACTATCACCATGAGCGCTATCACCAAGGGCAGTGTCACAGTGAGCAATATCAACATGGGCAACGTCACCGTGAGCACTATTACAATGGGCACTATCGCCATGAGAACTATCACCGTGATCACTGTCACCGTGGGGATTGTCACCATGTACACTGTCACCATGAGCACTGTCACCATGAGCACTATCATCATGGGCATTGCCACCATAAGAAATTTCCCCATGGGAACTCCAACCATGTACACCGCCAGCATGATCACAGTCACCATGGGCAGTGTCACCATGAGCACTCTCAACATGAGCACTATCACCATGAAGACTATCACCGTGGGCATTGTCACCGTGACCACTATCACCATGGGCAGTGTCACCGTGAGCAATATCACTATGGGCACTTTCATGTGAGCACTATTACCATGGGTACTATCAGCAAGGGCACTCTCACTGTGAGCACTGTCACTATGAGCACTGTCACCGTGGGCACTGTCCCCATGAGCACTGTCATCATGGGCACTGTCAGCATGCGAACTGCCACCATGAGCACTATCACCGTGGGCACTGTCACCATGAGAACTGTCACCATGGGCACTGTATCCATGGGAACTGTCACCCTGGGCACTATCACGGTGAGCACTATCACCATGGGAACTGTCACCATGGGAACGGTCACCATGGGCACTATCAAGGTGAGAACTGTCACCATGGGTACTCTCACCATGAGCACTGTCGCCGTGGGCACTGTCAACATGAGCACTGTCACCATGGACACTATCACCATGGGCACTGTCACCATGGGCACTGTCACCATTGGCACTGTCAACATCAACACTGTCACCATGGGAACTCTCACCATGAGCACTGTCACATTGGGAAATGTCACCATGGGCACAGTCACCATGGGAAATGTCACCATGGGCACTGTCACCATGGGCACTGTCACTATGGACACTGTCCCAGTGAGCGCTATCATCATGGGCAGTGCCACCATGAGGAATTTCACCATGAGAATTCCAACCATGTACACCGCCAGCTTTAGCGCAGTCACCATGGGCTGTGTCACCATGAGCACTGTCACCATGGGCAATGTCAACATGCGAACTGTCACCATGAGCACTGTCACCGTGGGCAATGTCACCATGAGCACTATCATCATGGGCATTGCCACCATAAGGAATTTCACCATGGGAACTCCAACCATGTACACCACCAGCATGAGCACAGTCACCATGGGCAGTGCCAACATGAGCACTGTCACCATGGGCACTTTTAACATGGGCCCTGTTGCCATGCGAACTGTCACCATGAGCAGTATGTCTGTGAGCACTGTCACCATGAGCACAGTCACCGCGGGCACTGTCACCATGAGCACTGTCACCATGGGCACTGTAACCATGGGAACTGTCACCCTGAGCACTATCACCGTGAGCACTATCACCATGGGCAGTGTCACCGTGAGCAATATCACCATGGGCACTGTCACCGTGACCTCTATTACCATGGGTACTATCACCAAGGTTACTGTCACCGTGAGCACTGTCACCATGAGCAATGTCACCGTGGGAACTGTCACCATTAGAACTGTCACTGAGGGCACTATCACCGTGAGCACTATCACAATGGGCACTGTCACCATAGGCACTGTCACCATGGACATTGTCACGATGAACACTATCATCATGGGCAGTGCCACCATAAGGAATTTCACCATGAGAACTCCAAACATGTACACCGCCAGCAAGAGCACAGTCACCATGGGCAGTGTCACCATGAGCACTGCCTTCATGGAGACTTTCAACATGGGCACTGTCACCATGCGAACTATCACCATGAGCACTATCACCATGAGCACTATCACCAAGGTAACTGTCACCATGAGCACTATCACCATGAGCACTATCACCATGGGCACTGTAACCGTGAGCAATATTAACATGGGTACTATCACCAAAGGCACTGTCAAGGTGAGCACTGTCACCATGGACACTGTCACCATGGGCACACTCACCATGGTCACTGTCACCATGGGCACTGTCAACATGAGCACTGTCACCATGGGAAATGTCACTATGGGCAGTGTCACCATGGGCACTGTCACCATGGGCAGTGTCACCATGTGCACTATTACCATGAGCACTATCACCAAGGGCACTGTCACCGTGAGCACTTTCACCGTGAGCACTATCACAGTGGGAACTTTTACCATGAGCACTATCATCATGGGCACTGTCACCATAGGAACTGTCACAATGAGCACTGTCACTTTGGGCACTATCACCATGAGCACTATCACAATGGGCACTGTCACCATAGGCACTGTCACCATGGACACTTTCACCGTGAGCACTATCATCATGGGCAGTGCTACCATGAGGAATTTCATCATCGGAACTCCAACCATGTACACCGCCCGCATGAGCACAGTCACCATGGGCAGTGCCACCATGAGCAGTGTCACCATGGGCACTTTCAACATGGGCTCTGTCACCATGCGAACTGTCACCTTGAGCACTATCACCGTGAGCACTGTCACCATGAGCATAGTCACCGTGAGCACTGTCAGCATGAGCACTGTCACCATGGGCACTGTAACCATGGGAACTGTCACCATGAGCACTATCACCTTGAGCACTATCACCATGGGCGGTGTCACCATGAGCAATATCACCATGGGCAATGTCACCATGAGCACTTTTACCATGGGTACTATCACCAAGGGCACTGTCACCATGAGCACTGTCACCATGAGCACTGTCACCGTGGGCACTGTCACCATAAGCACTGTCATCATGGGCACTGTCACCATTGGAACTGTCACCATTAGAACTGTCCCTGTGGGCCCTATCACCGTCAGCACTATCACAATGGGAACTGTCACCATAGGCAATGTCACCATGGACACTGTCACCATGAGCACTATCATTATGGGCAGTGCCACCATGAGGAATTTCACCATGGGATCTCCAAGCAGGTACACAGCCAGCATGAGCATAGTCACCATGGGCAGTGACACCATGAGCAGTGTCACCATGGGCACTTTCAACATGGCCACTGTCACCATGGGCACTGTCTCCATAGACACTGTCATCATGAGCTCTCTTACCATGGGAAATGTCACCATGAGCACTGTCATCTTGGGAACTGCCACCTTGGACACTGCCACCATGAGCACTGTAACCATTGGCACTGCCACAGTGAGCGCTGTCACCATGGGAACTGTCACCGTGAGCACTATTACCATGAGTACTATCATCAAGGGCACTGTCACCGTGAGCACTGTCACTATGAGCATTGTCAGAATGGGCATTGTCACCATGAGCACTGTCATCATGGGCAGTGTCACCGTGAGCAATATCTCCATGGGCACTGTAACCATGGGAATGTCACCGTGAGCACTATCACCATGGGCAGCGTCACCGTGAGCAATATCACCATGGGCCATGTCAACGTGACCACTATTACCATGGGTACTATCACCAAGGGCACTGTCACCGTGAGCACTCTCACCATGAGAAATGTCACCGTGGGCACTGTCACCATGAGCACGGTCATCATGGGCACTGTCACCATGGAATTGTCACCATTAGAACTGTCACTGAGGGCACTATCACCGAGAGCACTATCACAATGGACACTGTCACCATAGGCACTGTCACCATGGACACTGTCACCATCAACACTATCATCATGGGCAGTGCCACCATGAGGAATTTCACCATGGGAACTCCAACCATGTACACCGCCAGCTTTAGCACAGTCACCATGGGTTGTGTGACCATGAGCACTGTAACCATGGGCACTGTCACCATGCGAACTCTCACCATGAGCACTGTCACCGTGGGCAATGTCACCATGAGCACTATCACCGTGGGCACTGTCACCTTGGGAACTGTCACCATGAGCACTATCACTGTGAGCACTATAACCATGGGCAGTGTCACCATGAGCAATATTTCCATTAACACTATCACCGTGAGCACTGTCACTGTCGGCACTGTCACCGTGTGCACTGTCAAAATGAGCACTGTCACCATGGGAATATCACCTTGGGCACTGTCACCATGGGCAGTTTCACCATGAGCATTGTTACCATGGGCACTCTCACGATGTACACTGTCACCATGAGCACTATTATCATGGGTAGTGCCACCATGAGGAATTTCACCATGGGAACTCCAACCTTGTTCAACGCCAGCATGAGCACAGTCACCATGGGCAGTGTCACCATAAACACTGTCACCATGGGCAATTTCAACATGGCCACTCTCACCATGGGCACTGTCACCATGGACACTGTCATCCTGAGTTCTGTTACCATGGGAAATGTCACCATGAGCACTGTCCTCTTGGGAACTGCCACCATGGACACTGTCACCATGAGCACTGTCACCATCGGAACTGTCACCATGTGCACTGTCACCATGGGAACTCTCACCATGAGCACTGTCACCATGGGAAATGTCACTTTGGGCAGTGTCACCATGGGCACTGTCACCATGGGCAGCGTAAACATGAGCAGTATTACCATGAGCACTATCACCATGAGCACTATCACCATGGGAAGTGTCACCATGAGCAACATCAACATGGGCACGGTCACCATGAGCACTATTAAAATTGGCACTATCACCATGGGCACTATCAACGTGAGCAGTGTAAGTGTGGGCATTCTCACCGTGTGCACTGTCACCAATAGCACTGTCACCATGAGCACTATCACTTTGGGAACTGTCACCATGGGAACGGTCACAATGGGCAATGTCAACATTAGCACTGTCACCATGGCAATTCTCACAATGAGCACTGTCACCATGGGCACTGTCACCATGGGCACAGTCACCATGGGTACTGTCACCATGGGCACTTTCAAAGTGGGCACTGTCACCATGCGAACTGTCACCATGAGCACTGTCATCATGAACTCTGTTACCATGGGAAATATCGCCATGAGCACTGTCATCTTGGAAACCGCCACCATGGACACTGCCACCATGAACAATGTTACCATTGGCACTGCCACAGTGAGCACGGTCACCGTGAGCACTGTCACCATGGGAACTGTCACCATGTGCCCTGTCACCATGGGAACTCTCACCATGAGCACTGTCACCATAAGAAATGTCACTATCGGGAGTGTCACCATGGGCACTGTCACCATGGGCAGTGTCACCATGAGCACTATTACCATGAACACTATCACCATGAGCACTATCACCAAGGCCAGTGTCACCCTGAGCGCTATCACCGTGAGCACTATCACCATGGGCAGTGTCACCATGAGCAATATCAACATGGGCACTGTCACGGTGAGCACTATTACAATGGTCACTATCGCCATGAGCACTATCACCGTGAGCATTGTCACTGTGGGCATTGTCACCGTGTGCACGGTCACCATGAGCACTGTCACCATGAGCACTATCACCATGGGAACTCTCACCATCGGAAGGGTCACCATGGGCAATGTCAACCTGAGCACTCTCAACATGAGAACTCTCACCATGAGCACTGTCACCATGGGAAATGTCACCATGGACACTGTCACCATGAACACTATCATCATGGGTAGTGCCACCATAAGGAATTTCACCATGGGAACTCCAACCATGTACAACGCCAGCATGAGCACATTCACCATGGGCAGTGTCACAATGAGCACTGCCACCATGGGCACTTTCATCATGGGCACTGTCACCATGCGAACCGTCACCGTGAGCACTATTACCATGAGCACTATCACCAAGGGCACTGTCAGCGTGAGCACTATCACCGTGAGCACTATCACCGTGAGCACTGTCACCATGAGAAATTTCACAGTGGGCACTGTCACGATGAGCACTGTCACCAAGGGCATTGTCAACATAAGCATTGTCATCATGGGAACTCTCACCATGAGCACTATCACCATGGGAAATGTCACCATGGGCACTGTCACCATAGGTATTGTCACCATGGACACTCTCACCATGAGCACTATCATCATGGGCATTGCCACCATAAGGAATTTCACCATGGGAACTCCAACCATGTACACCGCCAGCATGAGCACATTCACCATGGGCCGTGTCACCATGAGCACTATCACCATGAGCACTGTCACCATGGGCACTATCACCATGGGAACTGTCACCACCGGAACGGTCACCATGGACACTGTTAAGGTTAGCACTGTCACCATGGAAACTCTCACCATGAGCATTGTCACCGTGGGCACTGTCAACATGAGCACTGTCACCTTGGACACCGTCACCATGGGCACTGTCACCATGGGCACTGTCACCATGGACACTGTCACCATGGGCACTGTCACCATGGGCACTTTCAACATGGGCACTCTCACCATAGGCACTGTCACCGTGGACACTGTCACCATGGGCACTTTCACCATGAGCACTATCATCATGGGCAGTGCCACCATAAGGAATTTCACCATTGTAACACCAACCATGTACACCGCCAGCATGAGCACAGTCAACATGGGGACTGTCAACATGAGCACTGTCACCATGTGAAATGTCTCCATGAACACTATCACCATGAGCACTATCACCAAGGGCACTGTCACCATGAGCACTATCACCGTGAACACTATCACCATGAGCACTGTCACCATGAGCACTATCACCATGGGCAGTGTCACTGTGAACACTATTACCATGGATACTATCACGAAGGGCACTGTCACCGTGACCACTATCACAATGGGCACTCTCACTATAGGCACTGTCACCATCAACACTATCATCATGGGCAGTGCCACCATGAGGAATTTCACCATGGGAACTCCAACCATGTACATCGGCAGCTTTAGCACAGTCACCATGGGCTGTGTCACCATGTGCACTGTCACCATGGGCAGTGTCACCAAGCGAACTGTCACCATGAGCACTGTCACCGTGGGCAATGTCACCATGAGCACAGTCACTGCGGGCACTGTCACCATGGGAACTGTCACCATGAGCACTATCACCGTGAGGACTATAACCATGGGCACTGTGACCGTGAGCAATATCACCATGAACACTGTCACCATGGGAAATGTCACCGTGGGCAATGTCACCGTGTGCACTGTCAACATGAGCACTGTCACCATGGGAAATGTCACCATGGGCACTGTCACCATGGGCAGGGTCATCATGAGCACTGTCACCATGGGCACTCTCATGATGGACACTGTCACCATGAGCACTATCATCATGGGCAGGGCAACCATGAGGAATTTCACCATGGGAACTCCAGCCATGTATACCGCCAGCTTGAGCACTGTCACCATGGGCACTTTCAACATGGCCACTGTCACCATGTACACTGTCACCATGGACACTGTCATCATGAGCTCTGTTTCCATGGGAAATGTCACCATGAGCACTGTCATCTTGGGAACTGCCACCATGGACACTGCCACCATGAGCACTGTAACCATTGGCTCTGCCACAGTGAGCATTGTCACCGTGAGCACTGTCACCATGGGAACTCTCACCATGAGCACTGTCACCATGGGAAATGTCATTATGGGCAGTGTCACCATGGGCACTGTCACCGTGAGCACTGTCTCCATGAGCACTATTACCATGAACACTATCACCATGAGCACTATCACCAAGGGCATTGTCACCATGAGCACTATCACCGTGAGCACTATCACCATGGGCAGTGTTACCTTGAGCAATATCAGCATGGGCACTGTCACGGTGAGCACTATTACAATGGGCACTTTCCCCTTGAGCACTATCACCGTGAGCACTGTCATCGTGGGCATTGTCACCATGTGCACTGTCCCCATGAGCACTGTCACCATGAGCACTATCACCATGGGTACTGTCACCATGGGAACGGTCACCATGGGCAATGTCAACATGAGCACTATCACCATGCGAACTGTCACCATGAGCACTATCACTAAGGGCACTGTCACCATGAGCACTGTCACCATGAGCACTGTCACAGTGGGAACCTTCACCATGAGCACTCTCACCATGGGTACTGTCACCATCGGCAATTTCAACATGGGCACTGTCACCATGCGAACTGTCACCATGTACACTATCATCATGGGCAGTGCCACCATGAGGAATTTCAACATGGGAACACCAACCCTGTACACCGCCAGCATGAGCACAGTCACCATGGGCATTATCACCATGAGCACTGTCACCGTGGGAACTTTCAACATGGGCACTATCAGCATGTGAACTGTCACCATGGGCAGTGTCACCATGAGCACTATCACCAAAGGCACTGTCAACGTGAGCACTATCACCATGAGCACTATTACCATGGGCAGTGTCACCGTGAGCAATATCACCATGGGCAGTGTCACCATGGGCACTATCACCATGAGCACTATCACCAAGGGAACTGTCACCGTGAGCACTATCATCGTGAGCACTCTCACCCTGAACACTGTCACCATGAGCACTGTCACCATGAGCACTGTCACAGTGGGAACCTTCACCATGAGCACTCTCACCATGGGTACTGTCACCATCGGCAATTTCAACATGGGCACTGTCACCATGCGAACTGTCACCATGAGCACTATCACCATGAGCACTATCACCAAGGGCACTGTCACCGTGAGCACTGTCACATTGAGCACTGTCACAGTGGGCACTGTCACTATGAGCACTATCACAATGGGCACTGTCACCATAGGCACTGTCACCATGGACACTGTCACCATGAGCACTATCATTATGGGCAGTGCTACCATGAGGAATTTCACCATCGGAACTCCAACCAGGTACACCGCAAGCATGAGCACAGTGACCATGGGCAGTGCCACCATGAGCACTGTCACCATGGGCACTTTCAACATGGGCTCTGTCACCATGTGAACTGTCACCATGAGCACTATCACCATGAGCACTGTCTCCATGAGCATAGTCACCGTGGGCACTGTCGCCATGAGCACTGTCACCATGGGCACAGTTACCATGGGAACTGTCACCATGAGCACTATCACCATGAGCACTATCACCATGGGTAGTGTCACCGTGAGCAAAATCACCATGGGCACTGTCACTGTGAGCACTATTAACATGGGTATTATCACCAAGGGCACTGTCACCGTGAGCACTGTCACCATGAGCACTGTCACCGTGGGCACTGTCACCATGAGCACTGTCATCATGGGCACTGTCACCATGGACACTGTCACCATGAACACTATCACCATGGGCAGTGCCACCATAAGGAATTTCACCATGGGAACTCCAACCATGTACACTGCCAGCATGAGCACAGTCACCATGGGCAATGTCACCATGAGCACTGCCATCATGGGGACTTTCAACATGGGCACTGTCACCATACGAACTATCACCATGAGCACTATCACCATGAGCAGTATTACCATGAACACTATCACCAAGGGCATTGTCAATGTGAGCACTATCACCGTGAGCAATATCACCATGAGCACTGTCACCATGAGCATTGTCACCGTGGGCAATGTCACCATGGGCACTGCAACCATGGGAACTGTCTTCATGAGCACTGTCACCGTGAGCACTATCACCATGGGTAGTGTCACCATGAACAATATCAACATGGATGCTGTCACCGTGAGCACTATTACTATGGGCACTATCACCATGGGCACTGTAACTGTGAGCACTGTAACCATGAGCACTGTCACCGTGGGCGCTGTCAACATGAGCACTGTCTCCATGGGCATTGTCAACATGAACATTGTCACCATGGGAACTCTCACCATGAGCACTGTCACCATGGGCAATTTCAACATGAGCACTGTCACCATGCACACTGTCACCATGGGCACTCTCACCATAGGCACTGTCACCATGGACACTGTCACCATGGGCACTGTCACCATGAGCACTGTCACCATGGGAACTGTCACCATGAGCACTGCCACCATGGGAAATGTCACTATGGGCAGTGTCACCATGGGCACTGTCACCATGGGCAGTGTCACCATGAGCACTATTACCATGAGCACCATCACCATGAGCACTATCTCCATGGGCACTGTCACATTGAGAACTATTACCATGGATACTATCACCAAAGGCACTGTCATCGTGAGCACTATCACCATGAGCACTGTCACTGTGGGCATTGCCACCATGAGCACTGTCATCATGGCCACTGTCACCATGCGAACTGCCACCCTGAGCACTATCACAGTGGGCACTGTCACCATGAGCACTGTCACCATAGGCACTGTATCCATGGTAACTGTCACCATTGGCACTATCACGGTGAGCACTATCACCATGGGAACTGTCACCATGGGAAAGGTCACCATGCGCACTGTAACCATTGGCACTGCCACAGTGAGAACTGTCACAGTGAGCACTATCACCATGGGCACTGTCACCATGTGCACTGTCACCATGGGAACTCTCACCATGAGCACTGTCACCATGGGAAATGTCACTATGGGCAGTGTCACCATGTGCACTGTCACCATCGGTAGTGTCAACACGAGCACTATTACCATGAGCACTATCACCGTGAGCACTGTCACCGTGGGCCATGTCACCATGTGCACTGTAACCATGGGCACTGTCACCATGGGAAATGTCACCATGCGCACTGTCACCATAGGCACTGTCACCATGGACACTGTCACCATGAACACTATCATCATGGGCACTGCCAGCATAAGGAATTTCACCATGGGAACTCCAACCATGTACACCGCCAGCATGAGCACAGTCACCATGAGCAGTGTCACCATGAGCACTGCCATCATGGGGACTTTCAACATGGGCACTGTCACCATGCGAACTATCACCACCAGCACTATCACCATGAGCAGTATTACCATGAACACTATCACCAAGGACACTGTCAACGTGAGCACTATCACCGTGAGCACTATAACCATGAGCACTGTCACCGTGAGCAGTGTCACCGTGGGCACTGTTACCGTGTGCACTGTCAACATGAGCACTGTCACCATGGGAAATGTCACCATTTGCACTGTCACCGAGGGCACTGTCACCATGAGCACTATCACCATGGGAACTGTCACCATGGGAACGGTCACCATGGGCACACTCAAGATGAGCACTGTCACCATGGGAACTCTCACCATGAGCACTGTCACCATGGGAAATGTCACCATGGGCACTGTCACCATGAGCACTATCATCATGGGCAGTGCCACCATGAGGAATTTCACCATGAGAACTCCAACCATGTACACTGCCAGCTTTAGCACTGTCAACATGGGCTGTGTCACCATGAGCACTGTCACCATGGGCACTGTTACCATGCAAACTTTTACCATGAGCACTGTCACCATGGGCAATGTCACCATGAGCACTGTCACCGTGTGCACTGTCATCATGGGAACTGTCATCATGAGCACTATCACCGTGAGGACAATAACCATGGGCAGTGTCACCGTGAGCAATATCACCATGAACACTGTCACCATGAGCACTGTCATCATCGACACTGTCACCATGGGGACTGTCACTATTACAACTGTCACTGGGGGCACTATCACCGTGAGCACTATCACAATGGGCACTGTCACCATAGGCACTGTCTCCATGGACACTGTCACCATGAACACTATCATCATGGGCAGTGCCAACATGAGGAATTTCAGCTTGGGAACTCCAACCATGTACATCGGCAGCTTTAGAACAGTCACCATGGGCTGTGTCACCATGAGCACTGTCACCATGGGGACTGTCACCATGCGAACTGTCACCATGAACACTGTCACCATGGGAACTGTCACCATGAGCACTATCACCGTGAGGACTATAACCATGGGCACTGTCACAGTGAGCAATATCACCATGAACACTGTAACCATGGGAAATGTCACCTTGGGCACTGTCACCTTGTGCACTGTCAACATGAGCACTGTCACCATGGGAATTGTCACCATGGGCACTGTCACCATGGGCAGTGTCATCATGAGCACTGTCACCAAGTGCACTCTCACGATGGACACTGTCACCATGAGCACTATCATCATGGGCAGTGCCACCATGAGGAATTTCACCATGGGAACTCCAACCATGTACACCGCCAGCATGAGCACAGTCACCATGGGCAGTGTCACCATGAGCAATGTCACCATGGGCACTTTCGACATGGGCAATGTCACCATGGACACTGTCATCATGAGCTCTGTTACCATGGGAAATGTCACCATGAGCACTGTCATCTTGGGAACTGCCACCATGGACACTGCCCCCATGAGCACTGTAACCAATGTCACTGCCACAGTGAGCACTGTCACCGTGAACACTGTCACCATGGGAACTTTCACCATGTGCACTGTCAATATGGGAACTCTCACCATGAGCACTGTCACCATGGGAAATGTCACTATGGGCAGTGTCTCCATGGGCACTGTCACCATGGGCAGTGTCACCATGAGCAGTATTACCATGAGCGCTATCACCAAGGGCAGTGTCACTGTGAGCAATATCAACATGGGCAACGTCACCGTGAGCACTATTACAATGGGCACTATCGCCATGAGAACTATCACCGTGATCACTGTCACCGTGGGGATTGTCACCATGTACACTGTCACCATGAGCACTGTCACCATGAGCACTATCATCATGGGCATTGCCACCATAAGAAATTTCCCCATGGGAACTCCAACCATGTACACCGCCAGCATGATCACAGTCACCATGGGCAGTGTCACCATGAGCACTCTCAACATGAGCACTATCACCATGAACACTATCACCGTGGGCATTGTCACCGTGACCACTATCACCATGGGCAGTGTCACTGTGAGCAATATCACTATGGGCACTTTCATGTGAGCACTATTACCATGGGTACTATCAGCAAGGGCACTCTCACTGTGAGCACTGTCACTATGAGCACTGTCATCATGAACTCTGTTACCATGGGAAATATCGCCATGAGCACTGTCATCTTGGAAACCGCCACCATGGACACTGCCACCATGAACAATGTTACCATTGGCACTGCCACAGTGAGCACGGTCACCGTGAGCACTGTCACCATGGGAACTGTCACCATGTGCACTGTCACCATGGGAACTCTCACCATGAGCACTGTCACCATAAGAAATGTCACTATCGGGAGTGTCACCATGGGCACTGTCACCATGGGCAGTGTCACCATGAGCACTATTACCATGAACACTATCACCATGAGCACTATCACCAAGGCCAGTGTCACCCTGAGCGCTATCACCGTGAGCACTATCACCATGGGCAGTGTCACCATGAGCAATATCAACATGGGCACTGTCACGGTGAGCACTATTACAATGGTCACTATCGCCATGAGCACTATCACCGTGAGCATTGTCACTGTGGGCATTGTCACCGTGTGCACGGTCACCATGAGCACTGTCACCATGAGCACTATCACCATGGGAACTCTCACCATCGGAAGGGTCACCATGGGCAATGTCAACCTGAGCACTCTCAACATGAGAACTCTCACCATGAGCACTGTCACCATGGGAAATGTCACCATGGACACTGTCACCATGAACACTATCATCATGGGTAGTGCCACCATAAGGAATTTCACCATGGGAACTCCAACCATGTACAACGCCAGCATGAGCACATTCACCATGGGCAGTGTCACAATGAGCACTGCCACCATGGGCACTTTCATCATGGGCACTGTCACCATGCGAACCGTCACCGTGAGCACTATTACCATGAGCACTATCACCAAGGGCACTGTCAGCGTGAGCACTATCACCGTGAGCACTATCACCGTGAGCACTGTCACCATGAGAAATTTCACAGTGGGCACTGTCACGATGAGCACTGTCACCAAGGGCATTGTCAACATAAGCATTGTCATCATGGGAACTCTCACCATGAGCACTATCACCATGGGAAATGTCACCATGGGCACTGTCACCATAGGTATTGTCACCATGGACACTCTCACCATGAGCACTATCATCATGGGCATTGACACCATAAGGAATTTCACCATGGGAACTCCAACCATGTACACCGCCAGCATGAGCACATTCACCATGGGCAGTGTCACCATGTGCACTGTCACCATCGGTAGTGTCAACACGAGCACTATTACCATGAGCACTATCACCGTGAGCACTGTCACCGTGGGCCATGTCACCATGTGCACTGTCACCATGAGCAATATCACCATGGGAACTGTCACCATGGGCACTGTCAACGTGAGCACTGTCAGCATGGAAACTCTCACCAGGAGCACTGTCTCCATCGGAAATGTCACCATGGACACTGTTCACCATGGGAAGTGTCACCATGAGCACTGTCACCATGGGGACTGTCACTATGGACACTGTCTCCATCGGCACTCTCACCATGGGCACTGTCACTGTGGAAAATGTCACCATGGGCACTGTAACCATCTACACGGTCCCGAGGAGCACTATCACCATGGAAACTGTATCCATCAGCATTGTCCCCATGGGCACTGTCAACATGAGCACTGTCATCCATCAGCACTGTCGCCATGGGACCTCTCACTATGAGGACTGTCACAATTGGAAATGTCACTATGGGTATTGTCACCAAGGGCACTGTCACCATGGGCACTGTCAACATGAGCACTGTCACCATGGGCACTGTCACCATGGGCACTATCACTAAAGGCACTGTCAACGTGAGCACTATCACCATGAGCACTATTACCATGGGCAGTGTCACCGTGAGCAATATCACCATGGGCAGTGTCACCATGGGCACTATCACCATGAGCACTATCACCAAGGGAACTGTCACCGTGAGCACTATCATCGTGAGCACTCTCACCCTGAGCACTGTCACCATGAGCACTGTCACCATGAGCACTGTCACAGTGGGAACCTTCACCATGAGCACTCTCACCATGGGTACTGTCACCATGAGCACTATCACCGTGAGCACGATCACCATGTGTAGTGTCACCATGAGCAATATCACCATGGGCACTGTCAACATGAGCACTATTACCATGGGCAATATCACCATGAGCACTATCACCGTGAGCACTGTCACCGTGTGCACTGTCCCCATGAGCACTGTCACCATGAGCACTATCACCATGAGAACTGTCACCATGGGAATGGTCACCATGGGCACTCTCAACATGAGCACTGTCACCATGGGAACTCTCACCATGAGCACTGTCACCATGGCCAGTGTCACCATGGCCACTCTCACCATAAGCATTGTCTCCAAGGGAAATGTCACCATGGGCACTCTCAGCATGTGCACTGTCACAATGCGCACTGTCATCATGGGCACTGCCACCATGAGAACTTTCACCATGGGAATTCCCACCATGGATATGGCCACCTTGAGCACTGTCACCATGAGCACGGTCACCATGGGCACTGTCACCATGGGCACTCTCACCATGGGCACTGTTGACCATGGACACTGTCACCATGGGCACTGTGAACATGAGCACTGTCACCATGGGAACTCTCACCATGAGCACTGTCACCATGGGCACTGCCACCATGGGCACTGGCACCATGGGAACTCTCACCATGAGCACTGTCACCATGGGAAATGTCACTATGGGCAGTGTCACCATGTGCACTGTCACCATCGGTAGTGTCAACACGAGCACTATTACCATGAGCACTATCACCGTGAGCACTGTCACCGTGGGCCATGTCACCATGTGCACTGTCACCATGAGCAATATCACCATGGGAACTGTCACCATGGGCACTGTCAACGTGAGCACTGTCAGCATGGAAACTCTCACCAGGAGCACTGTCTCCATCGGAAATGTCACCATGGACACTGTTCACCATGGGAAGTGTCACCATGAGCACTGTCACCATGGGGACTGTCACTATGGACACTGTCTCCATCGGCACTCTCACCATGGGCACTGTCACTGTGGAAAATGTCACCATGGGCACTGTAACCATCTACACGGTCCCGAGGAGCACTATCACCATGGAAACTGTATCCATCAGCATTGTCCCCATGGGCACTGTCAACATGAGCACTGTCATCCATCAGCACTGTCGCCATGGGACCTCTCACTATGAGGACTGTCACAATTGGAAATGTCACTATGGGTATTGTCACCAAGGGCACTGTCACCATGAACACTATCATCATGGGCAGTGCCACCATAAGGAATTTCACCATGGGAACTCCAACCATGTACACGCCCAGCATGAGCACAGTCACCATGGGCAGTGTCACCATGAGCACTGCCACCATGGGCACTTTCGACATGGGCACTGTCACCATGCGAACTATCACCATGAGCAATTTCACCATGAGCAGTATTACCATGTGCACTATCACCAAGGGCACTGTCAATGTGAGCACTGTCACCGTGAGGACTATCACCATGAGCACTGTCACCATGAGCATTTTCACCGTTGGCACTGTCACCAGTAGCACTGTCACCATGGGCACTGTAACCATGGGAACTGTCACCATGAGCACTATCAACGTGAGCACTATCACCATAGGAAGTGTCACCGTGAACAGTATCACCATGGGTACTGTCACCATGAGCACTATTACCATGGGCACTATCACCATGGGCATTGTCACTGTGAGCACTGCCACCATGAGCACTGTCACTGTGGGCACTGTCATCATGAGCACTATCACCGTGAGGACAATAACCATGGGCAGTGTCACCGTGAGCAATATCACCATGAACACTGTCACCATGAGCACTGTCATCATCGACACTGTCACCATGGGGACTGTCACTATTACAACTGTCACTGTGGGCACTATCACCGTGAGCACTATCACAATGGGCACTGTCACCATAGGCACTGTCTCCATGGACACTGTCACCATGAACACTATCATCATGGGCAGTGCCAACATGAGGAATTTCAGATTGGGAACTCCAACCATGTACATCGGCAGCTTTAGAACAGTCACCATGGACTGTGTCACCATGAGCACTGTCACCATGGGGACTGTCACCATGCGAACTGTCACCATGAACACTGTCACCATGGGAACTGTCACCATGAGCACTATCACCGTGAGGACTATAACCATGGGCACTGTCACAGTGAGCAATATCACCATTAACACTGTAACCATGGGAAATGTCACCTTGGGCACTGTCACCTTGTGCACTGTCAACATGAGCACTGTCACCATGGGAAATGTCACCATGGGCACTGTCACCATGGGCAGTGTCATCATGAGCACTGTCACCAAGTGCACTCTCACGATGGACACTGTCACCATGAGCACTATCATCATGGGCAGTGCCACCATGAGGAATTTCACCATGGGAACTCCAACCATGTACACCGCCAGCATGAGCACAGTCACCATGGGCAGTGTCACCATGAGCAATGTCACCATGGGCACTTTCGACATGGGCAATGTCACCATGGACACTGTCATCATGAGCTCTGTTACCATGGGAAATGTCACCATGAGCACTGTCATCTTGGGAACTGCCACCATGGACACTGCCCCCATGAGCACTGTAACCAATGTCACTGCCACAGTGAGCACTGTCACCGTGAACACTGTCACCATGGGAACTTTCACCATGTGCACTGTCAATATGGGAACTCTCACCATGAGCACTGTCACCATGGGAAATGTCACTATGGGCAGTGTCTCCATGGGCACTGTCACCATGGGCAGTGTCACCATGAGCAGTATTACCATGAGCACTATCACCATGAGCGCTATCACCAAGGGCAGTGTCACCGTGAACAATATCAACATGGGCAACGTCACCGTGAGCACTATTACAATGGGCACTATCGCCATGAGAACTATCACCGTGATCACTGTCACCGTGGGGATTGTCACCATGTACACTGTCACCATGAGCACTGTCACCATGAGCACTATCATCATGGGCATTGCCACCATAAGAAATTTCCCCATGGGAACTCCAACCATGTACACCGCCAGCATGATCACAGTCACCGTGGGCAGTGTCACCATGAGCACTCTCAACATGAGCACTATCACCATGAACACTATCACCGTGGGCATTGTCACCGTGACCACTATCACCATGGGCAGTGTCACCGTGAGCAATATCACTATGGGCACTTTCATGTGAGCACTATTACCATGGGTACTATCAGCAAGGGCACTCTCACTGTGAGCACTGTCACTATGAGCACTGTCACCGTGGGCACTGTCACCATGAGCACTGTCATCATGGGCACTGTCAGCATGCGAACTGCCACCATGAGCACTATCACCGTGGGCACTGTCACCATGAGAACTGTCACCATGGGCACTGTATCCATGGGAACTGTCACCCTGGGCACTATCACGGTGAGCACTATCACCATGGGAACTGTCACCATGGGAACGGTCACCATGGGCACTATCAAGGTGAGAACTGTCACCATGGGTACTCTCACCATGAGCACTGTCGCCGTGGGCACTGTCAACATGAGCACTGTCACCATGGACACTATCACCATGGGCACTGTCACCATGGGCACTGTCACCATTGGCACTGTCAACATCAACACTGTCACCATGGGAACTCTCACCATGAGCACTGTCACATTGGGAAATGTCACCATGGGCACAGTCACCATGGGAAATGTCACCATGGGCACTGTCACCATGGGCACTGTCACTATGGACACTGTCACAGTGAGCGCTATCATCATGGGCAGTGCCACCATGAGGAATTTCACCATGAGAATTCCAACCATGTACACCGCCAGCTTTAGTGCAGTCACCATGGGCTGTGTCACCATGAGCACTGTCACCATGGGCAATGTCAACATGCGAACTGTCACCATGAGCACTGTCACCGTGGGCAATGTCACCATGAGCACTATCATCATGGGCATTGCCACCATAAGGAATTTCACCATGGGAACTCCAACCATGTACACCACCAGCATGAGCACAGTCACCATGGGCAGTGCCAACATGAGCACTGTCACCATGGGCACTTTTAACATGGGCCCTGTTGCCATGCGAACTGTCACCATGAGCAGTATGTCTGTGAGCACTGTCACCATGAGCACAGTCACCGCGGGCACTGTCACCATGAGCACTGTCACCATGGGCACTGTAACCATGGGAACTGTCACCCTGAGCACTATCACCGTGAGTACTATCACCATGGGCAGTGTCACCGTGAGCAATATCACCATGGGCACTGTCACCGTGACCTCTATTACCATGGGTACTATCACCAAGGTTACTGTCACCGTGAGCACTGTCACCATGAGCAATGTCACCGTGGGAACTGTCACCATTAGAACTGTCACTGAGGGCACTATCACCGTGAGCACTATCACAATGGGCACTGTCACCATAGGCACTGTCACCATGGACATTGTCACGATGAACACTATCATCATGGGCAGTGCCACCATAAGGAATTTCACCATGAGAACTCCAAACATGTACACCGCCAGCAAGAGCACAGTCACCATGGGCAGTGTCACCATGAGCACTGCCTTCATGGAGACTTTCCACATGGGCACTGTCACCATGCGAACTGTCACCATGAGCACTGTCACCATGGGCAATGTCACCATGAGCACTGTCACCGTGAGCACTGTAACCATGAGCACTGTCTCCGTGGGCATTGTAACCATGAGCACTGTCGTCATGGGCACTGTCACCATGCGAAATGCCACCATGAGCTCTATCACCGAGGGCACTGTCACAATGAGCACTGTCACCATGGGCACTGGATCCATAGGAACTGTCACAATGGGCACTATCACGGTGAGCACTATCACCATGGGAACTGTCACCATGGGAACGGTCACCATGGGCACTGTCAACATGAGCACTGTCACCATGGAAACGGTCACCATGGGCGCTGTCACCATGGGCACTCTCACCATAGGCACTGTCACCATGTGCACTGTCACCATGGACACTCTCACCATGAGCACTATCATCATGGGCAGTGCACCATAACAGTTGTACCATGGGAACTCCAACCATGTACACCTCCAACATGAGCACTGTCACCATGGGCAGTGTCAACATGAGCACTGTCACCATGGGCACTTTCAACAGGGGCAGTGTCACCATGCAAACTGCCACCATGAGAACTATCACCATGAGCACTATCACCAAGGGCACTGTCACCGTGAGCACTATCACCGTGAGCACTATCACCATGAGCACTGTCACCATGAGCACTGTCACCGTGGGCACTGTCACCATGGGCACTGTCACAGTGGGCACTGTAACCATGGGAACTGTCACCATGAGCACAATCACCATGAGCACTATCACCATGGGCAGTGTCACCGTGAGAAATATCACCATGGGCACTGTCACATTGAGCACTGTTACCATGGGGACTATCACCAAGGGCACTGTCACCGTGATCACTGTTACCATGAGCACTTACACCGTGGGCACAGTAAACATGAGCACTGTCATCATGGGCACGGTCGGCCTGGGAACTCTCACCATGAGCACTGTCACCATGGGAAATGTCACCATGGGCACTGTCACCATGAGCACTATCATCATGGGCAGTGCCACCATGAGGAATTTCACCATGGGAACTCCAACCATATGCACCGCCAGCTTTAGCACAGTCACCATGGGCTGTGTCACCATGAGCACTGTCACCATGGGCACTGTCACCATGCGTACTGTCACCATGAGTACTGTCACTGTGGGTAATGTCACCATGAGCACTGTCACTGTGGGCACTGTCACCATGGTAACTGTCACCATGAGCACTATCACCGTGAGCACTATGAACATGGGCCGTGTCCCCGTTAGTAATATCACCATAAACACTGTCACCGTGGGCACTGTCATCGTGTACACTGTCAAAGTGAGCACTGTCACCATGGGAAATGTCACCGTGGACTCTATCACCGTGAGCACTATTAACATGGGTACTCTCACCAAGGGCACTGTTACCGTGAGCAGTGTCACCATGAGCACTCTCACCGTGGACACTGTCACCATGAGCACTGTCACCATGGGCACTGTCACCATGGGCACTCTCACCATGGGCACTGTTGACCATGGACACTGTCACCATGGGCACTGTGAACATGAGCACTGTCACCATGGGAACTCTCACCATGAGCACTGTCACCATGGGCACTGCCACCATGGGCACATTCAAAATGGGCACTGTCACCATGTGAACTGTCACCGTGAGCACTATTAACATGGGTACTATCACCAAGGGCACTTTTACCGTGAGCAGTGTCACAATGAGCACTGTCACCGTGGGCACTGTCACCATGAGCACTGTCATCATGGGCAATGTCACCATAGGAACTGTCACCATGAGCACTTTCACTGTGGGCACTATCACCGTGAACACTATCACAATGGGCTCTGTCACCATAGGCACTGTCACCATGGACACTGTCACCATGAGCACTATCATTATGGGCAGTGCTACCATGAGCAATTTCACCATCGGAACTCCAACCATGTACACCGCCAGCATGAGCACAGTCAACATGGGCAGTGTCACCATGAGCACTTTCACCATGGGCACTTTCAACATGGGCCCTATCACCATGCGAACTGTCACCATGAGCACTATCATCATGAGCACTGTCACCATGAGCACTATCACCGTGAGCACTGTCACCATGAGCATAGTCACCATGGGCACTGTCACAATGAGCACTATGACCGTGTGCACTATCACCATAGGCAGTGTCACCGTGAGCAATATCACCATGGGCACTCTCACCGTGACCACTATGACCATGGGTACTATCACCAAGGGAACTGTCACCATGAGCACTGTCACCGTGGGCACTGTCACCATGGGAACTGTCACCATGAGCACTGTCATCATGGGCACTGTCACCATCGAACTGTCACCATTAGAACTGTCACTGAGGGCACTATCACCATGATAACTATCACAATGGACACTGTCACCATAGGCACTGTCACCATGGACACTGTCACCATGAACACTATCATCATGGGCAGTGCCACCATGAGGAATTTCACCATGGGAACTCCAACCATGTACACCGCCAGCTTTAGCACAGTCACCATGGGTTGTGTGACCATGAGCATTGTAACCATGGGCACTGTCACCATGCGAACTCTCACCATGAGCACTGTCACCGTGGGCAATGTCACCATGAGCACTTTCACCATGGGAACTGTCACCATGAACACTATCACCGTGAGCACTATAACCATGGGCAGTGTCACCATGAGCAATATTACCATTAACATTATCACCGTGAGCACTGTCACTGTGGGCACTGTCACCGTGTGCACTGTCAACATGAGCACTGTCACCATGGGAAATATCACCTTGGGCACTGTCACCATGGGCAGTGTCACCATTAGCATTGTTACCATGGGCACTCTCACGATGTACACTGTCACCATGAGCACCATTATCATGGGTAGTGCCACCATGAGGAATTTCACCATGGGAACTCCAACCTTCTACACCGCCAGCATGAGCACAGTCACTATGGGCAGTGTCACCATGAGAACTGTTACCATGGGCAATTTCAACATGGCCACTGTCACCATGTGCACTGTCACCATGGACACTGTCATCCTGAGTTCTGTTACCATGGGCAGTGTCACCATGAGCACTGTCACCATGACCACTTTCATCATGGGCACTATCATCATGGGCAGTGCTACCATGAAGAATTTCACCATCGGAATTCCAACCAGGTACACAGCCAGCATGAGCACATTCACCATGGGCATTATCACCATGAGCACTGTCACCATGGGCACTTTCAACATGGGCCCTGTCAGCATGCGAACTGTCACCATGAGCACTATCACCGTGAGCACGGTCTCCATGAGCATAATCACCATGGGCACTGTCACCATGAGCACTGTCACCATGGGCACTGTAACCTTGGGAACCGTCACCATGAGCACTATCACCATGGGCAGTGTCACCGTGAGCAATATCACCATGGGCACTGTCACCGTGAGCACTATTAACAAGGATACTATCACCAAGGTCACTGTCACCGTGAGCACTGTCACCGTGAGCACTGTGACCATGAGCACTGTCACCGTGGGCACTGTCACCATGAGCACTGTCATCATGGGAACTGTCACCATGGGGACTGTCACCATTAGCACTGTCACTGTGGGCACTATCACCGTGAGCACAATCACAATGGGCACTGTCACCATACGCACTGTCACCATGGACAATGTCACCATGAACACTATCATCATGGGCAGTGCCACCATAAGGAATTTCACCATGGGAACTCCAACCATGTACACTCCCAGCATGAGCACAGTCACCATGGGCAGTGTCACCATGAGCACTGCCACCATGGGCACTTTCGACATGGGCACTGTCACCATGCGAACTATCACCATGAGCAATTTCACCATGAGCAGTATTACCATGTGCACTATCACCAAGGGCACTGTCAATGTGAGCACTGTCACCGTGAGGACTATCACCATGAGCACTGTCACCATGAGCATTTTCACCGTGGGCACTGTCACCAGTAGCACTGTCACCATGGGCACTGTAACCATGGGAACTGTCACCATGAGCACTATCAACGTGAGCACTATCACCATAGGAAGTGTCACCGTGAACAGTATCACCATGGGTACTGTCACCATGAGCACTATTACCATGGGCACTATCACCATGGGCATTGTCACTGTGAGCACTGCCACCATGAGCACTGTCACTGTGGGCACTGTCAACATGAGCACTGTCACCATGGGAACTGTCACCATGAGCACTGTCATCATTAGCACTATCATCATGGGCACTGTCAAAGTGAGCACTATTACCATGGGTACTACCACCTAGGGTACTGTCACTGTGAGCACTGTCACCATGAGCACTGTCACCGTGGGCAGTGTCAACATGAGCACTGTAACCATGGGCACTGTCACCATGGGAAATGTCACCATGCGCACTGTCACCATAGGCACTGTCACCATGGACACTGTCACCATGAACACTATCATCATGGGCACTGCCAGCATAAGGAATTTCACCATGGGAACTCCAACCATGTACACCGCCAGCATGAGCACAGTCACCATGAGCAGTGTCACCATGAGCACTGCCATCATGGGGACTTTCAACATGGGCACTGTCACCATGCGAACTATCACCACCAGCACTATCACCATGAGCAGTATTACCATGAACACTATCACCAAGGACACTGTCAACGTGAGCACTATCACCGTGAGCACTATAACCATGAGCACTGTCACCGTGAGCAGTGTCACCGTGGGCACTGTTACCGTGAGCACTGTCAACATGAGCACTGTCACCATGGGAAATGTCACCATTTGCACTGTCACCGAGGGCACTGTCACCATGAGCACTGTCACCGTGGGCACTGTCACCATGGGCACTGTCACAGTGGGCACTGTAACCATGGGAACTGTCACCATGAGCACAATCACCATGAGCACTATCACCATGGGCAGTGTCACCGTGAGAAATATCACCATGGGCACTGTCACATTGAGCACTGTTACCATGGGGACTATCACCAAGGGCACTGTCACCGTGATCACTGTTACCATGAGCACTTACACCGTGGGCACAGTAAACATGAGCACTGTCATCATGGGCACGGTCGGCCTGGGAACTCTCACCATGAGCACTGTCACCATGGGAAATGTCACCATGGGCACTGTCACCATGAGCACTATCATCATGGGCAGTGCCACCATGAGGAATTTCACCATGGGAACTCCAACCATATGCACCGCCAGCTTTAGCACAGTCACCATGGGCTGTGTCACCATGAGCACTGTCACCATGGGCACTGTCACCATGCGTACTGTCACCATGAGTACTGTCACTGTGGGTAATGTCACCATGAGCACTGTCACTGTGGGCACTGTCACCATGGTAACTGTCACCATGAGCACTATCACCGTGAGCACTATGAACATGGGCCGTGTCCCCGTTAGTAATATCACCATAAACACTGTCACCGTGGGCACTGTCATCGTGTACACTGTCAAAGTGAGCACTGTCACCATGGGAAATGTCACCGTGGACTCTATCACCGTGAGCACTATTAACATGGGTACTCTCACCAAGGGCACTGTTACCGTGAGCAGTGTCACCATGAGCACTCTCACCGTGGACACTGTCACCATGAGCACTGTCACCATGGGCACTGTCACCATGGGCACTCTCACCATGGGCACTGTTGACCATGGACACTGTCACCATGGGCACTGTGAACATGAGCACTGTCACCATGGGAACTCTCACCATGAGCACTGTCACCATGGGCACTGCCACCATGGGCACATTCAAAATGGGCACTGTCACCATGTGAACTGTCACCGTGAGCACTATTAACATGGGTACTATCACCAAGGGCACTTTTACCGTGAGCAGTGTCACAATGAGCACTGTCACCGTGGGCACTGTCACCATGAGCACTGTCATCATGGGCAATGTCACCATAGGAACTGTCACCATGAGCACTTTCACTGTGGGCACTATCACCGTGAACACTATCACAATGGGCTCTGTCACCATAGGCACTGTCACCATGGACACTGTCACCATGAGCACTATCATTATGGGCAGTGCTACCATGAGCAATTTCACCATCGGAACTCCAACCATGTACACCGCCAGCATGAGCACAGTCAACATGGGCAGTGTCACCATGAGCACTTTCACCATGGGCACTTTCAACATGGGCCCTATCACCATGCGAACTGTCACCATGAGCACTATCATCATGAGCACTGTCACCATGAGCACTATCACCGTGAGCACTGTCACCATGAGCATAGTCACCATGGGCACTGTCACAATGAGCACTATGACCGTGTGCACTATCACCATAGGCAGTGTCACCGTGAGCAATATCACCATGGGCACTCTCACCGTGACCACTATGACCATGGGTACAATCACCAAGGGAACTGTCACCATGAGCACTGTCACCGTGGGCACTGTCACCATGGGAACTGTCACCATGAGCACTGTCATCATGGGCACTGTCACCATCGAACTGTCACCATTAGAACTGTCACTGAGGGCACTATCACCATGATAACTATCACAATGGACACTGTCACCATAGGCACTGTCACCATGGACACTGTCACCATGAACACTATCATCATGGGCAGTGCCACCATGAGGAATTTCACCATGGGAACTCCAACCATGTACACCGCCAGCTTTAGCACAGTCACCATGGGTTGTGTGACCATGAGCATTGTAACCATGGGCACTGTCACCATGCGAACTCTCACCATGAGCACTGTCACCGTGGGCAATGTCACCATGAGCACTTTCACCATGGGAACTGTCACCATGAACACTATCACCGTGAGCACTATAACCATGGGCAGTGTCACCATGAGCAATATTACCATTAACATTATCACCGTGAGCACTGTCACTGTGGGCACTGTCACCGTGTGCACTGTCAACATGAGCACTGTCACCATGGGAAATATCACCTTGGGCACTGTCACCATGGGCAGTGTCACCATTAGCATTGTTACCATGGGCACTCTCACGATGTACACTGTCACCATGAGCACCATTATCATGGGTAGTGCCACCATGAGGAATTTCACCATGGGAACTCCAACCTTCTACACCGCCAGCATGAGCACAGTCACTATGGGCAGTGTCACCATGAGAACTGTTACCATGGGCAATTTCAACATGGCCACTGTCACCATGTGCACTGTCACCATGGACACTGTCATCCTGAGTTCTGTTACCATGGGCAGTGTCACCATGAGCACTGTCACCATGACCACTTTCATCATGGGCACTATCATCATGGGCAGTGCTACCATGAAGAATTTCACCATCGGAATTCCAACCAGGTACACAGCCAGCATGAGCACATTCACCATGGGCATTATCACCATGAGCACTGTCACCATGGGCACTTTCAACATGGGCCCTGTCAGCATGCGAACTGTCACCATGAGCACTATCACCGTGAGCACGGTCTCCATGAGCATAATCACCATGGGCACTGTCACCATGAGCACTGTCACCATGGGCACTGTAACCTTGGGAACCGTCACCATGAGCACTATCACCATGGGCAGTGTCACCGTGAGCAATATCACCATGGGCACTGTCACCGTGAGCACTATTAACAAGGATACTATCACCAAGGTCACTGTCACCGTGAGCACTGTCACCGTGAGCACTGTGACCATGAGCACTGTCACCGTGGGCACTGTCACCATGAGCACTGTCATCATGGGAACTGTCACCATGGGGACTGTCACCATTAGCACTGTCACTGTGGGCACTATCACCGTGAGCACAATCACAATGGGCACTGTCACCATACGCACTGTCACCATGGACAATGTCACCATGAACACTATCATCATGGGCAGTGCCACCATAAGGAATTTCACCATGGGAACTCCAACCATGTACACTCCCAGCATGAGCACAGTCACCATGGGCAGTGTCACCATGAGCACTGCCACCATGGGCACTTTCGACATGGGCACTGTCACCATGCGAACTATCACCATGAGCAATTTCACCATGAGCAGTATTACCATGTGCACTATCACCAAGGGCACTGTCAATGTGAGCACTGTCACCGTGAGGACTATCACCATGAGCACTGTCACCATGAGCATTTTCACCGTGGGCACTGTCACCAGTAGCACTGTCACCATGGGCACTGTAACCATGGGAACTGTCACCATGAGCACTATCAACGTGAGCACTATCACCATAGGAAGTGTCACCGTGAACAGTATCACCATGGGTACTGTCACCATGAGCACTATTACCATGGGCACTATCACCATGGGCATTGTCACTGTGAGCACTGCCACCATGAGCACTGTCACTGTGGGCACTGTCAACATGAGCACTGTCACCATGGGAACTGTCACCATGAGCACTGTCATCATTAGCACTATCATCATGGGCACTGTCAAAGTGAGCACTATTACCATGGGTACTACCACCTAGGGTACTGTCACTGTGAGCACTGTCACCATGAGCACTGTCACCGTGGGCAGTGTCAACATGAGCACTGTAACCATGGGCACTGTCACCATGGGAAATGTCACCATGCGCACTGTCACCATAGGCACTGTCACCATGGACACTGTCACCATGAACACTATCATCATGGGCACTGCCAGCATAAGGAATTTCACCATGGGAACTCCAACCATGTACACCGCCAGCATGAGCACAGTCACCATGAGCAGTGTCACCATGAGCACTGCCATCATGGGGACTTTCAACATGGGCACTGTCACCATGCGAACTATCACCACCAGCACTATCACCATGAGCAGTATTACCATGAACACTATCACCAAGGACACTGTCAACGTGAGCACTATCACCGTGAGCACTATAACCATGAGCACTGTCACCGTGAGCAGTGTCACCGTGGGCACTGTTACCGTGAGCACTGTCAACATGAGCACTGTCACCATGGGAAATGTCACCATTTGCACTGTCACCGAGGGCACTGTCACCATGAGCACTGTCACCGTGGGCACTGTCACCATGGGCACTGTCACAGTGGGCACTGTAACCATGGGAACTGTCACCATGAGCACAATCACCATGAGCACTATCACCATGGGCAGTGTCACCGTGAGAAATATCACCATGGGCACTGTCACATTGAGCACTGTTACCATGGGGACTATCACCAAGGGCACTGTCACCGTGATCACTGTTACCATGAGCACTTACACCGTGGGCACAGTAAACATGAGCACTGTCATCATGGGCACGGTCGGCCTGGGAACTCTCACCATGAGCACTGTCACCATGGGAAATGTCACCATGGGCACTGTCACCATGAGCACTATCATCATGGGCAGTGCCACCATGAGGAATTTCACCATGGGAACTCCAACCATATGCACCGCCAGCTTTAGCACAGTCACCATGGGCTGTGTCACCATGAGCACTGTCACCATGGGCACTGTCACCATGCGTACTGTCACCATGAGTACTGTCACTGTGGGTAATGTCACCATGAGCACTGTCACTGTGGGCACTGTCACCATGGTAACTGTCACCATGAGCACTATCACCGTGAGCACTATGAACATGGGCCGTGTCCCCGTTAGTAATATCACCATAAACACTGTCACCGTGGGCACTGTCATCGTGTACACTGTCAAAGTGAGCACTGTCACCATGGGAAATGTCACCGTGGACTCTATCACCGTGAGCACTATTAACATGGGTACTCTCACCAAGGGCACTGTTACCGTGAGCAGTGTCACCATGAGCACTCTCACCGTGGACACTGTCACCATGAGCACTGTCACCATGGGCACTGTCACCATGGGCACTCTCACCATGGGCACTGTTGACCATGGACACTGTCACCATGGGCACTGTGAACATGAGCACTGTCACCATGGGAACTCTCACCATGAGCACTGTCACCATGGGCACTGCCACCATGGGCACATTCAAAATGGGCACTGTCACCATGTGAACTGTCACCGTGAGCACTATTAACATGGGTACTATCACCAAGGGCACTTTTACCGTGAGCAGTGTCACAATGAGCACTGTCACCGTGGGCACTGTCACCATGAGCACTGTCATCATGGGCAATGTCACCATAGGAACTGTCACCATGAGCACTTTCACTGTGGGCACTATCACCGTGAACACTATCACAATGGGCTCTGTCACCATAGGCACTGTCACCATGGACACTGTCACCATGAGCACTATCATTATGGGCAGTGCTACCATGAGCAATTTCACCATCGGAACTCCAACCATGTACACCGCCAGCATGAGCACAGTCAACATGGGCAGTGTCACCATGAGCACTTTCACCATGGGCACTTTCAACATGGGCCCTATCACCATGCGAACTGTCACCATGAGCACTATCATCATGAGCACTGTCACCATGAGCACTATCACCGTGAGCACTGTCACCATGAGCATAGTCACCATGGGCACTGTCACAATGAGCACTATGACCGTGTGCACTATCACCATAGGCAGTGTCACCGTGAGCAATATCACCATGGGCACTCTCACCGTGACCACTATGACCATGGGTACTATCACCAAGGGAACTGTCACCATGAGCACTGTCACCGTGGGCACTGTCACCATGGGAACTGTCACCATGAGCACTGTCATCATGGGCACTGTCACCATCGAACTGTCACCATTAGAACTGTCACTGAGGGCACTATCACCATGATAACTATCACAATGGACACTGTCACCATAGGCACTGTCACCATGGACACTGTCACCATGAACACTATCATCATGGGCAGTGCCACCATGAGGAATTTCACCATGGGAACTCCAACCATGTACACCGCCAGCTTTAGCACAGTCACCATGGGTTGTGTGACCATGAGCATTGTAACCATGGGCACTGTCACCATGCGAACTCTCACCATGAGCACTGTCACCGTGGGCAATGTCACCATGAGCACTTTCACCATGGGAACTGTCACCATGAACACTATCACCGTGAGCACTATAACCATGGGCAGTGTCACCATGAGCAATATTACCATTAACATTATCACCGTGAGCACTGTCACTGTGGGCACTGTCACCGTGTGCACTGTCAACATGAGCACTGTCACCATGGGAAATATCACCTTGGGCACTGTCACCATGGGCAGTGTCACCATTAGCATTGTTACCATGGGCACTCTCACGATGTACACTGTCACCATGAGCACCATTATCATGGGTAGTGCCACCATGAGGAATTTCACCATGGGAACTCCAACCTTCTACACCGCCAGCATGAGCACAGTCACTATGGGCAGTGTCACCATGAGAACTGTTACCATGGGCAATTTCAACATGGCCACTGTCAACATGTGCACTGTCACCATGGACACTGTCATCCTGAGTTCTGTTACCATGGGCAGTGTCACCATGAGCACTGTCACCATGACCACTTTCATCATGGGCACTATCATCATGGGCAGTGCTACCATGAAGAATTTCACCATCGGAATTCCAACCAGGTACACAGCCAGCATGAGCACATTCACCATGGGCATTATCACCATGAGCACTGTCACCATGGGCACTTTCAACATGGGCCCTGTCAGCATGCGAACTGTCACCATGAGCACTATCACCGTGAGCACGGTCTCCATGAGCATAATCACCATGGGCACTGTCACCATGAGCACTGTCACCATGGGCACTGTAACCTTGGGAACCGTCACCATGAGCACTATCACCATGGGCAGTGTCACCGTGAGCAATATCACCATGGGCACTGTCACCGTGAGCACTATTAACAAGGATACTATCACCAAGGTCACTGTCACCGTGAGCACTGTCACCGTGAGCACTGTGACCATGAGCACTGTCACCGTGGGCACTGTCACCATGAGCACTGTCATCATGGGAACTGTCACCATGGGGACTGTCACCATTAGCACTGTCACTGTGGGCACTATCACCGTGAGCACAATCACAATGGGCACTGTCACCATACGCACTGTCACCATGGACAATGTCACCATGAACACTATCATCATGGGCAGTGCCACCATAAGGAATTTCACCATGGGAACTCCAACCATGTACACTCCCAGCATGAGCACAGTCACCATGGGCAGTGTCACCATGAGCACTGCCACCATGGGCACTTTCGACATGGGCACTGTCACCATGCGAACTATCACCATGAGCAATTTCACCATGAGCAGTATTACCATGTGCACTATCACCAAGGGCACTGTCAATGTGAGCACTGTCACCGTGAGGAGTATCACCATGAGCACTGTCACCATGAGCATTTTCACCGTGGGCACTGTCACCAGTAGCACTGTCACCATGGGCACTGTAACCATGGGAACTGTCACCATGAGCACTATCAACGTGAGCACTATCACCATAGGAAGTGTCACCGTGAACAGTATCACCATGGGTACTGTCACCATGAGCACTATTACCATGGGCACTATCACCATGGGCATTGTCACTGTGAGCACTGCCACCATGAGCACTGTCACTGTGGGCACTGTCAACATGAGCACTGTCACCATGGGAACTGTCACCATGAGCACTGTCATCATTAGCACTATCATCATGGGCACTGTCAAAGTGAGCACTATTACCATGGGTACTACCACCTAGGGTACTGTCACTGTGAGCACTGTCACCATGAGCACTGTCACCGTGGGCAGTGTCAACATGAGCACTGTAACCATGGGCACTGTCACCATGGGAAATGTCACCATGCGCACTGTCACCATAGGCACTGTCACCATGGACACTGTCACCATGAACACTATCATCATGGGCACTGCCAGCATAAGGAATTTCACCATGGGAACTCCAACCATGTACACCGCCAGCATGAGCACAGTCACCATGAGCAGTGTCACCATGAGCACTGCCATCATGGGGACTTTCAACATGGGCACTGTCACCATGCGAACTATCACCACCAGCACTATCACCATGAGCAGTATTACCATGAACACTATCACCAAGGACACTGTCAACGTGAGCACTATCACCGTGAGCACTATAACCATGAGCACTGTCACCGTGAGCAGTGTCACCGTGGGCACTGTTACCGTGAGCACTGTCAACATGAGCACTGTCACCATGGGAAATGTCACCATTTGCACTGTCACCGAGGGCACTGTCACCATGAGCACTGTCACCATGAGCACTATCACCATGGGAACTGTCACCATGGGAACGGTCACCATGGGCACACTCAAGATGAGCACTGTCACCATGGGAACTCTCACCATGAGCACTGTCACCATGGGAAATGTCACCATGGGCACTGTCACCATGAGCACTATCATCATGGGCAGTGCCACCATGAGGAATTTCACCATGAGAACTCCAACCATGTACACTGCCAGCTTTAGCACTGTCAACATGGGCTGTGTCACCATGAGCACTGTCACCATGGGCACTGTTACCATGCAAACTTTTACCATGAGCACTGTCACCATGGGCAATGTCACCATGAGCACTGTCACCGTGTGCACTGTCATCATGGGAACTGTCATCATGAGCACTATCACCGTGAGGACAATAACCATGGGCAGTGTCACCGTGAGCAATATCACCATGAACACTGTCACCATGAGCACTGTCATCATCGGCACTGTCACCATGGGAACTGTCACTATTACAACTGTCACTGTGGGCACTATCACCGTGAGCACTAGCACAATGGGCACTGTCACCATAGGCACTGTCTCCATGGACACTGTCACCATGAACACTATCATCATGGGCAGTGCCAACATGAGGAATTTCAGATTGGGAACTCCAACCATGTACATCGGCAGCTTTAGAACAGTCACCATGGGCTGTGTCACCATGAGCACTGTCACCATGGGCACTGTCACCATGCGAACTGTCACCATGAGCACTGTCACCATGGGAACTGTCACCATGAGCACTATCACCGTGAGGACTATAACCATGGGCACTGTCACAGTGAGCAATATCACCATGAACACTGTAACCATGGGAAATGTCACCTTGGGCACTGTCACCTTGTGCACTGTCAACATGAGCACTGTCACCATGGGAAATGTCACCATGGGCACTGTCACCATGGGCAGTGTCATCATGAGCACTGTCACCAAGTGCACTCTCACGATGGACACTGTCACCATGAGCACTATCATCATGGGCAGTGCCACCATGAGGAATTTCACCATGGGAACTCCAACCATGTACACCGCCAGCAAGAGCACAGTCACCATGGGCAGTGTCACCATGAGCACTGCCTTCATGGAGACTTTCCACATGGGCACTGTCACCATGCGAACTGTCACCATGAGCACTGTCACCATGGGCAATGTCACCATGAGCACTGTCACCGTGAGCACTGTAACCATGAGCACTGTCTCCGTGGGCATTGTAACCATGAGCACTGTCGTCATGGGCACTGTCACCATGCGAAATGCGACCATGAGCTCTATCACCGAGGGCACTGTCACAATGAGCACTGTCACCATGGGCACTGGATCCATAGGAACTGTCACAATGGGCACTATCACGGTGAGCACTATCACCATGGGAACTGTCACCATGGGAACGGTCACCATGGGCACTGTCAACATGAGCACTGTCACCATGGAAACGGTCACCATGGGCGCTGTCACCATGGGCACTCTCACCATAGGCACTGTCACCATGTGCACTGTCACCATGGACACTCTCACCATGAGCACTATCATCATGGGCAGTGCACCATAACAGTTGTACCATGGGAACTCCAACCATGTACACCTCCAACATGAGCACTGTCACCATGGGCAGTGTCAACATGAGCACTGTCACCATGGGCACTTTCAACAGGGGCAGTGTCACCATGCAAACTGCCACCATGAGAACTATCACCATGAGCACTATCACCAAGGGCACTGTCACCGTGAGCACTATCACCGTGAGCACTATCACCATGAGCACTGTCACCATGAGCACTGTCACCGTGGGCACTGTCACCATGGGCACTGTCACAGTGGGCACTGTAACCATGGGAACTGTCACCATGAGCACAATCACCATGAGCACTATCACCATGGGCAGTGTCACCGTGAGAAATATCACCATGGGCACTGTCACATTGAGCACTGTTACCATGGGGACTATCACCAAGGGCACTGTCACCGTGATCACTGTTACCATGAGCACTTACACCGTGGGCACAGTAAACATGAGCACTGTCATCATGGGCACGGTCGGCCTGGGAACTCTCACCATGAGCACTGTCACCATGGGAAATGTCACCATGGGCACTGTCACCATGAGCACTATCATCATGGGCAGTGCCACCATGAGGAATTTCACCATGGGAACTCCAACCATATGCACCGCCAGCTTTAGCACAGTCACCATGGGCTGTGTCACCATGAGCACTGTCACCATGGGCACTGTCACCATGCGTACTGTCACCATGAGTACTGTCACTGTGGGTAATGTCACCATGAGCACTGTCACTGTGGGCACTGTCACCATGGTAACTGTCACCATGAGCACTATCACCGTGAGCACTATGAACATGGGCCGTGTCCCCGTTAGTAATATCACCATAAACACTGTCACCGTGGGCACTGTCATCGTGTACACTGTCAAAGTGAGCACTGTCACCATGGGAAATGTCACCGTGGACTCTATCACCGTGAGCACTATTAACATGGGTACTCTCACCAAGGGCACTGTTACCGTGAGCAGTGTCACCATGAGCACTCTCACCGTGGACACTGTCACCATGAGCACTGTCACCATGGGCACTGTCACCATGGGCACTCTCACCATGGGCACTGTTGACCATGGACACTGTCACCATGGGCACTGTGAACATGAGCACTGTCACCATGGGAACTCTCACCATGAGCACTGTCACCATGGGCACTGCCACCATGGGCACATTCAAAATGGGCACTGTCACCATGTGAACTGTCACCGTGAGCACTATTAACATGGGTACTATCACCAAGGGCACTTTTACCGTGAGCAGTGTCACAATGAGCACTGTCACCGTGGGCACTGTCACCATGAGCACTGTCATCATGGGCAATGTCACCATAGGAACTGTCACCATGAGCACTTTCACTGTGGGCACTATCACCGTGAACACTATCACAATGGGCTCTGTCACCATAGGCACTGTCACCATGGACACTGTCACCATGAGCACTATCATTATGGGCAGTGCTACCATGAGCAATTTCACCATCGGAACTCCAACCATGTACACCGCCAGCATGAGCACAGTCAACATGGGCAGTGTCACCATGAGCACTTTCACCATGGGCACTTTCAACATGGGCCCTATCACCATGCGAACTGTCACCATGAGCACTATCATCATGAGCACTGTCACCATGAGCACTATCACCGTGAGCACTGTCACCATGAGCATAGTCACCATGGGCACTGTCACAATGAGCACTATGACCGTGTGCACTATCACCATAGGCAGTGTCACCGTGAGCAATATCACCATGGGCACTCTCACCGTGACCACTATGACCATGGGTACTATCACCAAGGGAACTGTCACCATGAGCACTGTCACCGTGGGCACTGTCACCATGGGAACTGTCACCATGAGCACTGTCATCATGGGCACTGTCACCATCGAACTGTCACCATTAGAACTGTCACTGAGGGCACTATCACCATGATAACTATCACAATGGACACTGTCACCATAGGCACTGTCACCATGGACACTGTCACCATGAACACTATCATCATGGGCAGTGCCACCATGAGGAATTTCACCATGGGAACTCCAACCATGTACACCGCCAGCTTTAGCACAGTCACCATGGGTTGTGTGACCATGAGCATTGTAACCATGGGCACTGTCACCATGCGAACTCTCACCATGAGCACTGTCACCGTGGGCAATGTCACCATGAGCACTTTCACCATGGGAACTGTCACCATGAACACTATCACCGTGAGCACTATAACCATGGGCAGTGTCACCATGAGCAATATTACCATTAACATTATCACCGTGAGCACTGTCACTGTGGGCACTGTCACCGTGTGCACTGTCAACATGAGCACTGTCAACATGGGAAATATCACCTTGGGCACTGTCACCATGGGCAGTGTCACCATTAGCATTGTTACCATGGGCACTCTCACGATGTACACTGTCACCATGAGCACCATTATCATGGGTAGTGCCACCATGAGGAATTTCACCATGGGAACTCCAACCTTCTACACCGCCAGCATGAGCACAGTCACTATGGGCAGTGTCACCATGAGAACTGTTACCATGGGCAATTTCAACATGGCCACTGTCACCATGTGCACTGTCACCATGGACACTGTCATCCTGAGTTCTGTTACCATGGGCAGTGTCACCATGAGCACTGTCACCATGACCACTTTCATCATGGGCACTATCATCATGGGCAGTGCTACCATGAAGAATTTCACCATCGGAATTCCAACCAGGTACACAGCCAGCATGAGCACATTCACCATGGGCATTATCACCATGAGCACTGTCACCATGGGCACTTTCAACATGGGCCCTGTCAGCATGCGAACTGTCACCATGAGCACTATCACCGTGAGCACGGTCTCCATGAGCATAATCACCATGGGCACTGTCACCATGAGCACTGTCACCATGGGCACTGTAACCTTGGGAACCGTCACCATGAGCACTATCACCATGGGCAGTGTCACCGTGAGCAATATCACCATGGGCACTGTCACCGTGAGCACTATTAACAAGGATACTATCACCAAGGTCACTGTCACCGTGAGCACTGTCACCGTGAGCACTGTGACCATGAGCACTGTCACCGTGGGCACTGTCACCATGAGCACTGTCATCATGGGAACTGTCACCATGGGGACTGTCACCATTAGCACTGTCACTGTGGGCACTATCACCGTGAGCACAATCACAATGGGCACTGTCACCATACGCACTGTCACCATGGACAATGTCACCATGAACACTATCATCATGGGCAGTGCCACCATAAGGAATTTCACCATGGGAACTCCAACCATGTACACTCCCAGCATGAGCACAGTCACCATGGGCAGTGTCACCATGAGCACTGCCACCATGGGCACTTTCGACATGGGCACTGTCACCATGCGAACTATCACCATGAGCAATTTCACCATGAGCAGTATTACCATGTGCACTATCACCAAGGGCACTGTCAATGTGAGCACTGTCACCGTGAGGACTATCACCATGAGCACTGTCACCATGAGCATTTTCACCGTGGGCACTGTCACCAGTAGCACTGTCACCATGGGCACTGTAACCATGGGAACTGTCACCATGAGCACTATCAACGTGAGCACTATCACCATAGGAAGTGTCACCGTGAACAGTATCACCATGGGTACTGTCACCATGAGCACTATTACCATGGGCACTATCACCATGGGCATTGTCACTGTGAGCACTGCCACCATGAGCACTGTCACTGTGGGCACTGTCAACATGAGCACTGTCACCATGGGAACTGTCACCATGAGCACTGTCATCATTAGCACTATCATCATGGGCACTGTCAAAGTGAGCACTATTACCATGGGTACTACCACCTAGGGTACTGTCACTGTGAGCACTGTCACCATGAGCACTGTCACCGTGGGCAGTGTCAACATGAGCACTGTAACCATGGGCACTGTCACCATGGGAAATGTCACCATGCGCACTGTCACCATAGGCACTGTCACCATGGACACTGTCACCATGAACACTATCATCATGGGCACTGCCAGCATAAGGAATTTCACCATGGGAACTCCAACCATGTACACCGCCAGCATGAGCACAGTCACCATGAGCAGTGTCACCATGAGCACTGCCATCATGGGGACTTTCAACATGGGCACTGTCACCATGCGAACTATCACCACCAGCACTATCACCATGAGCAGTATTACCATGAACACTATCACCAAGGACACTGTCAACGTGAGCACTATCACCGTGAGCACTATAACCATGAGCACTGTCACCGTGAGCAGTGTCACCGTGGGCACTGTTACCGTGAGCACTGTCAACATGAGCACTGTCACCATGGGAAATGTCACCATTTGCACTGTCACCGAGGGCACTGTCACCATGAGCACTGTCACCATGAGCACTATCACCATGGGAACTGTCACCATGGGAACGGTCACCATGGGCACACTCAAGATGAGCACTGTCACCATGGGAACTCTCACCATGAGCACTGTCACCATGGGAAATGTCACCATGGGCACTGTCACCATGAGCACTATCATCATGGGCAGTGCCACCATGAGGAATTTCACCATGAGAACTCCAACCATGTACACTGCCAGCTTTAGCACTGTCAACATGGGCTGTGTCACCATGAGCACTGTCACCATGGGCACTGTTACCATGCAAACTTTTACCATGAGCACTGTCACCATGGGCAATGTCACCATGAGCACTGTCACCGTGTGCACTGTCATCATGGGAACTGTCATCATGAGCACTATCACCGTGAGGACAATAACCATGGGCAGTGTCACCGTGAGCAATATCACCATGAACACTGTCACCATGAGCACTGTCATCATCGGCACTGTCACCATGGGAACTGTCACTATTACAACTGTCACTGTGGGCACTATCACCGTGAGCACTAGCACAATGGGCACTGTCACCATAGGCACTGTCTCCATGGACACTGTCACCATGAACACTATCATCATGGGCAGTGCCAACATGAGGAATTTCAGATTGGGAACTCCAACCATGTACATCGGCAGCTTTAGAACAGTCACCATGGGCTGTGTCACCATGAGCACTGTCACCATGGGCACTGTCACCATGCGAACTGTCACCATGAGCACTGTCACCATGGGAACTGTCACCATGAGCACTATCACCGTGAGGACTATAACCATGGGCACTGTCACAGTGAGCAATATCACCATGAACACTGTAACCATGGGAAATGTCACCTTGGGCACTGTCACCTTGTGCACTGTCAACATGAGCACTGTCACCATGGGAAATGTCACCATGGGCACTGTCACCATGGGCAGTGTCATCATGAGCACTGTCACCAAGTGTACTCTCACGATGGACACTGTCACCATGAGCACTATCATCATGGGCAGTGCCACCATGAGGAATTTCACCATGGGAACTCCAACCATGTACACCGCCAGCATGAGCACAGTCACCATGGGCAGTGTCACCATGAGCAATGTCACCATGGGCACTTTCGACATGGGCAATGTCACCATGGACACTGTCATCATGAGCTCTGTTACCATGGGAAATGTCACCATGTGCACTGTCATCTTGGGAACTGCCACCATGGACACTGCCCCCATGAGCACTGTAACCAATGTCACTGCCACAGTGAGCACTGTCACCGTGAACTCTGTCACCATGGGAACTTTCACCATGTGCACTGTCAATATGGGAACTCTCACCATGAGCACTGTCACCATGGGAAATGTCACTATGGGCAGTGTCTCCATGGGCACTGTCACCATGGGCAGTGTCACCATGAGCAGTATTACCATGAGAACTATCACCATGAGCACTATCACCATGAGCGCTATCACCAAGGGCAGTGTCACAGTGAGCAATATCAACATGGGCAACGTCACCGTGAGCACTATTACAATGGGCACTATCGCCATGAGAACTATCACCGTGATCACTGTCACCGTGGGGATTGTCACCATGTACACTGTCACCATGAGCACTGTCACCATGAGCACTATCATCATGGGCATTGCCACCATAAGAAATTTCCCCATGGGAACTCCAACCATGTACACCGCCAGCATGATCACAGTCACCATGGGCAGTGTCACCATGAGCACTCTCAACATGAGCACTATCACCATGAAGACTATCACCGTGGGCATTGTCACCGTGACCACTATCACCATGGGCAGTGTCACCGTGAGCAATATCACTATGGGCACTTTCATGTGAGCACTATTACCATGGGTACTATCAGCAAGGGCACTCTCACTGTGAGCACTGTCACTATGAGCACTGTCACCGTGGGCACTGTCCCCATGAGCACTGTCATCATGGGCACTGTCAGCATGCGAACTGCCACCATGAGCACTATCACCGTGGGCACTGTCACCATGAGAACTGTCACCATGGGCACTGTATCCATGGGAACTGTCACCCTGGGCACTATCACGGTGAGCACTATCACCATGGGAACTGTCACCATGGGAACGGTCACCATGGGCACTATCAAGGTGAGAACTGTCACCATGGGTACTCTCACCATGAGCACTGTCGCCGTGGGCACTGTCAACATGAGCACTGTCACCATGGACACTATCACCATGGGCACTGTCACCATGGGCACTGTCACCATTGGCACTGTCAACATCAACACTGTCACCATGGGAACTCTCACCATGAGCACTGTCACATTGGGAAATGTCACCATGGGCACAGTCACCATGGGAAATGTCACCATGGGCACTGTCACCATGGGCACTGTCACTATGGACACTGTCCCAGTGAGCGCTATCATCATGGGCAGTGCCACCATGAGGAATTTCACCATGAGAATTCCAACCATGTACACCGCCAGCTTTAGCGCAGTCACCATGGGCTGTGTCACCATGAGCACTGTCACCATGGGCAATGTCAACATGCGAACTGTCACCATGAGCACTGTCACCGTGGGCAATGTCACCATGAGCACTATCATCATGGGCATTGCCACCATAAGGAATTTCACCATGGGAACTCCAACCATGTACACCACCAGCATGAGCACAGTCACCATGGGCAGTGCCAACATGAGCACTGTCACCATGGGCACTTTTAACATGGGCCCTGTTGCCATGCGAACTGTCACCATGAGCAGTATGTCTGTGAGCACTGTCACCATGAGCACAGTCACCGCGGGCACTGTCACCATGAGCACTGTCACCATGGGCACTGTAACCATGGGAACTGTCACCCTGAGCACTATCACCGTGAGCACTATCACCATGGGCAGTGTCACCGTGAGCAATATCACCATGGGCACTGTCACCGTGACCTCTATTACCATGGGTACTATCACCAAGGTTACTGTCACCGTGAGCACTGTCACCATGAGCAATGTCACCGTGGGAACTGTCACCATTAGAACTGTCACTGAGGGCACTATCACCGTGAGCACTATCACAATGGGCACTGTCACCATAGGCACTGTCACCATGGACATTGTCACGATGAACACTATCATCATGGGCAGTGCCACCATAAGGAATTTCACCATGAGAACTCCAAACATGTACACCGCCAGCAAGAGCACAGTCACCATGGGCAGTGTCACCATGAGCACTGCCTTCATGGAGACTTTCAACATGGGCACTGTCACCATGCGAACTATCACCATGAGCACTATCACCATGAGCACTATCACCAAGGTAACTGTCACCATGAGCACTATCACCATGAGCACTATCACCATGGGCACTGTAACCGTGAGCAATATTAACATGGGTACTATCACCAAAGGCACTGTCAAGGTGAGCACTGTCACCATGGACACTGTCACCATGGGCACACTCACCATGGTCACTGTCACCATGGGCACTGTCAACATGAGCACTGTCACCATGGGAAATGTCACTATGGGCAGTGTCACCATGGGCACTGTCACCATGGGCAGTGTCACCATGTGCACTATTACCATGAGCACTATCACCAAGGGCACTGTCACCGTGAGCACTTTCACCGTGAGCACTATCACAGTGGGAACTTTTACCATGAGCACTATCATCATGGGCACTGTCACCATAGGAACTGTCACAATGAGCACTGTCACTTTGGGCACTATCACCATGAGCACTATCACAATGGGCACTGTCACCATAGGCACTGTCACCATGGACACTTTCACCGTGAGCACTATCATCATGGGCAGTGCTACCATGAGGAATTTCATCATCGGAACTCCAACCATGTACACCGCCCGCATGAGCACAGTCACCATGGGCAGTGCCACCATGAGCAGTGTCACCATGGGCACTTTCAACATGGGCTCTGTCACCATGCGAACTGTCACCTTGAGCACTATCACCGTGAGCACTGTCACCATGAGCATAGTCACCGTGAGCACTGTCAGCATGAGCACTGTCACCATGGGCACTGTAACCATGGGAACTGTCACCATGAGCACTATCACCTTGAGCACTATCACCATGGGCGGTGTCACCATGAGCAATATCACCATGGGCAATGTCACCATGAGCACTTTTACCATGGGTACTATCACCAAGGGCACTGTCACCATGAGCACTGTCACCATGAGCACTGTCACCGTGGGCACTGTCACCATAAGCACTGTCATCATGGGCACTGTCACCATTGGAACTGTCACCATTAGAACTGTCCCTGTGGGCCCTATCACCGTCAGCACTATCACAATGGGAACTGTCACCATAGGCAATGTCACCATGGACACTGTCACCATGAGCACTATCATTATGGGCAGTGCCACCATGAGGAATTTCACCATGGGATCTCCAAGCAGGTACACAGCCAGCATGAGCATAGTCACCATGGGCAGTGACACCATGAGCAGTGTCACCATGGGCACTTTCAACATGGCCACTGTCACCATGGGCACTGTCTCCATAGACACTGTCATCATGAGCTCTCTTACCATGGGAAATGTCACCATGAGCACTGTCATCTTGGGAACTGCCACCTTGGACACTGCCACCATGAGCACTGTAACCATTGGCACTGCCACAGTGAGCGCTGTCACCATGGGAACTGTCACCGTGAGCACTATTACCATGAGTACTATCATCAAGGGCACTGTCACCGTGAGCACTGTCACTATGAGCATTGTCAGAATGGGCATTGTCACCATGAGCACTGTCATCATGGGCAGTGTCACCGTGAGCAATATCTCCATGGGCACTGTAACCATGGGAATGTCACCGTGAGCACTATCACCATGGGCAGCGTCACCGTGAGCAATATCACCATGGGCCATGTCAACGTGACCACTATTACCATGGGTACTATCACCAAGGGCACTGTCACCGTGAGCACTCTCACCATGAGAAATGTCACCGTGGGCACTGTCACCATGAGCACGGTCATCATGGGCACTGTCACCATGGAATTGTCACCATTAGAACTGTCACTGAGGGCACTATCACCGAGAGCACTATCACAATGGACACTGTCACCATAGGCACTGTCACCATGGACACTGTCACCATCAACACTATCATCATGGGCAGTGCCACCATGAGGAATTTCACCATGGGAACTCCAACCATGTACACCGCCAGCTTTAGCACAGTCACCATGGGTTGTGTGACCATGAGCACTGTAACCATGGGCACTGTCACCATGCGAACTCTCACCATGAGCACTGTCACCGTGGGCAATGTCACCATGAGCACTATCACCGTGGGCACTGTCACCTTGGGAACTGTCACCATGAGCACTATCACTGTGAGCACTATAACCATGGGCAGTGTCACCATGAGCAATATTTCCATTAACACTATCACCGTGAGCACTGTCACTGTCGGCACTGTCACCGTGTGCACTGTCAAAATGAGCACTGTCACCATGGGAATATCACCTTGGGCACTGTCACCATGGGCAGTTTCACCATGAGCATTGTTACCATGGGCACTCTCACGATGTACACTGTCACCATGAGCACTATTATCATGGGTAGTGCCACCATGAGGAATTTCACCATGGGAACTCCAACCTTGTTCAACGCCAGCATGAGCACAGTCACCATGGGCAGTGTCACCATAAACACTGTCACCATGGGCAATTTCAACATGGCCACTCTCACCATGGGCACTGTCACCATGGACACTGTCATCCTGAGTTCTGTTACCATGGGAAATGTCACCATGAGCACTGTCCTCTTGGGAACTGCCACCATGGACACTGTCACCATGAGCACTGTCACCATCGGAACTGTCACCATGTGCACTGTCACCATGGGAACTCTCACCATGAGCACTGTCACCATGGGAAATGTCACTTTGGGCAGTGTCACCATGGGCACTGTCACCATGGGCAGCGTAAACATGAGCAGTATTACCATGAGCACTATCACCATGAGCACTATCACCATGGGAAGTGTCACCATGAGCAACATCAACATGGGCACGGTCACCATGAGCACTATTAAAATTGGCACTATCACCATGGGCACTATCAACGTGAGCAGTGTAAGTGTGGGCATTCTCACCGTGTGCACTGTCACCAATAGCACTGTCACCATGAGCACTATCACTTTGGGAACTGTCACCATGGGAACGGTCACAATGGGCAATGTCAACATTAGCACTGTCACCATGGCAATTCTCACAATGAGCACTGTCACCATGGGCACTGTCACCATGGGCACAGTCACCATGGGTACTGTCACCATGGGCACTTTCAAAGTGGGCACTGTCACCATGCGAACTGTCACCATGAGCACTGTCATCATGAACTCTGTTACCATGGGAAATATCGCCATGAGCACTGTCATCTTGGAAACCGCCACCATGGACACTGCCACCATGAACAATGTTACCATTGGCACTGCCACAGTGAGCACGGTCACCGTGAGCACTGTCACCATGGGAACTGTCACCATGTGCCCTGTCACCATGGGAACTCTCACCATGAGCACTGTCACCATAAGAAATGTCACTATCGGGAGTGTCACCATGGGCACTGTCACCATGGGCAGTGTCACCATGAGCACTATTACCATGAACACTATCACCATGAGCACTATCACCAAGGCCAGTGTCACCCTGAGCGCTATCACCGTGAGCACTATCACCATGGGCAGTGTCACCATGAGCAATATCAACATGGGCACTGTCACGGTGAGCACTATTACAATGGTCACTATCGCCATGAGCACTATCACCGTGAGCATTGTCACTGTGGGCATTGTCACCGTGTGCACGGTCACCATGAGCACTGTCACCATGAGCACTATCACCATGGGAACTCTCACCATCGGAAGGGTCACCATGGGCAATGTCAACCTGAGCACTCTCAACATGAGAACTCTCACCATGAGCACTGTCACCATGGGAAATGTCACCATGGACACTGTCACCATGAACACTATCATCATGGGTAGTGCCACCATAAGGAATTTCACCATGGGAACTCCAACCATGTACAACGCCAGCATGAGCACATTCACCATGGGCAGTGTCACAATGAGCACTGCCACCATGGGCACTTTCATCATGGGCACTGTCACCATGCGAACCGTCACCGTGAGCACTATTACCATGAGCACTATCACCAAGGGCACTGTCAGCGTGAGCACTATCACCGTGAGCACTATCACCGTGAGCACTGTCACCATGAGAAATTTCACAGTGGGCACTGTCACGATGAGCACTGTCACCAAGGGCATTGTCAACATAAGCATTGTCATCATGGGAACTCTCACCATGAGCACTATCACCATGGGAAATGTCACCATGGGCACTGTCACCATAGGTATTGTCACCATGGACACTCTCACCATGAGCACTATCATCATGGGCATTGCCACCATAAGGAATTTCACCATGGGAACTCCAACCATGTACACCGCCAGCATGAGCACATTCACCATGGGCCGTGTCACCATGAGCACTATCACCATGAGCACTGTCACCATGGGCACTATCACCATGGGAACTGTCACCACCGGAACGGTCACCATGGACACTGTTAAGGTTAGCACTGTCACCATGGAAACTCTCACCATGAGCATTGTCACCGTGGGCACTGTCAACATGAGCACTGTCACCTTGGACACCGTCACCATGGGCACTGTCACCATGGGCACTGTCACCATGGACACTGTCACCATGGGCACTGTCACCATGGGCACTTTCAACATGGGCACTCTCACCATAGGCACTGTCACCGTGGACACTGTCACCATGGGCACTTTCACCATGAGCACTATCATCATGGGCAGTGCCACCATAAGGAATTTCACCATTGTAACACCAACCATGTACACCGCCAGCATGAGCACAGTCAACATGGGGACTGTCAACATGAGCACTGTCACCATGTGAAATGTCTCCATGAACACTATCACCATGAGCACTATCACCAAGGGCACTGTCACCATGAGCACTATCACCGTGAACACTATCACCATGAGCACTGTCACCATGAGCACTATCACCATGGGCAGTGTCACTGTGAACACTATTACCATGGATACTATCACGAAGGGCACTGTCACCGTGACCACTATCACAATGGGCACTCTCACTATAGGCACTGTCACCATCAACACTATCATCATGGGCAGTGCCACCATGAGGAATTTCACCATGGGAACTCCAACCATGTACATCGGCAGCTTTAGCACAGTCACCATGGGCTGTGTCACCATGTGCACTGTCACCATGGGCAGTGTCACCAAGCGAACTGTCACCATGAGCACTGTCACCGTGGGCAATGTCACCATGAGCACAGTCACTGCGGGCACTGTCACCATGGGAACTGTCACCATGAGCACTATCACCGTGAGGACTATAACCATGGGCACTGTGACCGTGAGCAATATCACCATTAACACTGTCACCATGGGAAATGTCACCGTGGGCAATGTCACCGTGTGCACTGTCAACATGAGCACTGTCACCATGGGAAATGTCACCATGGGCACTGTCACCATGGGCAGGGTCATCATGAGCACTGTCACCATGGGCACTCTCATGATGGACACTGTCACCATGAGCACTATCATCATGGGCAGGGCAACCATGAGGAATTTCACCATGGGAACTCCAGCCATGTATACCGCCAGCTTGAGCACTGTCACCATGGGCACTTTCAACATGGCCACTGTCACCATGTACACTGTCACCATGGACACTGTCATCATGAGCTCTGTTTCCATGGGAAATGTCACCATGAGCACTGTCATCTTGGGAACTGCCACCATGGACACTGCCACCATGAGCACTGTAACCATTGGCTCTGCCACAGTGAGCATTGTCACCGTGAGCACTGTCACCATGGGAACTCTCACCATGAGCACTGTCACCATGGGAAATGTCATTATGGGCAGTGTCACCATGGGCACTGTCACCGTGAGCACTGTCTCCATGAGCACTATTACCATGAACACTATCACCATGAGCACTATCACCAAGGGCATTGTCACCATGAGCACTATCACCGTGAGCACTATCACCATGGGCAGTGTTACCTTGAGCAATATCAGCATGGGCACTGTCACGGTGAGCACTATTACAATGGGCACTTTCCCCTTGAGCACTATCACCGTGAGCACTGTCATCGTGGGCATTGTCACCATGTGCACTGTCCCCATGAGCACTGTCACCATGAGCACTATCACCATGGGTACTGTCACCATGGGAACGGTCACCATGGGCAATGTCAACATGAGCACTATCACCATGCGAACTGTCACCATGAGCACTATCACTAAGGGCACTGTCACCATGAGCACTGTCACCATGAGCACTGTCACAGTGGGAACCTTCACCATGAGCACTCTCACCATGGGTACTGTCACCATCGGCAATTTCAACATGGGCACTGTCACCATGCGAACTGTCACCATGTACACTATCATCATGGGCAGTGCCACCATGAGGAATTTCAACATGGGAACACCAACCCTGTACACCGCCAGCATGAGCACAGTCACCATGGGCATTATCACCATGAGCACTGTCACCGTGGGAACTTTCAACATGGGCACTATCAGCATGTGAACTGTCACCATGGGCAGTGTCACCATGAGCACTATCACCAAAGGCACTGTCAACGTGAGCACTATCACCATGAGCACTATTACCATGGGCAGTGTCACCGTGAGCAATATCACCATGGGCAGTGTCACCATGGGCACTATCACCATGAGCACTATCACCAAGGGAACTGTCACCGTGAGCACTATCATCGTGAGCACTCTCACCCTGAACACTGTCACCATGAGCACTGTCACCATGAGCACTGTCACAGTGGGAACCTTCACCATGAGCACTCTCACCATGGGTACTGTCACCATCGGCAATTTCAACATGGGCACTGTCACCATGCGAACTGTCACCATGAGCACTATCACCATGAGCACTATCACCAAGGGCACTGTCACCGTGAGCACTGTCACATTGAGCACTGTCACAGTGGGCACTGTCACTATGAGCACTATCACAATGGGCACTGTCACCATAGGCACTGTCACCATGGACACTGTCACCATGAGCACTATCATTATGGGCAGTGCTACCATGAGGAATTTCACCATCGGAACTCCAACCAGGTACACCGCAAGCATGAGCACAGTGACCATGGGCAGTGCCACCATGAGCACTGTCACCATGGGCACTTTCAACATGGGCTCTGTCACCATGTGAACTGTCACCATGAGCACTATCACCATGAGCACTGTCTCCATGAGCATAGTCACCGTGGGCACTGTCGCCATGAGCACTGTCACCATGGGCACAGTTACCATGGGAACTGTCACCATGAGCACTATCACCATGAGCACTATCACCATGGGTAGTGTCACCGTGAGCAAAATCACCATGGGCACTGTCACTGTGAGCACTATTAACATGGGTATTATCACCAAGGGCACTGTCACCGTGAGCATTGTCACCATGAGCACTGTCACCGTGGGCACTGTCACCATGAGCACTGTCATCATGGGCACTGTCACCATGGACACTGTCACCATGAACACTATCACCATGGGCAGTGCCACCATAAGGAATTTCACCATGGGAACTCCAACCATGTACACTGCCAGCATGAGCACAGTCACCATGGGCAATGTCACCATGAGCACTGCCATCATGGGGACTTTCAACATGGGCACTGTCACCATACGAACTATCACCATGAGCACTATCACCATGAGCAGTATTACCATGAACACTATCACCAAGGGCATTGTCAATGTGAGCACTATCACCGTGAGCAATATCACCATGAGCACTGTCACCATGAGCATTGTCACCGTGGGCAATGTCACCATGGGCACTGCAACCATGGGAACTGTCTTCATGAGCACTGTCACCGTGAGCACTATCACCATGGGTAGTGTCACCATGAACAATATCAACATGGATGCTGTCACCGTGAGCACTATTACTATGGGCACTATCACCATGGGCACTGTAACTGTGAGCACTGTAACCATGAGCACTGTCACCGTGGGCGCTGTCAACATGAGCACTGTCTCCATGGGCATTGTCAACATGAACATTGTCACCATGGGAACTCTCACCATGAGCACTGTCACCATGGGCAATTTCAACATGAGCACTGTCACCATGCACACTGTCACCATGGGCACTCTCACCATAGGCACTGTCACCATGGACACTGTCACCATGGGCACTGTCACCATGAGCACTGTCACCATGGGAACTGTCACCATGAGCACTGCCACCATGGGAAATGTCACTATGGGCAGTGTCACCATGGGCACTGTCACCATGGGCAGTGTCACCATGAGCACTATTACCATGAGCACCATCACCATGAGCACTATCTCCATGGGCACTGTCACATTGAGAACTATTACCATGGATACTATCACCAAAGGCACTGTCATCGTGAGCACTATCACCATGAGCACTGTCACTGTGGGCATTGCCACCATGAGCACTGTCATCATGGCCACTGTCACCATGCGAACTGCCACCCTGAGCACTATCACAGTGGGCACTGTCACCATGAGCACTGTCACCATAGGCACTGTATCCATGGTAACTGTCACCATTGGCACTATCACGGTGAGCACTATCACCATGGGAACTGTCACCATGGGAAAGGTCACCATGCGCACTGTAACCATTGGCACTGCCACAGTGAGAACTGTCACAGTGAGCACTATCACCATGGGCACTGTCACCATGTGCACTGTCACCATGGGAACTCTCACCATGAGCACTGTCACCATGGGAAATGTCACTATGGGCAGTGTCACCATGTGCACTGTCACCATCGGTAGTGTCAACACGAGCACTATTACCATGAGCACTATCACCGTGAGCACTGTCACCGTGGGCCATGTCACCATGTGCACTGTCACCATGAGCAATATCACCATGGGAACTGTCACCATGGGCACTGTCAACGTGAGCACTGTCAGCATGGAAACTCTCACCAGGAGCACTGTCTCCATCGGAAATGTCACCATGGACACTGTTCACCATGGGAAGTGTCACCATGAGCACTGTCACCATGGGGACTGTCACTATGGACACTGTCTCCATCGGCACTCTCACCATGGGCACTGTCACTGTGGAAAATGTCACCATGGGCACTGTAACCATCTACACGGTCCCGAGGAGCACTATCACCATGGAAACTGTATCCATCAGCATTGTCCCCATGGGCACTGTCAACATGAGCACTGTCATCCATCAGCACTGTCGCCATGGGACCTCTCACTATGAGGACTGTCACAATTGGAAATGTCACTATGGGTATTGTCACCAAGGGCACTGTCACCATGGGCACTGTCAACATGAGCACTGTCACCATGGGCACTGTCACCATGGGCACTATCACTAAAGGCACTGTCAACGTGAGCACTATCACCATGAGCACTATTACCATGGGCAGTGTCACCGTGAGCAATATCACCATGGGCAGTGTCACCATGGGCACTATCACCATGAGCAGTATCACCAAGGGAACTGTCACCGTGAGCACTATCATCGTGAGCACTCTCACCCTGAGCACTGTCACCATGAGCACTGTCACCATGAGCACTGTCACAGTGGGAACCTTCACCATGAGCACTCTCACCATGGGTACTGTCACCATGAGCACTATCACCGTGAGCACGATCACCATGTGTAGTGTCACCATGAGCAATATCACCATGGGCACTGTCAACATGAGCACTATTACCATGGGCAATATCACCATGAGCACTATCACCGTGAGCACTGTCACCGTGGGCACTGTCACCGTGTGCACTGTCCCCATGAGCACTGTCACCATGAGCACTATCACCATGAGAACTGTCACCATGGGAATGGTCACCATGGGCACTCTCAACATGAGCACTGTCACCATGGGAACTCTCACCATGAGCACTGTCACCATGGCCAGTGTCACCATGGCCACTCTCACCATAAGCATTGTCTCCAAGGGAAATGTCACCATGGGCACTCTCAGCATGTGCACTGTCACAATGCGCACTGTCATCATGGGCACTGCCACCATGAGAACTTTCACCATGGGAATTCCCACCATGGATATGGCCACCTTGAGCACTGTCACCATGAGCACGGTCACCATGGGCACTGTCACCATGGGCACTCTCACCATGGGCACTGTTGACCATGGACACTGTCACCATGGGCACTGTGAACATGAGCACTGTCACCATGGGAACTCTCACCATGAGCACTGTCACCATGGGCACTGCCACCATGGGCACATTCAAAATGGGCACTGTCACCATGTGAACTGTCACCGTGAGCACTATTAACATGGGTACTATCACCAAGGGCACTTTTACCGTGAGCAGTGTCACAATGAGCACTGTCACCGTGGGCACTGTCACCATGAGCACTGTCATCATGGGCAGTGTCACCATAGGAACTGTCACCATGAGCACTGTCACTGTGGGCACTATCACCGTGAACACTATCACAATGGGCTCTGTCACCATAGGCACTGTCACCATGGACACTGTCACCATGAGCACTATCATTATGGGCAGTGCTACCATGAGCAATTTCACCATCGGAACTCCAACCATGTACACCGCCAGCATGAGCACAGTCAACATGGGCAGTGTCACCATGAGCACTTTCACCATGGGCACTTTCAACATGGGCCCTATCACCATGCGAACTGTCACCATGAGCACTATCATCATGAGCACTGTCACCATGAGCACTATCACCGTGAGCACTGTCACCATGAGCATAGTCACCATGGGCACTGTCACAATGAGCACTATGACCGTGTGCACTATCACCATAGGCAGTGTCACCGTGAGCAATATCACCATGGGCACTCTCACCGTGACCACTATGACCATGGGTACTATCACCAAGGGAACTGTCACCATGAGCACTGTCACCATGAGCAATGTCACCGTGGGCACTGTCACCATGAGCACTGTCATCATGGGCACTGTCACCATCGAACTGTCACCATTAGAACTGTCACTGAGGGCACTATCACCATGATAACTATCACAATGGACACTGTCACCATAGGCACTGTCACCATGGACACTGTCACCATGAACACTATCATCATGGGCAGTGCCACCATGAGGAATTTCACCATGGGAACTCCAACCATGTACACCGCCAGCTTTAGCACAGTCACCATGGGTTGTGTGACCATGAGCATTGTAACCATGGGCACTGTCACCATGCGAACTCTCACCATGAGCACTGTCACCGTGGGCAATGTCACCATGAGCACTTTCACCATGGGAACTGTCACCATGAACACTATCACCGTGAGCACTATAACCATGGGCAGTGTCACCATGAGCAATATTACCATTAACATTATCACCGTGAGCACTGTCACTGTGGGCACTGTCACCGTGTGCACTGTCAACATGAGCACTGTCACCATGGGAAATATCACCTTGGGCACTGTCACCATGGGCAGTGTCACCATTAGCATTGTTACCATGGGCACTCTCACGATGTACACTGTCACCATGAGCACCATTATCATGGGTAGTGCCACCATGAGGAATTTCACCATGGGAACTCCAACCTTCTACACCGCCAGCATGAGCACAGTCACTATGGGCAGTGTCACCATGAGAACTGTTACCATGGGCAATTTCAACATGGCCACTGTCACCATGTGCACTGTCACCATGGACACTGTCATCCTGAGTTCTGTTACCATGGGCAGTGTCACCATGAGCACTGTCACCATGACCACTTTCATCATGGGCACTATCATCATGGGCAGTGCTACCATGAAGAATTTCACCATCGGAATTCCAACCAGGTACACAGCCAGCATGAGCACATTCACCATGGGCATTATCACCATGAGCACTGTCACCATGGGCACTTTCAACATGGGCCCTGTCAGCATGCGAACTGTCACCATGAGCACTATCACCGTGAGCACGGTCTCCATGAGCATAATCACCATGGGCACTGTCACCATGAGCACTGTCACCATGGGCACTGTAACCTTGGGAACCGTCACCATGAGCACTATCACCATGGGCAGTGTCACCGTGAGCAATATCACCATGGGCACTGTCACCGTGAGCACTATTAACAAGGATACTATCACCAAGGTCACTGTCACCGTGAGCACTGTCACCGTGAGCACTGTGACCATGAGCACTGTCACCGTGGGCACTGTCACCATGAGCACTGTCATCATGGGAACTGTCACCATGGGGACTGTCACCATTAGCACTGTCACTGTGGGCACTATCACCGTGAGCACAATCACAATGGGCACTGTCACCATGGACAATGTCACCATGAACACTATCATCATGGGCAGTGCCACCATAAGGAATTTCACCATGGGAACTCCAACCATGTACACTCCCAGCATGAGCACAGTCACCATGGGCAGTGTCACCATGAGCACTGCCACCATGGGCACTTTCGACATGGGCACTGTCACCATGCGAACTATCACCATGAGCAATTTCACCATGAGCAGTATTACCATGTGCACTATCACCAAGGGCACTGTCAATGTGAGCACTGTCACCGTGAGGACTATCACCATGAGCACTGTCACCATGAGCATTTTCACCGTGGGCACTGTCACCAGTAGCACTGTCACCATGGGCACTGTAACCATGGGAACTGTCACCATGAGCACTATCAACGTGAGCACTATCACCATAGGAAGTGTCACCGTGAACAGTATCACCATGGGTACTGTCACCATGAGCACTATTACCATGGGCACTATCACCATGGGCATTGTCACTGTGAGCACTGCCACCATGAGCACTGTCACTGTGGGCACTGTCAACATGAGCACTGTCACCATGGGAACTGTCACCATGAGCACTGTCATCATTAGCACTATCATCATGGGCACTGTCAAAGTGAGCACTATTACCATGGGTACTACCACCTAGGGTACTGTCACTGTGAGCACAGTCACCATGAGCACTGTCACCGTGGGCAGTGTCAACATGAGCACTGTAACCATGGGCACTGTCACCATGGGAAATGTCACCATGCGCACTGTCACCATAGGCACTGTCACCATGGACACTGTCACCATGAACACTATCATCATGGGCACTGCCAGCATAAGGAATTTCACCATGGGAACTCCAACCATGTACACCGCCAGCATGAGCACAGTCACCATGAGCAGTGTCACCATGAGCACTGCCATCATGGGGACTTTCAACATGGGCACTGTCACCATGCGAACTATCACCACCAGCACTATCACCATGAGCAGTATTACCATGAACACTATCACCAAGGACACTGTCAACGTGAGCACTATCACCGTGAGCACTATAACCATGAGCACTGTCACCGTGAGCAGTGTCACCGTGGGCACTGTTACCGTGTGCACTGTCAACATGAGCACTGTCACCATGGGAAATGTCACCATTTGCACTGTCACCGAGGGCACTGTCACCATGAGCACTATCACCATGGGAACTGTCACCATGGGAACGGTCACCATGGGCACACTCAAGATGAGCACTGTCACCATGGGAACTCTCACCATGAGCACTGTCACCATGGGAAATGTCACCATGGGCACTGTCACCATGAGCACTATCATCATGGGCAGTGCCACCATGAGGAATTTCACCATGAGAACTCCAACCATGTACACTGCCAGCTTTAGCACTGTCAACATGGGCTGTGTCACCATGAGCACTGTCACCATGGGCACTGTTACCATGCAAACTTTTACCATGAGCACTGTCACCATGGGCAATGTCACCATGAGCACTGTCACCGTGTGCACTGTCATCATGGGAACTGTCATCATGAGCACTATCACCGTGAGGACAATAACCATGGGCAGTGTCACCGTGAGCAATATCACCATGAACACTGTCACCATGAGCACTGTCATCATCGACACTGTCACCATGGGGACTGTCACTATTACAACTGTCACTGGGGGCACTATCACCGTGAGCACTATCACAATGGGCACTGTCACCATAGGCACTGTCTCCATGGACACTGTCACCATGAACACTATCATCATGGGCAGTGCCAACATGAGGAATTTCAGCTTGGGAACTCCAACCATGTACATCGGCAGCTTTAGAACAGTCACCATGGGCTGTGTCACCATGAGCACTGTCACCATGGGGACTGTCACCATGCGAACTGTCACCATGAACACTGTCACCATGGGAACTGTCACCATGAGCACTATCACCGTGAGGACTATAACCATGGGCACTGTCACAGTGAGCAATATCACCATGAACACTGTAACCATGGGAAATGTCACCTTGGGCACTGTCACCTTGTGCACTGTCAACATGAGCACTGTCACCATGGGAATTGTCACCATGGGCACTGTCACCATGGGCAGTGTCATCATGAGCACTGTCACCAAGTGCACTCTCACGATGGACACTGTCACCATGAGCACTATCATCATGGGCAGTGCCACCATGAGGAATTTCACCATGGGAACTCCAACCATGTACACCGCCAGCATGAGCACAGTCACCATGGGCAGTGTCACCATGAGCAATGTCACCATGGGCACTTTCGACATGGGCAATGTCACCATGGACACTGTCATCATGAGCTCTGTTACCATGGGAAATGTCACCATGAGCACTGTCATCTTGGGAACTGCCACCATGGACATGGCAGTGACATTGGTTACAGTGCTCATGGGGGCAGTGTCATGGTGGCAGTTCCCAAGATGACAGTGCTCATGTGACATTTCCCATGGTAACAGAGCTCATGATGACAGTGTCCAGGGTCGAAAGTGCCATGGAAATGTCACTATGGGCAGTGTCTCCATGGGCACTGTCACCATGGGCAGTGTCACCATGAGCAGTATTACCATGAGCGCTATCACCAAGGGCAGTGTCACTGTGAGCAATATCAACATGGGCAACGTCACCGTGAGCACTATTACAATGGGCACTATCGCCATGAGAACTATCACCGTGATCACTGTCACCGTGGGGATTGTCACCATGTACACTGTCACCATGAGCACTGTCACCATGAGCACTATCATCATGGGCATTGCCACCATAAGAAATTTCCCCATGGGAACTCCAACCATGTACACCGCCAGCATGATCACAGTCACCATGGGCAGTGTCACCATGAGCACTCTCAACATGAGCACTATCACCATGAACACTATCACCGTGGGCATTGTCACCGTGACCACTATCACCATGGGCAGTGTCACTGTGAGCAATATCACTATGGGCACTTTCATGTGAGCACTATTACCATGGGTACTATCAGCAAGGGCACTCTCACTGTGAGCACTGTCACTATGAGCACTGTCATCATGAACTCTGTTACCATGGGAAATATCGCCATGAGCACTGTCATCTTGGAAACCGCCACCATGGACACTGCCACCATGAACAATGTTACCATTGGCACTGCCACAGTGAGCACGGTCACCGTGAGCACTGTCACCATGGGAACTGTCACCATGTGCACTGTCACCATGGGAACTCTCACCATGAGCACTGTCACCATAAGAAATGTCACTATCGGGAGTGTCACCATGGGCACTGTCACCATGGGCAGTGTCACCATGAGCACTATTACCATGAACACTATCACCATGAGCACTATCACCAAGGCCAGTGTCACCCTGAGCGCTATCACCGTGAGCACTATCACCATGGGCAGTGTCACCATGAGCAATATCAACATGGGCACTGTCACGGTGAGCACTATTACAATGGTCACTATCGCCATGAGCACTATCACCGTGAGCATTGTCACTGTGGGCATTGTCACCGTGTGCACGGTCACCATGAGCACTGTCACCATGAGCACTATCACCATGGGAACTCTCACCATCGGAAGGGTCACCATGGGCAATGTCAACCTGAGCACTCTCAACATGAGAACTCTCACCATGAGCACTGTCACCATGGGAAATGTCACCATGGACACTGTCACCATGAACACTATCATCATGGGTAGTGCCACCATAAGGAATTTCACCATGGGAACTCCAACCATGTACAACGCCAGCATGAGCACATTCACCATGGGCAGTGTCACAATGAGCACTGCCACCATGGGCACTTTCATCATGGGCACTGTCACCATGCGAACCGTCACCGTGAGCACTATTACCATGAGCACTATCACCAAGGGCACTGTCAGCGTGAGCACTATCACCGTGAGCACTATCACCGTGAGCACTGTCACCATGAGAAATTTCACAGTGGGCACTGTCACGATGAGCACTGTCACCAAGGGCATTGTCAACATAAGCATTGTCATCATGGGAACTCTCACCATGAGCACTATCACCATGGGAAATGTCACCATGGGCACTGTCACCATAGGTATTGTCACCATGGACACTCTCACCATGAGCACTATCATCATGGGCATTGCCACCATAAGGAATTTCACCATGGGAACTCCAACCATGTACACCGCCAGCATGAGCACATTCACCATGGGCCGTGTCACCATGAGCACTATCACCATGAGCACTGTCACCATGGGCACTATCACCATGGGAACTGTCACCACCGGAACGGTCACCATGGACACTGTTAAGGTTAGCACTGTCACCATGGAAACTCTCACCATGAGCATTGTCACCGTGGGCACTGTCAACATGAGCACTGTCACCTTGGACACCGTCACCATGGGCACTGTCACCATGGGCACTGTCACCATGGACACTGTCACCATGGGCACTGTCACCATGGGCACTTTCAACATGGGCACTCTCACCATAGGCACTGTCACCGTGGACACTGTCACCATGGGCACTTTCACCATGAGCACTATCATCATGGGCAGTGCCACCATAAGGAATTTCACCATTGTAACACCAACCATGTACACCGCCAGCATGAGCACAGTCAACATGGGGACTGTCAACATGAGCACTGTCACCATGTGAAATGTCTCCATGAACACTATCACCATGAGCACTATCACCAAGGGCACTGTCACCATGAGCACTATCACCGTGAACACTATCACCATGAGCACTGTCACCATGAGCACTATCACCATGGGCAGTGTCACTGTGAACACTATTACCATGGATACTATCACGAAGGGCACTGTCACCGTGACCACTATCACAATGGGCACTCTCACTATAGGCACTGTCACCATCAACACTATCATCATGGGCAGTGCCACCATGAGGAATTTCACCATGGGAACTCCAACCATGTACATCGGCAGCTTTAGCACAGTCACCATGGGCTGTGTCACCATGTGCACTGTCACCATGGGCAGTGTCACCAAGCGAACTGTCACCATGAGCACTGTCACCGTGGGCAATGTCACCATGAGCACAGTCACTGCGGGCACTGTCACCATGGGAACTGTCACCATGAGCACTATCACCGTGAGGACTATAACCATGGGCACTGTGACCGTGAGCAATATCACCATGAACACTGTCACCATGGGAAATGTCACCGTGGGCAATGTCACCGTGTGCACTGTCAACATGAGCACTGTCACCATGGGAAATGTCACCATGGGCACTGTCACCATGGGCAGGGTCATCATGAGCACTGTCACCATGGGCACTCTCATGATGGACACTGTCACCATGAGCACTATCATCATGGGCAGGGCAACCATGAGGAATTTCACCATGGGAACTCCAGCCATGTATACCGCCAGCTTGAGCACTGTCACCATGGGCACTTTCAACATGGCCACTGTCACCATGTACACTGTCACCATGGACACTGTCATCATGAGCTCTGTTTCCATGGGAAATGTCACCATGAGCACTGTCATCTTGGGAACTGCCACCATGGACACTGCCACCATGAGCACTGTAACCATTGGCTCTGCCACAGTGAGCATTGTCACCGTGAGCACTGTCACCATGGGAACTCTCACCATGAGCACTGTCACCATGGGAAATGTCATTATGGGCAGTGTCACCATGGGCACTGTCACCGTGAGCACTGTCTCCATGAGCACTATTACCATGAACACTATCACCATGAGCACTATCACCAAGGGCATTGTCACCATGAGCACTATCACCGTGAGCACTATCACCATGGGCAGTGTTACCTTGAGCAATATCAGCATGGGCACTGTCACGGTGAGCACTATTACAATGGGCACTTTCCCCTTGAGCACTATCACCGTGAGCACTGTCATCGTGGGCATTGTCACCATGTGCACTGTCCCCATGAGCACTGTCACCATGAGCACTATCACCATGGGTACTGTCACCATGGGAACGGTCACCATGGGCAATGTCAACATGAGCACTATCACCATGCGAACTGTCACCATGAGCACTATCACTAAGGGCACTGTCACCATGAGCACTGTCACCATGAGCACTGTCACAGTGGGAACCTTCACCATGAGCACTCTCACCATGGGTACTGTCACCATCGGCAATTTCAACATGGGCACTGTCACCATGCGAACTGTCACCATGTACACTATCATCATGGGCAGTGCCACCATGAGGAATTTCAACATGGGAACACCAACCCTGTACACCGCCAGCATGAGCACAGTCACCATGGGCATTATCACCATGAGCACTGTCACCGTGGGAACTTTCAACATGGGCACTATCAGCATGTGAACTGTCACCATGGGCAGTGTCACCATGAGCACTATCACCAAAGGCACTGTCAACGTGAGCACTATCACCATGAGCACTATTACCATGGGCAGTGTCACCGTGAGCAATATCACCATGGGCAGTGTCACCATGGGCACTATCACCATGAGCACTATCACCAAGGGAACTGTCACCGTGAGCACTATCATCGTGAGCACTCTCACCCTGAACACTGTCACCATGAGCACTGTCACCATGAGCACTGTCACAGTGGGAACCTTCACCATGAGCACTCTCACCATGGGTACTGTCACCATCGGCAATTTCAACATGGGCACTGTCACCATGCGAACTGTCACCATGAGCACTATCACCATGAGCACTATCACCAAGGGCACTGTCACCGTGAGCACTGTCACATTGAGCACTGTCACAGTGGGCACTGTCACTATGAGCACTATCACAATGGGCACTGTCACCATAGGCACTGTCACCATGGACACTGTCACCATGAGCACTATCATTATGGGCAGTGCTACCATGAGGAATTTCACCATCGGAACTCCAACCAGGTACACCGCAAGCATGAGCACAGTGACCATGGGCAGTGCCACCATGAGCACTGTCACCATGGGCACTTTCAACATGGGCTCTGTCACCATGTGAACTGTCACCATGAGCACTATCACCATGAGCACTGTCTCCATGAGCATAGTCACCGTGGGCACTGTCGCCATGAGCACTGTCACCATGGGCACAGTTACCATGGGAACTGTCACCATGAGCACTATCACCATGAGCACTATCACCATGGGTAGTGTCACCGTGAGCAAAATCACCATGGGCACTGTCACTGTGAGCACTATTAACATGGGTATTATCACCAAGGGCACTGTCACCGTGAGCACTGTCACCATGAGCACTGTCACCGTGGGCACTGTCACCATGAGCACTGTCATCATGGGCACTGTCACCATGGACACTGTCACCATGAACACTATCACCATGGGCAGTGCCACCATAAGGAATTTCACCATGGGAACTCCAACCATGTACACTGCCAGCATGAGCACAGTCACCATGGGCAATGTCACCATGAGCACTGCCATCATGGGGACTTTCAACATGGGCACTGTCACCATACGAACTATCACCATGAGCACTATCACCATGAGCAGTATTACCATGAACACTATCACCAAGGGCATTGTCAATGTGAGCACTATCACCGTGAGCAATATCACCATGAGCACTGTCACCATGAGCATTGTCACCGTGGGCAATGTCACCATGGGCACTGCAACCATGGGAACTGTCTTCATGAGCACTGTCACCGTGAGCACTATCACCATGGGTAGTGTCACCATGAACAATATCAACATGGATGCTGTCACCGTGAGCACTATTACTATGGGCACTATCACCATGGGCACTGTAACTGTGAGCACTGTAACCATGAGCACTGTCACCGTGGGCGCTGTCAACATGAGCACTGTCTCCATGGGCATTGTCAACATGAACATTGTCACCATGGGAACTCTCACCATGAGCACTGTCACCATGGGCAATTTCAACATGAGCACTGTCACCATGCACACTGTCACCATGGGCACTCTCACCATAGGCACTGTCACCATGGACACTGTCACCATGGGCACTGTCACCATGAGCACTGTCACCATGGGAACTGTCACCATGAGCACTGCCACCATGGGAAATGTCACTATGGGCAGTGTCACCATGGGCACTGTCACCATGGGCAGTGTCACCATGAGCACTATTACCATGAGCACCATCACCATGAGCACTATCTCCATGGGCACTGTCACATTGAGAACTATTACCATGGATACTATCACCAAAGGCACTGTCATCGTGAGCACTATCACCATGAGCACTGTCACTGTGGGCATTGCCACCATGAGCACTGTCATCATGGCCACTGTCACCATGCGAACTGCCACCCTGAGCACTATCACAGTGGGCACTGTCACCATGAGCACTGTCACCATAGGCACTGTATCCATGGTAACTGTCACCATTGGCACTATCACGGTGAGCACTATCACCATGGGAACTGTCACCATGGGAAAGGTCACCATGCGCACTGTAACCATTGGCACTGCCACAGTGAGAACTGTCACAGTGAGCACTATCACCATGGGCACTGTCACCATGTGCACTGTCACCATGGGAACTCTCACCATGAGCACTGTCACCATGGGAAATGTCACTATGGGCAGTGTCACCATGTGCACTGTCACCATCGGTAGTGTCAACACGAGCACTATTACCATGAGCACTATCACCGTGAGCACTGTCACCGTGGGCCATGTCACCATGTGCACTGTAACCATGGGCACTGTCACCATGGGAAATGTCACCATGCGCACTGTCACCATAGGCACTGTCACCATGGACACTGTCACCATGAACACTATCATCATGGGCACTGCCAGCATAAGGAATTTCACCATGGGAACTCCAACCATGTACACCGCCAGCATGAGCACAGTCACCATGAGCAGTGTCACCATGAGCACTGCCATCATGGGGACTTTCAACATGGGCACTGTCACCATGCGAACTATCACCACCAGCACTATCACCATGAGCAGTATTACCATGAACACTATCACCAAGGACACTGTCAACGTGAGCACTATCACCGTGAGCACTATAACCATGAGCACTGTCACCGTGAGCAGTGTCACCGTGGGCACTGTTACCGTGTGCACTGTCAACATGAGCACTGTCACCATGGGAAATGTCACCATTTGCACTGTCACCGAGGGCACTGTCACCATGAGCACTATCACCATGGGAACTGTCACCATGGGAACGGTCACCATGGGCACACTCAAGATGAGCACTGTCACCATGGGAACTCTCACCATGAGCACTGTCACCATGGGAAATGTCACCATGGGCACTGTCACCATGAGCACTATCATCATGGGCAGTGCCACCATGAGGAATTTCACCATGAGAACTCCAACCATGTACACTGCCAGCTTTAGCACTGTCAACATGGGCTGTGTCACCATGAGCACTGTCACCATGGGCACTGTTACCATGCAAACTTTTACCATGAGCACTGTCACCATGGGCAATGTCACCATGAGCACTGTCACCGTGTGCACTGTCATCATGGGAACTGTCATCATGAGCACTATCACCGTGAGGACAATAACCATGGGCAGTGTCACCGTGAGCAATATCACCATGAACACTGTCACCATGAGCACTGTCATCATCGACACTGTCACCATGGGGACTGTCACTATTACAACTGTCACTGGGGGCACTATCACCGTGAGCACTATCACAATGGGCACTGTCACCATAGGCACTGTCTCCATGGACACTGTCACCATGAACACTATCATCATGGGCAGTGCCAACATGAGGAATTTCAGCTTGGGAACTCCAACCATGTACATCGGCAGCTTTAGAACAGTCACCATGGGCTGTGTCACCATGAGCACTGTCACCATGGGGACTGTCACCATGCGAACTGTCACCATGAACACTGTCACCATGGGAACTGTCACCATGAGCACTATCACCGTGAGGACTATAACCATGGGCACTGTCACAGTGAGCAATATCACCATGAACACTGTAACCATGGGAAATGTCACCTTGGGCACTGTCACCTTGTGCACTGTCAACATGAGCACTGTCACCATGGGAATTGTCACCATGGGCACTGTCACCATGGGCAGTGTCATCATGAGCACTGTCACCAAGTGCACTCTCACGATGGACACTGTCACCATGAGCACTATCATCATGGGCAGTGCCACCATGAGGAATTTCACCATGGGAACTCCAACCATGTACACCGCCAGCATGAGCACAGTCACCATGGGCAGTGTCACCATGAGCAATGTCACCATGGGCACTTTCGACATGGGCAATGTCACCATGGACACTGTCATCATGAGCTCTGTTACCATGGGAAATGTCACCATGAGCACTGTCATCTTGGGAACTGCCACCATGGACACTGCCCCCATGAGCACTGTAACCAATGTCACTGCCACAGTGAGCACTGTCACCGTGAACACTGTCACCATGGGAACTTTCACCATGTGCACTGTCAATATGGGAACTCTCACCATGAGCACTGTCACCATGGGAAATGTCACTATGGGCAGTGTCTCCATGGGCACTGTCACCATGGGCAGTGTCACCATGAGCAGTATTACCATGAGCGCTATCACCAAGGGCAGTGTCACTGTGAGCAATATCAACATGGGCAACGTCACCGTGAGCACTATTACAATGGGCACTATCGCCATGAGAACTATCACCGTGATCACTGTCACCGTGGGGATTGTCACCATGTACACTGTCACCATGAGCACTGTCACCATGAGCACTATCATCATGGGCATTGCCACCATAAGAAATTTCCCCATGGGAACTCCAACCATGTACACCGCCAGCATGATCACAGTCACCATGGGCAGTGTCACCATGAGCACTCTCAACATGAGCACTATCACCATGAACACTATCACCGTGGGCATTGTCACCGTGACCACTATCACCATGGGCAGTGTCACTGTGAGCAATATCACTATGGGCACTTTCATGTGAGCACTATTACCATGGGTACTATCAGCAAGGGCACTCTCACTGTGAGCACTGTCACTATGAGCACTGTCATCATGAACTCTGTTACCATGGGAAATATCGCCATGAGCACTGTCATCTTGGAAACCGCCACCATGGACACTGCCACCATGAACAATGTTACCATTGGCACTGCCACAGTGAGCACGGTCACCGTGAGCACTGTCACCATGGGAACTGTCACCATGTGCACTGTCACCATGGGAACTCTCACCATGAGCACTGTCACCATAAGAAATGTCACTATCGGGAGTGTCACCATGGGCACTGTCACCATGGGCAGTGTCACCATGAGCACTATTACCATGAACACTATCACCATGAGCACTATCACCAAGGCCAGTGTCACCCTGAGCGCTATCACCGTGAGCACTATCACCATGGGCAGTGTCACCATGAGCAATATCAACATGGGCACTGTCACGGTGAGCACTATTACAATGGTCACTATCGCCATGAGCACTATCACCGTGAGCATTGTCACTGTGGGCATTGTCACCGTGTGCACGGTCACCATGAGCACTGTCACCATGAGCACTATCACCATGGGAACTCTCACCATCGGAAGGGTCACCATGGGCAATGTCAACCTGAGCACTCTCAACATGAGAACTCTCACCATGAGCACTGTCACCATGGGAAATGTCACCATGGACACTGTCACCATGAACACTATCATCATGGGTAGTGCCACCATAAGGAATTTCACCATGGGAACTCCAACCATGTACAACGCCAGCATGAGCACATTCACCATGGGCAGTGTCACAATGAGCACTGCCACCATGGGCACTTTCATCATGGGCACTGTCACCATGCGAACCGTCACCGTGAGCACTATTACCATGAGCACTATCACCAAGGGCACTGTCAGCGTGAGCACTATCACCGTGAGCACTATCACCGTGAGCACTGTCACCATGAGAAATTTCACAGTGGGCACTGTCACGATGAGCACTGTCACCAAGGGCATTGTCAACATAAGCATTGTCATCATGGGAACTCTCACCATGAGCACTATCACCATGGGAAATGTCACCATGGGCACTGTCACCATAGGTATTGTCACCATGGACACTCTCACCATGAGCACTATCATCATGGGCATTGCCACCATAAGGAATTTCACCATGGGAACTCCAACCATGTACACCGCCAGCATGAGCACATTCACCATGGGCCGTGTCACCATGAGCACTATCACCATGAGCACTGTCACCATGGGCACTATCACCATGGGAACTGTCACCACCGGAACGGTCACCATGGACACTGTTAAGGTTAGCACTGTCACCATGGAAACTCTCACCATGAGCATTGTCACCGTGGGCACTGTCAACATGAGCACTGTCACCTTGGACACCGTCACCATGGGCACTGTCACCATGGGCACTGTCACCATGGACACTGTCACCATGGGCACTGTCACCATGGGCACTTTCAACATGGGCACTCTCACCATAGGCACTGTCACCGTGGACACTGTCACCATGGGCACTTTCACCATGAGCACTATCATCATGGGCAGTGCCACCATAAGGAATTTCACCATTGTAACACCAACCATGTACACCGCCAGCATGAGCACAGTCAACATGGGGACTGTCAACATGAGCACTGTCACCATGTGAAATGTCTCCATGAACACTATCACCATGAGCACTATCACCAAGGGCACTGTCACCATGAGCACTATCACCGTGAACACTATCACCATGAGCACTGTCACCATGAGCACTATCACCATGGGCAGTGTCACTGTGAACACTATTACCATGGATACTATCACGAAGGGCACTGTCACCGTGACCACTATCACAATGGGCACTCTCACTATAGGCACTGTCACCATCAACACTATCATCATGGGCAGTGCCACCATGAGGAATTTCACCATGGGAACTCCAACCATGTACATCGGCAGCTTTAGCACAGTCACCATGGGCTGTGTCACCATGTGCACTGTCACCATGGGCAGTGTCACCAAGCGAACTGTCACCATGAGCACTGTCACCGTGGGCAATGTCACCATGAGCACAGTCACTGCGGGCACTGTCACCATGGGAACTGTCACCATGAGCACTATCACCGTGAGGACTATAACCATGGGCACTGTGACCGTGAGCAATATCACCATTAACACTGTCACCATGGGAAATGTCACCGTGGGCAATGTCACCGTGTGCACTGTCAACATGAGCACTGTCACCATGGGAAATGTCACCATGGGCACTGTCACCATGGGCAGGGTCATCATGAGCACTGTCACCATGGGCACTCTCATGATGGACACTGTCACCATGAGCACTATCATCATGGGCAGGGCAACCATGAGGAATTTCACCATGGGAACTCCAGCCATGTATACCGCCAGCTTGAGCACTGTCACCATGGGCACTTTCAACATGGCCACTGTCACCATGTACACTGTCACCATGGACACTGTCATCATGAGCTCTGTTTCCATGGGAAATGTCACCATGAGCACTGTCATCTTGGGAACTGCCACCATGGACACTGCCACCATGAGCACTGTAACCATTGGCTCTGCCACAGTGAGCATTGTCACCGTGAGCACTGTCACCATGGGAACTCTCACCATGAGCACTGTCACCATGGGAAATGTCATTATGGGCAGTGTCACCATGGGCACTGTCACCGTGAGCACTGTCTCCATGAGCACTATTACCATGAACACTATCACCATGAGCACTATCACCAAGGGCATTGTCACCATGAGCACTATCACCGTGAGCACTATCACCATGGGCAGTGTTACCTTGAGCAATATCAGCATGGGCACTGTCACGGTGAGCACTATTACAATGGGCACTTTCCCCTTGAGCACTATCACCGTGAGCACTGTCATCGTGGGCATTGTCACCATGTGCACTGTCCCCATGAGCACTGTCACCATGAGCACTATCACCATGGGTACTGTCACCATGGGAACGGTCACCATGGGCAATGTCAACATGAGCACTATCACCATGCGAACTGTCACCATGAGCACTATCACTAAGGGCACTGTCACCATGAGCACTGTCACCATGAGCACTGTCACAGTGGGAACCTTCACCATGAGCACTCTCACCATGGGTACTGTCACCATCGGCAATTTCAACATGGGCACTGTCACCATGCGAACTGTCACCATGTACACTATCATCATGGGCAGTGCCACCATGAGGAATTTCAACATGGGAACACCAACCCTGTACACCGCCAGCATGAGCACAGTCACCATGGGCATTATCACCATGAGCACTGTCACCGTGGGAACTTTCAACATGGGCACTATCAGCATGTGAACTGTCACCATGGGCAGTGTCACCATGAGCACTATCACCAAAGGCACTGTCAACGTGAGCACTATCACCATGAGCACTATTACCATGGGCAGTGTCACCGTGAGCAATATCACCATGGGCAGTGTCACCATGGGCACTATCACCATGAGCACTATCACCAAGGGAACTGTCACCGTGAGCACTATCATCGTGAGCACTCTCACCCTGAACACTGTCACCATGAGCACTGTCACCATGAGCACTGTCACAGTGGGAACCTTCACCATGAGCACTCTCACCATGGGTACTGTCACCATCGGCAATTTCAACATGGGCACTGTCACCATGCGAACTGTCACCATGAGCACTATCACCATGAGCACTATCACCAAGGGCACTGTCACCGTGAGCACTGTCACATTGAGCACTGTCACAGTGGGCACTGTCACTATGAGCACTATCACAATGGGCACTGTCACCATAGGCACTGTCACCATGGACACTGTCACCATGAGCACTATCATTATGGGCAGTGCTACCATGAGGAATTTCACCATCGGAACTCCAACCAGGTACACCGCAAGCATGAGCACAGTGACCATGGGCAGTGCCACCATGAGCACTGTCACCATGGGCACTTTCAACATGGGCTCTGTCACCATGTGAACTGTCACCATGAGCACTATCACCATGAGCACTGTCTCCATGAGCATAGTCACCGTGGGCACTGTCGCCATGAGCACTGTCACCATGGGCACAGTTACCATGGGAACTGTCACCATGAGCACTATCACCATGAGCACTATCACCATGGGTAGTGTCACCGTGAGCAAAATCACCATGGGCACTGTCACTGTGAGCACTATTAACATGGGTATTATCACCAAGGGCACTGTCACCGTGAGCATTGTCACCATGAGCACTGTCACCGTGGGCACTGTCACCATGAGCACTGTCATCATGGGCACTGTCACCATGGACACTGTCACCATGAACACTATCACCATGGGCAGTGCCACCATAAGGAATTTCACCATGGGAACTCCAACCATGTACACTCCCAGCATGAGCACAGTCACCATGGGCAGTGTCACCATGAGCACTGCCACCATGGGCACTTTCGACATGGGCACTGTCACCATGCGAACTATCACCATGAGCAATTTCACCATGAGCAGTATTACCATGTGCACTATCACCAAGGGCACTGTCAATGTGAGCACTGTCACCGTGAGGACTATCACCATGAGCACTGTCACCATGAGCATTTTCACCGTGGGCACTGTCACCAGTAGCACTGTCACCATGGGCACTGTAACCATGGGAACTGTCACCATGAGCACTATCAACGTGAGCACTATCACCATAGGAAGTGTCACCGTGAACAGTATCACCATGGGTACTGTCACCATGAGCACTATTACCATGGGCACTATCACCATGGGCATTGTCACTGTGAGCACTGCCACCATGAGCACTGTCACTGTGGGCACTGTCAACATGAGCACTGTCACCATGGGAACTGTCACCATGAGCACTGTCATCATTAGCACTATCATCATGGGCACTGTCAAAGTGAGCACTATTACCATGGGTACTACCACCTAGGGTACTGTCACTGTGAGCACTGTCACCATGAGCACTGTCACCGTGGGCAGTGTCAACATGAGCACTGTAACCATGGGCACTGTCACCATGGGAAATGTCACCATGCGCACTGTCACCATAGGCACTGTCACCATGGACACTGTCACCATGAACACTATCATCATGGGCACTGCCAGCATAAGGAATTTCACCATGGGAACTCCAACCATGTACACCGCCAGCATGAGCACAGTCACCATGAGCAGTGTCACCATGAGCACTGCCATCATGGGGACTTTCAACATGGGCACTGTCACCATGCGAACTATCACCACCAGCACTATCACCATGAGCAGTATTACCATGAACACTATCACCAAGGACACTGTCAACGTGAGCACTATCACCGTGAGCACTATAACCATGAGCACTGTCACCGTGAGCAGTGTCACCGTGGGCACTGTTACCGTGAGCACTGTCAACATGAGCACTGTCACCATGGGAAATGTCACCATTTGCACTGTCACCGAGGGCACTGTCACCATGAGCACTGTCACCATGAGCACTATCACCATGGGAACTGTCACCATGGGAACGGTCACCATGGGCACACTCAAGATGAGCACTGTCACCATGGGAACTCTCACCATGAGCACTGTCACCATGGGAAATGTCACCATGGGCACTGTCACCATGAGCACTATCATCATGGGCAGTGCCACCATGAGGAATTTCACCATGAGAACTCCAACCATGTACACTGCCAGCTTTAGCACTGTCAACATGGGCTGTGTCACCATGAGCACTGTCACCATGGGCACTGTTACCATGCAAACTTTTACCATGAGCACTGTCACCATGGGCAATGTCACCATGAGCACTGTCACCGTGTGCACTGTCATCATGGGAACTGTCATCATGAGCACTATCACCGTGAGGACAATAACCATGGGCAGTGTCACCGTGAGCAATATCACCATGAACACTGTCACCATGAGCACTGTCATCATCGGCACTGTCACCATGGGAACTGTCACTATTACAACTGTCACTGTGGGCACTATCACCGTGAGCACTAGCACAATGGGCACTGTCACCATAGGCACTGTCTCCATGGACACTGTCACCATGAACACTATCATCATGGGCAGTGCCAACATGAGGAATTTCAGATTGGGAACTCCAACCATGTACATCGGCAGCTTTAGAACAGTCACCATGGGCTGTGTCACCATGAGCACTGTCACCATGGGCACTGTCACCATGCGAACTGTCACCATGAGCACTGTCACCATGGGAACTGTCACCATGAGCACTATCACCGTGAGGACTATAACCATGGGCACTGTCACAGTGAGCAATATCACCATGAACACTGTAACCATGGGAAATGTCACCTTGGGCACTGTCACCTTGTGCACTGTCAACATGAGCACTGTCACCATGGGAAATGTCACCATGGGCACTGTCACCATGGGCAGTGTCATCATGAGCACTGTCACCAAGTGTACTCTCACGATGGACACTGTCACCATGAGCACTATCATCATGGGCAGTGCCACCATGAGGAATTTCACCATGGGAACTCCAACCATGTACACCGCCAGCATGAGCACAGTCACCATGGGCAGTGTCACCATGAGCAATGTCACCATGGGCACTTTCGACATGGGCAATGTCACCATGGACACTGTCATCATGAGCTCTGTTACCATGGGAAATGTCACCATGTGCACTGTCATCTTGGGAACTGCCACCATGGACACTGCCCCCATGAGCACTGTAACCAATGTCACTGCCACAGTGAGCACTGTCACCGTGAACTCTGTCACCATGGGAACTTTCACCATGTGCACTGTCAATATGGGAACTCTCACCATGAGCACTGTCACCATGGGAAATGTCACTATGGGCAGTGTCTCCATGGGCACTGTCACCATGGGCAGTGTCACCATGAGCAGTATTACCATGAGAACTATCACCATGAGCACTATCACCATGAGCGCTATCACCAAGGGCAGTGTCACAGTGAGCAATATCAACATGGGCAACGTCACCGTGAGCACTATTACAATGGGCACTATCGCCATGAGAACTATCACCGTGATCACTGTCACCGTGGGGATTGTCACCATGTACACTGTCACCATGAGCACTGTCACCATGAGCACTATCATCATGGGCATTGCCACCATAAGAAATTTCCCCATGGGAACTCCAACCATGTACACCGCCAGCATGATCACAGTCACCATGGGCAGTGTCACCATGAGCACTCTCAACATGAGCACTATCACCATGAAGACTATCACCGTGGGCATTGTCACCGTGACCACTATCACCATGGGCAGTGTCACCGTGAGCAATATCACTATGGGCACTTTCATGTGAGCACTATTACCATGGGTACTATCAGCAAGGGCACTCTCACTGTGAGCACTGTCACTATGAGCACTGTCACCGTGGGCACTGTCCCCATGAGCACTGTCATCATGGGCACTGTCAGCATGCGAACTGCCACCATGAGCACTATCACCGTGGGCACTGTCACCATGAGAACTGTCACCATGGGCACTGTATCCATGGGAACTGTCACCCTGGGCACTATCACGGTGAGCACTATCACCATGGGAACTGTCACCATGGGAACGGTCACCATGGGCACTATCAAGGTGAGAACTGTCACCATGGGTACTCTCACCATGAGCACTGTCGCCGTGGGCACTGTCAACATGAGCACTGTCACCATGGACACTATCACCATGGGCACTGTCACCATGGGCACTGTCACCATTGGCACTGTCAACATCAACACTGTCACCATGGGAACTCTCACCATGAGCACTGTCACATTGGGAAATGTCACCATGGGCACAGTCACCATGGGAAATGTCACCATGGGCACTGTCACCATGGGCACTGTCACTATGGACACTGTCCCAGTGAGCGCTATCATCATGGGCAGTGCCACCATGAGGAATTTCACCATGAGAATTCCAACCATGTACACCGCCAGCTTTAGCGCAGTCACCATGGGCTGTGTCACCATGAGCACTGTCACCATGGGCAATGTCAACATGCGAACTGTCACCATGAGCACTGTCACCGTGGGCAATGTCACCATGAGCACTATCATCATGGGCATTGCCACCATAAGGAATTTCACCATGGGAACTCCAACCATGTACACCACCAGCATGAGCACAGTCACCATGGGCAGTGCCAACATGAGCACTGTCACCATGGGCACTTTTAACATGGGCCCTGTTGCCATGCGAACTGTCACCATGAGCAGTATGTCTGTGAGCACTGTCACCATGAGCACAGTCACCGCGGGCACTGTCACCATGAGCACTGTCACCATGGGCACTGTAACCATGGGAACTGTCACCCTGAGCACTATCACCGTGAGCACTATCACCATGGGCAGTGTCACCGTGAGCAATATCACCATGGGCACTGTCACCGTGACCTCTATTACCATGGGTACTATCACCAAGGTTACTGTCACCGTGAGCACTGTCACCATGAGCAATGTCACCGTGGGAACTGTCACCATTAGAACTGTCACTGAGGGCACTATCACCGTGAGCACTATCACAATGGGCACTGTCACCATAGGCACTGTCACCATGGACATTGTCACGATGAACACTATCATCATGGGCAGTGCCACCATAAGGAATTTCACCATGAGAACTCCAAACATGTACACCGCCAGCAAGAGCACAGTCACCATGGGCAGTGTCACCATGAGCACTGCCTTCATGGAGACTTTCAACATGGGCACTGTCACCATGCGAACTATCACCATGAGCACTATCACCATGAGCACTATCACCAAGGTAACTGTCACCATGAGCACTATCACCATGAGCACTATCACCATGGGCACTGTAACCGTGAGCAATATTAACATGGGTACTATCACCAAAGGCACTGTCAAGGTGAGCACTGTCACCATGGACACTGTCACCATGGGCACACTCACCATGGTCACTGTCACCATGGGCACTGTCAACATGAGCACTGTCACCATGGGAAATGTCACTATGGGCAGTGTCACCATGGGCACTGTCACCATGGGCAGTGTCACCATGTGCACTATTACCATGAGCACTATCACCAAGGGCACTGTCACCGTGAGCACTTTCACCGTGAGCACTATCACAGTGGGAACTTTTACCATGAGCACTATCATCATGGGCACTGTCACCATAGGAACTGTCACAATGAGCACTGTCACTTTGGGCACTATCACCATGAGCACTATCACAATGGGCACTGTCACCATAGGCACTGTCACCATGGACACTTTCACCGTGAGCACTATCATCATGGGCAGTGCTACCATGAGGAATTTCATCATCGGAACTCCAACCATGTACACCGCCCGCATGAGCACAGTCACCATGGGCAGTGCCACCATGAGCAGTGTCACCATGGGCACTTTCAACATGGGCTCTGTCACCATGCGAACTGTCACCTTGAGCACTATCACCGTGAGCACTGTCACCATGAGCATAGTCACCGTGAGCACTGTCAGCATGAGCACTGTCACCATGGGCACTGTAACCATGGGAACTGTCACCATGAGCACTATCACCTTGAGCACTATCACCATGGGCGGTGTCACCATGAGCAATATCACCATGGGCAATGTCACCATGAGCACTTTTACCATGGGTACTATCACCAAGGGCACTGTCACCATGAGCACTGTCACCATGAGCACTGTCACCGTGGGCACTGTCACCATAAGCACTGTCATCATGGGCACTGTCACCATTGGAACTGTCACCATTAGAACTGTCCCTGTGGGCCCTATCACCGTCAGCACTATCACAATGGGAACTGTCACCATAGGCAATGTCACCATGGACACTGTCACCATGAGCACTATCATTATGGGCAGTGCCACCATGAGGAATTTCACCATGGGATCTCCAAGCAGGTACACAGCCAGCATGAGCATAGTCACCATGGGCAGTGACACCATGAGCAGTGTCACCATGGGCACTTTCAACATGGCCACTGTCACCATGGGCACTGTCTCCATAGACACTGTCATCATGAGCTCTCTTACCATGGGAAATGTCACCATGAGCACTGTCATCTTGGGAACTGCCACCTTGGACACTGCCACCATGAGCACTGTAACCATTGGCACTGCCACAGTGAGCGCTGTCACCATGGGAACTGTCACCGTGAGCACTATTACCATGAGTACTATCATCAAGGGCACTGTCACCGTGAGCACTGTCACTATGAGCATTGTCAGAATGGGCATTGTCACCATGAGCACTGTCATCATGGGCAGTGTCACCGTGAGCAATATCTCCATGGGCACTGTAACCATGGGAATGTCACCGTGAGCACTATCACCATGGGCAGCGTCACCGTGAGCAATATCACCATGGGCCATGTCAACGTGACCACTATTACCATGGGTACTATCACCAAGGGCACTGTCACCGTGAGCACTCTCACCATGAGAAATGTCACCGTGGGCACTGTCACCATGAGCACGGTCATCATGGGCACTGTCACCATGGAATTGTCACCATTAGAACTGTCACTGAGGGCACTATCACCGAGAGCACTATCACAATGGACACTGTCACCATAGGCACTGTCACCATGGACACTGTCACCATCAACACTATCATCATGGGCAGTGCCACCATGAGGAATTTCACCATGGGAACTCCAACCATGTACACCGCCAGCTTTAGCACAGTCACCATGGGTTGTGTGACCATGAGCACTGTAACCATGGGCACTGTCACCATGCGAACTCTCACCATGAGCACTGTCACCGTGGGCAATGTCACCATGAGCACTATCACCGTGGGCACTGTCACCTTGGGAACTGTCACCATGAGCACTATCACTGTGAGCACTATAACCATGGGCAGTGTCACCATGAGCAATATTTCCATTAACACTATCACCGTGAGCACTGTCACTGTCGGCACTGTCACCGTGTGCACTGTCAAAATGAGCACTGTCACCATGGGAATATCACCTTGGGCACTGTCACCATGGGCAGTTTCACCATGAGCATTGTTACCATGGGCACTCTCACGATGTACACTGTCACCATGAGCACTATTATCATGGGTAGTGCCACCATGAGGAATTTCACCATGGGAACTCCAACCTTGTTCAACGCCAGCATGAGCACAGTCACCATGGGCAGTGTCACCATAAACACTGTCACCATGGGCAATTTCAACATGGCCACTCTCACCATGGGCACTGTCACCATGGACACTGTCATCCTGAGTTCTGTTACCATGGGAAATGTCACCATGAGCACTGTCCTCTTGGGAACTGCCACCATGGACACTGTCACCATGAGCACTGTCACCATCGGAACTGTCACCATGTGCACTGTCACCATGGGAACTCTCACCATGAGCACTGTCACCATGGGAAATGTCACTTTGGGCAGTGTCACCATGGGCACTGTCACCATGGGCAGCGTAAACATGAGCAGTATTACCATGAGCACTATCACCATGAGCACTATCACCATGGGAAGTGTCACCATGAGCAACATCAACATGGGCACGGTCACCATGAGCACTATTAAAATTGGCACTATCACCATGGGCACTATCAACGTGAGCAGTGTAAGTGTGGGCATTCTCACCGTGTGCACTGTCACCAATAGCACTGTCACCATGAGCACTATCACTTTGGGAACTGTCACCATGGGAACGGTCACAATGGGCAATGTCAACATTAGCACTGTCACCATGGCAATTCTCACAATGAGCACTGTCACCATGGGCACTGTCACCATGGGCACAGTCACCATGGGTACTGTCACCATGGGCACTTTCAAAGTGGGCACTGTCACCATGCGAACTGTCACCATGAGCACTGTCATCATGAACTCTGTTACCATGGGAAATATCGCCATGAGCACTGTCATCTTGGAAACCGCCACCATGGACACTGCCACCATGAACAATGTTACCATTGGCACTGCCACAGTGAGCACGGTCACCGTGAGCACTGTCACCATGGGAACTGTCACCATGTGCCCTGTCACCATGGGAACTCTCACCATGAGCACTGTCACCATAAGAAATGTCACTATCGGGAGTGTCACCATGGGCACTGTCACCATGGGCAGTGTCACCATGAGCACTATTACCATGAACACTATCACCATGAGCACTATCACCAAGGCCAGTGTCACCCTGAGCGCTATCACCGTGAGCACTATCACCATGGGCAGTGTCACCATGAGCAATATCAACATGGGCACTGTCACGGTGAGCACTATTACAATGGTCACTATCGCCATGAGCACTATCACCGTGAGCATTGTCACTGTGGGCATTGTCACCGTGTGCACGGTCACCATGAGCACTGTCACCATGAGCACTATCACCATGGGAACTCTCACCATCGGAAGGGTCACCATGGGCAATGTCAACCTGAGCACTCTCAACATGAGAACTCTCACCATGAGCACTGTCACCATGGGAAATGTCACCATGGACACTGTCACCATGAACACTATCATCATGGGTAGTGCCACCATAAGGAATTTCACCATGGGAACTCCAACCATGTACAACGCCAGCATGAGCACATTCACCATGGGCAGTGTCACAATGAGCACTGCCACCATGGGCACTTTCATCATGGGCACTGTCACCATGCGAACCGTCACCGTGAGCACTATTACCATGAGCACTATCACCAAGGGCACTGTCAGCGTGAGCACTATCACCGTGAGCACTATCACCGTGAGCACTGTCACCATGAGAAATTTCACAGTGGGCACTGTCACGATGAGCACTGTCACCAAGGGCATTGTCAACATAAGCATTGTCATCATGGGAACTCTCACCATGAGCACTATCACCATGGGAAATGTCACCATGGGCACTGTCACCATAGGTATTGTCACCATGGACACTCTCACCATGAGCACTATCATCATGGGCATTGCCACCATAAGGAATTTCACCATGGGAACTCCAACCATGTACACCGCCAGCATGAGCACATTCACCATGGGCCGTGTCACCATGAGCACTATCACCATGAGCACTGTCACCATGGGCACTATCACCATGGGAACTGTCACCACCGGAACGGTCACCATGGACACTGTTAAGGTTAGCACTGTCACCATGGAAACTCTCACCATGAGCATTGTCACCGTGGGCACTGTCAACATGAGCACTGTCACCTTGGACACCGTCACCATGGGCACTGTCACCATGGGCACTGTCACCATGGACACTGTCACCATGGGCACTGTCACCATGGGCACTTTCAACATGGGCACTCTCACCATAGGCACTGTCACCGTGGACACTGTCACCATGGGCACTTTCACCATGAGCACTATCATCATGGGCAGTGCCACCATAAGGAATTTCACCATTGTAACACCAACCATGTACACCGCCAGCATGAGCACAGTCAACATGGGGACTGTCAACATGAGCACTGTCACCATGTGAAATGTCTCCATGAACACTATCACCATGAGCACTATCACCAAGGGCACTGTCACCATGAGCACTATCACCGTGAACACTATCACCATGAGCACTGTCACCATGAGCACTATCACCATGGGCAGTGTCACTGTGAACACTATTACCATGGATACTATCACGAAGGGCACTGTCACCGTGACCACTATCACAATGGGCACTCTCACTATAGGCACTGTCACCATCAACACTATCATCATGGGCAGTGCCACCATGAGGAATTTCACCATGGGAACTCCAACCATGTACATCGGCAGCTTTAGCACAGTCACCATGGGCTGTGTCACCATGTGCACTGTCACCATGGGCAGTGTCACCAAGCGAACTGTCACCATGAGCACTGTCACCGTGGGCAATGTCACCATGAGCACAGTCACTGCGGGCACTGTCACCATGGGAACTGTCACCATGAGCACTATCACCGTGAGGACTATAACCATGGGCACTGTGACCGTGAGCAATATCACCATTAACACTGTCACCATGGGAAATGTCACCGTGGGCAATGTCACCGTGTGCACTGTCAACATGAGCACTGTCACCATGGGAAATGTCACCATGGGCACTGTCACCATGGGCAGGGTCATCATGAGCACTGTCACCATGGGCACTCTCATGATGGACACTGTCACCATGAGCACTATCATCATGGGCAGGGCAACCATGAGGAATTTCACCATGGGAACTCCAGCCATGTATACCGCCAGCTTGAGCACTGTCACCATGGGCACTTTCAACATGGCCACTGTCACCATGTACACTGTCACCATGGACACTGTCATCATGAGCTCTGTTTCCATGGGAAATGTCACCATGAGCACTGTCATCTTGGGAACTGCCACCATGGACACTGCCACCATGAGCACTGTAACCATTGGCTCTGCCACAGTGAGCATTGTCACCGTGAGCACTGTCACCATGGGAACTCTCACCATGAGCACTGTCACCATGGGAAATGTCATTATGGGCAGTGTCACCATGGGCACTGTCACCGTGAGCACTGTCTCCATGAGCACTATTACCATGAACACTATCACCATGAGCACTATCACCAAGGGCATTGTCACCATGAGCACTATCACCGTGAGCACTATCACCATGGGCAGTGTTACCTTGAGCAATATCAGCATGGGCACTGTCACGGTGAGCACTATTACAATGGGCACTTTCCCCTTGAGCACTATCACCGTGAGCACTGTCATCGTGGGCATTGTCACCATGTGCACTGTCCCCATGAGCACTGTCACCATGAGCACTATCACCATGGGTACTGTCACCATGGGAACGGTCACCATGGGCAATGTCAACATGAGCACTATCACCATGCGAACTGTCACCATGAGCACTATCACTAAGGGCACTGTCACCATGAGCACTGTCACCATGAGCACTGTCACAGTGGGAACCTTCACCATGAGCACTCTCACCATGGGTACTGTCACCATCGGCAATTTCAACATGGGCACTGTCACCATGCGAACTGTCACCATGTACACTATCATCATGGGCAGTGCCACCATGAGGAATTTCAACATGGGAACACCAACCCTGTACACCGCCAGCATGAGCACAGTCACCATGGGCATTATCACCATGAGCACTGTCACCGTGGGAACTTTCAACATGGGCACTATCAGCATGTGAACTGTCACCATGGGCAGTGTCACCATGAGCACTATCACCAAAGGCACTGTCAACGTGAGCACTATCACCATGAGCACTATTACCATGGGCAGTGTCACCGTGAGCAATATCACCATGGGCAGTGTCACCATGGGCACTATCACCATGAGCACTATCACCAAGGGAACTGTCACCGTGAGCACTATCATCGTGAGCACTCTCACCCTGAACACTGTCACCATGAGCACTGTCACCATGAGCACTGTCACAGTGGGAACCTTCACCATGAGCACTCTCACCATGGGTACTGTCACCATCGGCAATTTCAACATGGGCACTGTCACCATGCGAACTGTCACCATGAGCACTATCACCATGAGCACTATCACCAAGGGCACTGTCACCGTGAGCACTGTCACATTGAGCACTGTCACAGTGGGCACTGTCACTATGAGCACTATCACAATGGGCACTGTCACCATAGGCACTGTCACCATGGACACTGTCACCATGAGCACTATCATTATGGGCAGTGCTACCATGAGGAATTTCACCATCGGAACTCCAACCAGGTACACCGCAAGCATGAGCACAGTGACCATGGGCAGTGCCACCATGAGCACTGTCACCATGGGCACTTTCAACATGGGCTCTGTCACCATGTGAACTGTCACCATGAGCACTATCACCATGAGCACTGTCTCCATGAGCATAGTCACCGTGGGCACTGTCGCCATGAGCACTGTCACCATGGGCACAGTTACCATGGGAACTGTCACCATGAGCACTATCACCATGAGCACTATCACCATGGGTAGTGTCACCGTGAGCAAAATCACCATGGGCACTGTCACTGTGAGCACTATTAACATGGGTATTATCACCAAGGGCACTGTCACCGTGAGCATTGTCACCATGAGCACTGTCACCGTGGGCACTGTCACCATGAGCACTGTCATCATGGGCACTGTCACCATGGACACTGTCACCATGAACACTATCACCATGGGCAGTGCCACCATAAGGAATTTCACCATGGGAACTCCAACCATGTACACTGCCAGCATGAGCACAGTCACCATGGGCAATGTCACCATGAGCACTGCCATCATGGGGACTTTCAACATGGGCACTGTCACCATACGAACTATCACCATGAGCACTATCACCATGAGCAGTATTACCATGAACACTATCACCAAGGGCATTGTCAATGTGAGCACTATCACCGTGAGCAATATCACCATGAGCACTGTCACCATGAGCATTGTCACCGTGGGCAATGTCACCATGGGCACTGCAACCATGGGAACTGTCTTCATGAGCACTGTCACCGTGAGCACTATCACCATGGGTAGTGTCACCATGAACAATATCAACATGGATGCTGTCACCGTGAGCACTATTACTATGGGCACTATCACCATGGGCACTGTAACTGTGAGCACTGTAACCATGAGCACTGTCACCGTGGGCGCTGTCAACATGAGCACTGTCTCCATGGGCATTGTCAACATGAACATTGTCACCATGGGAACTCTCACCATGAGCACTGTCACCATGGGCAATTTCAACATGAGCACTGTCACCATGCACACTGTCACCATGGGCACTCTCACCATAGGCACTGTCACCATGGACACTGTCACCATGGGCACTGTCACCATGAGCACTGTCACCATGGGAACTGTCACCATGAGCACTGCCACCATGGGAAATGTCACTATGGGCAGTGTCACCATGGGCACTGTCACCATGGGCAGTGTCACCATGAGCACTATTACCATGAGCACCATCACCATGAGCACTATCTCCATGGGCACTGTCACATTGAGAACTATTACCATGGATACTATCACCAAAGGCACTGTCATCGTGAGCACTATCACCATGAGCACTGTCACTGTGGGCATTGCCACCATGAGCACTGTCATCATGGCCACTGTCACCATGCGAACTGCCACCCTGAGCACTATCACAGTGGGCACTGTCACCATGAGCACTGTCACCATAGGCACTGTATCCATGGTAACTGTCACCATTGGCACTATCACGGTGAGCACTATCACCATGGGAACTGTCACCATGGGAAAGGTCACCATGCGCACTGTAACCATTGGCACTGCCACAGTGAGAACTGTCACAGTGAGCACTATCACCATGGGCACTGTCACCATGTGCACTGTCACCATGGGAACTCTCACCATGAGCACTGTCACCATGGGAAATGTCACTATGGGCAGTGTCACCATGTGCACTGTCACCATCGGTAGTGTCAACACGAGCACTATTACCATGAGCACTATCACCGTGAGCACTGTCACCGTGGGCCATGTCACCATGTGCACTGTCACCATGAGCAATATCACCATGGGAACTGTCACCATGGGCACTGTCAACGTGAGCACTGTCAGCATGGAAACTCTCACCAGGAGCACTGTCTCCATCGGAAATGTCACCATGGACACTGTTCACCATGGGAAGTGTCACCATGAGCACTGTCACCATGGGGACTGTCACTATGGACACTGTCTCCATCGGCACTCTCACCATGGGCACTGTCACTGTGGAAAATGTCACCATGGGCACTGTAACCATCTACACGGTCCCGAGGAGCACTATCACCATGGAAACTGTATCCATCAGCATTGTCCCCATGGGCACTGTCAACATGAGCACTGTCATCCATCAGCACTGTCGCCATGGGACCTCTCACTATGAGGACTGTCACAATTGGAAATGTCACTATGGGTATTGTCACCAAGGGCACTGTCACCATGGGCACTGTCAACATGAGCACTGTCACCATGGGCACTGTCACCATGGGCACTATCACTAAAGGCACTGTCAACGTGAGCACTATCACCATGAGCACTATTACCATGGGCAGTGTCACCGTGAGCAATATCACCATGGGCAGTGTCACCATGGGCACTATCACCATGAGCAGTATCACCAAGGGAACTGTCACCGTGAGCACTATCATCGTGAGCACTCTCACCCTGAGCACTGTCACCATGAGCACTGTCACCATGAGCACTGTCACAGTGGGAACCTTCACCATGAGCACTCTCACCATGGGTACTGTCACCATGAGCACTATCACCGTGAGCACGATCACCATGTGTAGTGTCACCATGAGCAATATCACCATGGGCACTGTCAACATGAGCACTATTACCATGGGCAATATCACCATGAGCACTATCACCGTGAGCACTGTCACCGTGGGCACTGTCACCGTGTGCACTGTCCCCATGAGCACTGTCACCATGAGCACTATCACCATGAGAACTGTCACCATGGGAATGGTCACCATGGGCACTCTCAACATGAGCACTGTCACCATGGGAACTCTCACCATGAGCACTGTCACCATGGCCAGTGTCACCATGGCCACTCTCACCATAAGCATTGTCTCCAAGGGAAATGTCACCATGGGCACTCTCAGCATGTGCACTGTCACAATGCGCACTGTCATCATGGGCACTGCCACCATGAGAACTTTCACCATGGGAATTCCCACCATGGATATGGCCACCTTGAGCACTGTCACCATGAGCACGGTCACCATGGGCACTGTCACCATGGGCACTCTCACCATGGGCACTGTTGACCATGGACACTGTCACCATGGGCACTGTGAACATGAGCACTGTCACCATGGGAACTCTCACCATGAGCACTGTCACCATGGGCACTGCCACCATGGGCACATTCAAAATGGGCACTGTCACCATGTGAACTGTCACCGTGAGCACTATTAACATGGGTACTATCACCAAGGGCACTTTTACCGTGAGCAGTGTCACAATGAGCACTGTCACCGTGGGCACTGTCACCATGAGCACTGTCATCATGGGCAGTGTCACCATAGGAACTGTCACCATGAGCACTGTCACTGTGGGCACTATCACCGTGAACACTATCACAATGGGCTCTGTCACCATAGGCACTGTCACCATGGACACTGTCACCATGAGCACTATCATTATGGGCAGTGCTACCATGAGCAATTTCACCATCGGAACTCCAACCATGTACACCGCCAGCATGAGCACAGTCAACATGGGCAGTGTCACCATGAGCACTTTCACCATGGGCACTTTCAACATGGGCCCTATCACCATGCGAACTGTCACCATGAGCACTATCATCATGAGCACTGTCACCATGAGCACTATCACCGTGAGCACTGTCACCATGAGCATAGTCACCATGGGCACTGTCACAATGAGCACTATGACCGTGTGCACTATCACCATAGGCAGTGTCACCGTGAGCAATATCACCATGGGCACTCTCACCGTGACCACTATGACCATGGGTACTATCACCAAGGGAACTGTCACCATGAGCACTGTCACCATGAGCAATGTCACCGTGGGCACTGTCACCATGAGCACTGTCATCATGGGCACTGTCACCATCGAACTGTCACCATTAGAACTGTCACTGAGGGCACTATCACCATGATAACTATCACAATGGACACTGTCACCATAGGCACTGTCACCATGGACACTGTCACCATGAACACTATCATCATGGGCAGTGCCACCATGAGGAATTTCACCATGGGAACTCCAACCATGTACACCGCCAGCTTTAGCACAGTCACCATGGGTTGTGTGACCATGAGCATTGTAACCATGGGCACTGTCACCATGCGAACTCTCACCATGAGCACTGTCACCGTGGGCAATGTCACCATGAGCACTTTCACCATGGGAACTGTCACCATGAACACTATCACCGTGAGCACTATAACCATGGGCAGTGTCACCATGAGCAATATTACCATTAACATTATCACCGTGAGCACTGTCACTGTGGGCACTGTCACCGTGTGCACTGTCAACATGAGCACTGTCACCATGGGAAATATCACCTTGGGCACTGTCACCATGGGCAGTGTCACCATTAGCATTGTTACCATGGGCACTCTCACGATGTACACTGTCACCATGAGCACCATTATCATGGGTAGTGCCACCATGAGGAATTTCACCATGGGAACTCCAACCTTCTACACCGCCAGCATGAGCACAGTCACTATGGGCAGTGTCACCATGAGAACTGTTACCATGGGCAATTTCAACATGGCCACTGTCACCATGTGCACTGTCACCATGGACACTGTCATCCTGAGTTCTGTTACCATGGGCAGTGTCACCATGAGCACTGTCACCATGACCACTTTCATCATGGGCACTATCATCATGGGCAGTGCTACCATGAAGAATTTCACCATCGGAATTCCAACCAGGTACACAGCCAGCATGAGCACATTCACCATGGGCATTATCACCATGAGCACTGTCACCATGGGCACTTTCAACATGGGCCCTGTCAGCATGCGAACTGTCACCATGAGCACTATCACCGTGAGCACGGTCTCCATGAGCATAATCACCATGGGCACTGTCACCATGAGCACTGTCACCATGGGCACTGTAACCTTGGGAACCGTCACCATGAGCACTATCACCATGGGCAGTGTCACCGTGAGCAATATCACCATGGGCACTGTCACCGTGAGCACTATTAACAAGGATACTATCACCAAGGTCACTGTCACCGTGAGCACTGTCACCGTGAGCACTGTGACCATGAGCACTGTCACCGTGGGCACTGTCACCATGAGCACTGTCATCATGGGAACTGTCACCATGGGGACTGTCACCATTAGCACTGTCACTGTGGGCACTATCACCGTGAGCACAATCACAATGGGCACTGTCACCATGGACAATGTCACCATGAACACTATCATCATGGGCAGTGCCACCATAAGGAATTTCACCATGGGAACTCCAACCATGTACACTCCCAGCATGAGCACAGTCACCATGGGCAGTGTCACCATGAGCACTGCCACCATGGGCACTTTCGACATGGGCACTGTCACCATGCGAACTATCACCATGAGCAATTTCACCATGAGCAGTATTACCATGTGCACTATCACCAAGGGCACTGTCAATGTGAGCACTGTCACCGTGAGGACTATCACCATGAGCACTGTCACCATGAGCATTTTCACCGTGGGCACTGTCACCAGTAGCACTGTCACCATGGGCACTGTAACCATGGGAACTGTCACCATGAGCACTATCAACGTGAGCACTATCACCATAGGAAGTGTCACCGTGAACAGTATCACCATGGGTACTGTCACCATGAGCACTATTACCATGGGCACTATCACCATGGGCATTGTCACTGTGAGCACTGCCACCATGAGCACTGTCACTGTGGGCACTGTCAACATGAGCACTGTCACCATGGGAACTGTCACCATGAGCACTGTCATCATTAGCACTATCATCATGGGCACTGTCAAAGTGAGCACTATTACCATGGGTACTACCACCTAGGGTACTGTCACTGTGAGCACTGTCACCATGAGCACTGTCACCGTGGGCAGTGTCAACATGAGCACTGTAACCATGGGCACTGTCACCATGGGAAATGTCACCATGCGCACTGTCACCATAGGCACTGTCACCATGGACACTGTCACCATGAACACTATCATCATGGGCACTGCCAGCATAAGGAATTTCACCATGGGAACTCCAACCATGTACACCGCCAGCATGAGCACAGTCACCATGAGCAGTGTCACCATGAGCACTGCCATCATGGGGACTTTCAACATGGGCACTGTCACCATGCGAACTATCACCACCAGCACTATCACCATGAGCAGTATTACCATGAACACTATCACCAAGGACACTGTCAACGTGAGCACTATCACCGTGAGCACTATAACCATGAGCACTGTCACCGTGAGCAGTGTCACCGTGGGCACTGTTACCGTGTGCACTGTCAACATGAGCACTGTCACCATGGGAAATGTCACCATTTGCACTGTCACCGAGGGCACTGTCACCATGAGCACTATCACCATGGGAACTGTCACCATGGGAACGGTCACCATGGGCACACTCAAGATGAGCACTGTCACCATGGGAACTCTCACCATGAGCACTGTCACCATGGGAAATGTCACCATGGGCACTGTCACCATGAGCACTATCATCATGGGCAGTGCCACCATGAGGAATTTCACCATGAGAACTCCAACCATGTACACTGCCAGCTTTAGCACTGTCAACATGGGCTGTGTCACCATGAGCACTGTCACCATGGGCACTGTTACCATGCAAACTTTTACCATGAGCACTGTCACCATGGGCAATGTCACCATGAGCACTGTCACCGTGTGCACTGTCATCATGGGAACTGTCATCATGAGCACTATCACCGTGAGGACAATAACCATGGGCAGTGTCACCGTGAGCAATATCACCATGAACACTGTCACCATGAGCACTGTCATCATCGACACTGTCACCATGGGGACTGTCACTATTACAACTGTCACTGGGGGCACTATCACCGTGAGCACTATCACAATGGGCACTGTCACCATAGGCACTGTCTCCATGGACACTGTCACCATGAACACTATCATCATGGGCAGTGCCAACATGAGGAATTTCAGCTTGGGAACTCCAACCATGTACATCGGCAGCTTTAGAACAGTCACCATGGGCTGTGTCACCATGAGCACTGTCACCATGGGGACTGTCACCATGCGAACTGTCACCATGAACACTGTCACCATGGGAACTGTCACCATGAGCACTATCACCGTGAGGACTATAACCATGGGCACTGTCACAGTGAGCAATATCACCATGAACACTGTAACCATGGGAAATGTCACCTTGGGCACTGTCACCTTGTGCACTGTCAACATGAGCACTGTCACCATGGGAATTGTCACCATGGGCACTGTCACCATGGGCAGTGTCATCATGAGCACTGTCACCAAGTGCACTCTCACGATGGACACTGTCACCATGAGCACTATCATCATGGGCAGTGCCACCATGAGGAATTTCACCATGGGAACTCCAACCATGTACACCGCCAGCATGAGCACAGTCACCATGGGCAGTGTCACCATGAGCAATGTCACCATGGGCACTTTCGACATGGGCAATGTCACCATGGACACTGTCATCATGAGCTCTGTTACCATGGGAAATGTCACCATGAGCACTGTCATCTTGGGAACTGCCACCATGGACACTGCCCCCATGAGCACTGTAACCAATGTCACTGCCACAGTGAGCACTGTCACCGTGAACACTGTCACCATGGGAACTTTCACCATGTGCACTGTCAATATGGGAACTCTCACCATGAGCACTGTCACCATGGGAAATGTCACTATGGGCAGTGTCTCCATGGGCACTGTCACCATGGGCAGTGTCACCATGAGCAGTATTACCATGAGCGCTATCACCAAGGGCAGTGTCACTGTGAGCAATATCAACATGGGCAACGTCACCGTGAGCACTATTACAATGGGCACTATCGCCATGAGAACTATCACCGTGATCACTGTCACCGTGGGGATTGTCACCATGTACACTGTCACCATGAGCACTGTCACCATGAGCACTATCATCATGGGCATTGCCACCATAAGAAATTTCCCCATGGGAACTCCAACCATGTACACCGCCAGCATGATCACAGTCACCATGGGCAGTGTCACCATGAGCACTCTCAACATGAGCACTATCACCATGAACACTATCACCGTGGGCATTGTCACCGTGACCACTATCACCATGGGCAGTGTCACTGTGAGCAATATCACTATGGGCACTTTCATGTGAGCACTATTACCATGGGTACTATCAGCAAGGGCACTCTCACTGTGAGCACTGTCACTATGAGCACTGTCATCATGAACTCTGTTACCATGGGAAATATCGCCATGAGCACTGTCATCTTGGAAACCGCCACCATGGACACTGCCACCATGAACAATGTTACCATTGGCACTGCCACAGTGAGCACGGTCACCGTGAGCACTGTCACCATGGGAACTGTCACCATGTGCACTGTCACCATGGGAACTCTCACCATGAGCACTGTCACCATAAGAAATGTCACTATCGGGAGTGTCACCATGGGCACTGTCACCATGGGCAGTGTCACCATGAGCACTATTACCATGAACACTATCACCATGAGCACTATCACCAAGGCCAGTGTCACCCTGAGCGCTATCACCGTGAGCACTATCACCATGGGCAGTGTCACCATGAGCAATATCAACATGGGCACTGTCACGGTGAGCACTATTACAATGGTCACTATCGCCATGAGCACTATCACCGTGAGCATTGTCACTGTGGGCATTGTCACCGTGTGCACGGTCACCATGAGCACTGTCACCATGAGCACTATCACCATGGGAACTCTCACCATCGGAAGGGTCACCATGGGCAATGTCAACCTGAGCACTCTCAACATGAGAACTCTCACCATGAGCACTGTCACCATGGGAAATGTCACCATGGACACTGTCACCATGAACACTATCATCATGGGTAGTGCCACCATAAGGAATTTCACCATGGGAACTCCAACCATGTACAACGCCAGCATGAGCACATTCACCATGGGCAGTGTCACAATGAGCACTGCCACCATGGGCACTTTCATCATGGGCACTGTCACCATGCGAACCGTCACCGTGAGCACTATTACCATGAGCACTATCACCAAGGGCACTGTCAGCGTGAGCACTATCACCGTGAGCACTATCACCGTGAGCACTGTCACCATGAGAAATTTCACAGTGGGCACTGTCACGATGAGCACTGTCACCAAGGGCATTGTCAACATAAGCATTGTCATCATGGGAACTCTCACCATGAGCACTATCACCATGGGAAATGTCACCATGGGCACTGTCACCATAGGTATTGTCACCATGGACACTCTCACCATGAGCACTATCATCATGGGCATTGCCACCATAAGGAATTTCACCATGGGAACTCCAACCATGTACACCGCCAGCATGAGCACATTCACCATGGGCCGTGTCACCATGAGCACTATCACCATGAGCACTGTCACCATGGGCACTATCACCATGGGAACTGTCACCACCGGAACGGTCACCATGGACACTGTTAAGGTTAGCACTGTCACCATGGAAACTCTCACCATGAGCATTGTCACCGTGGGCACTGTCAACATGAGCACTGTCACCTTGGACACCGTCACCATGGGCACTGTCACCATGGGCACTGTCACCATGGACACTGTCACCATGGGCACTGTCACCATGGGCACTTTCAACATGGGCACTCTCACCATAGGCACTGTCACCGTGGACACTGTCACCATGGGCACTTTCACCATGAGCACTATCATCATGGGCAGTGCCACCATAAGGAATTTCACCATTGTAACACCAACCATGTACACCGCCAGCATGAGCACAGTCAACATGGGGACTGTCAACATGAGCACTGTCACCATGTGAAATGTCTCCATGAACACTATCACCATGAGCACTATCACCAAGGGCACTGTCACCATGAGCACTATCACCGTGAACACTATCACCATGAGCACTGTCACCATGAGCACTATCACCATGGGCAGTGTCACTGTGAACACTATTACCATGGATACTATCACGAAGGGCACTGTCACCGTGACCACTATCACAATGGGCACTCTCACTATAGGCACTGTCACCATCAACACTATCATCATGGGCAGTGCCACCATGAGGAATTTCACCATGGGAACTCCAACCATGTACATCGGCAGCTTTAGCACAGTCACCATGGGCTGTGTCACCATGTGCACTGTCACCATGGGCAGTGTCACCAAGCGAACTGTCACCATGAGCACTGTCACCGTGGGCAATGTCACCATGAGCACAGTCACTGCGGGCACTGTCACCATGGGAACTGTCACCATGAGCACTATCACCGTGAGGACTATAACCATGGGCACTGTGACCGTGAGCAATATCACCATGAACACTGTCACCATGGGAAATGTCACCGTGGGCAATGTCACCGTGTGCACTGTCAACATGAGCACTGTCACCATGGGAAATGTCACCATGGGCACTGTCACCATGGGCAGGGTCATCATGAGCACTGTCACCATGGGCACTCTCATGATGGACACTGTCACCATGAGCACTATCATCATGGGCAGGGCAACCATGAGGAATTTCACCATGGGAACTCCAGCCATGTATACCGCCAGCTTGAGCACTGTCACCATGGGCACTTTCAACATGGCCACTGTCACCATGTACACTGTCACCATGGACACTGTCATCATGAGCTCTGTTTCCATGGGAAATGTCACCATGAGCACTGTCATCTTGGGAACTGCCACCATGGACACTGCCACCATGAGCACTGTAACCATTGGCTCTGCCACAGTGAGCATTGTCACCGTGAGCACTGTCACCATGGGAACTCTCACCATGAGCACTGTCACCATGGGAAATGTCATTATGGGCAGTGTCACCATGGGCACTGTCACCGTGAGCACTGTCTCCATGAGCACTATTACCATGAACACTATCACCATGAGCACTATCACCAAGGGCATTGTCACCATGAGCACTATCACCGTGAGCACTATCACCATGGGCAGTGTTACCTTGAGCAATATCAGCATGGGCACTGTCACGGTGAGCACTATTACAATGGGCACTTTCCCCTTGAGCACTATCACCGTGAGCACTGTCATCGTGGGCATTGTCACCATGTGCACTGTCCCCATGAGCACTGTCACCATGAGCACTATCACCATGGGTACTGTCACCATGGGAACGGTCACCATGGGCAATGTCAACATGAGCACTATCACCATGCGAACTGTCACCATGAGCACTATCACTAAGGGCACTGTCACCATGAGCACTGTCACCATGAGCACTGTCACAGTGGGAACCTTCACCATGAGCACTCTCACCATGGGTACTGTCACCATCGGCAATTTCAACATGGGCACTGTCACCATGCGAACTGTCACCATGTACACTATCATCATGGGCAGTGCCACCATGAGGAATTTCAACATGGGAACACCAACCCTGTACACCGCCAGCATGAGCACAGTCACCATGGGCATTATCACCATGAGCACTGTCACCGTGGGAACTTTCAACATGGGCACTATCAGCATGTGAACTGTCACCATGGGCAGTGTCACCATGAGCACTATCACCAAAGGCACTGTCAACGTGAGCACTATCACCATGAGCACTATTACCATGGGCAGTGTCACCGTGAGCAATATCACCATGGGCAGTGTCACCATGGGCACTATCACCATGAGCACTATCACCAAGGGAACTGTCACCGTGAGCACTATCATCGTGAGCACTCTCACCCTGAACACTGTCACCATGAGCACTGTCACCATGAGCACTGTCACAGTGGGAACCTTCACCATGAGCACTCTCACCATGGGTACTGTCACCATCGGCAATTTCAACATGGGCACTGTCACCATGCGAACTGTCACCATGAGCACTATCACCATGAGCACTATCACCAAGGGCACTGTCACCGTGAGCACTGTCACATTGAGCACTGTCACAGTGGGCACTGTCACTATGAGCACTATCACAATGGGCACTGTCACCATAGGCACTGTCACCATGGACACTGTCACCATGAGCACTATCATTATGGGCAGTGCTACCATGAGGAATTTCACCATCGGAACTCCAACCAGGTACACCGCAAGCATGAGCACAGTGACCATGGGCAGTGCCACCATGAGCACTGTCACCATGGGCACTTTCAACATGGGCTCTGTCACCATGTGAACTGTCACCATGAGCACTATCACCATGAGCACTGTCTCCATGAGCATAGTCACCGTGGGCACTGTCGCCATGAGCACTGTCACCATGGGCACAGTTACCATGGGAACTGTCACCATGAGCACTATCACCATGAGCACTATCACCATGGGTAGTGTCACCGTGAGCAAAATCACCATGGGCACTGTCACTGTGAGCACTATTAACATGGGTATTATCACCAAGGGCACTGTCACCGTGAGCACTGTCACCATGAGCACTGTCACCGTGGGCACTGTCACCATGAGCACTGTCATCATGGGCACTGTCACCATGGACACTGTCACCATGAACACTATCACCATGGGCAGTGCCACCATAAGGAATTTCACCATGGGAACTCCAACCATGTACACTGCCAGCATGAGCACAGTCACCATGGGCAATGTCACCATGAGCACTGCCATCATGGGGACTTTCAACATGGGCACTGTCACCATACGAACTATCACCATGAGCACTATCACCATGAGCAGTATTACCATGAACACTATCACCAAGGGCATTGTCAATGTGAGCACTATCACCGTGAGCAATATCACCATGAGCACTGTCACCATGAGCATTGTCACCGTGGGCAATGTCACCATGGGCACTGCAACCATGGGAACTGTCTTCATGAGCACTGTCACCGTGAGCACTATCACCATGGGTAGTGTCACCATGAACAATATCAACATGGATGCTGTCACCGTGAGCACTATTACTATGGGCACTATCACCATGGGCACTGTAACTGTGAGCACTGTAACCATGAGCACTGTCACCGTGGGCGCTGTCAACATGAGCACTGTCTCCATGGGCATTGTCAACATGAACATTGTCACCATGGGAACTCTCACCATGAGCACTGTCACCATGGGCAATTTCAACATGAGCACTGTCACCATGCACACTGTCACCATGGGCACTCTCACCATAGGCACTGTCACCATGGACACTGTCACCATGGGCACTGTCACCATGAGCACTGTCACCATGGGAACTGTCACCATGAGCACTGCCACCATGGGAAATGTCACTATGGGCAGTGTCACCATGGGCACTGTCACCATGGGCAGTGTCACCATGAGCACTATTACCATGAGCACCATCACCATGAGCACTATCTCCATGGGCACTGTCACATTGAGAACTATTACCATGGATACTATCACCAAAGGCACTGTCATCGTGAGCACTATCACCATGAGCACTGTCACTGTGGGCATTGCCACCATGAGCACTGTCATCATGGCCACTGTCACCATGCGAACTGCCACCCTGAGCACTATCACAGTGGGCACTGTCACCATGAGCACTGTCACCATAGGCACTGTATCCATGGTAACTGTCACCATTGGCACTATCACGGTGAGCACTATCACCATGGGAACTGTCACCATGGGAAAGGTCACCATGCGCACTGTAACCATTGGCACTGCCACAGTGAGAACTGTCACAGTGAGCACTATCACCATGGGCACTGTCACCATGTGCACTGTCACCATGGGAACTCTCACCATGAGCACTGTCACCATGGGAAATGTCACTATGGGCAGTGTCACCATGTGCACTGTCACCATCGGTAGTGTCAACACGAGCACTATTACCATGAGCACTATCACCGTGAGCACTGTCACCGTGGGCCATGTCACCATGTGCACTGTAACCATGGGCACTGTCACCATGGGAAATGTCACCATGCGCACTGTCACCATAGGCACTGTCACCATGGACACTGTCACCATGAACACTATCATCATGGGCACTGCCAGCATAAGGAATTTCACCATGGGAACTCCAACCATGTACACCGCCAGCATGAGCACAGTCACCATGAGCAGTGTCACCATGAGCACTGCCATCATGGGGACTTTCAACATGGGCACTGTCACCATGCGAACTATCACCACCAGCACTATCACCATGAGCAGTATTACCATGAACACTATCACCAAGGACACTGTCAACGTGAGCACTATCACCGTGAGCACTATAACCATGAGCACTGTCACCGTGAGCAGTGTCACCGTGGGCACTGTTACCGTGTGCACTGTCAACATGAGCACTGTCACCATGGGAAATGTCACCATTTGCACTGTCACCGAGGGCACTGTCACCATGAGCACTATCACCATGGGAACTGTCACCATGGGAACGGTCACCATGGGCACACTCAAGATGAGCACTGTCACCATGGGAACTCTCACCATGAGCACTGTCACCATGGGAAATGTCACCATGGGCACTGTCACCATGAGCACTATCATCATGGGCAGTGCCACCATGAGGAATTTCACCATGAGAACTCCAACCATGTACACTGCCAGCTTTAGCACTGTCAACATGGGCTGTGTCACCATGAGCACTGTCACCATGGGCACTGTTACCATGCAAACTTTTACCATGAGCACTGTCACCATGGGCAATGTCACCATGAGCACTGTCACCGTGTGCACTGTCATCATGGGAACTGTCATCATGAGCACTATCACCGTGAGGACAATAACCATGGGCAGTGTCACCGTGAGCAATATCACCATGAACACTGTCACCATGAGCACTGTCATCATCGACACTGTCACCATGGGGACTGTCACTATTACAACTGTCACTGGGGGCACTATCACCGTGAGCACTATCACAATGGGCACTGTCACCATAGGCACTGTCTCCATGGACACTGTCACCATGAACACTATCATCATGGGCAGTGCCAACATGAGGAATTTCAGCTTGGGAACTCCAACCATGTACATCGGCAGCTTTAGAACAGTCACCATGGGCTGTGTCACCATGAGCACTGTCACCATGGGGACTGTCACCATGCGAACTGTCACCATGAACACTGTCACCATGGGAACTGTCACCATGAGCACTATCACCGTGAGGACTATAACCATGGGCACTGTCACAGTGAGCAATATCACCATGAACACTGTAACCATGGGAAATGTCACCTTGGGCACTGTCACCTTGTGCACTGTCAACATGAGCACTGTCACCATGGGAATTGTCACCATGGGCACTGTCACCATGGGCAGTGTCATCATGAGCACTGTCACCAAGTGCACTCTCACGATGGACACTGTCACCATGAGCACTATCATCATGGGCAGTGCCACCATGAGGAATTTCACCATGGGAACTCCAACCATGTACACCGCCAGCATGAGCACAGTCACCATGGGCAGTGTCACCATGAGCAATGTCACCATGGGCACTTTCGACATGGGCAATGTCACCATGGACACTGTCATCATGAGCTCTGTTACCATGGGAAATGTCACCATGAGCACTGTCATCTTGGGAACTGCCACCATGGACACTGCCCCCATGAGCACTGTAACCAATGTCACTGCCACAGTGAGCACTGTCACCGTGAACACTGTCACCATGGGAACTTTCACCATGTGCACTGTCAATATGGGAACTCTCACCATGAGCACTGTCACCATGGGAAATGTCACTATGGGCAGTGTCTCCATGGGCACTGTCACCATGGGCAGTGTCACCATGAGCAGTATTACCATGAGCGCTATCACCAAGGGCAGTGTCACTGTGAGCAATATCAACATGGGCAACGTCACCGTGAGCACTATTACAATGGGCACTATCGCCATGAGAACTATCACCGTGATCACTGTCACCGTGGGGATTGTCACCATGTACACTGTCACCATGAGCACTGTCACCATGAGCACTATCATCATGGGCATTGCCACCATAAGAAATTTCCCCATGGGAACTCCAACCATGTACACCGCCAGCATGATCACAGTCACCATGGGCAGTGTCACCATGAGCACTCTCAACATGAGCACTATCACCATGAACACTATCACCGTGGGCATTGTCACCGTGACCACTATCACCATGGGCAGTGTCACTGTGAGCAATATCACTATGGGCACTTTCATGTGAGCACTATTACCATGGGTACTATCAGCAAGGGCACTCTCACTGTGAGCACTGTCACTATGAGCACTGTCATCATGAACTCTGTTACCATGGGAAATATCGCCATGAGCACTGTCATCTTGGAAACCGCCACCATGGACACTGCCACCATGAACAATGTTACCATTGGCACTGCCACAGTGAGCACGGTCACCGTGAGCACTGTCACCATGGGAACTGTCACCATGTGCACTGTCACCATGGGAACTCTCACCATGAGCACTGTCACCATAAGAAATGTCACTATCGGGAGTGTCACCATGGGCACTGTCACCATGGGCAGTGTCACCATGAGCACTATTACCATGAACACTATCACCATGAGCACTATCACCAAGGCCAGTGTCACCCTGAGCGCTATCACCGTGAGCACTATCACCATGGGCAGTGTCACCATGAGCAATATCAACATGGGCACTGTCACGGTGAGCACTATTACAATGGTCACTATCGCCATGAGCACTATCACCGTGAGCATTGTCACTGTGGGCATTGTCACCGTGTGCACGGTCACCATGAGCACTGTCACCATGAGCACTATCACCATGGGAACTCTCACCATCGGAAGGGTCACCATGGGCAATGTCAACCTGAGCACTCTCAACATGAGAACTCTCACCATGAGCACTGTCACCATGGGAAATGTCACCATGGACACTGTCACCATGAACACTATCATCATGGGTAGTGCCACCATAAGGAATTTCACCATGGGAACTCCAACCATGTACAACGCCAGCATGAGCACATTCACCATGGGCAGTGTCACAATGAGCACTGCCACCATGGGCACTTTCATCATGGGCACTGTCACCATGCGAACCGTCACCGTGAGCACTATTACCATGAGCACTATCACCAAGGGCACTGTCAGCGTGAGCACTATCACCGTGAGCACTATCACCGTGAGCACTGTCACCATGAGAAATTTCACAGTGGGCACTGTCACGATGAGCACTGTCACCAAGGGCATTGTCAACATAAGCATTGTCATCATGGGAACTCTCACCATGAGCACTATCACCATGGGAAATGTCACCATGGGCACTGTCACCATAGGTATTGTCACCATGGACACTCTCACCATGAGCACTATCATCATGGGCATTGCCACCATAAGGAATTTCACCATGGGAACTCCAACCATGTACACCGCCAGCATGAGCACATTCACCATGGGCCGTGTCACCATGAGCACTATCACCATGAGCACTGTCACCATGGGCACTATCACCATGGGAACTGTCACCACCGGAACGGTCACCATGGACACTGTTAAGGTTAGCACTGTCACCATGGAAACTCTCACCATGAGCATTGTCACCGTGGGCACTGTCAACATGAGCACTGTCACCTTGGACACCGTCACCATGGGCACTGTCACCATGGGCACTGTCACCATGGACACTGTCACCATGGGCACTGTCACCATGGGCACTTTCAACATGGGCACTCTCACCATAGGCACTGTCACCGTGGACACTGTCACCATGGGCACTTTCACCATGAGCACTATCATCATGGGCAGTGCCACCATAAGGAATTTCACCATTGTAACACCAACCATGTACACCGCCAGCATGAGCACAGTCAACATGGGGACTGTCAACATGAGCACTGTCACCATGTGAAATGTCTCCATGAACACTATCACCATGAGCACTATCACCAAGGGCACTGTCACCATGAGCACTATCACCGTGAACACTATCACCATGAGCACTGTCACCATGAGCACTATCACCATGGGCAGTGTCACTGTGAACACTATTACCATGGATACTATCACGAAGGGCACTGTCACCGTGACCACTATCACAATGGGCACTCTCACTATAGGCACTGTCACCATCAACACTATCATCATGGGCAGTGCCACCATGAGGAATTTCACCATGGGAACTCCAACCATGTACATCGGCAGCTTTAGCACAGTCACCATGGGCTGTGTCACCATGTGCACTGTCACCATGGGCAGTGTCACCAAGCGAACTGTCACCATGAGCACTGTCACCGTGGGCAATGTCACCATGAGCACAGTCACTGCGGGCACTGTCACCATGGGAACTGTCACCATGAGCACTATCACCGTGAGGACTATAACCATGGGCACTGTGACCGTGAGCAATATCACCATTAACACTGTCACCATGGGAAATGTCACCGTGGGCAATGTCACCGTGTGCACTGTCAACATGAGCACTGTCACCATGGGAAATGTCACCATGGGCACTGTCACCATGGGCAGGGTCATCATGAGCACTGTCACCATGGGCACTCTCATGATGGACACTGTCACCATGAGCACTATCATCATGGGCAGGGCAACCATGAGGAATTTCACCATGGGAACTCCAGCCATGTATACCGCCAGCTTGAGCACTGTCACCATGGGCACTTTCAACATGGCCACTGTCACCATGTACACTGTCACCATGGACACTGTCATCATGAGCTCTGTTTCCATGGGAAATGTCACCATGAGCACTGTCATCTTGGGAACTGCCACCATGGACACTGCCACCATGAGCACTGTAACCATTGGCTCTGCCACAGTGAGCATTGTCACCGTGAGCACTGTCACCATGGGAACTCTCACCATGAGCACTGTCACCATGGGAAATGTCATTATGGGCAGTGTCACCATGGGCACTGTCACCGTGAGCACTGTCTCCATGAGCACTATTACCATGAACACTATCACCATGAGCACTATCACCAAGGGCATTGTCACCATGAGCACTATCACCGTGAGCACTATCACCATGGGCAGTGTTACCTTGAGCAATATCAGCATGGGCACTGTCACGGTGAGCACTATTACAATGGGCACTTTCCCCTTGAGCACTATCACCGTGAGCACTGTCATCGTGGGCATTGTCACCATGTGCACTGTCCCCATGAGCACTGTCACCATGAGCACTATCACCATGGGTACTGTCACCATGGGAACGGTCACCATGGGCAATGTCAACATGAGCACTATCACCATGCGAACTGTCACCATGAGCACTATCACTAAGGGCACTGTCACCATGAGCACTGTCACCATGAGCACTGTCACAGTGGGAACCTTCACCATGAGCACTCTCACCATGGGTACTGTCACCATCGGCAATTTCAACATGGGCACTGTCACCATGCGAACTGTCACCATGTACACTATCATCATGGGCAGTGCCACCATGAGGAATTTCAACATGGGAACACCAACCCTGTACACCGCCAGCATGAGCACAGTCACCATGGGCATTATCACCATGAGCACTGTCACCGTGGGAACTTTCAACATGGGCACTATCAGCATGTGAACTGTCACCATGGGCAGTGTCACCATGAGCACTATCACCAAAGGCACTGTCAACGTGAGCACTATCACCATGAGCACTATTACCATGGGCAGTGTCACCGTGAGCAATATCACCATGGGCAGTGTCACCATGGGCACTATCACCATGAGCACTATCACCAAGGGAACTGTCACCGTGAGCACTATCATCGTGAGCACTCTCACCCTGAACACTGTCACCATGAGCACTGTCACCATGAGCACTGTCACAGTGGGAACCTTCACCATGAGCACTCTCACCATGGGTACTGTCACCATCGGCAATTTCAACATGGGCACTGTCACCATGCGAACTGTCACCATGAGCACTATCACCATGAGCACTATCACCAAGGGCACTGTCACCGTGAGCACTGTCACATTGAGCACTGTCACAGTGGGCACTGTCACTATGAGCACTATCACAATGGGCACTGTCACCATAGGCACTGTCACCATGGACACTGTCACCATGAGCACTATCATTATGGGCAGTGCTACCATGAGGAATTTCACCATCGGAACTCCAACCAGGTACACCGCAAGCATGAGCACAGTGACCATGGGCAGTGCCACCATGAGCACTGTCACCATGGGCACTTTCAACATGGGCTCTGTCACCATGTGAACTGTCACCATGAGCACTATCACCATGAGCACTGTCTCCATGAGCATAGTCACCGTGGGCACTGTCGCCATGAGCACTGTCACCATGGGCACAGTTACCATGGGAACTGTCACCATGAGCACTATCACCATGAGCACTATCACCATGGGTAGTGTCACCGTGAGCAAAATCACCATGGGCACTGTCACTGTGAGCACTATTAACATGGGTATTATCACCAAGGGCACTGTCACCGTGAGCACTGTCACCATGAGCACTGTCACCGTGGGCACTGTCACCATGAGCACTGTCATCATGGGCACTGTCACCATGGACACTGTCACCATGAACACTATCACCATGGGCAGTGCCACCATAAGGAATTTCACCATGGGAACTCCAACCATGTACACTGCCAGCATGAGCACAGTCACCATGGGCAATGTCACCATGAGCACTGCCATCATGGGGACTTTCAACATGGGCACTGTCACCATACGAACTATCACCATGAGCACTATCACCATGAGCAGTATTACCATGAACACTATCACCAAGGGCATTGTCAATGTGAGCACTATCACCGTGAGCAATATCACCATGAGCACTGTCACCATGAGCATTGTCACCGTGGGCAATGTCACCATGGGCACTGCAACCATGGGAACTGTCTTCATGAGCACTGTCACCGTGAGCACTATCACCATGGGTAGTGTCACCATGAACAATATCAACATGGATGCTGTCACCGTGAGCACTATTACTATGGGCACTATCACCATGGGCACTGTAACTGTGAGCACTGTAACCATGAGCACTGTCACCGTGGGCGCTGTCAACATGAGCACTGTCTCCATGGGCATTGTCAACATGAACATTGTCACCATGGGAACTCTCACCATGAGCACTGTCACCATGGGCAATTTCAACATGAGCACTGTCACCATGCACACTGTCACCATGGGCACTCTCACCATAGGCACTGTCACCATGGACACTGTCACCATGGGCACTGTCACCATGAGCACTGTCACCATGGGAACTGTCACCATGAGCACTGCCACCATGGGAAATGTCACTATGGGCAGTGTCACCATGGGCACTGTCACCATGGGCAGTGTCACCATGAGCACTATTACCATGAGCACCATCACCATGAGCACTATCTCCATGGGCACTGTCACATTGAGAACTATTACCATGGATACTATCACCAAAGGCACTGTCATCGTGAGCACTATCACCATGAGCACTGTCACTGTGGGCATTGCCACCATGAGCACTGTCATCATGGCCACTGTCACCATGCGAACTGCCACCCTGAGCACTATCACAGTGGGCACTGTCACCATGAGCACTGTCACCATAGGCACTGTATCCATGGTAACTGTCACCATTGGCACTATCACGGTGAGCACTATCACCATGGGAACTGTCACCATGGGAAAGGTCACCATGCGCACTGTAACCATTGGCACTGCCACAGTGAGAACTGTCACAGTGAGCACTATCACCATGGGCACTGTCACCATGTGCACTGTCACCATGGGAACTCTCACCATGAGCACTGTCACCATGGGAAATGTCACTATGGGCAGTGTCACCATGTGCACTGTCACCATCGGTAGTGTCAACACGAGCACTATTACCATGAGCACTATCACCGTGAGCACTGTCACCGTGGGCCATGTCACCATGTGCACTGTCACCATGAGCAATATCACCATGGGAACTGTCACCATGGGCACTGTCAACGTGAGCACTGTCAGCATGGAAACTCTCACCAGGAGCACTGTCTCCATCGGAAATGTCACCATGGACACTGTTCACCATGGGAAGTGTCACCATGAGCACTGTCACCATGGGGACTGTCACTATGGACACTGTCTCCATCGGCACTCTCACCATGGGCACTGTCACTGTGGAAAATGTCACCATGGGCACTGTAACCATCTACACGGTCCCGAGGAGCACTATCACCATGGAAACTGTATCCATCAGCATTGTCCCCATGGGCACTGTCAACATGAGCACTGTCATCCATCAGCACTGTCACCATGGGACCTCTCACTATGAGGACTGTCACAATTGGAAATGTCACTATGGGTATTGTCACCAAGGGCACTGTCACCATGGGCACTGTCAACATGAGCACTGTCACCATGGGCACTGTCACCATGGGCACTATCACTAAAGGCACTGTCAACGTGAGCACTATCACCATGAGCACTATTACCATGGGCAGTGTCACCGTGAGCAATATCACCATGGGCAGTGTCACCATGGGCACTATCACCATGAGCACTATCACCAAGGGAACTGTCACCGTGAGCACTATCATCGTGAGCACTCTCACCCTGAGCACTGTCACCATGAGCACTGTCACCATGAGCACTGTCACAGTGGGAACCTTCACCATGAGCACTCTCACCATGGGTACTGTCACCATGAGCACTATCACCGTGAGCACGATCACCATGTGTAGTGTCACCATGAGCAATATCACCATGGGCACTGTCAACATGAGCACTATTACCATGGGCAATATCACCATGAGCACTATCACCGTGAGCACTGTCACCGTGGGCACTGTCACCGTGTGCACTGTCCCCATGAGCACTGTCACCATGAGCACTATCACCATGAGAACTGTCACCATGGGAATGGTCACCATGGGCACTCTCAACATGAGCACTGTCACCATGGGAACTCTCACCATGAGCACTGTCACCATGGCCAGTGTCACCATGGCCACTCTCACCATAAGCATTGTCTCCAAGGGAAATGTCACCATGGGCACTCTCAGCATGTGCACTGTCACAATGCGCACTGTCATCATGGGCACTGCCACCATGAGAACTTTCACCATGGGAATTCCCACCATGGATATGGCCACCTTGAGCACTGTCACCATGAGCACGGTCACCATGGGCACTGTCACCATGGGCACTCTCACCATGGGCACTGTTGACCATGGACACTGTCACCATGGGCACTGTGAACAAGAGCACTGTCACCATGGGAACTCTCACCATGAGCACTGTCACCATGGGCACTGCCACCATGGGCACATTCAAAATGGGCACTGTCACCATGTGAACTGTCACCGTGAGCACTATTAACATGGGTACTATCACCAAGGGCACTTTTACCGTGAGCAGTGTCACAATGAGCACTGTCACCGTGGGCACTGTCACCATGAGCACTGTCATCATGGGCAGTGTCACCATAGGAACTGTCACCATGAGCACTGTCACTGTGGGCACTATCACCGTGAACACTATCACAATGGGCTCTGTCACCATAGGCACTGTCACCATGGACACTGTCACCATGAGCACTATCATTATGGGCAGTGCTACCATGAGCAATTTCACCATCGGAACTCCAACCATGTACACCGCCAGCATGAGCACAGTCAACATGGGCAGTGTCACCATGAGCACTTTCACCATGGGCACTTTCAACATGGGCCCTATCACCATGCGAACTGTCACCATGAGCACTATCATCATGAGCACTGTCACCATGAGCACTATCACCGTGAGCACTGTCACCATGAGCATAGTCACCATGGGCACTGTCACAATGAGCACTATGACCGTGTGCACTATCACCATAGGCAGTGTCACCGTGAGCAATATCACCATGGGCACTCTCACCGTGACCACTATGACCATGGGTACTATCACCAAGGGGACTGTCACCATGAGCACTGTCACCATGAGCAATGTCACCGTGGGCACTGTCACCATGAGCACTGTCATCATGGGCACTGTCACCATCGAACTGTCACCATTAGAACTGTCACTGAGGGCACTATCACCATGATAACTATCACAATGGACACTGTCACCATAGGCACTGTCACCATGGACACTGTCACCATGAACACTATCATCATGGGCAGTGCCACCATGAGGAATTTCACCATGGGAACTCCAACCATGTACACCGCCAGCTTTAGCACAGTCACCATGGGTTGTGTGACCATGAGCATTGTAACCATGGGCACTGTCACCATGCGAACTCTCACCATGAGCACTGTCACCGTGGGCAATGTCACCATGAGCACTTTCACCATGGGAACTGTCACCATGAACACTATCACCGTGAGCACTATAACCATGGGCAGTGTCACCATGAGCAATATTACCATTAACATTATCACCGTGAGCACTGTCACTGTGGGCACTGTCACCGTGTGCACTGTCAACATGAGCACTGTCACCATGGGAAATATCACCTTGGGCACTGTCACCATGGGCAGTGTCACCATTAGCATTGTTACCATGGGCACTCTCACGATGTACACTGTCACCATGAGCACCATTATCATGGGTAGTGCCACCATGAGGAATTTCACCATGGGAACTCCAACCTTCTACACCGCCAGCATGAGCACAGTCACTATGGGCAGTGTCACCATGAGAACTGTTACCATGGGCAATTTCAACATGGCCACTGTCACCATGTGCACTGTCACCATGGACACTGTCATCCTGAGTTCTGTTACCATGGGCAGTGTCACCATGAGCACTGTCACCATGACCACTTTCATCATGGGCACTATCATCATGGGCAGTGCTACCATGAAGAATTTCACCATCGGAATTCCAACCAGGTACACAGCCAGCATGAGCACATTCACCATGGGCATTATCACCATGAGCACTGTCACCATGGGCACTTTCAACATGGGCCCTGTCAGCATGCGAACTGTCACCATGAGCACTATCACCGTGAGCACGGTCTCCATGAGCATAATCACCATGGGCACTGTCACCATGAGCACTGTCACCATGGGCACTGTAACCTTGGGAACCGTCACCATGAGCACTATCACCATGGGCAGTGTCACCGTGAGCAATATCACCATGGGCACTGTCACCGTGAGCACTATTAACAAGGATACTATCACCAAGGTCACTGTCACCGTGAGCACTGTCACCGTGAGCACTGTGACCATGAGCACTGTCACCGTGGGCACTGTCACCATGAGCACTGTCATCATGGGAACTGTCACCATGGGGACTGTCACCATTAGCACTGTCACTGTGGGCACTATCACCGTGAGCACAATCACAATGGGCACTGTCACCATACGCACTGTCACCATGGACAATGTCACCATGAACACTATCATCATGGGCAGTGCCACCATAAGGAATTTCACCATGGGAACTCCAACCATGTACACTCCCAGCATGAGCACAGTCACCATGGGCAGTGTCACCATGAGCACTGCCACCATGGGCACTTTCGACATGGGCACTGTCACCATGCGAACTATCACCATGAGCAATTTCACCATGAGCAGTATTACCATGTGCACTATCACCAAGGGCACTGTCAATGTGAGCACTGTCACCGTGAGGACTATCACCATGAGCACTGTCACCATGAGCATTTTCACCGTGGGCACTGTCACCAGTAGCACTGTCACCATGGGCACTGTAACCATGGGAACTGTCACCATGAGCACTATCAACGTGAGCACTATCACCATAGGAAGTGTCACCGTGAACAGTATCACCATGGGTACTGTCACCATGAGCACTATTACCATGGGCACTATCACCATGGGCATTGTCACTGTGAGCACTGCCACCATGAGCACTGTCACTGTGGGCACTGTCAACATGAGCACTGTCACCATGGGAACTGTCACCATGAGCACTGTCATCATTAGCACTATCATCATGGGCACTGTCAAAGTGAGCACTATTACCATGGGTACTACCACCTAGGGTACTGTCACTGTGAGCACTGTCACCATGAGCACTGTCACCGTGGGCAGTGTCAACATGAGCACTGTCACCATGGGCACTGTCACCATGGGAAATGTCACCATGCGCACTGTCACCATAGGCACTGTCACCATGGACACTGTCACCATGAACACTATCATCATGGGCACTGCCAGCATAAGGAATTTCACCATGGGAACTCCAACCATGTACACCACCAGCATGAGCACAGTCACCATGAGCAGTGTCACCATGAGCACTGCCATCATGGGGACTTTCAACATGGGCACTGTCACCATGCGAACTATCACCACCAGCACTATCACCATGAGCAGTATTACCATGAACACTATCACCAAGGACACTGTCAACGTGAGCACTATCACCGTGAGCACTATAACCATGAGCACTGTCACCGTGAGCAGTGTCACCGTGGGCACTGTTACCGTGTGCACTGTCAACATGAGCACTGTCACCATGGGAAATGTCACCATTTGCACTGTCACCGAGGGCACTGTCACCATGAGCACTATCACCATGGGAACTGTCACCATGGGAACGGTCACCATGGGCACACTCAAGATGAGCACTGTCACCATGGGAACTCTCACCATGAGCACTGTCACCATGGGAAATGTCACCATGGGCACTGTCACCATGAGCACTATCATCATGGGCAGTGCCACCATGAGGAATTTCACCATGAGAACTCCAACCATGTACACTGCCAGCTTTAGCACTGTCAACATGGGCTGTGTCACCATGAGCACTGTCACCATGGGCACTGTTACCATGCAAACTTTTACCATGAGCACTGTCACCATGGGCAATGTTACCATGAGCACTGTCACCGTGTGCACTGTCATCATGGGAACTGTCATCATGAGCACTATCACCGTGAGGACAATAACCATGGGCAGTGTCACCGTGAGCAATATCACCATGAACACTGTCACCATGAGCACTGTCATCATCGACACTGTCACCATGGGGACTGTCACTATTACAACTGTCACTGTGGGCACTATCACCGTGAGCACTATCACAATGGGCACTGTCACCATAGGCACTGTCTCCATGGACACTGTCACCATGAACACTATCATCATGGGCAGTGCCAACATGAGGAATTTCAGCTTGGGAACTCCAACCATGTACATCGGCAGCTTTAGAACAGTCACCATGGGCTGTGTCACCATGAGCACTGTCACCATGGGGACTGTCACCATGCGAACTGTCACCATGAACACTGTCACCATGGGAACTGTCACCATGAGCACTATCACCGTGAGGACTATAACCATGGGCACTGTCACAGTGAGCAATATCACCATGAACACTGTAACCATGGGAAATGTCACCTTGGGCACTGTCACCTTGTGCACTGTCAACATGAGCACTGTCACCATGGGAATTGTCACCATGGGCACTGTCACCATGGGCAGTGTCATCATGAGCACTGTCACCAAGTGCACTCTCACGATGGACACTGTCACCATGAGCACTATCATCATGGGCAGTGCCACCATGAGGAATTTCACCATGGGAACTCCAACCATGTACACCGCCAGCATGAGCACAGTCACCATGGGCAGTGTCACCATGAGCAATGTCACCATGGGCACTTTCGACATGGGCAATGTCACCATGGACACTGTCATCATGAGCTCTGTTACCATGGGAAATGTCACCATGAGCACTGTCATCTTGGGAACTGCCACCATGGACACTGCCCCCATGAGCACTGTAACCAATGTCACTGCCACAGTGAGCACTGTCACCGTGAACACTGTCACCATGGGAACTTTCACCATGTGCACTGTCAATATGGGAACTCTCACCATGAGCACTGTCACCATGGGAAATGTCACTATGGGCAGTGTCTCCATGGGCACTGTCACCATGGGCAGTGTCACCATGAGCAGTATTACCATGAGCGCTATCACCAAGGGCAGTGTCACTGTGAGCAATATCAACATGGGCAACGTCACCGTGAGCACTATTACAATGGGCACTATCGCCATGAGAACTATCACCGTGATCACTGTCACCGTGGGGATTGTCACCATGTACACTGTCACCATGAGCACTGTCACCATGAGCACTATCATCATGGGCATTGCCACCATAAGAAATTTCCCCATGGGAACTCCAACCATGTACACCGCCAGCATGATCACAGTCACCATGGGCAGTGTCACCATGAGCACTCTCAACATGAGCACTATCACCATGAACACTATCACCGTGGGCATTGTCACCGTGACCACTATCACCATGGGCAGTGTCACCGTGAGCAATATCACTATGGGCACTTTCATGTGAGCACTATTACCATGGGTACTATCAGCAAGGGCACTCTCACTGTGAGCACTGTCACTATGAGCACTGTCACCGTGGGCACTGTCACCATGAGCACTGTCATCATGGGCACTGTCAGCATGCGAACTGCCACCATGAGCACTATCACCGTGGGCACTGTCACCATGAGAACTGTCACCATGGGCACTGTATCCATGGGAACTGTCACCCTGGGCACTATCACGGTGAGCACTATCACCATGGGAACTGTCACCATGGGAACGGTCACCATGGGCACTATCAAGGTGAGAACTGTCACCATGGGTACTCTCACCATGAGCACTGTCGCCGTGGGCACTGTCAACATGAGCACTGTCACCATGGACACTATCACCATGGGCACTGTCACCATGGGCACTGTCACCATTGGCACTGTCAACATCAACACTGTCACCATGGGAACTCTCACCATGAGCACTGTCACATTGGGAAATGTCACCATGGGCACAGTCACCATGGGAAATGTCACCATGGGCACTGTCACCATGGGCACTGTCACTATGGACACTGTCCCAGTGAGCGCTATCATCATGGGCAGTGCCACCATGAGGAATTTCACCATGAGAATTCCAACCATGTACACCGCCAGCTTTAGCGCAGTCACCATGGGCTGTGTCACCATGAGCACTATCACCGTGGGCACTGTAACCATGGGAACTGTCACCCTGAGCACTATCACCGTGAGCACTATCACCATGGGCAGTGTCACCGTGAGCAATATCACCATGGGCACTGTCACCGTGACCTCTATTACCATGGGTACTATCACCAAGGTTACTGTCACCGTGAGCACTGTCACCATGAGCAATGTCACCGTGGGAACTGTCACCATTAGAACTGTCACTGAGGGCACTATCACCGTGAGCACTATCACAATGGGCACTGTCACCATAGGCACTGTCACCATGGACATTGTCACGATGAACACTATCATCATGGGCAGTGCCACCATAAGGAATTTCACCATGAGAACTCCAAACATGTACACCGCCAGCAAGAGCACAGTCACCATGGGCAGTGTCACCATGAGCACTGCCTTCATGGAGACTTTCAACATGGGCACTGTCACCATGCGAACTATCACCATGAGCACTATCACCATGAGCACTATCACCAAGGTAACTGTCACCATGAGCACTATCACCATGAGCACTATCACCATGGGCACTGTAACCGTGAGCAATATTAACATGGGTACTATCACCAAAGGCACTGTCAAGGTGAGCACTGTCACCATGGACACTGTCACCATGGGCACACTCACCATGGTCACTGTCACCATGGGCACTGTCAACATGAGCACTGTCACCATGGGAAATGTCACTATGGGCAGTGTCACCATGGGCACTGTCACCATGGGCAGTGTCACCATGTGCACTATTACCATGAGCACTATCACCAAGGGCACTGTCACCGTGAGCACTTTCACCGTGAGCACTATCACAGTGGGAACTTTTACCATGAGCACTATCATCATGGGCACTGTCACCATAGGAACTGTCACAATGAGCACTGTCACTTTGGGCACTATCACCATGAGCACTATCACAATGGGCACTGTCACCATAGGCACTGTCACCATGGACACTTTCACCGTGAGCACTATCATCATGGGCAGTGCTACCATGAGGAATTTCATCATCGGAACTCCAACCATGTACACCGCCCGCATGAGCACAGTCACCATGGGCAGTGCCACCATGAGCAGTGTCACCATGGGCACTTTCAACATGGGCTCTGTCACCATGCGAACTGTCACCTTGAGCACTATCACCGTGAGCACTGTCACCATGAGCATAGTCACCGTGAGCACTGTCAGCATGAGCACTGTCACCATGGGCACTGTAACCATGGGAACTGTCACCATGAGCACTATCACCTTGAGCACTATCACCATGGGCGGTGTCACCATGAGCAATATCACCATGGGCAATGTCACCATGAGCACTTTTACCATGGGTACTATCACCAAGGGCACTGTCACCATGAGCACTGTCACCATGAGCACTGTCACCGTGGGCACTGTCACCATAAGCACTGTCATCATGGGCACTGTCACCATTGGAACTGTCACCATTAGAACTGTCCCTGTGGGCCCTATCACCGTCAGCACTATCACAATGGGAACTGTCACCATAGGCAATGTCACCATGGACACTGTCACCATGAGCACTATCATTATGGGCAGTGCCACCATGAGGAATTTCACCATGGGATCTCCAAGCAGGTACACAGCCAGCATGAGCATAGTCACCATGGGCAGTGACACCATGAGCAGTGTCACCATGGGCACTTTCAACATGGCCACTGTCACCATGGGCACTGTCTCCATAGACACTGTCATCATGAGCTCTCTTACCATGGGAAATGTCACCATGAGCACTGTCATCTTGGGAACTGCCACCTTGGACACTGCCACCATGAGCACTGTAACCATTGGCACTGCCACAGTGAGCGCTGTCACCATGGGAACTGTCACCGTGAGCACTATTACCATGAGTACTATCATCAAGGGCACTGTCACCGTGAGCACTGTCACTATGAGCATTGTCAGAATGGGCATTGTCACCATGAGCACTGTCATCATGGGCAGTGTCACCGTGAGCAATATCTCCATGGGCACTGTAACCATGGGAATGTCACCGTGAGCACTATCACCATGGGCAGCGTCACCGTGAGCAATATCACCATGGGCCATGTCAACGTGACCACTATTACCATGGGTACTATCACCAAGGGCACTGTCACCGTGAGCACTCTCACCATGAGAAATGTCACCGTGGGCACTGTCACCATGAGCACGGTCATCATGGGCACTGTCACCATGGAATTGTCACCATTAGAACTGTCACTGAGGGCACTATCACCGAGAGCACTATCACAATGGACACTGTCACCATAGGCACTGTCACCATGGACACTGTCACCATCAACACTATCATCATGGGCAGTGCCACCATGAGGAATTTCACCATGGGAACTCCAACCATGTACACCGCCAGCTTTAGCACAGTCACCATGGGTTGTGTGACCATGAGCACTGTAACCATGGGCACTGTCACCATGCGAACTCTCACCATGAGCACTGTCACCGTGGGCAATGTCACCATGAGCACTATCACCGTGGGCACTGTCACCTTGGGAACTGTCACCATGAGCACTATCACTGTGAGCACTATAACCATGGGCAGTGTCACCATGAGCAATATTTCCATTAACACTATCACCGTGAGCACTGTCACTGTCGGCACTGTCACCGTGTGCACTGTCAAAATGAGCACTGTCACCATGGGAATATCACCTTGGGCACTGTCACCATGGGCAGTTTCACCATGAGCATTGTTACCATGGGCACTCTCACGATGTACACTGTCACCATGAGCACTATTATCATGGGTAGTGCCACCATGAGGAATTTCACCATGGGAACTCCAACCTTGTTCAACGCCAGCATGAGCACAGTCACCATGGGCAGTGTCACCATAAACACTGTCACCATGGGCAATTTCAACATGGCCACTCTCACCATGGGCACTGTCACCATGGACACTGTCATCCTGAGTTCTGTTACCATGGGAAATGTCACCATGAGCACTGTCCTCTTGGGAACTGCCACCATGGACACTGTCACCATGAGCACTGTCACCATCGGAACTGTCACCATGTGCACTGTCACCATGGGAACTCTCACCATGAGCACTGTCACCATGGGAAATGTCACTTTGGGCAGTGTCACCATGGGCACTGTCACCATGGGCAGCGTAAACATGAGCAGTATTACCATGAGCACTATCACCATGAGCACTATCACCATGGGAAGTGTCACCATGAGCAACATCAACATGGGCACGGTCACCATGAGCACTATTAAAATTGGCACTATCACCATGGGCACTATCAACGTGAGCAGTGTAAGTGTGGGCATTCTCACCGTGTGCACTGTCACCAATAGCACTGTCACCATGAGCACTATCACTTTGGGAACTGTCACCATGGGAACGGTCACAATGGGCAATGTCAACATTAGCACTGTCACCATGGCAATTCTCACAATGAGCACTGTCACCATGGGCACTGTCACCATGGGCACAGTCACCATGGGTACTGTCACCATGGGCACTTTCAAAGTGGGCAATGTCACCATGCGAACTGTCACCATGAGCACTGTCATCATGAACTCTGTTACCATGGGAAATATCGCCATGAGCACTGTCATCTTGGAAACCGCCACCATGGACACTGCCACCATGAACAATGTTACCATTGGCACTGCCACAGTGAGCACGGTCACCGTGAGCACTGTCACCATGGGAACTGTCACCATGTGCCCTGTCACCATGGGAACTCTCACCATGAGCACTGTCACCATAAGAAATGTCACTATCGGGAGTGTCACCATGGGCACTGTCACCATGGGCAGTGTCACCATGAGCACTATTACCATGAACACTATCACCATGAGCACTATCACCAAGGCCAGTGTCACCCTGAGCGCTATCACCGTGAGCACTATCACCATGGGCAGTGTCACCATGAGCAATATCAACATGGGCACTGTCACGGTGAGCACTATTACAATGGTCACTATCGCCATGAGCACTATCACCGTGAGCATTGTCACTGTGGGCATTGTCACCGTGTGCACGGTCACCATGAGCACTGTCACCATGAGCACTATCACCATGGGAACTCTCACCATCGGAAGGGTCACCATGGGCAATGTCAACCTGAGCACTCTCAACATGAGAACTCTCACCATGAGCACTGTCACCATGGGAAATGTCACCATGGACACTGTCACCATGAACACTATCATCATGGGTAGTGCCACCATAAGGAATTTCACCATGGGAACTCCAACCATGTACAACGCCAGCATGAGCACATTCACCATGGGCAGTGTCACAATGAGCACTGCCACCATGGGCACTTTCATCATGGGCACTGTCACCATGCGAACCGTCACCGTGAGCACTATTACCATGAGCACTATCACCAAGGGCACTGTCAGCGTGAGCACTATCACCGTGAGCACTATCACCGTGAGCACTGTCACCATGAGAAATTTCACAGTGGGCACTGTCACGATGAGCACTGTCACCAAGGGCATTGTCAACATAAGCATTGTCATCATGGGAACTCTCACCATGAGCACTATCACCATGGGAAATGTCACCATGGGCACTGTCACCATAGGTATTGTCACCATGGACACTCTCACCATGAGCACTATCATCATGGGCATTGCCACCATAAGGAATTTCACCATGGGAACTCCAACCATGTACACCGCCAGCATGAGCACATTCACCATGGGCCGTGTCACCATGAGCACTATCACCATGAGCACTGTCACCATGGGCACTATCACCATGGGAACTGTCACCACCGGAACGGTCACCATGGACACTGTTAAGGTTAGCACTGTCACCATGGAAACTCTCACCATGAGCATTGTCACCGTGGGCACTGTCAACATGAGCACTGTCACCTTGGACACCGTCACCATGGGCACTGTCACCATGGGCACTGTCACCATGGACACTGTCACCATGGGCACTGTCACCATGGGCACTTTCAACATGGGCACTCTCACCATAGGCACTGTCACCGTGGACACTGTCACCATGGGCACTTTCACCATGAGCACTATCATCATGGGCAGTGCCACCATAAGGAATTTCACCATTGTAACACCAACCATGTACACCGCCAGCATGAGCACAGTCAACATGGGGACTGTCAACATGAGCACTGTCACCATGTGAAATGTCTCCATGAACACTATCACCATGAGCACTATCACCAAGGGCACTGTCACCATGAGCACTATCACCGTGAACACTATCACCATGAGCACTGTCACCATGAGCACTATCACCATGGGCAGTGTCACTGTGAACACTATTACCATGGATACTATCACGAAGGGCACTGTCACCGTGACCACTATCACAATGGGCACTCTCACTATAGGCACTGTCACCATCAACACTATCATCATGGGCAGTGCCACCATGAGGAATTTCACCATGGGAACTCCAACCATGTACATCGGCAGCTTTAGCACAGTCACCATGGGCTGTGTCACCATGTGCACTGTCACCATGGGCAGTGTCACCAAGCGAACTGTCACCATGAGCACTGTCACCGTGGGCAATGTCACCATGAGCACAGTCACTGCGGGCACTGTCACCATGGGAACTGTCACCATGAGCACTATCACCGTGAGGACTATAACCATGGGCACTGTGACCGTGAGCAATATCACCATTAACACTGTCACCATGGGAAATGTCACCGTGGGCAATGTCACCGTGTGCACTGTCAACATGAGCACTGTCACCATGGGAAATGTCACCATGGGCACTGTCACCATGGGCAGGGTCATCATGAGCACTGTCACCATGGGCACTCTCATGATGGACACTGTCACCATGAGCACTATCATCATGGGCAGGGCAACCATGAGGAATTTCACCATGGGAACTCCAGCCATGTATACCGCCAGCTTGAGCACTGTCACCATGGGCACTTTCAACATGGCCACTGTCACCATGTACACTGTCACCATGGACACTGTCATCATGAGCTCTGTTTCCATGGGAAATGTCACCATGAGCACTGTCATCTTGGGAACTGCCACCATGGACACTGCCACCATGAGCACTGTAACCATTGGCTCTGCCACAGTGAGCATTGTCACCGTGAGCACTGTCACCATGGGAACTCTCACCATGAGCACTGTCACCATGGGAAATGTCATTATGGGCAGTGTCACCATGGGCACTGTCACCGTGAGCACTGTCTCCATGAGCACTATTACCATGAACACTATCACCATGAGCACTATCACCAAGGGCATTGTCACCATGAGCACTATCACCGTGAGCACTATCACCATGGGCAGTGTTACCTTGAGCAATATCAGCATGGGCACTGTCACGGTGAGCACTATTACAATGGGCACTTTCCCCTTGAGCACTATCACCGTGAGCACTGTCATCGTGGGCATTGTCACCATGTGCACTGTCCCCATGAGCACTGTCACCATGAGCACTATCACCATGGGTACTGTCACCATGGGAACGGTCACCATGGGCAATGTCAACATGAGCACTATCACCATGCGAACTGTCACCATGAGCACTATCACTAAGGGCACTGTCACCATGAGCACTGTCACCATGAGCACTGTCACAGTGGGAACCTTCACCATGAGCACTCTCACCATGGGTACTGTCACCATCGGCAATTTCAACATGGGCACTGTCACCATGCGAACTGTCACCATGTACACTATCATCATGGGCAGTGCCACCATGAGGAATTTCAACATGGGAACACCAACCCTGTACACCGCCAGCATGAGCACAGTCACCATGGGCATTATCACCATGAGCACTGTCACCGTGGGAACTTTCAACATGGGCACTATCAGCATGTGAACTGTCACCATGGGCAGTGTCACCATGAGCACTATCACCAAAGGCACTGTCAACGTGAGCACTATCACCATGAGCACTATTACCATGGGCAGTGTCACCGTGAGCAATATCACCATGGGCAGTGTCACCATGGGCACTATCACCATGAGCACTATCACCAAGGGAACTGTCACCGTGAGCACTATCATCGTGAGCACTCTCACCCTGAACACTGTCACCATGAGCACTGTCACCATGAGCACTGTCACAGTGGGAACCTTCACCATGAGCACTCTCACCATGGGTACTGTCACCATCGGCAATTTCAACATGGGCACTGTCACCATGCGAACTGTCACCATGAGCACTATCACCATGAGCACTATCACCAAGGGCACTGTCACCGTGAGCACTGTCACATTGAGCACTGTCACAGTGGGCACTGTCACTATGAGCACTATCACAATGGGCACTGTCACCATAGGCACTGTCACCATGGACACTGTCACCATGAGCACTATCATTATGGGCAGTGCTACCATGAGGAATTTCACCATCGGAACTCCAACCAGGTACACCGCAAGCATGAGCACAGTGACCATGGGCAGTGCCACCATGAGCACTGTCACCATGGGCACTTTCAACATGGGCTCTGTCACCATGTGAACTGTCACCATGAGCACTATCACCATGAGCACTGTCTCCATGAGCATAGTCACCGTGGGCACTGTCGCCATGAGCACTGTCACCATGGGCACAGTTACCATGGGAACTGTCACCATGAGCACTATCACCATGAGCACTATCACCATGGGTAGTGTCACCGTGAGCAAAATCACCATGGGCACTGTCACTGTGAGCACTATTAACATGGGTATTATCACCAAGGGCACTGTCACCGTGAGCATTGTCACCATGAGCACTGTCACCGTGGGCACTGTCACCATGAGCACTGTCATCATGGGCACTGTCACCATGGACACTGTCACCATGAACACTATCACCATGGGCAGTGCCACCATAAGGAATTTCACCATGGGAACTCCAACCATGTACACTGCCAGCATGAGCACAGTCACCATGGGCAATGTCACCATGAGCACTGCCATCATGGGGACTTTCAACATGGGCACTGTCACCATACGAACTATCACCATGAGCACTATCACCATGAGCAGTATTACCATGAACACTATCACCAAGGGCATTGTCAATGTGAGCACTATCACCGTGAGCAATATCACCATGAGCACTGTCACCATGAGCATTGTCACCGTGGGCAATGTCACCATGGGCACTGCAACCATGGGAACTGTCTTCATGAGCACTGTCACCGTGAGCACTATCACCATGGGTAGTGTCACCATGAACAATATCAACATGGATGCTGTCACCGTGAGCACTATTACTATGGGCACTATCACCATGGGCACTGTAACTGTGAGCACTGTAACCATGAGCACTGTCACCGTGGGCGCTGTCAACATGAGCACTGTCTCCATGGGCATTGTCAACATGAACATTGTCACCATGGGAACTCTCACCATGAGCACTGTCACCATGGGCAATTTCAACATGAGCACTGTCACCATGCACACTGTCACCATGGGCACTCTCACCATAGGCACTGTCACCATGGACACTGTCACCATGGGCACTGTCACCATGAGCACTGTCACCATGGGAACTGTCACCATGAGCACTGCCACCATGGGAAATGTCACTATGGGCAGTGTCACCATGGGCACTGTCACCATGGGCAGTGTCACCATGAGCACTATTACCATGAGCACCATCACCATGAGCACTATCTCCATGGGCACTGTCACATTGAGAACTATTACCATGGATACTATCACCAAAGGCACTGTCATCGTGAGCACTATCACCATGAGCACTGTCACTGTGGGCATTGCCACCATGAGCACTGTCATCATGGCCACTGTCACCATGCGAACTGCCACCCTGAGCACTATCACAGTGGGCACTGTCACCATGAGCACTGTCACCATAGGCACTGTATCCATGGTAACTGTCACCATTGGCACTATCACGGTGAGCACTATCACCATGGGAACTGTCACCATGGGAAAGGTCACCATGCGCACTGTAACCATTGGCACTGCCACAGTGAGAACTGTCACAGTGAGCACTATCACCATGGGCACTGTCACCATGTGCACTGTCACCATGGGAACTCTCACCATGAGCACTGTCACCATGGGAAATGTCACTATGGGCAGTGTCACCATGTGCACTGTCACCATCGGTAGTGTCAACACGAGCACTATTACCATGAGCACTATCACCGTGAGCACTGTCACCGTGGGCCATGTCACCATGTGCACTGTCACCATGAGCAATATCACCATGGGAACTGTCACCATGGGCACTGTCAACGTGAGCACTGTCAGCATGGAAACTCTCACCAGGAGCACTGTCTCCATCGGAAATGTCACCATGGACACTGTTCACCATGGGAAGTGTCACCATGAGCACTGTCACCATGGGGACTGTCACTATGGACACTGTCTCCATCGGCACTCTCACCATGGGCACTGTCACTGTGGAAAATGTCACCATGGGCACTGTAACCATCTACACGGTCCCGAGGAGCACTATCACCATGGAAACTGTATCCATCAGCATTGTCCCCATGGGCACTGTCAACATGAGCACTGTCATCCATCAGCACTGTCGCCATGGGACCTCTCACTATGAGGACTGTCACAATTGGAAATGTCACTATGGGTATTGTCACCAAGGGCACTGTCACCATGGGCACTGTCAACATGAGCACTGTCACCATGGGCACTGTCACCATGGGCACTATCACTAAAGGCACTGTCAACGTGAGCACTATCACCATGAGCACTATTACCATGGGCAGTGTCACCGTGAGCAATATCACCATGGGCAGTGTCACCATGGGCACTATCACCATGAGCACTATCACCAAGGGAACTGTCACCGTGAGCACTATCATCGTGAGCACTCTCACCCTGAGCACTGTCACCATGAGCACTGTCACCATGAGCACTGTCACAGTGGGAACCTTCACCATGAGCACTCTCACCATGGGTACTGTCACCATGAGCACTATCACCGTGAGCACGATCACCATGTGTAGTGTCACCATGAGCAATATCACCATGGGCACTGTCAACATGAGCACTATTACCATGGGCAATATCACCATGAGCACTATCACCGTGAGCACTGTCACCGTGGGCACTGTCACCGTGTGCACTGTCCCCATGAGCACTGTCACCATGAGCACTATCACCATGAGAACTGTCACCATGGGAATGGTCACCATGGGCACTCTCAACATGAGCACTGTCACCATGGGAACTCTCACCATGAGCACTGTCACCATGGCCAGTGTCACCATGGCCACTCTCACCATAAGCATTGTCTCCAAGGGAAATGTCACCATGGGCACTCTCAGCATGTGCACTGTCACAATGCGCACTGTCATCATGGGCACTGCCACCATGAGAACTTTCACCATGGGAATTCCCACCATGGATATGGCCACCTTGAGCACTGTCACCATGAGCACGGTCACCATGGGCACTGTCACCATGGGCACTCTCACCATGGGCACTGTTGACCATGGACACTGTCACCATGGGCACTGTGAACATGAGCACTGTCACCATGGGAACTCTCACCATGAGCACTGTCACCATGGGCACTGCCACCATGGGCACATTCAAAATGGGCACTGTCACCATGTGAACTGTCACCGTGAGCACTATTAACATGGGTACTATCACCAAGGGCACTTTTACCGTGAGCAGTGTCACAATGAGCACTGTCACCGTGGGCACTGTCACCATGAGCACTGTCATCATGGGCAGTGTCACCATAGGAACTGTCACCATGAGCACTGTCACTGTGGGCACTATCACCGTGAACACTATCACAATGGGCTCTGTCACCATAGGCACTGTCACCATGGACACTGTCACCATGAGCACTATCATTATGGGCAGTGCTACCATGAGCAATTTCACCATCGGAACTCCAACCATGTACACCGCCAGCATGAGCACAGTCAACATGGGCAGTGTCACCATGAGCACTTTCACCATGGGCACTTTCAACATGGGCCCTATCACCATGCGAACTGTCACCATGAGCACTATCATCATGAGCACTGTCACCATGAGCACTATCACCGTGAGCACTGTCACCATGAGCATAGTCACCATGGGCACTGTCACAATGAGCACTATGACCGTGTGCACTATCACCATAGGCAGTGTCACCGTGAGCAATATCACCATGGGCACTCTCACCGTGACCACTATGACCATGGGTACTATCACCAAGGGAACTGTCACCATGAGCACTGTCACCATGAGCAATGTCACCGTGGGCACTGTCACCATGAGCACTGTCATCATGGGCACTGTCACCATCGAACTGTCACCATTAGAACTGTCACTGAGGGCACTATCACCATGATAACTATCACAATGGACACTGTCACCATAGGCACTGTCACCATGGACACTGTCACCATGAACACTATCATCATGGGCAGTGCCACCATGAGGAATTTCACCATGGGAACTCCAACCATGTACACCGCCAGCTTTAGCACAGTCACCATGGGTTGTGTGACCATGAGCATTGTAACCATGGGCACTGTCACCATGCGAACTCTCACCATGAGCACTGTCACCGTGGGCAATGTCACCATGAGCACTTTCACCATGGGAACTGTCACCATGAACACTATCACCGTGAGCACTATAACCATGGGCAGTGTCACCATGAGCAATATTACCATTAACATTATCACCGTGAGCACTGTCACTGTGGGCACTGTCACCGTGTGCACTGTCAACATGAGCACTGTCACCATGGGAAATATCACCTTGGGCACTGTCACCATGGGCAGTGTCACCATTAGCATTGTTACCATGGGCACTCTCACGATGTACACTGTCACCATGAGCACCATTATCATGGGTAGTGCCACCATGAGGAATTTCACCATGGGAACTCCAACCTTCTACACCGCCAGCATGAGCACAGTCACTATGGGCAGTGTCACCATGAGAACTGTTACCATGGGCAATTTCAACATGGCCACTGTCACCATGTGCACTGTCACCATGGACACTGTCATCCTGAGTTCTGTTACCATGGGCAGTGTCACCATGAGCACTGTCACCATGACCACTTTCATCATGGGCACTATCATCATGGGCAGTGCTACCATGAAGAATTTCACCATCGGAATTCCAACCAGGTACACAGCCAGCATGAGCACATTCACCATGGGCATTATCACCATGAGCACTGTCACCATGGGCACTTTCAACATGGGCCCTGTCAGCATGCGAACTGTCACCATGAGCACTATCACCGTGAGCACGGTCTCCATGAGCATAATCACCATGGGCACTGTCACCATGAGCACTGTCACCATGGGCACTGTAACCTTGGGAACCGTCACCATGAGCACTATCACCATGGGCAGTGTCACCGTGAGCAATATCACCATGGGCACTGTCACCGTGAGCACTATTAACAAGGATACTATCACCAAGGTCACTGTCACCGTGAGCACTGTCACCGTGAGCACTGTGACCATGAGCACTGTCACCGTGGGCACTGTCACCATGAGCACTGTCATCATGGGAACTGTCACCATGGGGACTGTCACCATTAGCACTGTCACTGTGGGCACTATCACCGTGAGCACAATCACAATGGGCACTGTCACCATGGACAATGTCACCATGAACACTATCATCATGGGCAGTGCCACCATAAGGAATTTCACCATGGGAACTCCAACCATGTACACTCCCAGCATGAGCACAGTCACCATGGGCAGTGTCACCATGAGCACTGCCACCATGGGCACTTTCGACATGGGCACTGTCACCATGCGAACTATCACCATGAGCAATTTCACCATGAGCAGTATTACCATGTGCACTATCACCAAGGGCACTGTCAATGTGAGCACTGTCACCGTGAGGACTATCACCATGAGCACTGTCACCATGAGCATTTTCACCGTGGGCACTGTCACCAGTAGCACTGTCACCATGGGCACTGTAACCATGGGAACTGTCACCATGAGCACTATCAACGTGAGCACTATCACCATAGGAAGTGTCACCGTGAACAGTATCACCATGGGTACTGTCACCATGAGCACTATTACCATGGGCACTATCACCATGGGCATTGTCACTGTGAGCACTGCCACCATGAGCACTGTCACTGTGGGCACTGTCAACATGAGCACTGTCACCATGGGAACTGTCACCATGAGCACTGTCATCATTAGCACTATCATCATGGGCACTGTCAAAGTGAGCACTATTACCATGGGTACTACCACCTAGGGTACTGTCACTGTGAGCACTGTCACCATGAGCACTGTCACCGTGGGCAGTGTCAACATGAGCACTGTAACCATGGGCACTGTCACCATGGGAAATGTCACCATGCGCACTGTCACCATAGGCACTGTCACCATGGACACTGTCACCATGAACACTATCATCATGGGCACTGCCAGCATAAGGAATTTCACCATGGGAACTCCAACCATGTACACCGCCAGCATGAGCACAGTCACCATGAGCAGTGTCACCATGAGCACTGCCATCATGGGGACTTTCAACATGGGCACTGTCACCATGCGAACTATCACCACCAGCACTATCACCATGAGCAGTATTACCATGAACACTATCACCAAGGACACTGTCAACGTGAGCACTATCACCGTGAGCACTATAACCATGAGCACTGTCACCGTGAGCAGTGTCACCGTGGGCACTGTTACCGTGTGCACTGTCAACATGAGCACTGTCACCATGGGAAATGTCACCATTTGCACTGTCACCGAGGGCACTGTCACCATGAGCACTATCACCATGGGAACTGTCACCATGGGAACGGTCACCATGGGCACACTCAAGATGAGCACTGTCACCATGGGAACTCTCACCATGAGCACTGTCACCATGGGAAATGTCACCATGGGCACTGTCACCATGAGCACTATCATCATGGGCAGTGCCACCATGAGGAATTTCACCATGAGAACTCCAACCATGTACACTGCCAGCTTTAGCACTGTCAACATGGGCTGTGTCACCATGAGCACTGTCACCATGGGCACTGTTACCATGCAAACTTTTACCATGAGCACTGTCACCATGGGCAATGTCACCATGAGCACTGTCACCGTGTGCACTGTCATCATGGGAACTGTCATCATGAGCACTATCACCGTGAGGACAATAACCATGGGCAGTGTCACCGTGAGCAATATCACCATGAACACTGTCACCATGAGCACTGTCATCATCGACACTGTCACCATGGGGACTGTCACTATTACAACTGTCACTGGGGGCACTATCACCGTGAGCACTATCACAATGGGCACTGTCACCATAGGCACTGTCTCCATGGACACTGTCACCATGAACACTATCATCATGGGCAGTGCCAACATGAGGAATTTCAGCTTGGGAACTCCAACCATGTACATCGGCAGCTTTAGAACAGTCACCATGGGCTGTGTCACCATGAGCACTGTCACCATGGGGACTGTCACCATGCGAACTGTCACCATGAACACTGTCACCATGGGAACTGTCACCATGAGCACTATCACCGTGAGGACTATAACCATGGGCACTGTCACAGTGAGCAATATCACCATGAACACTGTAACCATGGGAAATGTCACCTTGGGCACTGTCACCTTGTGCACTGTCAACATGAGCACTGTCACCATGGGAATTGTCACCATGGGCACTGTCACCATGGGCAGTGTCATCATGAGCACTGTCACCAAGTGCACTCTCACGATGGACACTGTCACCATGAGCACTATCATCATGGGCAGTGCCACCATGAGGAATTTCACCATGGGAACTCCAACCATGTACACCGCCAGCATGAGCACAGTCACCATGGGCAGTGTCACCATGAGCAATGTCACCATGGGCACTTTCGACATGGGCAATGTCACCATGGACACTGTCATCATGAGCTCTGTTACCATGGGAAATGTCACCATGAGCACTGTCATCTTGGGAACTGCCACCATGGACACTGCCCCCATGAGCACTGTAACCAATGTCACTGCCACAGTGAGCACTGTCACCGTGAACACTGTCACCATGGGAACTTTCACCATGTGCACTGTCAATATGGGAACTCTCACCATGAGCACTGTCACCATGGGAAATGTCACTATGGGCAGTGTCTCCATGGGCACTGTCACCATGGGCAGTGTCACCATGAGCAGTATTACCATGAGCGCTATCACCAAGGGCAGTGTCACTGTGAGCAATATCAACATGGGCAACGTCACCGTGAGCACTATTACAATGGGCACTATCGCCATGAGAACTATCACCGTGATCACTGTCACCGTGGGGATTGTCACCATGTACACTGTCACCATGAGCACTGTCACCATGAGCACTATCATCATGGGCATTGCCACCATAAGAAATTTCCCCATGGGAACTCCAACCATGTACACCGCCAGCATGATCACAGTCACCATGGGCAGTGTCACCATGAGCACTCTCAACATGAGCACTATCACCATGAACACTATCACCGTGGGCATTGTCACCGTGACCACTATCACCATGGGCAGTGTCACTGTGAGCAATATCACTATGGGCACTTTCATGTGAGCACTATTACCATGGGTACTATCAGCAAGGGCACTCTCACTGTGAGCACTGTCACTATGAGCACTGTCATCATGAACTCTGTTACCATGGGAAATATCGCCATGAGCACTGTCATCTTGGAAACCGCCACCATGGACACTGCCACCATGAACAATGTTACCATTGGCACTGCCACAGTGAGCACGGTCACCGTGAGCACTGTCACCATGGGAACTGTCACCATGTGCACTGTCACCATGGGAACTCTCACCATGAGCACTGTCACCATAAGAAATGTCACTATCGGGAGTGTCACCATGGGCACTGTCACCATGGGCAGTGTCACCATGAGCACTATTACCATGAACACTATCACCATGAGCACTATCACCAAGGCCAGTGTCACCCTGAGCGCTATCACCGTGAGCACTATCACCATGGGCAGTGTCACCATGAGCAATATCAACATGGGCACTGTCACGGTGAGCACTATTACAATGGTCACTATCGCCATGAGCACTATCACCGTGAGCATTGTCACTGTGGGCATTGTCACCGTGTGCACGGTCACCATGAGCACTGTCACCATGAGCACTATCACCATGGGAACTCTCACCATCGGAAGGGTCACCATGGGCAATGTCAACCTGAGCACTCTCAACATGAGAACTCTCACCATGAGCACTGTCACCATGGGAAATGTCACCATGGACACTGTCACCATGAACACTATCATCATGGGTAGTGCCACCATAAGGAATTTCACCATGGGAACTCCAACCATGTACAACGCCAGCATGAGCACATTCACCATGGGCAGTGTCACAATGAGCACTGCCACCATGGGCACTTTCATCATGGGCACTGTCACCATGCGAACCGTCACCGTGAGCACTATTACCATGAGCACTATCACCAAGGGCACTGTCAGCGTGAGCACTATCACCGTGAGCACTATCACCGTGAGCACTGTCACCATGAGAAATTTCACAGTGGGCACTGTCACGATGAGCACTGTCACCAAGGGCATTGTCAACATAAGCATTGTCATCATGGGAACTCTCACCATGAGCACTATCACCATGGGAAATGTCACCATGGGCACTGTCACCATAGGTATTGTCACCATGGACACTCTCACCATGAGCACTATCATCATGGGCATTGCCACCATAAGGAATTTCACCATGGGAACTCCAACCATGTACACCGCCAGCATGAGCACATTCACCATGGGCCGTGTCACCATGAGCACTATCACCATGAGCACTGTCACCATGGGCACTATCACCATGGGAACTGTCACCACCGGAACGGTCACCATGGACACTGTTAAGGTTAGCACTGTCACCATGGAAACTCTCACCATGAGCATTGTCACCGTGGGCACTGTCAACATGAGCACTGTCACCTTGGACACCGTCACCATGGGCACTGTCACCATGGGCACTGTCACCATGGACACTGTCACCATGGGCACTGTCACCATGGGCACTTTCAACATGGGCACTCTCACCATAGGCACTGTCACCGTGGACACTGTCACCATGGGCACTTTCACCATGAGCACTATCATCATGGGCAGTGCCACCATAAGGAATTTCACCATTGTAACACCAACCATGTACACCGCCAGCATGAGCACAGTCAACATGGGGACTGTCAACATGAGCACTGTCACCATGTGAAATGTCTCCATGAACACTATCACCATGAGCACTATCACCAAGGGCACTGTCACCATGAGCACTATCACCGTGAACACTATCACCATGAGCACTGTCACCATGAGCACTATCACCATGGGCAGTGTCACTGTGAACACTATTACCATGGATACTATCACGAAGGGCACTGTCACCGTGACCACTATCACAATGGGCACTCTCACTATAGGCACTGTCACCATCAACACTATCATCATGGGCAGTGCCACCATGAGGAATTTCACCATGGGAACTCCAACCATGTACATCGGCAGCTTTAGCACAGTCACCATGGGCTGTGTCACCATGTGCACTGTCACCATGGGCAGTGTCACCAAGCGAACTGTCACCATGAGCACTGTCACCGTGGGCAATGTCACCATGAGCACAGTCACTGCGGGCACTGTCACCATGGGAACTGTCACCATGAGCACTATCACCGTGAGGACTATAACCATGGGCACTGTGACCGTGAGCAATATCACCATTAACACTGTCACCATGGGAAATGTCACCGTGGGCAATGTCACCGTGTGCACTGTCAACATGAGCACTGTCACCATGGGAAATGTCACCATGGGCACTGTCACCATGGGCAGGGTCATCATGAGCACTGTCACCATGGGCACTCTCATGATGGACACTGTCACCATGAGCACTATCATCATGGGCAGGGCAACCATGAGGAATTTCACCATGGGAACTCCAGCCATGTATACCGCCAGCTTGAGCACTGTCACCATGGGCACTTTCAACATGGCCACTGTCACCATGTACACTGTCACCATGGACACTGTCATCATGAGCTCTGTTTCCATGGGAAATGTCACCATGAGCACTGTCATCTTGGGAACTGCCACCATGGACACTGCCACCATGAGCACTGTAACCATTGGCTCTGCCACAGTGAGCATTGTCACCGTGAGCACTGTCACCATGGGAACTCTCACCATGAGCACTGTCACCATGGGAAATGTCATTATGGGCAGTGTCACCATGGGCACTGTCACCGTGAGCACTGTCTCCATGAGCACTATTACCATGAACACTATCACCATGAGCACTATCACCAAGGGCATTGTCACCATGAGCACTATCACCGTGAGCACTATCACCATGGGCAGTGTTACCTTGAGCAATATCAGCATGGGCACTGTCACGGTGAGCACTATTACAATGGGCACTTTCCCCTTGAGCACTATCACCGTGAGCACTGTCATCGTGGGCATTGTCACCATGTGCACTGTCCCCATGAGCACTGTCACCATGAGCACTATCACCATGGGTACTGTCACCATGGGAACGGTCACCATGGGCAATGTCAACATGAGCACTATCACCATGCGAACTGTCACCATGAGCACTATCACTAAGGGCACTGTCACCATGAGCACTGTCACCATGAGCACTGTCACAGTGGGAACCTTCACCATGAGCACTCTCACCATGGGTACTGTCACCATCGGCAATTTCAACATGGGCACTGTCACCATGCGAACTGTCACCATGTACACTATCATCATGGGCAGTGCCACCATGAGGAATTTCAACATGGGAACACCAACCCTGTACACCGCCAGCATGAGCACAGTCACCATGGGCATTATCACCATGAGCACTGTCACCGTGGGAACTTTCAACATGGGCACTATCAGCATGTGAACTGTCACCATGGGCAGTGTCACCATGAGCACTATCACCAAAGGCACTGTCAACGTGAGCACTATCACCATGAGCACTATTACCATGGGCAGTGTCACCGTGAGCAATATCACCATGGGCAGTGTCACCATGGGCACTATCACCATGAGCACTATCACCAAGGGAACTGTCACCGTGAGCACTATCATCGTGAGCACTCTCACCCTGAACACTGTCACCATGAGCACTGTCACCATGAGCACTGTCACAGTGGGAACCTTCACCATGAGCACTCTCACCATGGGTACTGTCACCATCGGCAATTTCAACATGGGCACTGTCACCATGCGAACTGTCACCATGAGCACTATCACCATGAGCACTATCACCAAGGGCACTGTCACCGTGAGCACTGTCACATTGAGCACTGTCACAGTGGGCACTGTCACTATGAGCACTATCACAATGGGCACTGTCACCATAGGCACTGTCACCATGGACACTGTCACCATGAGCACTATCATTATGGGCAGTGCTACCATGAGGAATTTCACCATCGGAACTCCAACCAGGTACACCGCAAGCATGAGCACAGTGACCATGGGCAGTGCCACCATGAGCACTGTCACCATGGGCACTTTCAACATGGGCTCTGTCACCATGTGAACTGTCACCATGAGCACTATCACCATGAGCACTGTCTCCATGAGCATAGTCACCGTGGGCACTGTCGCCATGAGCACTGTCACCATGGGCACAGTTACCATGGGAACTGTCACCATGAGCACTATCACCATGAGCACTATCACCATGGGTAGTGTCACCGTGAGCAAAATCACCATGGGCACTGTCACTGTGAGCACTATTAACATGGGTATTATCACCAAGGGCACTGTCACCGTGAGCACTGTCACCATGAGCACTGTCACCGTGGGCACTGTCACCATGAGCACTGTCATCATGGGCACTGTCACCATGGACACTGTCACCATGAACACTATCACCATGGGCAGTGCCACCATAAGGAATTTCACCATGGGAACTCCAACCATGTACACTGCCAGCATGAGCACAGTCACCATGGGCAATGTCACCATGAGCACTGCCATCATGGGGACTTTCAACATGGGCACTGTCACCATACGAACTATCACCATGAGCACTATCACCATGAGCAGTATTACCATGAACACTATCACCAAGGGCATTGTCAATGTGAGCACTATCACCGTGAGCAATATCACCATGAGCACTGTCACCATGAGCATTGTCACCGTGGGCAATGTCACCATGGGCACTGCAACCATGGGAACTGTCTTCATGAGCACTGTCACCGTGAGCACTATCACCATGGGTAGTGTCACCATGAACAATATCAACATGGATGCTGTCACCGTGAGCACTATTACTATGGGCACTATCACCATGGGCACTGTAACTGTGAGCACTGTAACCATGAGCACTGTCACCGTGGGCGCTGTCAACATGAGCACTGTCTCCATGGGCATTGTCAACATGAACATTGTCACCATGGGAACTCTCACCATGAGCACTGTCACCATGGGCAATTTCAACATGAGCACTGTCACCATGCACACTGTCACCATGGGCACTCTCACCATAGGCACTGTCACCATGGACACTGTCACCATGGGCACTGTCACCATGAGCACTGTCACCATGGGAACTGTCACCATGAGCACTGCCACCATGGGAAATGTCACTATGGGCAGTGTCACCATGGGCACTGTCACCATGGGCAGTGTCACCATGAGCACTATTACCATGAGCACCATCACCATGAGCACTATCTCCATGGGCACTGTCACATTGAGAACTATTACCATGGATACTATCACCAAAGGCACTGTCATCGTGAGCACTATCACCATGAGCACTGTCACTGTGGGCATTGCCACCATGAGCACTGTCATCATGGCCACTGTCACCATGCGAACTGCCACCCTGAGCACTATCACAGTGGGCACTGTCACCATGAGCACTGTCACCATAGGCACTGTATCCATGGTAACTGTCACCATTGGCACTATCACGGTGAGCACTATCACCATGGGAACTGTCACCATGGGAAAGGTCACCATGCGCACTGTAACCATTGGCACTGCCACAGTGAGAACTGTCACAGTGAGCACTATCACCATGGGCACTGTCACCATGTGCACTGTCACCATGGGAACTCTCACCATGAGCACTGTCACCATGGGAAATGTCACTATGGGCAGTGTCACCATGTGCACTGTCACCATCGGTAGTGTCAACACGAGCACTATTACCATGAGCACTATCACCGTGAGCACTGTCACCGTGGGCCATGTCACCATGTGCACTGTCACCATGAGCAATATCACCATGGGAACTGTCACCATGGGCACTGTCAACGTGAGCACTGTCAGCATGGAAACTCTCACCAGGAGCACTGTCTCCATCGGAAATGTCACCATGGACACTGTTCACCATGGGAAGTGTCACCATGAGCACTGTCACCATGGGGACTGTCACTATGGACACTGTCTCCATCGGCACTCTCACCATGGGCACTGTCACTGTGGAAAATGTCACCATGGGCACTGTAACCATCTACACGGTCCCGAGGAGCACTATCACCATGGAAACTGTATCCATCAGCATTGTCCCCATGGGCACTGTCAACATGAGCACTGTCATCCATCAGCACTGTCACCATGGGACCTCTCACTATGAGGACTGTCACAATTGGAAATGTCACTATGGGTATTGTCACCAAGGGCACTGTCACCATGGGCACTGTCAACATGAGCACTGTCACCATGGGCACTGTCACCATGGGCACTATCACTAAAGGCACTGTCAACGTGAGCACTATCACCATGAGCACTATTACCATGGGCAGTGTCACCGTGAGCAATATCACCATGGGCAGTGTCACCATGGGCACTATCACCATGAGCACTATCACCAAGGGAACTGTCACCGTGAGCACTATCATCGTGAGCACTCTCACCCTGAGCACTGTCACCATGAGCACTGTCACCATGAGCACTGTCACAGTGGGAACCTTCACCATGAGCACTCTCACCATGGGTACTGTCACCATGAGCACTATCACCGTGAGCACGATCACCATGTGTAGTGTCACCATGAGCAATATCACCATGGGCACTGTCAACATGAGCACTATTACCATGGGCAATATCACCATGAGCACTATCACCGTGAGCACTGTCACCGTGGGCACTGTCACCGTGTGCACTGTCCCCATGAGCACTGTCACCATGAGCACTATCACCATGAGAACTGTCACCATGGGAATGGTCACCATGGGCACTCTCAACATGAGCACTGTCACCATGGGAACTCTCACCATGAGCACTGTCACCATGGCCAGTGTCACCATGGCCACTCTCACCATAAGCATTGTCTCCAAGGGAAATGTCACCATGGGCACTCTCAGCATGTGCACTGTCACAATGCGCACTGTCATCATGGGCACTGCCACCATGAGAACTTTCACCATGGGAATTCCCACCATGGATATGGCCACCTTGAGCACTGTCACCATGAGCACGGTCACCATGGGCACTGTCACCATGGGCACTCTCACCATGGGCACTGTTGACCATGGACACTGTCACCATGGGCACTGTGAACAAGAGCACTGTCACCATGGGAACTCTCACCATGAGCACTGTCACCATGGGCACTGCCACCATGGGCACATTCAAAATGGGCACTGTCACCATGTGAACTGTCACCGTGAGCACTATTAACATGGGTACTATCACCAAGGGCACTTTTACCGTGAGCAGTGTCACAATGAGCACTGTCACCGTGGGCACTGTCACCATGAGCACTGTCATCATGGGCAGTGTCACCATAGGAACTGTCACCATGAGCACTGTCACTGTGGGCACTATCACCGTGAACACTATCACAATGGGCTCTGTCACCATAGGCACTGTCACCATGGACACTGTCACCATGAGCACTATCATTATGGGCAGTGCTACCATGAGCAATTTCACCATCGGAACTCCAACCATGTACACCGCCAGCATGAGCACAGTCAACATGGGCAGTGTCACCATGAGCACTTTCACCATGGGCACTTTCAACATGGGCCCTATCACCATGCGAACTGTCACCATGAGCACTATCATCATGAGCACTGTCACCATGAGCACTATCACCGTGAGCACTGTCACCATGAGCATAGTCACCATGGGCACTGTCACAATGAGCACTATGACCGTGTGCACTATCACCATAGGCAGTGTCACCGTGAGCAATATCACCATGGGCACTCTCACCGTGACCACTATGACCATGGGTACTATCACCAAGGGGACTGTCACCATGAGCACTGTCACCATGAGCAATGTCACCGTGGGCACTGTCACCATGAGCACTGTCATCATGGGCACTGTCACCATCGAACTGTCACCATTAGAACTGTCACTGAGGGCACTATCACCATGATAACTATCACAATGGACACTGTCACCATAGGCACTGTCACCATGGACACTGTCACCATGAACACTATCATCATGGGCAGTGCCACCATGAGGAATTTCACCATGGGAACTCCAACCATGTACACCGCCAGCTTTAGCACAGTCACCATGGGTTGTGTGACCATGAGCATTGTAACCATGGGCACTGTCACCATGCGAACTCTCACCATGAGCACTGTCACCGTGGGCAATGTCACCATGAGCACTTTCACCATGGGAACTGTCACCATGAACACTATCACCGTGAGCACTATAACCATGGGCAGTGTCACCATGAGCAATATTACCATTAACATTATCACCGTGAGCACTGTCACTGTGGGCACTGTCACCGTGTGCACTGTCAACATGAGCACTGTCACCATGGGAAATATCACCTTGGGCACTGTCACCATGGGCAGTGTCACCATTAGCATTGTTACCATGGGCACTCTCACGATGTACACTGTCACCATGAGCACCATTATCATGGGTAGTGCCACCATGAGGAATTTCACCATGGGAACTCCAACCTTCTACACCGCCAGCATGAGCACAGTCACTATGGGCAGTGTCACCATGAGAACTGTTACCATGGGCAATTTCAACATGGCCACTGTCACCATGTGCACTGTCACCATGGACACTGTCATCCTGAGTTCTGTTACCATGGGCAGTGTCACCATGAGCACTGTCACCATGACCACTTTCATCATGGGCACTATCATCATGGGCAGTGCTACCATGAAGAATTTCACCATCGGAATTCCAACCAGGTACACAGCCAGCATGAGCACATTCACCATGGGCATTATCACCATGAGCACTGTCACCATGGGCACTTTCAACATGGGCCCTGTCAGCATGCGAACTGTCACCATGAGCACTATCACCGTGAGCACGGTCTCCATGAGCATAATCACCATGGGCACTGTCACCATGAGCACTGTCACCATGGGCACTGTAACCTTGGGAACCGTCACCATGAGCACTATCACCATGGGCAGTGTCACCGTGAGCAATATCACCATGGGCACTGTCACCGTGAGCACTATTAACAAGGATACTATCACCAAGGTCACTGTCACCGTGAGCACTGTCACCGTGAGCACTGTGACCATGAGCACTGTCACCGTGGGCACTGTCACCATGAGCACTGTCATCATGGGAACTGTCACCATGGGGACTGTCACCATTAGCACTGTCACTGTGGGCACTATCACCGTGAGCACAATCACAATGGGCACTGTCACCATACGCACTGTCACCATGGACAATGTCACCATGAACACTATCATCATGGGCAGTGCCACCATAAGGAATTTCACCATGGGAACTCCAACCATGTACACTCCCAGCATGAGCACAGTCACCATGGGCAGTGTCACCATGAGCACTGCCACCATGGGCACTTTCGACATGGGCACTGTCACCATGCGAACTATCACCATGAGCAATTTCACCATGAGCAGTATTACCATGTGCACTATCACCAAGGGCACTGTCAATGTGAGCACTGTCACCGTGAGGACTATCACCATGAGCACTGTCACCATGAGCATTTTCACCGTGGGCACTGTCACCAGTAGCACTGTCACCATGGGCACTGTAACCATGGGAACTGTCACCATGAGCACTATCAACGTGAGCACTATCACCATAGGAAGTGTCACCGTGAACAGTATCACCATGGGTACTGTCACCATGAGCACTATTACCATGGGCACTATCACCATGGGCATTGTCACTGTGAGCACTGCCACCATGAGCACTGTCACTGTGGGCACTGTCAACATGAGCACTGTCACCATGGGAACTGTCACCATGAGCACTGTCATCATTAGCACTATCATCATGGGCACTGTCAAAGTGAGCACTATTACCATGGGTACTACCACCTAGGGTACTGTCACTGTGAGCACTGTCACCATGAGCACTGTCACCGTGGGCAGTGTCAACATGAGCACTGTCACCATGGGCACTGTCACCATGGGAAATGTCACCATGCGCACTGTCACCATAGGCACTGTCACCATGGACACTGTCACCATGAACACTATCATCATGGGCACTGCCAGCATAAGGAATTTCACCATGGGAACTCCAACCATGTACACCACCAGCATGAGCACAGTCACCATGAGCAGTGTCACCATGAGCACTGCCATCATGGGGACTTTCAACATGGGCACTGTCACCATGCGAACTATCACCACCAGCACTATCACCATGAGCAGTATTACCATGAACACTATCACCAAGGACACTGTCAACGTGAGCACTATCACCGTGAGCACTATAACCATGAGCACTGTCACCGTGAGCAGTGTCACCGTGGGCACTGTTACCGTGTGCACTGTCAACATGAGCACTGTCACCATGGGAAATGTCACCATTTGCACTGTCACCGAGGGCACTGTCACCATGAGCACTATCACCATGGGAACTGTCACCATGGGAACGGTCACCATGGGCACACTCAAGATGAGCACTGTCACCATGGGAACTCTCACCATGAGCACTGTCACCATGGGAAATGTCACCATGGGCACTGTCACCATGAGCACTATCATCATGGGCAGTGCCACCATGAGGAATTTCACCATGAGAACTCCAACCATGTACACTGCCAGCTTTAGCACTGTCAACATGGGCTGTGTCACCATGAGCACTGTCACCATGGGCACTGTTACCATGCAAACTTTTACCATGAGCACTGTCACCATGGGCAATGTTACCATGAGCACTGTCACCGTGTGCACTGTCATCATGGGAACTGTCATCATGAGCACTATCACCGTGAGGACAATAACCATGGGCAGTGTCACCGTGAGCAATATCACCATGAACACTGTCACCATGAGCACTGTCATCATCGACACTGTCACCATGGGGACTGTCACTATTACAACTGTCACTGTGGGCACTATCACCGTGAGCACTATCACAATGGGCACTGTCACCATAGGCACTGTCTCCATGGACACTGTCACCATGAACACTATCATCATGGGCAGTGCCAACATGAGGAATTTCAGCTTGGGAACTCCAACCATGTACATCGGCAGCTTTAGAACAGTCACCATGGGCTGTGTCACCATGAGCACTGTCACCATGGGGACTGTCACCATGCGAACTGTCACCATGAACACTGTCACCATGGGAACTGTCACCATGAGCACTATCACCGTGAGGACTATAACCATGGGCACTGTCACAGTGAGCAATATCACCATGAACACTGTAACCATGGGAAATGTCACCTTGGGCACTGTCACCTTGTGCACTGTCAACATGAGCACTGTCACCATGGGAATTGTCACCATGGGCACTGTCACCATGGGCAGTGTCATCATGAGCACTGTCACCAAGTGCACTCTCACGATGGACACTGTCACCATGAGCACTATCATCATGGGCAGTGCCACCATGAGGAATTTCACCATGGGAACTCCAACCATGTACACCGCCAGCATGAGCACAGTCACCATGGGCAGTGTCACCATGAGCAATGTCACCATGGGCACTTTCGACATGGGCAATGTCACCATGGACACTGTCATCATGAGCTCTGTTACCATGGGAAATGTCACCATGAGCACTGTCATCTTGGGAACTGCCACCATGGACACTGCCCCCATGAGCACTGTAACCAATGTCACTGCCACAGTGAGCACTGTCACCGTGAACACTGTCACCATGGGAACTTTCACCATGTGCACTGTCAATATGGGAACTCTCACCATGAGCACTGTCACCATGGGAAATGTCACTATGGGCAGTGTCTCCATGGGCACTGTCACCATGGGCAGTGTCACCATGAGCAGTATTACCATGAGCGCTATCACCAAGGGCAGTGTCACTGTGAGCAATATCAACATGGGCAACGTCACCGTGAGCACTATTACAATGGGCACTATCGCCATGAGAACTATCACCGTGATCACTGTCACCGTGGGGATTGTCACCATGTACACTGTCACCATGAGCACTGTCACCATGAGCACTATCATCATGGGCATTGCCACCATAAGAAATTTCCCCATGGGAACTCCAACCATGTACACCGCCAGCATGATCACAGTCACCATGGGCAGTGTCACCATGAGCACTCTCAACATGAGCACTATCACCATGAACACTATCACCGTGGGCATTGTCACCGTGACCACTATCACCATGGGCAGTGTCACCGTGAGCAATATCACTATGGGCACTTTCATGTGAGCACTATTACCATGGGTACTATCAGCAAGGGCACTCTCACTGTGAGCACTGTCACTATGAGCACTGTCACCGTGGGCACTGTCACCATGAGCACTGTCATCATGGGCACTGTCAGCATGCGAACTGCCACCATGAGCACTATCACCGTGGGCACTGTCACCATGAGAACTGTCACCATGGGCACTGTATCCATGGGAACTGTCACCCTGGGCACTATCACGGTGAGCACTATCACCATGGGAACTGTCACCATGGGAACGGTCACCATGGGCACTATCAAGGTGAGAACTGTCACCATGGGTACTCTCACCATGAGCACTGTCGCCGTGGGCACTGTCAACATGAGCACTGTCACCATGGACACTATCACCATGGGCACTGTCACCATGGGCACTGTCACCATTGGCACTGTCAACATCAACACTGTCACCATGGGAACTCTCACCATGAGCACTGTCACATTGGGAAATGTCACCATGGGCACAGTCACCATGGGAAATGTCACCATGGGCACTGTCACCATGGGCACTGTCACTATGGACACTGTCCCAGTGAGCGCTATCATCATGGGCAGTGCCACCATGAGGAATTTCACCATGAGAATTCCAACCATGTACACCGCCAGCTTTAGCGCAGTCACCATGGGCTGTGTCACCATGAGCACTGTCACCATGGGCAATGTCAACATGCGAACTGTCACCATGAGCACTGTCACCGTGGGCAATGTCACCATGAGCACTATCATCATGGGCATTGCCACCATAAGGAATTTCACCATGGGAACTCCAACCATGTACACCACCAGCATGAGCACAGTCACCATGGGCAGTGCCAACATGAGCACTGTCACCATGGGCACTTTTAACATGGGCCCTGTTGCCATGCGAACTGTCACCATGAGCAGTATGTCTGTGAGCACTGTCACCATGAGCACAGTCACCGCGGGCACTGTCACCATGAGCACTGTCACCATGGGCACTGTAACCATGGGAACTGTCACCCTGAGCACTATCACCGTGAGCACTATCACCATGGGCAGTGTCACCGTGAGCAATATCACCATGGGCACTGTCACCGTGACCTCTATTACCATGGGTACTATCACCAAGGTTACTGTCACCGTGAGCACTGTCACCATGAGCAATGTCACCGTGGGAACTGTCACCATTAGAACTGTCACTGAGGGCACTATCACCGTGAGCACTATCACAATGGGCACTGTCACCATAGGCACTGTCACCATGGACATTGTCACGATGAACACTATCATCATGGGCAGTGCCACCATAAGGAATTTCACCATGAGAACTCCAAACATGTACACCGCCAGCAAGAGCACAGTCACCATGGGCAGTGTCACCATGAGCACTGCCTTCATGGAGACTTTCAACATGGGCACTGTCACCATGCGAACTATCACCATGAGCACTATCACCATGAGCACTATCACCAAGGTAACTGTCACCATGAGCACTATCACCATGAGCACTATCACCATGGGCACTGTAACCGTGAGCAATATTAACATGGGTACTATCACCAAAGGCACTGTCAAGGTGAGCACTGTCACCATGGACACTGTCACCATGGGCACACTCACCATGGTCACTGTCACCATGGGCACTGTCAACATGAGCACTGTCACCATGGGAAATGTCACTATGGGCAGTGTCACCATGGGCACTGTCACCATGGGCAGTGTCACCATGTGCACTATTACCATGAGCACTATCACCAAGGGCACTGTCACCGTGAGCACTTTCACCGTGAGCACTATCACAGTGGGAACTTTTACCATGAGCACTATCATCATGGGCACTGTCACCATAGGAACTGTCACAATGAGCACTGTCACTTTGGGCACTATCACCATGAGCACTATCACAATGGGCACTGTCACCATAGGCACTGTCACCATGGACACTTTCACCGTGAGCACTATCATCATGGGCAGTGCTACCATGAGGAATTTCATCATCGGAACTCCAACCATGTACACCGCCCGCATGAGCACAGTCACCATGGGCAGTGCCACCATGAGCAGTGTCACCATGGGCACTTTCAACATGGGCTCTGTCACCATGCGAACTGTCACCTTGAGCACTATCACCGTGAGCACTGTCACCATGAGCATAGTCACCGTGAGCACTGTCAGCATGAGCACTGTCACCATGGGCACTGTAACCATGGGAACTGTCACCATGAGCACTATCACCTTGAGCACTATCACCATGGGCGGTGTCACCATGAGCAATATCACCATGGGCAATGTCACCATGAGCACTTTTACCATGGGTACTATCACCAAGGGCACTGTCACCATGAGCACTGTCACCATGAGCACTGTCACCGTGGGCACTGTCACCATAAGCACTGTCATCATGGGCACTGTCACCATTGGAACTGTCACCATTAGAACTGTCCCTGTGGGCCCTATCACCGTCAGCACTATCACAATGGGAACTGTCACCATAGGCAATGTCACCATGGACACTGTCACCATGAGCACTATCATTATGGGCAGTGCCACCATGAGGAATTTCACCATGGGATCTCCAAGCAGGTACACAGCCAGCATGAGCATAGTCACCATGGGCAGTGACACCATGAGCAGTGTCACCATGGGCACTTTCAACATGGCCACTGTCACCATGGGCACTGTCTCCATAGACACTGTCATCATGAGCTCTCTTACCATGGGAAATGTCACCATGAGCACTGTCATCTTGGGAACTGCCACCTTGGACACTGCCACCATGAGCACTGTAACCATTGGCACTGCCACAGTGAGCGCTGTCACCATGGGAACTGTCACCGTGAGCACTATTACCATGAGTACTATCATCAAGGGCACTGTCACCGTGAGCACTGTCACTATGAGCATTGTCAGAATGGGCATTGTCACCATGAGCACTGTCATCATGGGCAGTGTCACCGTGAGCAATATCTCCATGGGCACTGTAACCATGGGAATGTCACCGTGAGCACTATCACCATGGGCAGCGTCACCGTGAGCAATATCACCATGGGCCATGTCAACGTGACCACTATTACCATGGGTACTATCACCAAGGGCACTGTCACCGTGAGCACTCTCACCATGAGAAATGTCACCGTGGGCACTGTCACCATGAGCACGGTCATCATGGGCACTGTCACCATGGAATTGTCACCATTAGAACTGTCACTGAGGGCACTATCACCGAGAGCACTATCACAATGGACACTGTCACCATAGGCACTGTCACCATGGACACTGTCACCATCAACACTATCATCATGGGCAGTGCCACCATGAGGAATTTCACCATGGGAACTCCAACCATGTACACCGCCAGCTTTAGCACAGTCACCATGGGTTGTGTGACCATGAGCACTGTAACCATGGGCACTGTCACCATGCGAACTCTCACCATGAGCACTGTCACCGTGGGCAATGTCACCATGAGCACTATCACCGTGGGCACTGTCACCTTGGGAACTGTCACCATGAGCACTATCACTGTGAGCACTATAACCATGGGCAGTGTCACCATGAGCAATATTTCCATTAACACTATCACCGTGAGCACTGTCACTGTCGGCACTGTCACCGTGTGCACTGTCAAAATGAGCACTGTCACCATGGGAATATCACCTTGGGCACTGTCACCATGGGCAGTTTCACCATGAGCATTGTTACCATGGGCACTCTCACGATGTACACTGTCACCATGAGCACTATTATCATGGGTAGTGCCACCATGAGGAATTTCACCATGGGAACTCCAACCTTGTTCAACGCCAGCATGAGCACAGTCACCATGGGCAGTGTCACCATAAACACTGTCACCATGGGCAATTTCAACATGGCCACTCTCACCATGGGCACTGTCACCATGGACACTGTCATCCTGAGTTCTGTTACCATGGGAAATGTCACCATGAGCACTGTCCTCTTGGGAACTGCCACCATGGACACTGTCACCATGAGCACTGTCACCATCGGAACTGTCACCATGTGCACTGTCACCATGGGAACTCTCACCATGAGCACTGTCACCATGGGAAATGTCACTTTGGGCAGTGTCACCATGGGCACTGTCACCATGGGCAGCGTAAACATGAGCAGTATTACCATGAGCACTATCACCATGAGCACTATCACCATGGGAAGTGTCACCATGAGCAACATCAACATGGGCACGGTCACCATGAGCACTATTAAAATTGGCACTATCACCATGGGCACTATCAACGTGAGCAGTGTAAGTGTGGGCATTCTCACCGTGTGCACTGTCACCAATAGCACTGTCACCATGAGCACTATCACTTTGGGAACTGTCACCATGGGAACGGTCACAATGGGCAATGTCAACATTAGCACTGTCACCATGGCAATTCTCACAATGAGCACTGTCACCATGGGCACTGTCACCATGGGCACAGTCACCATGGGTACTGTCACCATGGGCACTTTCAAAGTGGGCACTGTCACCATGCGAACTGTCACCATGAGCACTGTCATCATGAACTCTGTTACCATGGGAAATATCGCCATGAGCACTGTCATCTTGGAAACCGCCACCATGGACACTGCCACCATGAACAATGTTACCATTGGCACTGCCACAGTGAGCACGGTCACCGTGAGCACTGTCACCATGGGAACTGTCACCATGTGCACTGTCACCATGGGAACTCTCACCATGAGCACTGTCACCATAAGAAATGTCACTATCGGGAGTGTCACCATGGGCACTGTCACCATGGGCAGTGTCACCATGAGCACTATTACCATGAACACTATCACCATGAGCACTATCACCAAGGCCAGTGTCACCCTGAGCGCTATCACCGTGAGCACTATCACCATGGGCAGTGTCACCATGAGCAATATCAACATGGGCACTGTCACGGTGAGCACTATTACAATGGTCACTATCGCCATGAGCACTATCACCGTGAGCATTGTCACTGTGGGCATTGTCACCGTGTGCACGGTCACCATGAGCACTGTCACCATGAGCACTATCACCATGGGAACTCTCACCATCGGAAGGGTCACCATGGGCAATGTCAACCTGAGCACTCTCAACATGAGAACTCTCACCATGAGCACTGTCACCATGGGAAATGTCACCATGGACACTGTCACCATGAACACTATCATCATGGGTAGTGCCACCATAAGGAATTTCACCATGGGAACTCCAACCATGTACAACGCCAGCATGAGCACATTCACCATGGGCAGTGTCACAATGAGCACTGCCACCATGGGCACTTTCATCATGGGCACTGTCACCATGCGAACCGTCACCGTGAGCACTATTACCATGAGCACTATCACCAAGGGCACTGTCAGCGTGAGCACTATCACCGTGAGCACTATCACCGTGAGCACTGTCACCATGAGAAATTTCACAGTGGGCACTGTCACGATGAGCACTGTCACCAAGGGCATTGTCAACATAAGCATTGTCATCATGGGAACTCTCACCATGAGCACTATCACCATGGGAAATGTCACCATGGGCACTGTCACCATAGGTATTGTCACCATGGACACTCTCACCATGAGCACTATCATCATGGGCATTGCCACCATAAGGAATTTCACCATGGGAACTCCAACCATGTACACCGCCAGCATGAGCACATTCACCATGGGCCGTGTCACCATGAGCACTATCACCATGAGCACTGTCACCATGGGCACTATCACCATGGGAACTGTCACCACCGGAACGGCCACCATGGACACTGTTAAGGTTAGCACTGTCACCATGGAAACTCTCACCATGAGCATTGTCACCGTGGGCACTGTCAACATGAGCACTGTCACCTTGGACACCGTCACCATGGGCACTGTCACCATGGGCACTGTCACCATGGACACTGTCACCATGGGCACTGTCACCATGGGCACTTTCAACATGGGCACTCTCACCATAGGCACTGTCACCGTGGACACTGTCACCATGGGCACTTTCACCATGAGCACTATCATCATGGGCAGTGCCACCATAAGGAATTTCACCATTGTAACACCAACCATGTACACCGCCAGCATGAGCACAGTCAACATGGGGACTGTCAACATGAGCACTGTCACCATGTGAAATGTCTCCATGAACACTATCACCATGAGCACTATCACCAAGGGCACTGTCACCATGAGCACTATCACCGTGAACACTATCACCATGAGCACTGTCACCATGAGCACTATCACCATGGGCAGTGTCACTGTGAACACTATTACCATGGATACTATCACGAAGGGCACTGTCACCGTGACCACTATCACAATGGGCACTCTCACTATAGGCACTGTCACCATCAACACTATCATCATGGGCAGTGCCACCATGAGGAATTTCACCATGGGAACTCCAACCATGTACATCGGCAGCTTTAGCACAGTCACCATGGGCTGTGTCACCATGTGCACTGTCACCATGGGCAGTGTCACCAAGCGAACTGTCACCATGAGCACTGTCACCGTGGGCAATGTCACCATGAGCACAGTCACTGCGGGCACTGTCACCATGGGAACTGTCACCATGAGCACTATCACCGTGAGGACTATAACCATGGGCACTGTGACCGTGAGCAATATCACCATGAACACTGTCACCATGGGAAATGTCACCGTGGGCAATGTCACCGTGTGCACTGTCAACATGAGCACTGTCACCATGGGAAATGTCACCATGGGCACTGTCACCATGGGCAGGGTCATCATGAGCACTGTCACCATGGGCACTCTCATGATGGACACTGTCACCATGAGCACTATCATCATGGGCAGGGCAACCATGAGGAATTTCACCATGGGAACTCCAGCCATGTATACCGCCAGCTTGAGCACTGTCACCATGGGCACTTTCAACATGGCCACTGTCACCATGTACACTGTCACCATGGACACTGTCATCATGAGCTCTGTTTCCATGGGAAATGTCACCATGAGCACTGTCATCTTGGGAACTGCCACCATGGACACTGCCACCATGAGCACTGTAACCATTGGCTCTGCCACAGTGAGCATTGTCACCGTGAGCACTGTCACCATGGGAACTCTCACCATGAGCACTGTCACCATGGGAAATGTCATTATGGGCAGTGTCACCATGGGCACTGTCACCGTGAGCACTGTCTCCATGAGCACTATTACCATGAACACTATCACCATGAGCACTATCACCAAGGGCATTGTCACCATGAGCACTATCACCGTGAGCACTATCACCATGGGCAGTGTTACCTTGAGCAATATCAGCATGGGCACTGTCACGGTGAGCACTATTACAATGGGCACTTTCCCCTTGAGCACTATCACCGTGAGCACTGTCATCGTGGGCATTGTCACCATGTGCACTGTCCCCATGAGCACTGTCACCATGAGCACTATCACCATGGGTACTGTCACCATGGGAACGGTCACCATGGGCAATGTCAACATGAGCACTATCACCATGCGAACTGTCACCATGAGCACTATCACTAAGGGCACTGTCACCATGAGCACTGTCACCATGAGCACTGTCACAGTGGGAACCTTCACCATGAGCACTCTCACCATGGGTACTGTCACCATCGGCAATTTCAACATGGGCACTGTCACCATGCGAACTGTCACCATGTACACTATCATCATGGGCAGTGCCACCATGAGGAATTTCAACATGGGAACACCAACCCTGTACACCGCCAGCATGAGCACAGTCACCATGGGCATTATCACCATGAGCACTGTCACCGTGGGAACTTTCAACATGGGCACTATCAGCATGTGAACTGTCACCATGGGCAGTGTCACCATGAGCACTATCACCAAAGGCACTGTCAACGTGAGCACTATCACCATGAGCACTATTACCATGGGCAGTGTCACCGTGAGCAATATCACCATGGGCAGTGTCACCATGGGCACTATCACCATGAGCACTATCACCAAGGGAACTGTCACCGTGAGCACTATCATCGTGAGCACTCTCACCCTGAACACTGTCACCATGAGCACTGTCACCATGAGCACTGTCACAGTGGGAACCTTCACCATGAGCACTCTCACCATGGGTACTGTCACCATCGGCAATTTCAACATGGGCACTGTCACCATGCGAACTGTCACCATGAGCACTATCACCATGAGCACTATCACCAAGGGCACTGTCACCGTGAGCACTGTCACATTGAGCACTGTCACAGTGGGCACTGTCACTATGAGCACTATCACAATGGGCACTGTCACCATAGGCACTGTCACCATGGACACTGTCACCATGAGCACTATCATTATGGGCAGTGCTACCATGAGGAATTTCACCATCGGAACTCCAACCAGGTACACCGCAAGCATGAGCACAGTGACCATGGGCAGTGCCACCATGAGCACTGTCACCATGGGCACTTTCAACATGGGCTCTGTCACCATGTGAACTGTCACCATGAGCACTATCACCATGAGCACTGTCTCCATGAGCATAGTCACCGTGGGCACTGTCGCCATGAGCACTGTCACCATGGGCACAGTTACCATGGGAACTGTCACCATGAGCACTATCACCATGAGCACTATCACCATGGGTAGTGTCACCGTGAGCAAAATCACCATGGGCACTGTCACTGTGAGCACTATTAACATGGGTATTATCACCAAGGGCACTGTCACCGTGAGCACTGTCACCATGAGCACTGTCACCGTGGGCACTGTCACCATGAGCACTGTCATCATGGGCACTGTCACCATGGACACTGTCACCATGAACACTATCACCATGGGCAGTGCCACCATAAGGAATTTCACCATGGGAACTCCAACCATGTACACTGCCAGCATGAGCACAGTCACCATGGGCAATGTCACCATGAGCACTGCCATCATGGGGACTTTCAACATGGGCACTGTCACCATACGAACTATCACCATGAGCACTATCACCATGAGCAGTATTACCATGAACACTATCACCAAGGGCATTGTCAATGTGAGCACTATCACCGTGAGCAATATCACCATGAGCACTGTCACCATGAGCATTGTCACCGTGGGCAATGTCACCATGGGCACTGCAACCATGGGAACTGTCTTCATGAGCACTGTCACCGTGAGCACTATCACCATGGGTAGTGTCACCATGAACAATATCAACATGGATGCTGTCACCGTGAGCACTATTACTATGGGCACTATCACCATGGGCACTGTAACTGTGAGCACTGTAACCATGAGCACTGTCACCGTGGGCGCTGTCAACATGAGCACTGTCTCCATGGGCATTGTCAACATGAACATTGTCACCATGGGAACTCTCACCATGAGCACTGTCACCATGGGCAATTTCAACATGAGCACTGTCACCATGCACACTGTCACCATGGGCACTCTCACCATAGGCACTGTCACCATGGACACTGTCACCATGGGCACTGTCACCATGAGCACTGTCACCATGGGAACTGTCACCATGAGCACTGCCACCATGGGAAATGTCACTATGGGCAGTGTCACCATGGGCACTGTCACCATGGGCAGTGTCACCATGAGCACTATTACCATGAGCACCATCACCATGAGCACTATCTCCATGGGCACTGTCACATTGAGAACTATTACCATGGATACTATCACCAAAGGCACTGTCATCGTGAGCACTATCACCATGAGCACTGTCACTGTGGGCATTGCCACCATGAGCACTGTCATCATGGCCACTGTCACCATGCGAACTGCCACCCTGAGCACTATCACAGTGGGCACTGTCACCATGAGCACTGTCACCATAGGCACTGTATCCATGGTAACTGTCACCATTGGCACTATCACGGTGAGCACTATCACCATGGGAACTGTCACCATGGGAAAGGTCACCATGCGCACTGTAACCATTGGCACTGCCACAGTGAGAACTGTCACAGTGAGCACTATCACCATGGGCACTGTCACCATGTGCACTGTCACCATGGGAACTCTCACCATGAGCACTGTCACCATGGGAAATGTCACTATGGGCAGTGTCACCATGTGCACTGTCACCATCGGTAGTGTCAACACGAGCACTATTACCATGAGCACTATCACCGTGAGCACTGTCACCGTGGGCCATGTCACCATGTGCACTGTAACCATGGGCACTGTCACCATGGGAAATGTCACCATGCGCACTGTCACCATAGGCACTGTCACCATGGACACTGTCACCATGAACACTATCATCATGGGCACTGCCAGCATAAGGAATTTCACCATGGGAACTCCAACCATGTACACCGCCAGCATGAGCACAGTCACCATGAGCAGTGTCACCATGAGCACTGCCATCATGGGGACTTTCAACATGGGCACTGTCACCATGCGAACTATCACCACCAGCACTATCACCATGAGCAGTATTACCATGAACACTATCACCAAGGACACTGTCAACGTGAGCACTATCACCGTGAGCACTATAACCATGAGCACTGTCACCGTGAGCAGTGTCACCGTGGGCACTGTTACCGTGTGCACTGTCAACATGAGCACTGTCACCATGGGAAATGTCACCATTTGCACTGTCACCGAGGGCACTGTCACCATGAGCACTATCACCATGGGAACTGTCACCATGGGAACGGTCACCATGGGCACACTCAAGATGAGCACTGTCACCATGGGAACTCTCACCATGAGCACTGTCACCATGGGAAATGTCACCATGGGCACTGTCACCATGAGCACTATCATCATGGGCAGTGCCACCATGAGGAATTTCACCATGAGAACTCCAACCATGTACACTGCCAGCTTTAGCACTGTCAACATGGGCTGTGTCACCATGAGCACTGTCACCATGGGCACTGTTACCATGCAAACTTTTACCATGAGCACTGTCACCATGGGCAATGTCACCATGAGCACTGTCACCGTGTGCACTGTCATCATGGGAACTGTCATCATGAGCACTATCACCGTGAGGACAATAACCATGGGCAGTGTCACCGTGAGCAATATCACCATGAACACTGTCACCATGAGCACTGTCATCATCGACACTGTCACCATGGGGACTGTCACTATTACAACTGTCACTGGGGGCACTATCACCGTGAGCACTATCACAATGGGCACTGTCACCATAGGCACTGTCTCCATGGACACTGTCACCATGAACACTATCATCATGGGCAGTGCCAACATGAGGAATTTCAGCTTGGGAACTCCAACCATGTACATCGGCAGCTTTAGAACAGTCACCATGGGCTGTGTCACCATGAGCACTGTCACCATGGGGACTGTCACCATGCGAACTGTCACCATGAACACTGTCACCATGGGAACTGTCACCATGAGCACTATCACCGTGAGGACTATAACCATGGGCACTGTCACAGTGAGCAATATCACCATGAACACTGTAACCATGGGAAATGTCACCTTGGGCACTGTCACCTTGTGCACTGTCAACATGAGCACTGTCACCATGGGAATTGTCACCATGGGCACTGTCACCATGGGCAGTGTCATCATGAGCACTGTCACCAAGTGCACTCTCACGATGGACACTGTCACCATGAGCACTATCATCATGGGCAGTGCCACCATGAGGAATTTCACCATGGGAACTCCAACCATGTACACCGCCAGCATGAGCACAGTCACCATGGGCAGTGTCACCATGAGCAATGTCACCATGGGCACTTTCGACATGGGCAATGTCACCATGGACACTGTCATCATGAGCTCTGTTACCATGGGAAATGTCACCATGAGCACTGTCATCTTGGGAACTGCCACCATGGACACTGCCCCCATGAGCACTGTAACCAATGTCACTGCCACAGTGAGCACTGTCACCGTGAACACTGTCACCATGGGAACTTTCACCATGTGCACTGTCAATATGGGAACTCTCACCATGAGCACTGTCACCATGGGAAATGTCACTATGGGCAGTGTCTCCATGGGCACTGTCACCATGGGCAGTGTCACCATGAGCAGTATTACCATGAGCGCTATCACCAAGGGCAGTGTCACTGTGAGCAATATCAACATGGGCAACGTCACCGTGAGCACTATTACAATGGGCACTATCGCCATGAGAACTATCACCGTGATCACTGTCACCGTGGGGATTGTCACCATGTACACTGTCACCATGAGCACTGTCACCATGAGCACTATCATCATGGGCATTGCCACCATAAGAAATTTCCCCATGGGAACTCCAACCATGTACACCGCCAGCATGATCACAGTCACCATGGGCAGTGTCACCATGAGCACTCTCAACATGAGCACTATCACCATGAACACTATCACCGTGGGCATTGTCACCGTGACCACTATCACCATGGGCAGTGTCACTGTGAGCAATATCACTATGGGCACTTTCATGTGAGCACTATTACCATGGGTACTATCAGCAAGGGCACTCTCACTGTGAGCACTGTCACTATGAGCACTGTCATCATGAACTCTGTTACCATGGGAAATATCGCCATGAGCACTGTCATCTTGGAAACCGCCACCATGGACACTGCCACCATGAACAATGTTACCATTGGCACTGCCACAGTGAGCACGGTCACCGTGAGCACTGTCACCATGGGAACTGTCACCATGTGCACTGTCACCATGGGAACTCTCACCATGAGCACTGTCACCATAAGAAATGTCACTATCGGGAGTGTCACCATGGGCACTGTCACCATGGGCAGTGTCACCATGAGCACTATTACCATGAACACTATCACCATGAGCACTATCACCAAGGCCAGTGTCACCCTGAGCGCTATCACCGTGAGCACTATCACCATGGGCAGTGTCACCATGAGCAATATCAACATGGGCACTGTCACGGTGAGCACTATTACAATGGTCACTATCGCCATGAGCACTATCACCGTGAGCATTGTCACTGTGGGCATTGTCACCGTGTGCACGGTCACCATGAGCACTGTCACCATGAGCACTATCACCATGGGAACTCTCACCATCGGAAGGGTCACCATGGGCAATGTCAACCTGAGCACTCTCAACATGAGAACTCTCACCATGAGCACTGTCACCATGGGAAATGTCACCATGGACACTGTCACCATGAACACTATCATCATGGGTAGTGCCACCATAAGGAATTTCACCATGGGAACTCCAACCATGTACAACGCCAGCATGAGCACATTCACCATGGGCAGTGTCACAATGAGCACTGCCACCATGGGCACTTTCATCATGGGCACTGTCACCATGCGAACCGTCACCGTGAGCACTATTACCATGAGCACTATCACCAAGGGCACTGTCAGCGTGAGCACTATCACCGTGAGCACTATCACCGTGAGCACTGTCACCATGAGAAATTTCACAGTGGGCACTGTCACGATGAGCACTGTCACCAAGGGCATTGTCAACATAAGCATTGTCATCATGGGAACTCTCACCATGAGCACTATCACCATGGGAAATGTCACCATGGGCACTGTCACCATAGGTATTGTCACCATGGACACTCTCACCATGAGCACTATCATCATGGGCATTGCCACCATAAGGAATTTCACCATGGGAACTCCAACCATGTACACCGCCAGCATGAGCACATTCACCATGGGCCGTGTCACCATGAGCACTATCACCATGAGCACTGTCACCATGGGCACTATCACCATGGGAACTGTCACCACCGGAACGGTCACCATGGACACTGTTAAGGTTAGCACTGTCACCATGGAAACTCTCACCATGAGCATTGTCACCGTGGGCACTGTCAACATGAGCACTGTCACCTTGGACACCGTCACCATGGGCACTGTCACCATGGGCACTGTCACCATGGACACTGTCACCATGGGCACTGTCACCATGGGCACTTTCAACATGGGCACTCTCACCATAGGCACTGTCACCGTGGACACTGTCACCATGGGCACTTTCACCATGAGCACTATCATCATGGGCAGTGCCACCATAAGGAATTTCACCATTGTAACACCAACCATGTACACCGCCAGCATGAGCACAGTCAACATGGGGACTGTCAACATGAGCACTGTCACCATGTGAAATGTCTCCATGAACACTATCACCATGAGCACTATCACCAAGGGCACTGTCACCATGAGCACTATCACCGTGAACACTATCACCATGAGCACTGTCACCATGAGCACTATCACCATGGGCAGTGTCACTGTGAACACTATTACCATGGATACTATCACGAAGGGCACTGTCACCGTGACCACTATCACAATGGGCACTCTCACTATAGGCACTGTCACCATCAACACTATCATCATGGGCAGTGCCACCATGAGGAATTTCACCATGGGAACTCCAACCATGTACATCGGCAGCTTTAGCACAGTCACCATGGGCTGTGTCACCATGTGCACTGTCACCATGGGCAGTGTCACCAAGCGAACTGTCACCATGAGCACTGTCACCGTGGGCAATGTCACCATGAGCACAGTCACTGCGGGCACTGTCACCATGGGAACTGTCACCATGAGCACTATCACCGTGAGGACTATAACCATGGGCACTGTGACCGTGAGCAATATCACCATGAACACTGTCACCATGGGAAATGTCACCGTGGGCAATGTCACCGTGTGCACTGTCAACATGAGCACTGTCACCATGGGAAATGTCACCATGGGCACTGTCACCATGGGCAGGGTCATCATGAGCACTGTCACCATGGGCACTCTCATGATGGACACTGTCACCATGAGCACTATCATCATGGGCAGGGCAACCATGAGGAATTTCACCATGGGAACTCCAGCCATGTATACCGCCAGCTTGAGCACTGTCACCATGGGCACTTTCAACATGGCCACTGTCACCATGTACACTGTCACCATGGACACTGTCATCATGAGCTCTGTTTCCATGGGAAATGTCACCATGAGCACTGTCATCTTGGGAACTGCCACCATGGACACTGCCACCATGAGCACTGTAACCATTGGCTCTGCCACAGTGAGCATTGTCACCGTGAGCACTGTCACCATGGGAACTCTCACCATGAGCACTGTCACCATGGGAAATGTCATTATGGGCAGTGTCACCATGGGCACTGTCACCGTGAGCACTGTCTCCATGAGCACTATTACCATGAACACTATCACCATGAGCACTATCACCAAGGGCATTGTCACCATGAGCACTATCACCGTGAGCACTATCACCATGGGCAGTGTTACCTTGAGCAATATCAGCATGGGCACTGTCACGGTGAGCACTATTACAATGGGCACTTTCCCCTTGAGCACTATCACCGTGAGCACTGTCATCGTGGGCATTGTCACCATGTGCACTGTCCCCATGAGCACTGTCACCATGAGCACTATCACCATGGGTACTGTCACCATGGGAACGGTCACCATGGGCAATGTCAACATGAGCACTATCACCATGCGAACTGTCACCATGAGCACTATCACTAAGGGCACTGTCACCATGAGCACTGTCACCATGAGCACTGTCACAGTGGGAACCTTCACCATGAGCACTCTCACCATGGGTACTGTCACCATCGGCAATTTCAACATGGGCACTGTCACCATGCGAACTGTCACCATGTACACTATCATCATGGGCAGTGCCACCATGAGGAATTTCAACATGGGAACACCAACCCTGTACACCGCCAGCATGAGCACAGTCACCATGGGCATTATCACCATGAGCACTGTCACCGTGGGAACTTTCAACATGGGCACTATCAGCATGTGAACTGTCACCATGGGCAGTGTCACCATGAGCACTATCACCAAAGGCACTGTCAACGTGAGCACTATCACCATGAGCACTATTACCATGGGCAGTGTCACCGTGAGCAATATCACCATGGGCAGTGTCACCATGGGCACTATCACCATGAGCACTATCACCAAGGGAACTGTCACCGTGAGCACTATCATCGTGAGCACTCTCACCCTGAACACTGTCACCATGAGCACTGTCACCATGAGCACTGTCACAGTGGGAACCTTCACCATGAGCACTCTCACCATGGGTACTGTCACCATCGGCAATTTCAACATGGGCACTGTCACCATGCGAACTGTCACCATGAGCACTATCACCATGAGCACTATCACCAAGGGCACTGTCACCGTGAGCACTGTCACATTGAGCACTGTCACAGTGGGCACTGTCACTATGAGCACTATCACAATGGGCACTGTCACCATAGGCACTGTCACCATGGACACTGTCACCATGAGCACTATCATTATGGGCAGTGCTACCATGAGGAATTTCACCATCGGAACTCCAACCAGGTACACCGCAAGCATGAGCACAGTGACCATGGGCAGTGCCACCATGAGCACTGTCACCATGGGCACTTTCAACATGGGCTCTGTCACCATGTGAACTGTCACCATGAGCACTATCACCATGAGCACTGTCTCCATGAGCATAGTCACCGTGGGCACTGTCGCCATGAGCACTGTCACCATGGGCACAGTTACCATGGGAACTGTCACCATGAGCACTATCACCATGAGCACTATCACCATGGGTAGTGTCACCGTGAGCAAAATCACCATGGGCACTGTCACTGTGAGCACTATTAACATGGGTATTATCACCAAGGGCACTGTCACCGTGAGCACTGTCACCATGAGCACTGTCACCGTGGGCACTGTCACCATGAGCACTGTCATCATGGGCACTGTCACCATGGACACTGTCACCATGAACACTATCACCATGGGCAGTGCCACCATAAGGAATTTCACCATGGGAACTCCAACCATGTACACTGCCAGCATGAGCACAGTCACCATGGGCAATGTCACCATGAGCACTGCCATCATGGGGACTTTCAACATGGGCACTGTCACCATACGAACTATCACCATGAGCACTATCACCATGAGCAGTATTACCATGAACACTATCACCAAGGGCATTGTCAATGTGAGCACTATCACCGTGAGCAATATCACCATGAGCACTGTCACCATGAGCATTGTCACCGTGGGCAATGTCACCATGGGCACTGCAACCATGGGAACTGTCTTCATGAGCACTGTCACCGTGAGCACTATCACCATGGGTAGTGTCACCATGAACAATATCAACATGGATGCTGTCACCGTGAGCACTATTACTATGGGCACTATCACCATGGGCACTGTAACTGTGAGCACTGTAACCATGAGCACTGTCACCGTGGGCGCTGTCAACATGAGCACTGTCTCCATGGGCATTGTCAACATGAACATTGTCACCATGGGAACTCTCACCATGAGCACTGTCACCATGGGCAATTTCAACATGAGCACTGTCACCATGCACACTGTCACCATGGGCACTCTCACCATAGGCACTGTCACCATGGACACTGTCACCATGGGCACTGTCACCATGAGCACTGTCACCATGGGAACTGTCACCATGAGCACTGCCACCATGGGAAATGTCACTATGGGCAGTGTCACCATGGGCACTGTCACCATGGGCAGTGTCACCATGAGCACTATTACCATGAGCACCATCACCATGAGCACTATCTCCATGGGCACTGTCACATTGAGAACTATTACCATGGATACTATCACCAAAGGCACTGTCATCGTGAGCACTATCACCATGAGCACTGTCACTGTGGGCATTGCCACCATGAGCACTGTCATCATGGCCACTGTCACCATGCGAACTGCCACCCTGAGCACTATCACAGTGGGCACTGTCACCATGAGCACTGTCACCATAGGCACTGTATCCATGGTAACTGTCACCATTGGCACTATCACGGTGAGCACTATCACCATGGGAACTGTCACCATGGGAAAGGTCACCATGCGCACTGTAACCATTGGCACTGCCACAGTGAGAACTGTCACAGTGAGCACTATCACCATGGGCACTGTCACCATGTGCACTGTCACCATGGGAACTCTCACCATGAGCACTGTCACCATGGGAAATGTCACTATGGGCAGTGTCACCATGTGCACTGTCACCATCGGTAGTGTCAACACGAGCACTATTACCATGAGCACTATCACCGTGAGCACTGTCACCGTGGGCCATGTCACCATGTGCACTGTCACCATGAGCAATATCACCATGGGAACTGTCACCATGGGCACTGTCAACGTGAGCACTGTCAGCATGGAAACTCTCACCAGGAGCACTGTCTCCATCGGAAATGTCACCATGGACACTGTTCACCATGGGAAGTGTCACCATGAGCACTGTCACCATGGGGACTGTCACTATGGACACTGTCTCCATCGGCACTCTCACCATGGGCACTGTCACTGTGGAAAATGTCACCATGGGCACTGTAACCATCTACACGGTCCCGAGGAGCACTATCACCATGGAAACTGTATCCATCAGCATTGTCCCCATGGGCACTGTCAACATGAGCACTGTCATCCATCAGCACTGTCACCATGGGACCTCTCACTATGAGGACTGTCACAATTGGAAATGTCACTATGGGTATTGTCACCAAGGGCACTGTCACCATGGGCACTGTCAACATGAGCACTGTCACCATGGGCACTGTCACCATGGGCACTATCACTAAAGGCACTGTCAACGTGAGCACTATCACCATGAGCACTATTACCATGGGCAGTGTCACCGTGAGCAATATCACCATGGGCAGTGTCACCATGGGCACTATCACCATGAGCACTATCACCAAGGGAACTGTCACCGTGAGCACTATCATCGTGAGCACTCTCACCCTGAGCACTGTCACCATGAGCACTGTCACCATGAGCACTGTCACAGTGGGAACCTTCACCATGAGCACTCTCACCATGGGTACTGTCACCATGAGCACTATCACCGTGAGCACGATCACCATGTGTAGTGTCACCATGAGCAATATCACCATGGGCACTGTCAACATGAGCACTATTACCATGGGCAATATCACCATGAGCACTATCACCGTGAGCACTGTCACCGTGGGCACTGTCACCGTGTGCACTGTCCCCATGAGCACTGTCACCATGAGCACTATCACCATGAGAACTGTCACCATGGGAATGGTCACCATGGGCACTCTCAACATGAGCACTGTCACCATGGGAACTCTCACCATGAGCACTGTCACCATGGCCAGTGTCACCATGGCCACTCTCACCATAAGCATTGTCTCCAAGGGAAATGTCACCATGGGCACTCTCAGCATGTGCACTGTCACAATGCGCACTGTCATCATGGGCACTGCCACCATGAGAACTTTCACCATGGGAATTCCCACCATGGATATGGCCACCTTGAGCACTGTCACCATGAGCACGGTCACCATGGGCACTGTCACCATGGGCACTCTCACCATGGGCACTGTTGACCATGGACACTGTCACCATGGGCACTGTGAACAAGAGCACTGTCACCATGGGAACTCTCACCATGAGCACTGTCACCATGGGCACTGCCACCATGGGCACATTCAAAATGGGCACTGTCACCATGTGAACTGTCACCGTGAGCACTATTAACATGGGTACTATCACCAAGGGCACTTTTACCGTGAGCAGTGTCACAATGAGCACTGTCACCGTGGGCACTGTCACCATGAGCACTGTCATCATGGGCAGTGTCACCATAGGAACTGTCACCATGAGCACTGTCACTGTGGGCACTATCACCGTGAACACTATCACAATGGGCTCTGTCACCATAGGCACTGTCACCATGGACACTGTCACCATGAGCACTATCATTATGGGCAGTGCTACCATGAGCAATTTCACCATCGGAACTCCAACCATGTACACCGCCAGCATGAGCACAGTCAACATGGGCAGTGTCACCATGAGCACTTTCACCATGGGCACTTTCAACATGGGCCCTATCACCATGCGAACTGTCACCATGAGCACTATCATCATGAGCACTGTCACCATGAGCACTATCACCGTGAGCACTGTCACCATGAGCATAGTCACCATGGGCACTGTCACAATGAGCACTATGACCGTGTGCACTATCACCATAGGCAGTGTCACCGTGAGCAATATCACCATGGGCACTCTCACCGTGACCACTATGACCATGGGTACTATCACCAAGGGGACTGTCACCATGAGCACTGTCACCATGAGCAATGTCACCGTGGGCACTGTCACCATGAGCACTGTCATCATGGGCACTGTCACCATCGAACTGTCACCATTAGAACTGTCACTGAGGGCACTATCACCATGATAACTATCACAATGGACACTGTCACCATAGGCACTGTCACCATGGACACTGTCACCATGAACACTATCATCATGGGCAGTGCCACCATGAGGAATTTCACCATGGGAACTCCAACCATGTACACCGCCAGCTTTAGCACAGTCACCATGGGTTGTGTGACCATGAGCATTGTAACCATGGGCACTGTCACCATGCGAACTCTCACCATGAGCACTGTCACCGTGGGCAATGTCACCATGAGCACTTTCACCATGGGAACTGTCACCATGAACACTATCACCGTGAGCACTATAACCATGGGCAGTGTCACCATGAGCAATATTACCATTAACATTATCACCGTGAGCACTGTCACTGTGGGCACTGTCACCGTGTGCACTGTCAACATGAGCACTGTCACCATGGGAAATATCACCTTGGGCACTGTCACCATGGGCAGTGTCACCATTAGCATTGTTACCATGGGCACTCTCACGATGTACACTGTCACCATGAGCACCATTATCATGGGTAGTGCCACCATGAGGAATTTCACCATGGGAACTCCAACCTTCTACACCGCCAGCATGAGCACAGTCACTATGGGCAGTGTCACCATGAGAACTGTTACCATGGGCAATTTCAACATGGCCACTGTCACCATGTGCACTGTCACCATGGACACTGTCATCCTGAGTTCTGTTACCATGGGCAGTGTCACCATGAGCACTGTCACCATGACCACTTTCATCATGGGCACTATCATCATGGGCAGTGCTACCATGAAGAATTTCACCATCGGAATTCCAACCAGGTACACAGCCAGCATGAGCACATTCACCATGGGCATTATCACCATGAGCACTGTCACCATGGGCACTTTCAACATGGGCCCTGTCAGCATGCGAACTGTCACCATGAGCACTATCACCGTGAGCACGGTCTCCATGAGCATAATCACCATGGGCACTGTCACCATGAGCACTGTCACCATGGGCACTGTAACCTTGGGAACCGTCACCATGAGCACTATCACCATGGGCAGTGTCACCGTGAGCAATATCACCATGGGCACTGTCACCGTGAGCACTATTAACAAGGATACTATCACCAAGGTCACTGTCACCGTGAGCACTGTCACCGTGAGCACTGTGACCATGAGCACTGTCACCGTGGGCACTGTCACCATGAGCACTGTCATCATGGGAACTGTCACCATGGGGACTGTCACCATTAGCACTGTCACTGTGGGCACTATCACCGTGAGCACAATCACAATGGGCACTGTCACCATACGCACTGTCACCATGGACAATGTCACCATGAACACTATCATCATGGGCAGTGCCACCATAAGGAATTTCACCATGGGAACTCCAACCATGTACACTCCCAGCATGAGCACAGTCACCATGGGCAGTGTCACCATGAGCACTGCCACCATGGGCACTTTCGACATGGGCACTGTCACCATGCGAACTATCACCATGAGCAATTTCACCATGAGCAGTATTACCATGTGCACTATCACCAAGGGCACTGTCAATGTGAGCACTGTCACCGTGAGGACTATCACCATGAGCACTGTCACCATGAGCATTTTCACCGTGGGCACTGTCACCAGTAGCACTGTCACCATGGGCACTGTAACCATGGGAACTGTCACCATGAGCACTATCAACGTGAGCACTATCACCATAGGAAGTGTCACCGTGAACAGTATCACCATGGGTACTGTCACCATGAGCACTATTACCATGGGCACTATCACCATGGGCATTGTCACTGTGAGCACTGCCACCATGAGCACTGTCACTGTGGGCACTGTCAACATGAGCACTGTCACCATGGGAACTGTCACCATGAGCACTGTCATCATTAGCACTATCATCATGGGCACTGTCAAAGTGAGCACTATTACCATGGGTACTACCACCTAGGGTACTGTCACTGTGAGCACTGTCACCATGAGCACTGTCACCGTGGGCAGTGTCAACATGAGCACTGTCACCATGGGCACTGTCACCATGGGAAATGTCACCATGCGCACTGTCACCATAGGCACTGTCACCATGGACACTGTCACCATGAACACTATCATCATGGGCACTGCCAGCATAAGGAATTTCACCATGGGAACTCCAACCATGTACACCACCAGCATGAGCACAGTCACCATGAGCAGTGTCACCATGAGCACTGCCATCATGGGGACTTTCAACATGGGCACTGTCACCATGCGAACTATCACCACCAGCACTATCACCATGAGCAGTATTACCATGAACACTATCACCAAGGACACTGTCAACGTGAGCACTATCACCGTGAGCACTATAACCATGAGCACTGTCACCGTGAGCAGTGTCACCGTGGGCACTGTTACCGTGTGCACTGTCAACATGAGCACTGTCACCATGGGAAATGTCACCATTTGCACTGTCACCGAGGGCACTGTCACCATGAGCACTATCACCATGGGAACTGTCACCATGGGAACGGTCACCATGGGCACACTCAAGATGAGCACTGTCACCATGGGAACTCTCACCATGAGCACTGTCACCATGGGAAATGTCACCATGGGCACTGTCACCATGAGCACTATCATCATGGGCAGTGCCACCATGAGGAATTTCACCATGAGAACTCCAACCATGTACACTGCCAGCTTTAGCACTGTCAACATGGGCTGTGTCACCATGAGCACTGTCACCATGGGCACTGTTACCATGCAAACTTTTACCATGAGCACTGTCACCATGGGCAATGTTACCATGAGCACTGTCACCGTGTGCACTGTCATCATGGGAACTGTCATCATGAGCACTATCACCGTGAGGACAATAACCATGGGCAGTGTCACCGTGAGCAATATCACCATGAACACTGTCACCATGAGCACTGTCATCATCGACACTGTCACCATGGGGACTGTCACTATTACAACTGTCACTGTGGGCACTATCACCGTGAGCACTATCACAATGGGCACTGTCACCATAGGCACTGTCTCCATGGACACTGTCACCATGAACACTATCATCATGGGCAGTGCCAACATGAGGAATTTCAGCTTGGGAACTCCAACCATGTACATCGGCAGCTTTAGAACAGTCACCATGGGCTGTGTCACCATGAGCACTGTCACCATGGGGACTGTCACCATGCGAACTGTCACCATGAACACTGTCACCATGGGAACTGTCACCATGAGCACTATCACCGTGAGGACTATAACCATGGGCACTGTCACAGTGAGCAATATCACCATGAACACTGTAACCATGGGAAATGTCACCTTGGGCACTGTCACCTTGTGCACTGTCAACATGAGCACTGTCACCATGGGAATTGTCACCATGGGCACTGTCACCATGGGCAGTGTCATCATGAGCACTGTCACCAAGTGCACTCTCACGATGGACACTGTCACCATGAGCACTATCATCATGGGCAGTGCCACCATGAGGAATTTCACCATGGGAACTCCAACCATGTACACCGCCAGCATGAGCACAGTCACCATGGGCAGTGTCACCATGAGCAATGTCACCATGGGCACTTTCGACATGGGCAATGTCACCATGGACACTGTCATCATGAGCTCTGTTACCATGGGAAATGTCACCATGAGCACTGTCATCTTGGGAACTGCCACCATGGACACTGCCCCCATGAGCACTGTAACCAATGTCACTGCCACAGTGAGCACTGTCACCGTGAACACTGTCACCATGGGAACTTTCACCATGTGCACTGTCAATATGGGAACTCTCACCATGAGCACTGTCACCATGGGAAATGTCACTATGGGCAGTGTCTCCATGGGCACTGTCACCATGGGCAGTGTCACCATGAGCAGTATTACCATGAGCGCTATCACCAAGGGCAGTGTCACTGTGAGCAATATCAACATGGGCAACGTCACCGTGAGCACTATTACAATGGGCACTATCGCCATGAGAACTATCACCGTGATCACTGTCACCGTGGGGATTGTCACCATGTACACTGTCACCATGAGCACTGTCACCATGAGCACTATCATCATGGGCATTGCCACCATAAGAAATTTCCCCATGGGAACTCCAACCATGTACACCGCCAGCATGATCACAGTCACCATGGGCAGTGTCACCATGAGCACTCTCAACATGAGCACTATCACCATGAACACTATCACCGTGGGCATTGTCACCGTGACCACTATCACCATGGGCAGTGTCACCGTGAGCAATATCACTATGGGCACTTTCATGTGAGCACTATTACCATGGGTACTATCAGCAAGGGCACTCTCACTGTGAGCACTGTCACTATGAGCACTGTCACCGTGGGCACTGTCACCATGAGCACTGTCATCATGGGCACTGTCAGCATGCGAACTGCCACCATGAGCACTATCACCGTGGGCACTGTCACCATGAGAACTGTCACCATGGGCACTGTATCCATGGGAACTGTCACCCTGGGCACTATCACGGTGAGCACTATCACCATGGGAACTGTCACCATGGGAACGGTCACCATGGGCACTATCAAGGTGAGAACTGTCACCATGGGTACTCTCACCATGAGCACTGTCGCCGTGGGCACTGTCAACATGAGCACTGTCACCATGGACACTATCACCATGGGCACTGTCACCATGGGCACTGTCACCATTGGCACTGTCAACATCAACACTGTCACCATGGGAACTCTCACCATGAGCACTGTCACATTGGGAAATGTCACCATGGGCACAGTCACCATGGGAAATGTCACCATGGGCACTGTCACCATGGGCACTGTCACTATGGACACTGTCCCAGTGAGCGCTATCATCATGGGCAGTGCCACCATGAGGAATTTCACCATGAGAATTCCAACCATGTACACCGCCAGCTTTAGCGCAGTCACCATGGGCTGTGTCACCATGAGCACTGTCACCATGGGCAATGTCAACATGCGAACTGTCACCATGAGCACTGTCACCGTGGGCAATGTCACCATGAGCACTATCATCATGGGCATTGCCACCATAAGGAATTTCACCATGGGAACTCCAACCATGTACACCACCAGCATGAGCACAGTCACCATGGGCAGTGCCAACATGAGCACTGTCACCATGGGCACTTTTAACATGGGCCCTGTTGCCATGCGAACTGTCACCATGAGCAGTATGTCTGTGAGCACTGTCACCATGAGCACAGTCACCGCGGGCACTGTCACCATGAGCACTGTCACCATGGGCACTGTAACCATGGGAACTGTCACCCTGAGCACTATCACCGTGAGCACTATCACCATGGGCAGTGTCACCGTGAGCAATATCACCATGGGCACTGTCACCGTGACCTCTATTACCATGGGTACTATCACCAAGGTTACTGTCACCGTGAGCACTGTCACCATGAGCAATGTCACCGTGGGAACTGTCACCATTAGAACTGTCACTGAGGGCACTATCACCGTGAGCACTATCACAATGGGCACTGTCACCATAGGCACTGTCACCATGGACATTGTCACGATGAACACTATCATCATGGGCAGTGCCACCATAAGGAATTTCACCATGAGAACTCCAAACATGTACACCGCCAGCAAGAGCACAGTCACCATGGGCAGTGTCACCATGAGCACTGCCTTCATGGAGACTTTCAACATGGGCACTGTCACCATGCGAACTATCACCATGAGCACTATCACCATGAGCACTATCACCAAGGTAACTGTCACCATGAGCACTATCACCATGAGCACTATCACCATGGGCACTGTAACCGTGAGCAATATTAACATGGGTACTATCACCAAAGGCACTGTCAAGGTGAGCACTGTCACCATGGACACTGTCACCATGGGCACACTCACCATGGTCACTGTCACCATGGGCACTGTCAACATGAGCACTGTCACCATGGGAAATGTCACTATGGGCAGTGTCACCATGGGCACTGTCACCATGGGCAGTGTCACCATGTGCACTATTACCATGAGCACTATCACCAAGGGCACTGTCACCGTGAGCACTTTCACCGTGAGCACTATCACAGTGGGAACTTTTACCATGAGCACTATCATCATGGGCACTGTCACCATAGGAACTGTCACAATGAGCACTGTCACTTTGGGCACTATCACCATGAGCACTATCACAATGGGCACTGTCACCATAGGCACTGTCACCATGGACACTTTCACCGTGAGCACTATCATCATGGGCAGTGCTACCATGAGGAATTTCATCATCGGAACTCCAACCATGTACACCGCCCGCATGAGCACAGTCACCATGGGCAGTGCCACCATGAGCAGTGTCACCATGGGCACTTTCAACATGGGCTCTGTCACCATGCGAACTGTCACCTTGAGCACTATCACCGTGAGCACTGTCACCATGAGCATAGTCACCGTGAGCACTGTCAGCATGAGCACTGTCACCATGGGCACTGTAACCATGGGAACTGTCACCATGAGCACTATCACCTTGAGCACTATCACCATGGGCGGTGTCACCATGAGCAATATCACCATGGGCAATGTCACCATGAGCACTTTTACCATGGGTACTATCACCAAGGGCACTGTCACCATGAGCACTGTCACCATGAGCACTGTCACCGTGGGCACTGTCACCATAAGCACTGTCATCATGGGCACTGTCACCATTGGAACTGTCACCATTAGAACTGTCCCTGTGGGCCCTATCACCGTCAGCACTATCACAATGGGAACTGTCACCATAGGCAATGTCACCATGGACACTGTCACCATGAGCACTATCATTATGGGCAGTGCCACCATGAGGAATTTCACCATGGGATCTCCAAGCAGGTACACAGCCAGCATGAGCATAGTCACCATGGGCAGTGACACCATGAGCAGTGTCACCATGGGCACTTTCAACATGGCCACTGTCACCATGGGCACTGTCTCCATAGACACTGTCATCATGAGCTCTCTTACCATGGGAAATGTCACCATGAGCACTGTCATCTTGGGAACTGCCACCTTGGACACTGCCACCATGAGCACTGTAACCATTGGCACTGCCACAGTGAGCGCTGTCACCATGGGAACTGTCACCGTGAGCACTATTACCATGAGTACTATCATCAAGGGCACTGTCACCGTGAGCACTGTCACTATGAGCATTGTCAGAATGGGCATTGTCACCATGAGCACTGTCATCATGGGCAGTGTCACCGTGAGCAATATCTCCATGGGCACTGTAACCATGGGAATGTCACCGTGAGCACTATCACCATGGGCAGCGTCACCGTGAGCAATATCACCATGGGCCATGTCAACGTGACCACTATTACCATGGGTACTATCACCAAGGGCACTGTCACCGTGAGCACTCTCACCATGAGAAATGTCACCGTGGGCACTGTCACCATGAGCACGGTCATCATGGGCACTGTCACCATGGAATTGTCACCATTAGAACTGTCACTGAGGGCACTATCACCGAGAGCACTATCACAATGGACACTGTCACCATAGGCACTGTCACCATGGACACTGTCACCATCAACACTATCATCATGGGCAGTGCCACCATGAGGAATTTCACCATGGGAACTCCAACCATGTACACCGCCAGCTTTAGCACAGTCACCATGGGTTGTGTGACCATGAGCACTGTAACCATGGGCACTGTCACCATGCGAACTCTCACCATGAGCACTGTCACCGTGGGCAATGTCACCATGAGCACTATCACCGTGGGCACTGTCACCTTGGGAACTGTCACCATGAGCACTATCACTGTGAGCACTATAACCATGGGCAGTGTCACCATGAGCAATATTTCCATTAACACTATCACCGTGAGCACTGTCACTGTCGGCACTGTCACCGTGTGCACTGTCAAAATGAGCACTGTCACCATGGGAATATCACCTTGGGCACTGTCACCATGGGCAGTTTCACCATGAGCATTGTTACCATGGGCACTCTCACGATGTACACTGTCACCATGAGCACTATTATCATGGGTAGTGCCACCATGAGGAATTTCACCATGGGAACTCCAACCTTGTTCAACGCCAGCATGAGCACAGTCACCATGGGCAGTGTCACCATAAACACTGTCACCATGGGCAATTTCAACATGGCCACTCTCACCATGGGCACTGTCACCATGGACACTGTCATCCTGAGTTCTGTTACCATGGGAAATGTCACCATGAGCACTGTCCTCTTGGGAACTGCCACCATGGACACTGTCACCATGAGCACTGTCACCATCGGAACTGTCACCATGTGCACTGTCACCATGGGAACTCTCACCATGAGCACTGTCACCATGGGAAATGTCACTTTGGGCAGTGTCACCATGGGCACTGTCACCATGGGCAGCGTAAACATGAGCAGTATTACCATGAGCACTATCACCATGAGCACTATCACCATGGGAAGTGTCACCATGAGCAACATCAACATGGGCACGGTCACCATGAGCACTATTAAAATTGGCACTATCACCATGGGCACTATCAACGTGAGCAGTGTAAGTGTGGGCATTCTCACCGTGTGCACTGTCACCAATAGCACTGTCACCATGAGCACTATCACTTTGGGAACTGTCACCATGGGAACGGTCACAATGGGCAATGTCAACATTAGCACTGTCACCATGGCAATTCTCACAATGAGCACTGTCACCATGGGCACTGTCACCATGGGCACAGTCACCATGGGTACTGTCACCATGGGCACTTTCAAAGTGGGCACTGTCACCATGCGAACTGTCACCATGAGCACTGTCATCATGAACTCTGTTACCATGGGAAATATCGCCATGAGCACTGTCATCTTGGAAACCGCCACCATGGACACTGCCACCATGAACAATGTTACCATTGGCACTGCCACAGTGAGCACGGTCACCGTGAGCACTGTCACCATGGGAACTGTCACCATGTGCCCTGTCACCATGGGAACTCTCACCATGAGCACTGTCACCATAAGAAATGTCACTATCGGGAGTGTCACCATGGGCACTGTCACCATGGGCAGTGTCACCATGAGCACTATTACCATGAACACTATCACCATGAGCACTATCACCAAGGCCAGTGTCACCCTGAGCGCTATCACCGTGAGCACTATCACCATGGGCAGTGTCACCATGAGCAATATCAACATGGGCACTGTCACGGTGAGCACTATTACAATGGTCACTATCGCCATGAGCACTATCACCGTGAGCATTGTCACTGTGGGCATTGTCACCGTGTGCACGGTCACCATGAGCACTGTCACCATGAGCACTATCACCATGGGAACTCTCACCATCGGAAGGGTCACCATGGGCAATGTCAACCTGAGCACTCTCAACATGAGAACTCTCACCATGAGCACTGTCACCATGGGAAATGTCACCATGGACACTGTCACCATGAACACTATCATCATGGGTAGTGCCACCATAAGGAATTTCACCATGGGAACTCCAACCATGTACAACGCCAGCATGAGCACATTCACCATGGGCAGTGTCACAATGAGCACTGCCACCATGGGCACTTTCATCATGGGCACTGTCACCATGCGAACCGTCACCGTGAGCACTATTACCATGAGCACTATCACCAAGGGCACTGTCAGCGTGAGCACTATCACCGTGAGCACTATCACCGTGAGCACTGTCACCATGAGAAATTTCACAGTGGGCACTGTCACGATGAGCACTGTCACCAAGGGCATTGTCAACATAAGCATTGTCATCATGGGAACTCTCACCATGAGCACTATCACCATGGGAAATGTCACCATGGGCACTGTCACCATAGGTATTGTCACCATGGACACTCTCACCATGAGCACTATCATCATGGGCATTGCCACCATAAGGAATTTCACCATGGGAACTCCAACCATGTACACCGCCAGCATGAGCACATTCACCATGGGCCGTGTCACCATGAGCACTATCACCATGAGCACTGTCACCATGGGCACTATCACCATGGGAACTGTCACCACCGGAACGGTCACCATGGACACTGTTAAGGTTAGCACTGTCACCATGGAAACTCTCACCATGAGCATTGTCACCGTGGGCACTGTCAACATGAGCACTGTCACCTTGGACACCGTCACCATGGGCACTGTCACCATGGGCACTGTCACCATGGACACTGTCACCATGGGCACTGTCACCATGGGCACTTTCAACATGGGCACTCTCACCATAGGCACTGTCACCGTGGACACTGTCACCATGGGCACTTTCACCATGAGCACTATCATCATGGGCAGTGCCACCATAAGGAATTTCACCATTGTAACACCAACCATGTACACCGCCAGCATGAGCACAGTCAACATGGGGACTGTCAACATGAGCACTGTCACCATGTGAAATGTCTCCATGAACACTATCACCATGAGCACTATCACCAAGGGCACTGTCACCATGAGCACTATCACCGTGAACACTATCACCATGAGCACTGTCACCATGAGCACTATCACCATGGGCAGTGTCACTGTGAACACTATTACCATGGATACTATCACGAAGGGCACTGTCACCGTGACCACTATCACAATGGGCACTCTCACTATAGGCACTGTCACCATCAACACTATCATCATGGGCAGTGCCACCATGAGGAATTTCACCATGGGAACTCCAACCATGTACATCGGCAGCTTTAGCACAGTCACCATGGGCTGTGTCACCATGTGCACTGTCACCATGGGCAGTGTCACCAAGCGAACTGTCACCATGAGCACTGTCACCGTGGGCAATGTCACCATGAGCACAGTCACTGCGGGCACTGTCACCATGGGAACTGTCACCATGAGCACTATCACCGTGAGGACTATAACCATGGGCACTGTGACCGTGAGCAATATCACCATGAACACTGTCACCATGGGAAATGTCACCGTGGGCAATGTCACCGTGTGCACTGTCAACATGAGCACTGTCACCATGGGAAATGTCACCATGGGCACTGTCACCATGGGCAGGGTCATCATGAGCACTGTCACCATGGGCACTCTCATGATGGACACTGTCACCATGAGCACTATCATCATGGGCAGGGCAACCATGAGGAATTTCACCATGGGAACTCCAGCCATGTATACCGCCAGCTTGAGCACTGTCACCATGGGCACTTTCAACATGGCCACTGTCACCATGTACACTGTCACCATGGACACTGTCATCATGAGCTCTGTTTCCATGGGAAATGTCACCATGAGCACTGTCATCTTGGGAACTGCCACCATGGACACTGCCACCATGAGCACTGTAACCATTGGCTCTGCCACAGTGAGCATTGTCACCGTGAGCACTGTCACCATGGGAACTCTCACCATGAGCACTGTCACCATGGGAAATGTCATTATGGGCAGTGTCACCATGGGCACTGTCACCGTGAGCACTGTCTCCATGAGCACTATTACCATGAACACTATCACCATGAGCACTATCACCAAGGGCATTGTCACCATGAGCACTATCACCGTGAGCACTATCACCATGGGCAGTGTTACCTTGAGCAATATCAGCATGGGCACTGTCACGGTGAGCACTATTACAATGGGCACTTTCCCCTTGAGCACTATCACCGTGAGCACTGTCATCGTGGGCATTGTCACCATGTGCACTGTCCCCATGAGCACTGTCACCATGAGCACTATCACCATGGGTACTGTCACCATGGGAACGGTCACCATGGGCAATGTCAACATGAGCACTATCACCATGCGAACTGTCACCATGAGCACTATCACTAAGGGCACTGTCACCATGAGCACTGTCACCATGAGCACTGTCACAGTGGGAACCTTCACCATGAGCACTCTCACCATGGGTACTGTCACCATCGGCAATTTCAACATGGGCACTGTCACCATGCGAACTGTCACCATGTACACTATCATCATGGGCAGTGCCACCATGAGGAATTTCAACATGGGAACACCAACCCTGTACACCGCCAGCATGAGCACAGTCACCATGGGCATTATCACCATGAGCACTGTCACCGTGGGAACTTTCAACATGGGCACTATCAGCATGTGAACTGTCACCATGGGCAGTGTCACCATGAGCACTATCACCAAAGGCACTGTCAACGTGAGCACTATCACCATGAGCACTATTACCATGGGCAGTGTCACCGTGAGCAATATCACCATGGGCAGTGTCACCATGGGCACTATCACCATGAGCACTATCACCAAGGGAACTGTCACCGTGAGCACTATCATCGTGAGCACTCTCACCCTGAACACTGTCACCATGAGCACTGTCACCATGAGCACTGTCACAGTGGGAACCTTCACCATGAGCACTCTCACCATGGGTACTGTCACCATCGGCAATTTCAACATGGGCACTGTCACCATGCGAACTGTCACCATGAGCACTATCACCATGAGCACTATCACCAAGGGCACTGTCACCGTGAGCACTGTCACATTGAGCACTGTCACAGTGGGCACTGTCACTATGAGCACTATCACAATGGGCACTGTCACCATAGGCACTGTCACCATGGACACTGTCACCATGAGCACTATCATTATGGGCAGTGCTACCATGAGGAATTTCACCATCGGAACTCCAACCAGGTACACCGCAAGCATGAGCACAGTGACCATGGGCAGTGCCACCATGAGCACTGTCACCATGGGCACTTTCAACATGGGCTCTGTCACCATGTGAACTGTCACCATGAGCACTATCACCATGAGCACTGTCTCCATGAGCATAGTCACCGTGGGCACTGTCGCCATGAGCACTGTCACCATGGGCACAGTTACCATGGGAACTGTCACCATGAGCACTATCACCATGAGCACTATCACCATGGGTAGTGTCACCGTGAGCAAAATCACCATGGGCACTGTCACTGTGAGCACTATTAACATGGGTATTATCACCAAGGGCACTGTCACCGTGAGCACTGTCACCATGAGCACTGTCACCGTGGGCACTGTCACCATGAGCACTGTCATCATGGGCACTGTCACCATGGACACTGTCACCATGAACACTATCACCATGGGCAGTGCCACCATAAGGAATTTCACCATGGGAACTCCAACCATGTACACTGCCAGCATGAGCACAGTCACCATGGGCAATGTCACCATGAGCACTGCCATCATGGGGACTTTCAACATGGGCACTGTCACCATACGAACTATCACCATGAGCACTATCACCATGAGCAGTATTACCATGAACACTATCACCAAGGGCATTGTCAATGTGAGCACTATCACCGTGAGCAATATCACCATGAGCACTGTCACCATGAGCATTGTCACCGTGGGCAATGTCACCATGGGCACTGCAACCATGGGAACTGTCTTCATGAGCACTGTCACCGTGAGCACTATCACCATGGGTAGTGTCACCATGAACAATATCAACATGGATGCTGTCACCGTGAGCACTATTACTATGGGCACTATCACCATGGGCACTGTAACTGTGAGCACTGTAACCATGAGCACTGTCACCGTGGGCGCTGTCAACATGAGCACTGTCTCCATGGGCATTGTCAACATGAACATTGTCACCATGGGAACTCTCACCATGAGCACTGTCACCATGGGCAATTTCAACATGAGCACTGTCACCATGCACACTGTCACCATGGGCACTCTCACCATAGGCACTGTCACCATGGACACTGTCACCATGGGCACTGTCACCATGAGCACTGTCACCATGGGAACTGTCACCATGAGCACTGCCACCATGGGAAATGTCACTATGGGCAGTGTCACCATGGGCACTGTCACCATGGGCAGTGTCACCATGAGCACTATTACCATGAGCACCATCACCATGAGCACTATCTCCATGGGCACTGTCACATTGAGAACTATTACCATGGATACTATCACCAAAGGCACTGTCATCGTGAGCACTATCACCATGAGCACTGTCACTGTGGGCATTGCCACCATGAGCACTGTCATCATGGCCACTGTCACCATGCGAACTGCCACCCTGAGCACTATCACAGTGGGCACTGTCACCATGAGCACTGTCACCATAGGCACTGTATCCATGGTAACTGTCACCATTGGCACTATCACGGTGAGCACTATCACCATGGGAACTGTCACCATGGGAAAGGTCACCATGCGCACTGTAACCATTGGCACTGCCACAGTGAGAACTGTCACAGTGAGCACTATCACAATGGGCACTGTCACCATGTGCACTGTCACCATGGGAACTCTCACCATGAGCACTGTCACCATGGGAAATGTCACTATGGGCAGTGTCACCATGTGCACTGTCACCATCGGTAGTGTCAACACGAGCACTATTACCATGAGCACTATCACCGTGAGCACTGTCACCGTGGGCCATGTCACCATGTGCACTGTCACCATGAGCAATATCACCATGGGAACTGTCACCATGGGCACTGTCAACGTGAGCACTGTCAGCATGGAAACTCTCACCAGGAGCACTGTCTCCATCGGAAATGTCACCATGGACACTGTTCACCATGGGAAGTGTCACCATGAGCACTGTCACCATGGGGACTGTCACTATGGACACTGTCTCCATCGGCACTCTCACCATGGGCACTGTCACTGTGGAAAATGTCACCATGGGCACTGTAACCATCTACACGGTCCCGAGGAGCACTATCACCATGGAAACTGTATCCATCAGCATTGTCCCCATGGGCACTGTCAACATGAGCACTGTCATCCATCAGCACTGTCGCCATGGGACCTCTCACTATGAGGACTGTCACAATTGGAAATGTCACTATGGGTATTGTCACCAAGGGCACTGTCACCATGGGCACTGTCAACATGAGCACTGTCACCATGGGCACTGTCACCATGGGCACTATCACTAAAGGCACTGTCAACGTGAGCACTATCACCATGAGCACTATTACCATGGGCAGTGTCACCGTGAGCAATATCACCATGGGCAGTGTCACCATGGGCACTATCACCATGAGCACTATCACCAAGGGAACTGTCACCGTGAGCACTATCATCGTGAGCACTCTCACCCTGAGCACTGTCACCATGAGCACTGTCACCATGAGCACTGTCACAGTGGGAACCTTCACCATGAGCACTCTCACCATGGGTACTGTCACCATGAGCACTATCACCGTGAGCACGATCACCATGTGTAGTGTCACCATGAGCAATATCACCATGGGCACTGTCAACATGAGCACTATTACCATGGGCAATATCACCATGAGCACTATCACCGTGAGCACTGTCACCGTGGGCACTGTCACCGTGTGCACTGTCCCCATGAGCACTGTCACCATGAGCACTATCACCATGAGAACTGTCACCATGGGAATGGTCACCATGGGCACTCTCAACATGAGCACTGTCACCATGGGAACTCTCACCATGAGCACTGTCACCATGGCCAGTGTCACCATGGCCACTCTCACCATAAGCATTGTCTCCAAGGGAAATGTCACCATGGGCACTCTCAGCATGTGCACTGTCACAATGCGCACTGTCATCATGGGCACTGCCACCATGAGAACTTTCACCATGGGAATTCCCACCATGGATATGGCCACCTTGAGCACTGTCACCATGAGCACGGTCACCATGGGCACTGTCACCATGGGCACTCTCACCATGGGCACTGTTGACCATGGACACTGTCACCATGGGCACTGTGAACATGAGCACTGTCACCATGGGAACTCTCACCATGAGCACTGTCACCATGGGCACTGCCACCATGGGCACATTCAAAATGGGCACTGTCACCATGTGAACTGTCACCGTGAGCACTATTAACATGGGTACTATCACCAAGGGCACTTTTACCGTGAGCAGTGTCACAATGAGCACTGTCACCGTGGGCACTGTCACCATGAGCACTGTCATCATGGGCAGTGTCACCATAGGAACTGTCACCATGAGCACTGTCACTGTGGGCACTATCACCGTGAACACTATCACAATGGGCTCTGTCACCATAGGCACTGTCACCATGGACACTGTCACCATGAGCACTATCATTATGGGCAGTGCTACCATGAGCAATTTCACCATCGGAACTCCAACCATGTACACCGCCAGCATGAGCACAGTCAACATGGGCAGTGTCACCATGAGCACTTTCACCATGGGCACTTTCAACATGGGCCCTATCACCATGCGAACTGTCACCATGAGCACTATCATCATGAGCACTGTCACCATGAGCACTATCACCGTGAGCACTGTCACCATGAGCATAGTCACCATGGGCACTGTCACAATGAGGACTATGACCGTGTGCACTATCACCATAGGCAGTGTCACCGTGAGCAATATCACCATGGGCACTCTCACCGTGACCACTATGACCATGGGTACTATCACCAAGGGAACTGTCACCATGAGCACTGTCACCATGAGCAATGTCACCGTGGGCACTGTCACCATGAGCACTGTCATCATGGGCACTGTCACCATCGAACTGTCACCATTAGAACTGTCACTGAGGGCACTATCACCATGATAACTATCACAATGGACACTGTCACCATAGGCACTGTCACCATGGACACTGTCACCATGAACACTATCATCATGGGCAGTGCCACCATGAGGAATTTCACCATGGGAACTCCAACCATGTACACCGCCAGCTTTAGCACAGTCACCATGGGTTGTGTGACCATGAGCATTGTAACCATGGGCACTGTCACCATGCGAACTCTCACCATGAGCACTGTCACCGTGGGCAATGTCACCATGAGCACTTTCACCATGGGAACTGTCACCATGAACACTATCACCGTGAGCACTATAACCATGGGCAGTGTCACCATGAGCAATATTACCATTAACATTATCACCGTGAGCACTGTCACTGTGGGCACTGTCACCGTGTGCACTGTCAACATGAGCACTGTCACCATGGGAAATATCACCTTGGGCACTGTCACCATGGGCAGTGTCACCATTAGCATTGTTACCATGGGCACTCTCACGATGTACACTGTCACCATGAGCACCATTATCATGGGTAGTGCCACCATGAGGAATTTCACCATGGGAACTCCAACCTTCTACACCGCCAGCATGAGCACAGTCACTATGGGCAGTGTCACCATGAGAACTGTTACCATGGGCAATTTCAACATGGCCACTGTCACCATGTGCACTGTCACCATGGACACTGTCATCCTGAGTTCTGTTACCATGGGCAGTGTCACCATGAGCACTGTCACCATGACCACTTTCATCATGGGCACTATCATCATGGGCAGTGCTACCATGAAGAATTTCACCATCGGAATTCCAACCAGGTACACAGCCAGCATGAGCACATTCACCATGGGCATTATCACCATGAGCACTGTCACCATGGGCACTTTCAACATGGGCCCTGTCAGCATGCGAACTGTCACCATGAGCACTATCACCGTGAGCACGGTCTCCATGAGCATAATCACCATGGGCACTGTCACCATGAGCACTGTCACCATGGGCACTGTAACCTTGGGAACCGTCACCATGAGCACTATCACCATGGGCAGTGTCACCGTGAGCAATATCACCATGGGCACTGTCACCGTGAGCACTATTAACAAGGATACTATCACCAAGGTCACTGTCACCGTGAGCACTGTCACCGTGAGCACTGTGACCATGAGCACTGTCACCGTGGGCACTGTCACCATGAGCACTGTCATCATGGGAACTGTCACCATGGGGACTGTCACCATTAGCACTGTCACTGTGGGCACTATCACCGTGAGCACAATCACAATGGGCACTGTCACCATACGCACTGTCACCATGGACAATGTCACCATGAACACTATCATCATGGGCAGTGCCACCATAAGGAATTTCACCATGGGAACTCCAACCATGTACACTCCCAGCATGAGCACAGTCACCATGGGCAGTGTCACCATGAGCACTGCCACCATGGGCACTTTCGACATGGGCACTGTCACCATGCGAACTATCACCATGAGCAATTTCACCATGAGCAGTATTACCATGTGCACTATCACCAAGGGCACTGTCAATGTGAGCACTGTCACCGTGAGGACTATCACCATGAGCACTGTCACCATGAGCATTTTCACCGTGGGCACTGTCACCAGTAGCACTGTCACCATGGGCACTGTAACCATGGGAACTGTCACCATGAGCACTATTACCATGGGTACTGTCACCAAGGACACTGTCACCATGAGCACTGTCACCGTGGGCAGTGTCAACATTAGCACTGTCACCATGGGCACTGTCACCATGGGAACTGTCAGTATGAGCACTGTCACCCGGGGAAATGTCACCATGGGCACTGTCACCATAGGCACTGTCACCATGGACACATTCACCATGAGCACTAACATCATGGGCAATGCCACCATAAGGAATTTCACCATGGGAATTCCAACCATGTACACCGTGAACATCAGCACAGTCACCATGGGCAGTGTCACTGTGAGCACTATTAACATGGGTATTATCACCAAGGGCACTGTCACTGTGAGCACTGTCACCATGAGCACTGTCACCGTGGGCACTGTCACCATGAGCACTGTCATCATGGGCACTGTCACCATGGACACTGTCACCATGAACACTATCACCATGGGCAGTGCCACCATAAGGAATTTCACCATGGGAACTCCAACCATGTACACTGCCAGCATGAGCACAGTCACCATGGGCAATGTCACCATGAGCACTGCCATCATGGGGACTTTCAACATGGGCACTGTCACCATACGAACTATCACCATGAGCACTATCACCATGAGCAGTATTACCATGAACACTATCACCAAGGGCATTGTCAATGTGAGCACTATCACCGTGAGCAATATCACCATGAGCACTGTCACCATGAGCATTGTCACCGTGGGCAATGTCACCATGGGCACTGCAACCATGGGAACTGTCTTCATGAGCACTGTCACCGTGAGCACTATCACCATGGGTAGTGTCACCATGAACAATATCAACATGGATGCTGTCACCGTGAGCACTATTACTATGGGCACTATCACCATGGGCACTGTAACTGTGAGCACTGTAACCATGAGCACTGTCACCGTGGGCGCTGTCAACATGAGCACTGTCTCCATGGGCATTGTCAACATGAACATTGTCACCATGGGAACTCTCACCATGAGCACTGTCACCATGGGCAATTTCAACATGAGCACTGTCACCATGCACACTGTCACCATGGGCACTCTCACCATAGGCACTGTCACCATGGACACTGTCACCATGGGCACTGTCACCATGAGCACTGTCACCATGGGAACTGTCACCATGAGCACTGCCACCATGGGAAATGTCACTATGGGCAGTGTCACCATGGGCACTGTCACCATGGGCAGTGTCACCATGAGCACTATTACCATGAGCACCATCACCATGAGCACTATCTCCATGGGCACTGTCACATTGAGAACTATTACCATGGATACTATCACCAAAGGCACTGTCATCGTGAGCACTATCACCATGAGCACTGTCACTGTGGGCATTGCCACCATGAGCACTGTCATCATGGCCACTGTCACCATGCGAACTGCCACCCTGAGCACTATCACAGTGGGCACTGTCACCATGAGCACTGTCACCATAGGCACTGTATCCATGGTAACTGTCACCATTGGCACTATCATGGTGAGCACTATCACCATGGGAACTGTCACCATGGGAAAGGTCACCATGCGCACTGTAACCATTGGCACTGCCACAGTGAGAACTGTCACAGTGAGCACTATCACCATGGGCACTGTCACCATGTGCACTGTCACCATGGGAACTCTCACCATGAGCACTGTCACCATGGGAAATGTCACTATGGGCAGTGTCACCATGTGCACTGTCACCATCGGTAGTGTCAACACGAGCACTATTACCATGAGCACTATCACCGTGAGCACTGTCACCGTGGGCCATGTCACCATGTGCACTGTCACCATGAGCAATATCACCATGGGAACTGTCACCATGGGCACTGTCAACGTGAGCACTGTCAGCATGGAAACTCTCACCAGGAGCACTGTCTCCATCGGAAATGTCACCATGGACACTGTTCACCATGGGAAGTGTCACCATGAGCACTGTCACCATGGGGACTGTCACTATGGACACTGTCTCCATCGGCACTCTCACCATGGGCACTGTCACTGTGGAAAATGTCACCATGGGCACTGTAACCATCTACACGGTCCCGAGGAGCACTATCACCATGGAAACTGTATCCATCAGCATTGTCCCCATGGGCACTGTCAACATGAGCACTGTCATCCATCAGCACTGTCGCCATGGGACCTCTCACTATGAGGACTGTCACAATTGGAAATGTCACTATGGGTATTGTCACCAAGGGCACTGTCACCATGGGCACTGTCAACATGAGCACTGTCACCATGGGCACTGTCACCATGGGCACTATCACTAAAGGCACTGTCAACGTGAGCACTATCACCATGAGCACTATTACCATGGGCAGTGTCACCGTGAGCAATATCACCATGGGCAGTGTCACCATGGGCACTATCACCATGAGCAGTATCACCAAGGGAACTGTCACCGTGAGCACTATCATCGTGAGCACTCTCACCCTGAGCACTGTCACCATGAGCACTGTCACCATGAGCACTGTCACAGTGGGAACCTTCACCATGAGCACTCTCACCATGGGTACTGTCACCATGAGCACTATCACCGTGAGCACGATCACCATGTGTAGTGTCACCATGAGCAATATCACCATGGGCACTGTCAACATGAGCACTATTACCATGGGCAATATCACCATGAGCACTATCACCGTGAGCACTGTCACCGTGGGCACTGTCACCGTGTGCACTGTCCCCATGAGCACTGTCACCATGAGCACTATCACCATGAGAACTGTCACCATGGGAATGGTCACCATGGGCACTCTCAACATGAGCACTGTCACCATGGGAACTCTCACCATGAGCACTGTCACCATGGCCAGTGTCACCATGGCCACTCTCACCATAAGCATTGTCTCCAAGGGAAATGTCACCATGGGCACTCTCAGCATGTGCACTGTCACAATGCGCACTGTCATCATGGGCACTGCCACCATGAGAACTTTCACCATGGGAATTCCCACCATGGATATGGCCACCTTGAGCACTGTCACCATGAGCACGGTCACCATGGGCACTGTCACCATGGGCACTCTCACCATGGGCACTGTTGACCATGGACACTGTCACCATGGGCACTGTGAACATGAGCACTGTCACCATGGGAACTCTCACCATGAGCACTGTCACCATGGGCACTGCCACCATGGGCACATTCAAAATGGGCACTGTCACCATGTGAACTGTCACCGTGAGCACTATTAACATGGGTACTATCACCAAGGGCACTTTTACCGTGAGCAGTGTCACAATGAGCACTGTCACCGTGGGCACTGTCACCATGAGCACTGTCATCATGGGCAGTGTCACCATAGGAACTGTCACCATGAGCACTGTCACTGTGGGCACTATCACCGTGAACACTATCACAATGGGCTCTGTCACCATAGGCACTGTCACCATGGACACTGTCACCATGAGCACTATCATTATGGGCAGTGCTACCATGAGCAATTTCACCATCGGAACTCCAACCATGTACACCGCCAGCATGAGCACAGTCAACATGGGCAGTGTCACCATGAGCACTTTCACCATGGGCACTTTCAACATGGGCCCTATCACCATGCGAACTGTCACCATGAGCACTATCATCATGAGCACTGTCACCATGAGCACTATCACCGTGAGCACTGTCACCATGAGCATAGTCACCATGGGCACTGTCACAATGAGCACTATGACCGTGTGCACTATCACCATAGGCAGTGTCACCGTGAGCAATATCACCATGGGCACTCTCACCGTGACCACTATGACCATGGGTACTATCACCAAGGGAACTGTCACCATGAGCACTGTCACCATGAGCAATGTCACCGTGGGCACTGTCACCATGAGCACTGTCATCATGGGCACTGTCACCATCGAACTGTCACCATTAGAACTGTCACTGAGGGCACTATCACCATGATAACTATCACAATGGACACTGTCACCATAGGCACTGTCACCATGGACACTGTCACCATGAACACTATCATCATGGGCAGTGCCACCATGAGGAATTTCACCATGGGAACTCCAACCATGTACACCGCCAGCTTTAGCACAGTCACCATGGGTTGTGTGACCATGAGCATTGTAACCATGGGCACTGTCACCATGCGAACTCTCACCATGAGCACTGTCACCGTGGGCAATGTCACCATGAGCACTTTCACCATGGGAACTGTCACCATGAACACTATCACCGTGAGCACTATAACCATGGGCAGTGTCACCATGAGCAATATTACCATTAACATTATCACCGTGAGCACTGTCACTGTGGGCACTGTCACCGTGTGCACTGTCAACATGAGCACTGTCACCATGGGAAATATCACCTTGGGCACTGTCACCATGGGCAGTGTCACCATTAGCATTGTTACCATGGGCACTCTCACGATGTACACTGTCACCATGAGCACCATTATCATGGGTAGTGCCACCATGAGGAATTTCACCATGGGAACTCCAACCTTCTACACCGCCAGCATGAGCACAGTCACTATGGGCAGTGTCACCATGAGAACTGTTACCATGGGCAATTTCAACATGGCCACTGTCACCATGTGCACTGTCACCATGGACACTGTCATCCTGAGTTCTGTTACCATGGGCAGTGTCACCATGAGCACTGTCACCATGACCACTTTCATCATGGGCACTATCATCATGGGCAGTGCTACCATGAAGAATTTCACCATCGGAATTCCAACCAGGTACACAGCCAGCATGAGCACATTCACCATGGGCATTATCACCATGAGCACTGTCACCATGGGCACTTTCAACATGGGCCCTGTCAGCATGCGAACTGTCACCATGAGCACTATCACCGTGAGCACGGTCTCCATGAGCATAATCACCATGGGCACTGTCACCATGAGCACTGTCACCATGGGCACTGTAACCTTGGGAACCGTCACCATGAGCACTATCACCATGGGCAGTGTCACCGTGAGCAATATCACCATGGGCACTGTCACCGTGAGCACTATTAACAAGGATACTATCACCAAGGTCACTGTCACCGTGAGCACTGTCACCGTGAGCACTGTGACCATGAGCACTGTCACCGTGGGCACTGTCACCATGAGCACTGTCATCATGGGAACTGTCACCATGGGGACTGTCACCATTAGCACTGTCACTGTGGGCACTATCACCGTGAGCACAATCACAATGGGCACTGTCACCATACGCACTGTCACCATGGACAATGTCACCATGAACACTATCATCATGGGCAGTGCCACCATAAGGAATTTCACCATGGGAACTCCAACCATGTACACTCCCAGCATGAGCACAGTCACCATGGGCAGTGTCACCATGAGCACTGCCACCATGGGCACTTTCGACATGGGCACTGTCACCATGCGAACTATCACCATGAGCAATTTCACCATGAGCAGTATTACCATGTGCACTATCACCAAGGGCACTGTCAATGTGAGCACTGTCACCGTGAGGACTATCACCATGAGCACTGTCACCATGAGCATTTTCACCGTGGGCACTGTCACCAGTAGCACTGTCACCATGGGCACTGTAACCATGGGAACTGTCACCATGAGCACTATCAACGTGAGCACTATCACCATAGGAAGTGTCACCGTGAACAGTATCACCATGGGTACTGTCACCATGAGCACTATTACCATGGGCACTATCACCATGGGCATTGTCACTGTGAGCACTGCCACCATGAGCACTGTCACTGTGGGCACTGTCAACATGAGCACTGTCACCATGGGAACTGTCACCATGAGCACTGTCATCATTAGCACTATCATCATGGGCACTGTCAAAGTGAGCACTATTACCATGGGTACTACCACCTAGGGTACTGTCACTGTGAGCACTGTCACCATGAGCACTGTCACCGTGGGCAGTGTCAACATGAGCACTGTCACCATGGGCACTGTCACCATGGGAAATGTCACCATGCGCACTGTCACCATAGGCACTGTCACCATGGACACTGTCACCATGAACACTATCATCATGGGCACTGCCAGCATAAGGAATTTCACCATGGGAACTCCAACCATGTACACCGCCAGCATGAGCACAGTCACCATGAGCAGTGTCACCATGAGCACTGCCATCATGGGGACTTTCAACATGGGCACTGTCACCATGCGAACTATCACCACCAGCACTATCACCATGAGCAGTATTACCATGAACACTATCACCAAGGACACTGTCAACGTGAGCACTATCACCGTGAGCACTATAACCATGAGCACTGTCACCGTGAGCAGTGTCACCGTGGGCACTGTTACCGTGTGCACTGTCAACATGAGCACTGTCACCATGGGAAATGTCACCATTTGCACTGTCACCGAGGGCACTGTCACCATGAGCACTATCACCATGGGAACTGTCACCATGGGAACGGTCACCATGGGCACACTCAAGATGAGCACTGTCACCATGGGAACTCTCACCATGAGCACTGTCACCATGGGAAATGTCACCATGGGCACTGTCACCATGAGCACTATCATCATGGGCAGTGCCACCATGAGGAATTTCACCATGAGAACTCCAACCATGTACACTGCCAGCTTTAGCACTGTCAACATGGGCTGTGTCACCATGAGCACTGTCACCATGGGCACTGTTACCATGCAAACTTTTACCATGAGCACTGTCACCATGGGCAATGTCACCATGAGCACTGTCACCGTGTGCACTGTCATCATGGGAACTGTCATCATGAGCACTATCACCGTGAGGACAATAACCATGGGCAGTGTCACCGTGAGCAATATCACCATGAACACTGTCACCATGAGCACTGTCATCATCGACACTGTCACCATGGGGACTGTCACTATTACAACTGTCACTGGGGGCACTATCACCGTGAGCACTATCACAATGGGCACTGTCACCATAGGCACTGTCTCCATGGACACTGTCACCATGAACACTATCATCATGGGCAGTGCCAACATGAGGAATTTCAGCTTGGGAACTCCAACCATGTACATCGGCAGCTTTAGAACAGTCACCATGGGCTGTGTCACCATGAGCACTGTCACCATGGGGACTGTCACCATGCGAACTGTCACCATGAACACTGTCACCATGGGAACTGTCACCATGAGCACTATCACCGTGAGGACTATAACCATGGGCACTGTCACAGTGAGCAATATCACCATGAACACTGTAACCATGGGAAATGTCACCTTGGGCACTGTCACCTTGTGCACTGTCAACATGAGCACTGTCACCATGGGAATTGTCACCATGGGCACTGTCACCATGGGCAGTGTCATCATGAGCACTGTCACCAAGTGCACTCTCACGATGGACACTGTCACCATGAGCACTATCATCATGGGCAGTGCCACCATGAGGAATTTCACCATGGGAACTCCAACCATGTACACCGCCAGCATGAGCACAGTCACCATGGGCAGTGTCACCATGAGCAATGTCACCATGGGCACTTTCGACATGGGCAATGTCACCATGGACACTGTCATCATGAGCTCTGTTACCATGGGAAATGTCACCATGAGCACTGTCATCTTGGGAACTGCCACCATGGACACTGCCCCCATGAGCACTGTAACCAATGTCACTGCCACAGTGAGCACTGTCACCGTGAACACTGTCACCATGGGAACTTTCACCATGTGCACTGTCAATATGGGAACTCTCACCATGAGCACTGTCACCATGGGAAATGTCACTATGGGCAGTGTCTCCATGGGCACTGTCACCATGGGCAGTGTCACCATGAGCAGTATTACCATGAGCGCTATCACCAAGGGCAGTGTCACTGTGAGCAATATCAACATGGGCAACGTCACCGTGAGCACTATTACAATGGGCACTATCGCCATGAGAACTATCACCGTGATCACTGTCACCGTGGGGATTGTCACCATGTACACTGTCACCATGAGCACTGTCACCATGAGCACTATCATCATGGGCATTGCCACCATAAGAAATTTCCCCATGGGAACTCCAACCATGTACACCGCCAGCATGATCACAGTCACCATGGGCAGTGTCACCATGAGCACTCTCAACATGAGCACTATCACCATGAACACTATCACCGTGGGCATTGTCACCGTGACCACTATCACCATGGGCAGTGTCACTGTGAGCAATATCACTATGGGCACTTTCATGTGAGCACTATTACCATGGGTACTATCAGCAAGGGCACTCTCACTGTGAGCACTGTCACTATGAGCACTGTCATCATGAACTCTGTTACCATGGGAAATATCGCCATGAGCACTGTCATCTTGGAAACCGCCACCATGGACACTGCCACCATGAACAATGTTACCATTGGCACTGCCACAGTGAGCACGGTCACCGTGAGCACTGTCACCATGGGAACTGTCACCATGTGCACTGTCACCATGGGAACTCTCACCATGAGCACTGTCACCATAAGAAATGTCACTATCGGGAGTGTCACCATGGGCACTGTCACCATGGGCAGTGTCACCATGAGCACTATTACCATGAACACTATCACCATGAGCACTATCACCAAGGCCAGTGTCACCCTGAGCGCTATCACCGTGAGCACTATCACCATGGGCAGTGTCACCATGAGCAATATCAACATGGGCACTGTCACGGTGAGCACTATTACAATGGTCACTATCGCCATGAGCACTATCACCGTGAGCATTGTCACTGTGGGCATTGTCACCGTGTGCACGGTCACCATGAGCACTGTCACCATGAGCACTATCACCATGGGAACTCTCACCATCGGAAGGGTCACCATGGGCAATGTCAACCTGAGCACTCTCAACATGAGAACTCTCACCATGAGCACTGTCACCATGGGAAATGTCACCATGGACACTGTCACCATGAACACTATCATCATGGGTAGTGCCACCATAAGGAATTTCACCATGGGAACTCCAACCATGTACAACGCCAGCATGAGCACATTCACCATGGGCAGTGTCACAATGAGCACTGCCACCATGGGCACTTTCATCATGGGCACTGTCACCATGCGAACCGTCACCGTGAGCACTATTACCATGAGCACTATCACCAAGGGCACTGTCAGCGTGAGCACTATCACCGTGAGCACTATCACCGTGAGCACTGTCACCATGAGAAATTTCACAGTGGGCACTGTCACGATGAGCACTGTCACCAAGGGCATTGTCAACATAAGCATTGTCATCATGGGAACTCTCACCATGAGCACTATCACCATGGGAAATGTCACCATGGGCACTGTCACCATAGGTATTGTCACCATGGACACTCTCACCATGAGCACTATCATCATGGGCATTGCCACCATAAGGAATTTCACCATGGGAACTCCAACCATGTACACCGCCAGCATGAGCACATTCACCATGGGCCGTGTCACCATGAGCACTATCACCATGAGCACTGTCACCATGGGCACTATCACCATGGGAACTGTCACCACCGGAACGGTCACCATGGACACTGTTAAGGTTAGCACTGTCACCATGGAAACTCTCACCATGAGCATTGTCACCGTGGGCACTGTCAACATGAGCACTGTCACCTTGGACACCGTCACCATGGGCACTGTCACCATGGGCACTGTCACCATGGACACTGTCACCATGGGCACTGTCACCATGGGCACTTTCAACATGGGCACTCTCACCATAGGCACTGTCACCGTGGACACTGTCACCATGGGCACTTTCACCATGAGCACTATCATCATGGGCAGTGCCACCATAAGGAATTTCACCATTGTAACACCAACCATGTACACCGCCAGCATGAGCACAGTCAACATGGGGACTGTCAACATGAGCACTGTCACCATGTGAAATGTCTCCATGAACACTATCACCATGAGCACTATCACCAAGGGCACTGTCACCATGAGCACTATCACCGTGAACACTATCACCATGAGCACTGTCACCATGAGCACTATCACCATGGGCAGTGTCACTGTGAACACTATTACCATGGATACTATCACGAAGGGCACTGTCACCGTGACCACTATCACAATGGGCACTCTCACTATAGGCACTGTCACCATCAACACTATCATCATGGGCAGTGCCACCATGAGGAATTTCACCATGGGAACTCCAACCATGTACATCGGCAGCTTTAGCACAGTCACCATGGGCTGTGTCACCATGTGCACTGTCACCATGGGCAGTGTCACCAAGCGAACTGTCACCATGAGCACTGTCACCGTGGGCAATGTCACCATGAGCACAGTCACTGCGGGCACTGTCACCATGGGAACTGTCACCATGAGCACTATCACCGTGAGGACTATAACCATGGGCACTGTGACCGTGAGCAATATCACCATGAACACTGTCACCATGGGAAATGTCACCGTGGGCAATGTCACCGTGTGCACTGTCAACATGAGCACTGTCACCATGGGAAATGTCACCATGGGCACTGCCACCATGGGCAGGGTCATCATGAGCACTGTCACCATGGGCACTCTCATGATGGACACTGTCACCATGAGCACTATCATCATGGGCAGGGCAACCATGAGGAATTTCACCATGGGAACTCCAGCCATGTATACCGCCAGCTTGAGCACTGTCACCATGGACACTTTCAACATGGCCACTGTCACCATGTACACTGTCACCATGGACACTGTCATCATGAGCTCTGTTTCCATGGGAAATGTCACCATGAGCACTGTCATCTTGGGAACTGCCACCATGGACACTGCCACCATGAGCACTGTAACCATTGGCTCTGCCACAGTGAGCACTGTCACCGTGAGCACTGTCACCATGGGAACTGTCACCATGTGCCCTGTCACCATGGGAACTCTCACCATGAGCACTATCACCATGAGCACTATCACCATGGGCACTGTCACCATGGGCACTGTCACCGTGAGCATTATTACCATGGGTACTATCACCAAGGGCACTGTCACCGTGAGCACTGTCACCAAGGGCACTGTCACCGTGAGCACTGTTACCATGAGCACTGTCACCGTGGGCACTGTCACCCTGAGCACTGTCATCATCAGCACTGTCACCATGGGAACTCTCACCATGAGCACTGTCACCATGGGAAATGTCACCATGGGCACTATCACTATGGGCACTATCACCATGGGCAGTGTCACTATGAGCACAGTCAACGTGGCCACTGTCACCATGGGAACTGTCACCATGAGCACTATCACCGTGAGCACTATCACCATGGGCAGTCTCACCATGAGCAATATCACCATGGGCATTATCACCGTGAGCAATGTCATCGTGTGCGCTGTCCCCATGAGCACTGTCACCATGAGCAATGTCACCGTGGGCCATGTCACCATGTGCACTGTCACCATGAGCAATATCACCATGGGAACTGTCACCATGGGCACTGTCAACGTGAGCACTGTCAGCATGGAAACTCTCACCAGGAGCACTGTCTCCATCGGAAATGTCACCATGGACACTGTTCACCATGGGAAGTGTCACCATGAGCACTGTCACCATGGGGACTGTCACTATGGACACTGTCTCCATCGGCACTCTCACCATGGGCACTGTCACTGTGGAAAATGTCACCATGGGCACTGTAACCATCTACACGGTCCCGAGGAGCACTATCACCATGGAAACTGTATCCATCAGCATTGTCCCCATGGGCACTGTCAACATGAGCACTGTCATCCATCAGCACTGTCACCATGGGACCTCTCACTATGAGGACTGTCACAATTGGAAATGTCACTATGGGTATTGTCACCAAGGGCACTGTCACCATGGGCACTGTCAACATGAGCACTGTCACCATGGGCACTGTCACCATGGGCACTATCACTAAAGGCACTGTCAACGTGAGCACTATCACCATGAGCACTATTACCATGGGCAGTGTCACCGTGAGCAATATCACCATGGGCAGTGTCACCATGGGCACTATCACCATGAGCACTATCACCAAGGGAACTGTCACCGTGAGCACTATCATCGTGAGCACTCTCACCCTGAGCACTGTCACCATGAGCACTGTCACCATGAGCACTGTCACAGTGGGAACCTTCACCATGAGCACTCTCACCATGGGTACTGTCACCATGAGCACTATCACCGTGAGCACGATCACCATGTGTAGTGTCACCATGAGCAATATCACCATGGGCACTGTCAACATGAGCACTATTACCATGGGCAATATCACCATGAGCACTATCACCGTGAGCACTGTCACCGTGGGCACTGTCACCGTGTGCACTGTCCCCATGAGCACTGTCACCATGAGCACTATCACCATGAGAACTGTCACCATGGGAATGGTCACCATGGGCACTCTCAACATGAGCACTGTCACCATGGGAACTCTCACCATGAGCACTGTCACCATGGCCAGTGTCACCATGGCCACTCTCACCATAAGCATTGTCTCCAAGGGAAATGTCACCATGGGCACTCTCAGCATGTGCACTGTCACAATGCGCACTGTCATCATGGGCACTGCCACCATGAGAACTTTCACCATGGGAATTCCCACCATGGATATGGCCACCTTGAGCACTGTCACCATGAGCACGGTCACCATGGGCACTGTCACCATGGGCACTCTCACCATGGGCACTGTTGACCATGGACACTGTCACCATGGGCACTGTGAACATGAGCACTGTCACCATGGGAACTCTCACCATGAGCACTGTCACCATGGGCACTGCCACCATGGGCACATTCAAAATGGGCACTGTCACCATGTGAACTGTCACCGTGAGCACTATTAACATGGGTACTATCACCAAGGGCACTTTTACCGTGAGCAGTGTCACAATGAGCACTGTCACCGTGGGCACTGTCACCATGAGCACTGTCATCATGGGCAGTGTCACCATAGGAACTGTCACCATGAGCACTGTCACTGTGGGCACTATCACCGTGAACACTATCACAATGGGCTCTGTCACCATAGGCACTGTCACCATGGACACTGTCACCATGAGCACTATCATTATGGGCAGTGCTACCATGAGCAATTTCACCATCGGAACTCCAACCATGTACACCGCCAGCATGAGCACAGTCAACATGGGCAGTGTCACCATGAGCACTTTCACCATGGGCACTTTCAACATGGGCCCTATCACCATGCGAACTGTCACCATGAGCACTATCATCATGAGCACTGTCACCATGAGCACTATCACCGTGAGCACTGTCACCATGAGCATAGTCACCATGGGCACTGTCACAATGAGCACTATGACCGTGTGCACTATCACCATAGGCAGTGTCACCGTGAGCAATATCACCATGGGCACTCTCACCGTGACCACTATGACCATGGGTACTATCACCAAGGGAACTGTCACCATGAGCACTGTCACCATGAGCAATGTCACCGTGGGCACTGTCACCATGAGCACTGTCATCATGGGCACTGTCACCATCGAACTGTCACCATTAGAACTGTCACTGAGGGCACTATCACCATGATAACTATCACAATGGACACTGTCACCATAGGCACTGTCACCATGGACACTGTCACCATGAACACTATCATCATGGGCAGTGCCACCATGAGGAATTTCACCATGGGAACTCCAACCATGTACACCGCCAGCTTTAGCACAGTCACCATGGGTTGTGTGACCATGAGCATTGTAACCATGGGCACTGTCACCATGCGAACTCTCACCATGAGCACTGTCACCGTGGGCAATGTCACCATGAGCACTTTCACCATGGGAACTGTCACCATGAACACTATCACCGTGAGCACTATAACCATGGGCAGTGTCACCATGAGCAATATTACCATTAACATTATCACCGTGAGCACTGTCACTGTGGGCACTGTCACCGTGTGCACTGTCAACATGAGCACTGTCACCATGGGAAATATCACCTTGGGCACTGTCACCATGGGCAGTGTCACCATTAGCATTGTTACCATGGGCACTCTCACGATGTACACTGTCACCATGAGCACCATTATCATGGGTAGTGCCACCATGAGGAATTTCACCATGGGAACTCCAACCTTCTACACCGCCAGCATGAGCACAGTCACTATGGGCAGTGTCACCATGAGAACTGTTACCATGGGCAATTTCAACATGGCCACTGTCACCATGTGCACTGTCACCATGGACACTGTCATCCTGAGTTCTGTTACCATGGGCAGTGTCACCATGAGCACTGTCACCATGACCACTTTCATCATGGGCACTATCATCATGGGCAGTGCTACCATGAAGAATTTCACCATCGGAATTCCAACCAGGTACACAGCCAGCATGAGCACATTCACCATGGGCATTATCACCATGAGCACTGTCACCATGGGCACTTTCAACATGGGCCCTGTCAGCATGCGAACTGTCACCATGAGCACTATCACCGTGAGCACGGTCTCCATGAGCATAATCACCATGGGCACTGTCACCATGAGCACTGTCACCATGGGCACTGTAACCTTGGGAACCGTCACCATGAGCACTATCACCATGGGCAGTGTCACCGTGAGCAATATCACCATGGGCACTGTCACCGTGAGCACTATTAACAAGGATACTATCACCAAGGTCACTGTCACCGTGAGCACTGTCACCGTGAGCACTGTGACCATGAGCACTGTCACCGTGGGCACTGTCACCATGAGCACTGTCATCATGGGAACTGTCACCATGGGGACTGTCACCATTAGCACTGTCACTGTGGGCACTATCACCGTGAGCACAATCACAATGGGCACTGTCACCATGGACAATGTCACCATGAACACTATCATCATGGGCAGTGCCACCATAAGGAATTTCACCATGGGAACTCCAACCATGTACACTCCCAGCATGAGCACAGTCACCATGGGCAGTGTCACCATGAGCACTGCCACCATGGGCACTTTCGACATGGGCACTGTCACCATGCGAACTATCACCATGAGCAATTTCACCATGAGCAGTATTACCATGTGCACTATCACCAAGGGCACTGTCAATGTGAGCACTGTCACCGTGAGGACTATCACCATGAGCACTGTCACCATGAGCATTTTCACCGTGGGCACTGTCACCAGTAGCACTGTCACCATGGGCACTGTAACCATGGGAACTGTCACCATGAGCACTATCAACGTGAGCACTATCACCATAGGAAGTGTCACCGTGAACAGTATCACCATGGGTACTGTCACCATGAGCACTATTACCATGGGCACTATCACCATGGGCATTGTCACTGTGAGCACTGCCACCATGAGCACTGTCACTGTGGGCACTGTCAACATGAGCACTGTCACCATGGGAACTGTCACCATGAGCACTGTCATCATTAGCACTATCATCATGGGCACTGTCAAAGTGAGCACTATTACCATGGGTACTACCACCTAGGGTACTGTCACTGTGAGCACTGTCACCATGAGCACTGTCACCGTGGGCAGTGTCAACATGAGCACTGTCACCATGGGCACTGTCACCATGGGAAATGTCACCATGCGCACTGTCACCATAGGCACTGTCACCATGGACACTGTCACCATGAACACTATCATCATGGGCACTGCCAGCATAAGGAATTTCACCATGGGAACTCCAACCATGTACACCACCAGCATGAGCACAGTCACCATGAGCAGTGTCACCATGAGCACTGCCATCATGGGGACTTTCAACATGGGCACTGTCACCATGCGAACTATCACCACCAGCACTATCACCATGAGCAGTATTACCATGAACACTATCACCAAGGACACTGTCAACGTGAGCACTATCACCGTGAGCACTATAACCATGAGCACTGTCACCGTGAGCAGTGTCACCGTGGGCACTGTTACCGTGTGCACTGTCAACATGAGCACTGTCACCATGGGAAATGTCACCATTTGCACTGTCACCGAGGGCACTGTCACCATGAGCACTATCACCATGGGAACTGTCACCATGGGAACGGTCACCATGGGCACACTCAAGATGAGCACTGTCACCATGGGAACTCTCACCATGAGCACTGTCACCATGGGAAATGTCACCATGGGCACTGTCACCATGAGCACTATCATCATGGGCAGTGCCACCATGAGGAATTTCACCATGAGAACTCCAACCATGTACACTGCCAGCTTTAGCACTGTCAACATGGGCTGTGTCACCATGAGCACTGTCACCATGGGCACTGTTACCATGCAAACTTTTACCATGAGCACTGTCACCATGGGCAATGTCACCATGAGCACTGTCACCGTGTGCACTGTCATCATGGGAACTGTCATCATGAGCACTATCACCGTGAGGACAATAACCATGGGCAGTGTCACCGTGAGCAATATCACCATGAACACTGTCACCATGAGCACTGTCATCATCGACACTGTCACCATGGGGACTGTCACTATTACAACTGTCACTGGGGGCACTATCACCGTGAGCACTATCACAATGGGCACTGTCACCATAGGCACTGTCTCCATGGACACTGTCACCATGAACACTATCATCATGGGCAGTGCCAACATGAGGAATTTCAGCTTGGGAACTCCAACCATGTACATCAGCAGCTTTAGAACAGTCACCATGGGCTGTGTCACCATGAGCACTGTCACCATGGGGACTGTCACCATGCGAACTGTCACCATGAACACTGTCACCATGGGAACTGTCACCATGAGCACTATCACCGTGAGGACTATAACCATGGGCACTGTCACAGTGAGCAATATCACCATGAACACTGTAACCATGGGAAATGTCACCTTGGGCACTGTCACCTTGTGCACTGTCAACATGAGCACTGTCACCATGGGAATTGTCACCATGGGCACTGTCACCATGGGCAGTGTCATCATGAGCACTGTCACCAAGTGCACTCTCACGATGGACACTGTCACCATGAGCACTATCATCATGGGCAGTGCCACCATGAGGAATTTCACCATGGGAACTCCAACCATGTACACCGCCAGCATGAGCACAGTCACCATGGGCAGTGTCACCATGAGCAATGTCACCATGGGCACTTTCGACATGGGCAATGTCACCATGGACACTGTCATCATGAGCTCTGTTACCATGGGAAATGTCACCATGAGCACTGTCATCTTGGGAACTGCCACCATGGACACTGCCCCCATGAGCACTGTAACCAATGTCACTGCCACAGTGAGCACTGTCACCGTGAACACTGTCACCATGGGAACTTTCACCATGTGCACTGTCAATATGGGAACTCTCACCATGAGCACTGTCACCATGGGAAATGTCACTATGGGCAGTGTCTCCATGGGCACTGTCACCATGGGCAGTGTCACCATGAGCAGTATTACCATGAGCGCTATCACCAAGGGCAGTGTCACTGTGAGCAATATCAACATGGGCAACGTCACCGTGAGCACTATTACAATGGGCACTATCGCCATGAGAACTATCACCGTGATCACTGTCACCGTGGGGATTGTCACCATGTACACTGTCACCATGAGCACTGTCACCATGAGCACTATCATCATGGGCATTGCCACCATAAGAAATTTCCCCATGGGAACTCCAACCATGTACACCGCCAGCATGATCACAGTCACCATGGGCAGTGTCACCATGAGCACTCTCAACATGAGCACTATCACCATGAACACTATCACCGTGGGCATTGTCACCGTGACCACTATCACCATGGGCAGTGTCACTGTGAGCAATATCACTATGGGCACTTTCATGTGAGCACTATTACCATGGGTACTATCAGCAAGGGCACTCTCACTGTGAGCACTGTCACTATGAGCACTGTCATCATGAACTCTGTTACCATGGGAAATATCGCCATGAGCACTGTCATCTTGGAAACCGCCACCATGGACACTGCCACCATGAACAATGTTACCATTGGCACTGCCACAGTGAGCACGGTCACCGTGAGCACTGTCACCATGGGAACTGTCACCATGTGCACTGTCACCATGGGAACTCTCACCATGAGCACTGTCACCATAAGAAATGTCACTATCGGGAGTGTCACCATGGGCACTGTCACCATGGGCAGTGTCACCATGAGCACTATTACCATGAACACTATCACCATGAGCACTATCACCAAGGCCAGTGTCACCCTGAGCGCTATCACCGTGAGCACTATCACCATGGGCAGTGTCACCATGAGCAATATCAACATGGGCACTGTCACGGTGAGCACTATTACAATGGTCACTATCGCCATGAGCACTATCACCGTGAGCATTGTCACTGTGGGCATTGTCACCGTGTGCACGGTCACCATGAGCACTGTCACCATGAGCACTATCACCATGGGAACTCTCACCATCGGAAGGGTCACCATGGGCAATGTCAACCTGAGCACTCTCAACATGAGAACTCTCACCATGAGCACTGTCACCATGGGAAATGTCACCATGGACACTGTCACCATGAACACTATCATCATGGGTAGTGCCACCATAAGGAATTTCACCATGGGAACTCCAACCATGTACAACGCCAGCATGAGCACATTCACCATGGGCAGTGTCACAATGAGCACTGCCACCATGGGCACTTTCATCATGGGCACTGTCACCATGCGAACCGTCACCGTGAGCACTATTACCATGAGCACTATCACCAAGGGCACTGTCAGCGTGAGCACTATCACCGTGAGCACTATCACCGTGAGCACTGTCACCATGAGAAATTTCACAGTGGGCACTGTCACGATGAGCACTGTCACCAAGGGCATTGTCAACATAAGCATTGTCATCATGGGAACTCTCACCATGAGCACTATCACCATGGGAAATGTCACCATGGGCACTGTCACCATAGGTATTGTCACCATGGACACTCTCACCATGAGCACTATCATCATGGGCATTGCCACCATAAGGAATTTCACCATGGGAACTCCAACCATGTACACCGCCAGCATGAGCACATTCACCATGGGCCGTGTCACCATGAGCACTATCACCATGAGCACTGTCACCATGGGCACTATCACCATGGGAACTGTCACCACCGGAACGGTCACCATGGACACTGTTAAGGTTAGCACTGTCACCATGGAAACTCTCACCATGAGCATTGTCACCGTGGGCACTGTCAACATGAGCACTGTCACCTTGGACACCGTCACCATGGGCACTGTCACCATGGGCACTGTCACCATGGACACTGTCACCATGGGCACTGTCACCATGGGCACTTTCAACATGGGCACTCTCACCATAGGCACTGTCACCGTGGACACTGTCACCATGGGCACTTTCACCATGAGCACTATCATCATGGGCAGTGCCACCATAAGGAATTTCACCATTGTAACACCAACCATGTACACCGCCAGCATGAGCACAGTCAACATGGGGACTGTCAACATGAGCACTGTCACCATGTGAAATGTCTCCATGAACACTATCACCATGAGCACTATCACCAAGGGCACTGTCACCATGAGCACTATCACCGTGAACACTATCACCATGAGCACTGTCACCATGAGCACTATCACCATGGGCAGTGTCACTGTGAACACTATTACCATGGATACTATCACGAAGGGCACTGTCACCGTGACCACTATCACAATGGGCACTCTCACTATAGGCACTGTCACCATCAACACTATCATCATGGGCAGTGCCACCATGAGGAATTTCACCATGGGAACTCCAACCATGTACATCGGCAGCTTTAGCACAGTCACCATGGGCTGTGTCACCATGTGCACTGTCACCATGGGCAGTGTCACCAAGCGAACTGTCACCATGAGCACTGTCACCGTGGGCAATGTCACCATGAGCACAGTCACTGCGGGCACTGTCACCATGGGAACTGTCACCATGAGCACTATCACCGTGAGGACTATAACCATGGGCACTGTGACCGTGAGCAATATCACCATGAACACTGTCACCATGGGAAATGTCACCGTGGGCAATGTCACCGTGTGCACTGTCAACATGAGCACTGTCACCATGGGAAATGTCACCATGGGCACTGTCACCATGGGCAGGGTCATCATGAGCACTGTCACCATGGGCACTCTCATGATGGACACTGTCACCATGAGCACTATCATCATGGGCAGGGCAACCATGAGGAATTTCACCATGGGAACTCCAGCCATGTATACCGCCAGCTTGAGCACTGTCACCATGGGCACTTTCAACATGGCCACTGTCACCATGTACACTGTCACCATGGACACTGTCATCATGAGCTCTGTTTCCATGGGAAATGTCACCATGAGCACTGTCATCTTGGGAACTGCCACCATGGACACTGCCACCATGAGCACTGTAACCATTGGCTCTGCCACAGTGAGCATTGTCACCGTGAGCACTGTCACCATGGGAACTCTCACCATGAGCACTGTCACCATGGGAAATGTCATTATGGGCAGTGTCACCATGGGCACTGTCACCGTGAGCACTGTCTCCATGAGCACTATTACCATGAACACTATCACCATGAGCACTATCACCAAGGGCATTGTCACCATGAGCACTATCACCGTGAGCACTATCACCATGGGCAGTGTTACCTTGAGCAATATCAGCATGGGCACTGTCACGGTGAGCACTATTACAATGGGCACTTTCCCCTTGAGCACTATCACCGTGAGCACTGTCATCGTGGGCATTGTCACCATGTGCACTGTCCCCATGAGCACTGTCACCATGAGCACTATCACCATGGGTACTGTCACCATGGGAACGGTCACCATGGGCAATGTCAACATGAGCACTATCACCATGCGAACTGTCACCATGAGCACTATCACTAAGGGCACTGTCACCATGAGCACTGTCACCATGAGCACTGTCACAGTGGGAACCTTCACCATGAGCACTCTCACCATGGGTACTGTCACCATCGGCAATTTCAACATGGGCACTGTCACCATGCGAACTGTCACCATGTACACTATCATCATGGGCAGTGCCACCATGAGGAATTTCAACATGGGAACACCAACCCTGTACACCGCCAGCATGAGCACAGTCACCATGGGCATTATCACCATGAGCACTGTCACCGTGGGAACTTTCAACATGGGCACTATCAGCATGTGAACTGTCACCATGGGCAGTGTCACCATGAGCACTATCACCAAAGGCACTGTCAACGTGAGCACTATCACCATGAGCACTATTACCATGGGCAGTGTCACCGTGAGCAATATCACCATGGGCAGTGTCACCATGGGCACTATCACCATGAGCACTATCACCAAGGGAACTGTCACCGTGAGCACTATCATCGTGAGCACTCTCACCCTGAACACTGTCACCATGAGCACTGTCACCATGAGCACTGTCACAGTGGGAACCTTCACCATGAGCACTCTCACCATGGGTACTGTCACCATCGGCAATTTCAACATGGGCACTGTCACCATGCGAACTGTCACCATGAGCACTATCACCATGAGCACTATCACCAAGGGCACTGTCACCGTGAGCACTGTCACATTGAGCACTGTCACAGTGGGCACTGTCACTATGAGCACTATCACAATGGGCACTGTCACCATAGGCACTGTCACCATGGACACTGTCACCATGAGCACTATCATTATGGGCAGTGCTACCATGAGGAATTTCACCATCGGAACTCCAACCAGGTACACCGCAAGCATGAGCACAGTGACCATGGGCAGTGCCACCATGAGCACTGTCACCATGGGCACTTTCAACATGGGCTCTGTCACCATGTGAACTGTCACCATGAGCACTATCACCATGAGCACTGTCTCCATGAGCATAGTCACCGTGGGCACTGTCGCCATGAGCACTGTCACCATGGGCACAGTTACCATGGGAACTGTCACCATGAGCACTATCACCATGAGCACTATCACCATGGGTAGTGTCACCGTGAGCAAAATCACCATGGGCACTGTCACTGTGAGCACTATTAACATGGGTATTATCACCAAGGGCACTGTCACCGTGAGCACTGTCACCATGAGCACTGTCACCGTGGGCACTGTCACCATGAGCACTGTCATCATGGGCACTGTCACCATGGACACTGTCACCATGAACACTATCACCATGGGCAGTGCCACCATAAGGAATTTCACCATGGGAACTCCAACCATGTACACTGCCAGCATGAGCACAGTCACCATGGGCAATGTCACCATGAGCACTGCCATCATGGGGACTTTCAACATGGGCACTGTCACCATACGAACTATCACCATGAGCACTATCACCATGAGCAGTATTACCATGAACACTATCACCAAGGGCATTGTCAATGTGAGCACTATCACCGTGAGCAATATCACCATGAGCACTGTCACCATGAGCATTGTCACCGTGGGCAATGTCACCATGGGCACTGCAACCATGGGAACTGTCTTCATGAGCACTGTCACCGTGAGCACTATCACCATGGGTAGTGTCACCATGAACAATATCAACATGGATGCTGTCACCGTGAGCACTATTACTATGGGCACTATCACCATGGGCACTGTAACTGTGAGCACTGTAACCATGAGCACTGTCACCGTGGGCGCTGTCAACATGAGCACTGTCTCCATGGGCATTGTCAACATGAACATTGTCACCATGGGAACTCTCACCATGAGCACTGTCACCATGGGCAATTTCAACATGAGCACTGTCACCATGCACACTGTCACCATGGGCACTCTCACCATAGGCACTGTCACCATGGACACTGTCACCATGGGCACTGTCACCATGAGCACTGTCACCATGGGAACTGTCACCATGAGCACTGCCACCATGGGAAATGTCACTATGGGCAGTGTCACCATGGGCACTGTCACCATGGGCAGTGTCACCATGAGCACTATTACCATGAGCACCATCACCATGAGCACTATCTCCATGGGCACTGTCACATTGAGAACTATTACCATGGATACTATCACCAAAGGCACTGTCATCGTGAGCACTATCACCATGAGCACTGTCACTGTGGGCATTGCCACCATGAGCACTGTCATCATGGCCACTGTCACCATGCGAACTGCCACCCTGAGCACTATCACAGTGGGCACTGTCACCATGAGCACTGTCACCATAGGCACTGTATCCATGGTAACTGTCACCATTGGCACTATCACGGTGAGCACTATCACCATGGGAACTGTCACCATGGGAAAGGTCACCATGCGCACTGTAACCATTGGCACTGCCACAGTGAGAACTGTCACAGTGAGCACTATCACCATGGGCACTGTCACCATGTGCACTGTCACCATGGGAACTCTCACCATGAGCACTGTCACCATGGGAAATGTCACTATGGGCAGTGTCACCATGTGCACTGTCACCATCGGTAGTGTCAACACGAGCACTATTACCATGAGCACTATCACCGTGAGCACTGTCACCGTGGGCCATGTCACCATGTGCACTGTCACCATGAGCAATATCACCATGGGAACTGTCACCATGGGCACTGTCAACGTGAGCACTGTCAGCATGGAAACTCTCACCAGGAGCACTGTCTCCATCGGAAATGTCACCATGGACACTGTTCACCATGGGAAGTGTCACCATGAGCACTGTCACCATGGGGACTGTCACTATGGACACTGTCTCCATCGGCACTCTCACCATGGGCACTGTCACTGTGGAAAATGTCACCATGGGCACTGTAACCATCTACACGGTCCCGAGGAGCACTATCACCATGGAAACTGTATCCATCAGCATTGTCCCCATGGGCACTGTCAACATGAGCACTGTCATCCATCAGCACTGTCACCATGGGACCTCTCACTATGAGGACTGTCACAATTGGAAATGTCACTATGGGTATTGTCACCAAGGGCACTGTCACCATGGGCACTGTCAACATGAGCACTGTCACCATGGGCACTGTCACCATGGGCACTATCACTAAAGGCACTGTCAACGTGAGCACTATCACCATGAGCACTATTACCATGGGCAGTGTCACCGTGAGCAATATCACCATGGGCAGTGTCACCATGGGCACTATCACCATGAGCACTATCACCAAGGGAACTGTCACCGTGAGCACTATCATCGTGAGCACTCTCACCCTGAGCACTGTCACCATGAGCACTGTCACCATGAGCACTGTCACAGTGGGAACCTTCACCATGAGCACTCTCACCATGGGTACTGTCACCATGAGCACTATCACCGTGAGCACGATCACCATGTGTAGTGTCACCATGAGCAATATCACCATGGGCACTGTCAACATGAGCACTATTACCATGGGCAATATCACCATGAGCACTATCACCGTGAGCACTGTCACCGTGGGCACTGTCACCGTGTGCACTGTCCCCATGAGCACTGTCACCATGAGCACTATCACCATGAGAACTGTCACCATGGGAATGGTCACCATGGGCACTCTCAACATGAGCACTGTCACCATGGGAACTCTCACCATGAGCACTGTCACCATGGCCAGTGTCACCATGGCCACTCTCACCATAAGCATTGTCTCCAAGGGAAATGTCACCATGGGCACTCTCAGCATGTGCACTGTCACAATGCGCACTGTCATCATGGGCACTGCCACCATGAGAACTTTCACCATGGGAATTCCCACCATGGATATGGCCACCTTGAGCACTGTCACCATGAGCACGGTCACCATGGGCACTGTCACCATGGGCACTCTCACCATGGGCACTGTTGACCATGGACACTGTCACCATGGGCACTGTGAACAAGAGCACTGTCACCATGGGAACTCTCACCATGAGCACTGTCACCATGGGCACTGCCACCATGGGCACATTCAAAATGGGCACTGTCACCATGTGAACTGTCACCGTGAGCACTATTAACATGGGTACTATCACCAAGGGCACTTTTACCGTGAGCAGTGTCACAATGAGCACTGTCACCGTGGGCACTGTCACCATGAGCACTGTCATCATGGGCAGTGTCACCATAGGAACTGTCACCATGAGCACTGTCACTGTGGGCACTATCACCGTGAACACTATCACAATGGGCTCTGTCACCATAGGCACTGTCACCATGGACACTGTCACCATGAGCACTATCATTATGGGCAGTGCTACCATGAGCAATTTCACCATCGGAACTCCAACCATGTACACCGCCAGCATGAGCACAGTCAACATGGGCAGTGTCACCATGAGCACTTTCACCATGGGCACTTTCAACATGGGCCCTATCACCATGCGAACTGTCACCATGAGCACTATCATCATGAGCACTGTCACCATGAGCACTATCACCGTGAGCACTGTCACCATGAGCATAGTCACCATGGGCACTGTCACAATGAGCACTATGACCGTGTGCACTATCACCATAGGCAGTGTCACCGTGAGCAATATCACCATGGGCACTCTCACCGTGACCACTATGACCATGGGTACTATCACCAAGGGGACTGTCACCATGAGCACTGTCACCATGAGCAATGTCACCGTGGGCACTGTCACCATGAGCACTGTCATCATGGGCACTGTCACCATCGAACTGTCACCATTAGAACTGTCACTGAGGGCACTATCACCATGATAACTATCACAATGGACACTGTCACCATAGGCACTGTCACCATGGACACTGTCACCATGAACACTATCATCATGGGCAGTGCCACCATGAGGAATTTCACCATGGGAACTCCAACCATGTACACCGCCAGCTTTAGCACAGTCACCATGGGTTGTGTGACCATGAGCATTGTAACCATGGGCACTGTCACCATGCGAACTCTCACCATGAGCACTGTCACCGTGGGCAATGTCACCATGAGCACTTTCACCATGGGAACTGTCACCATGAACACTATCACCGTGAGCACTATAACCATGGGCAGTGTCACCATGAGCAATATTACCATTAACATTATCACCGTGAGCACTGTCACTGTGGGCACTGTCACCGTGTGCACTGTCAACATGAGCACTGTCACCATGGGAAATATCACCTTGGGCACTGTCACCATGGGCAGTGTCACCATTAGCATTGTTACCATGGGCACTCTCACGATGTACACTGTCACCATGAGCACCATTATCATGGGTAGTGCCACCATGAGGAATTTCACCATGGGAACTCCAACCTTCTACACCGCCAGCATGAGCACAGTCACTATGGGCAGTGTCACCATGAGAACTGTTACCATGGGCAATTTCAACATGGCCACTGTCACCATGTGCACTGTCACCATGGACACTGTCATCCTGAGTTCTGTTACCATGGGCAGTGTCACCATGAGCACTGTCACCATGACCACTTTCATCATGGGCACTATCATCATGGGCAGTGCTACCATGAAGAATTTCACCATCGGAATTCCAACCAGGTACACAGCCAGCATGAGCACATTCACCATGGGCATTATCACCATGAGCACTGTCACCATGGGCACTTTCAACATGGGCCCTGTCAGCATGCGAACTGTCACCATGAGCACTATCACCGTGAGCACGGTCTCCATGAGCATAATCACCATGGGCACTGTCACCATGAGCACTGTCACCATGGGCACTGTAACCTTGGGAACCGTCACCATGAGCACTATCACCATGGGCAGTGTCACCGTGAGCAATATCACCATGGGCACTGTCACCGTGAGCACTATTAACAAGGATACTATCACCAAGGTCACTGTCACCGTGAGCACTGTCACCGTGAGCACTGTGACCATGAGCACTGTCACCGTGGGCACTGTCACCATGAGCACTGTCATCATGGGAACTGTCACCATGGGGACTGTCACCATTAGCACTGTCACTGTGGGCACTATCACCGTGAGCACAATCACAATGGGCACTGTCACCATACGCACTGTCACCATGGACAATGTCACCATGAACACTATCATCATGGGCAGTGCCACCATAAGGAATTTCACCATGGGAACTCCAACCATGTACACTCCCAGCATGAGCACAGTCACCATGGGCAGTGTCACCATGAGCACTGCCACCATGGGCACTTTCGACATGGGCACTGTCACCATGCGAACTATCACCATGAGCAATTTCACCATGAGCAGTATTACCATGTGCACTATCACCAAGGGCACTGTCAATGTGAGCACTGTCACCGTGAGGACTATCACCATGAGCACTGTCACCATGAGCATTTTCACCGTGGGCACTGTCACCAGTAGCACTGTCACCATGGGCACTGTAACCATGGGAACTGTCACCATGAGCACTATCAACGTGAGCACTATCACCATAGGAAGTGTCACCGTGAACAGTATCACCATGGGTACTGTCACCATGAGCACTATTACCATGGGCACTATCACCATGGGCATTGTCACTGTGAGCACTGCCACCATGAGCACTGTCACTGTGGGCACTGTCAACATGAGCACTGTCACCATGGGAACTGTCACCATGAGCACTGTCATCATTAGCACTATCATCATGGGCACTGTCAAAGTGAGCACTATTACCATGGGTACTACCACCTAGGGTACTGTCACTGTGAGCACTGTCACCATGAGCACTGTCACCGTGGGCAGTGTCAACATGAGCACTGTCACCATGGGCACTGTCACCATGGGAAATGTCACCATGCGCACTGTCACCATAGGCACTGTCACCATGGACACTGTCACCATGAACACTATCATCATGGGCACTGCCAGCATAAGGAATTTCACCATGGGAACTCCAACCATGTACACCACCAGCATGAGCACAGTCACCATGAGCAGTGTCACCATGAGCACTGCCATCATGGGGACTTTCAACATGGGCACTGTCACCATGCGAACTATCACCACCAGCACTATCACCATGAGCAGTATTACCATGAACACTATCACCAAGGACACTGTCAACGTGAGCACTATCACCGTGAGCACTATAACCATGAGCACTGTCACCGTGAGCAGTGTCACCGTGGGCACTGTTACCGTGTGCACTGTCAACATGAGCACTGTCACCATGGGAAATGTCACCATTTGCACTGTCACCGAGGGCACTGTCACCATGAGCACTATCACCATGGGAACTGTCACCATGGGAACGGTCACCATGGGCACACTCAAGATGAGCACTGTCACCATGGGAACTCTCACCATGAGCACTGTCACCATGGGAAATGTCACCATGGGCACTGTCACCATGAGCACTATCATCATGGGCAGTGCCACCATGAGGAATTTCACCATGAGAACTCCAACCATGTACACTGCCAGCTTTAGCACTGTCAACATGGGCTGTGTCACCATGAGCACTGTCACCATGGGCACTGTTACCATGCAAACTTTTACCATGAGCACTGTCACCATGGGCAATGTTACCATGAGCACTGTCACCGTGTGCACTGTCATCATGGGAACTGTCATCATGAGCACTATCACCGTGAGGACAATAACCATGGGCAGTGTCACCGTGAGCAATATCACCATGAACACTGTCACCATGAGCACTGTCATCATCGACACTGTCACCATGGGGACTGTCACTATTACAACTGTCACTGTGGGCACTATCACCGTGAGCACTATCACAATGGGCACTGTCACCATAGGCACTGTCTCCATGGACACTGTCACCATGAACACTATCATCATGGGCAGTGCCAACATGAGGAATTTCAGCTTGGGAACTCCAACCATGTACATCGGCAGCTTTAGAACAGTCACCATGGGCTGTGTCACCATGAGCACTGTCACCATGGGGACTGTCACCATGCGAACTGTCACCATGAACACTGTCACCATGGGAACTGTCACCATGAGCACTATCACCGTGAGGACTATAACCATGGGCACTGTCACAGTGAGCAATATCACCATGAACACTGTAACCATGGGAAATGTCACCTTGGGCACTGTCACCTTGTGCACTGTCAACATGAGCACTGTCACCATGGGAATTGTCACCATGGGCACTGTCACCATGGGCAGTGTCATCATGAGCACTGTCACCAAGTGCACTCTCACGATGGACACTGTCACCATGAGCACTATCATCATGGGCAGTGCCACCATGAGGAATTTCACCATGGGAACTCCAACCATGTACACCGCCAGCATGAGCACAGTCACCATGGGCAGTGTCACCATGAGCAATGTCACCATGGGCACTTTCGACATGGGCAATGTCACCATGGACACTGTCATCATGAGCTCTGTTACCATGGGAAATGTCACCATGAGCACTGTCATCTTGGGAACTGCCACCATGGACACTGCCCCCATGAGCACTGTAACCAATGTCACTGCCACAGTGAGCACTGTCACCGTGAACACTGTCACCATGGGAACTTTCACCATGTGCACTGTCAATATGGGAACTCTCACCATGAGCACTGTCACCATGGGAAATGTCACTATGGGCAGTGTCTCCATGGGCACTGTCACCATGGGCAGTGTCACCATGAGCAGTATTACCATGAGCGCTATCACCAAGGGCAGTGTCACTGTGAGCAATATCAACATGGGCAACGTCACCGTGAGCACTATTACAATGGGCACTATCGCCATGAGAACTATCACCGTGATCACTGTCACCGTGGGGATTGTCACCATGTACACTGTCACCATGAGCACTGTCACCATGAGCACTATCATCATGGGCATTGCCACCATAAGAAATTTCCCCATGGGAACTCCAACCATGTACACCGCCAGCATGATCACAGTCACCATGGGCAGTGTCACCATGAGCACTCTCAACATGAGCACTATCACCATGAACACTATCACCGTGGGCATTGTCACCGTGACCACTATCACCATGGGCAGTGTCACCGTGAGCAATATCACTATGGGCACTTTCATGTGAGCACTATTACCATGGGTACTATCAGCAAGGGCACTCTCACTGTGAGCACTGTCACTATGAGCACTGTCACCGTGGGCACTGTCACCATGAGCACTGTCATCATGGGCACTGTCAGCATGCGAACTGCCACCATGAGCACTATCACCGTGGGCACTGTCACCATGAGAACTGTCACCATGGGCACTGTATCCATGGGAACTGTCACCCTGGGCACTATCACGGTGAGCACTATCACCATGGGAACTGTCACCATGGGAACGGTCACCATGGGCACTATCAAGGTGAGAACTGTCACCATGGGTACTCTCACCATGAGCACTGTCGCCGTGGGCACTGTCAACATGAGCACTGTCACCATGGACACTATCACCATGGGCACTGTCACCATGGGCACTGTCACCATTGGCACTGTCAACATCAACACTGTCACCATGGGAACTCTCACCATGAGCACTGTCACATTGGGAAATGTCACCATGGGCACAGTCACCATGGGAAATGTCACCATGGGCACTGTCACCATGGGCACTGTCACTATGGACACTGTCCCAGTGAGCGCTATCATCATGGGCAGTGCCACCATGAGGAATTTCACCATGAGAATTCCAACCATGTACACCGCCAGCTTTAGCGCAGTCACCATGGGCTGTGTCACCATGAGCACTGTCACCATGGGCAATGTCAACATGCGAACTGTCACCATGAGCACTGTCACCGTGGGCAATGTCACCATGAGCACTATCATCATGGGCATTGCCACCATAAGGAATTTCACCATGGGAACTCCAACCATGTACACCACCAGCATGAGCACAGTCACCATGGGCAGTGCCAACATGAGCACTGTCACCATGGGCACTTTTAACATGGGCCCTGTTGCCATGCGAACTGTCACCATGAGCAGTATGTCTGTGAGCACTGTCACCATGAGCACAGTCACCGCGGGCACTGTCACCATGAGCACTGTCACCATGGGCACTGTAACCATGGGAACTGTCACCCTGAGCACTATCACCGTGAGCACTATCACCATGGGCAGTGTCACCGTGAGCAATATCACCATGGGCACTGTCACCGTGACCTCTATTACCATGGGTACTATCACCAAGGTTACTGTCACCGTGAGCACTGTCACCATGAGCAATGTCACCGTGGGAACTGTCACCATTAGAACTGTCACTGAGGGCACTATCACCGTGAGCACTATCACAATGGGCACTGTCACCATAGGCACTGTCACCATGGACATTGTCACGATGAACACTATCATCATGGGCAGTGCCACCATAAGGAATTTCACCATGAGAACTCCAAACATGTACACCGCCAGCAAGAGCACAGTCACCATGGGCAGTGTCACCATGAGCACTGCCTTCATGGAGACTTTCAACATGGGCACTGTCACCATGCGAACTATCACCATGAGCACTATCACCATGAGCACTATCACCAAGGTAACTGTCACCATGAGCACTATCACCATGAGCACTATCACCATGGGCACTGTAACCGTGAGCAATATTAACATGGGTACTATCACCAAAGGCACTGTCAAGGTGAGCACTGTCACCATGGACACTGTCACCATGGGCACACTCACCATGGTCACTGTCACCATGGGCACTGTCAACATGAGCACTGTCACCATGGGAAATGTCACTATGGGCAGTGTCACCATGGGCACTGTCACCATGGGCAGTGTCACCATGTGCACTATTACCATGAGCACTATCACCAAGGGCACTGTCACCGTGAGCACTTTCACCGTGAGCACTATCACAGTGGGAACTTTTACCATGAGCACTATCATCATGGGCACTGTCACCATAGGAACTGTCACAATGAGCACTGTCACTTTGGGCACTATCACCATGAGCACTATCACAATGGGCACTGTCACCATAGGCACTGTCACCATGGACACTTTCACCGTGAGCACTATCATCATGGGCAGTGCTACCATGAGGAATTTCATCATCGGAACTCCAACCATGTACACCGCCCGCATGAGCACAGTCACCATGGGCAGTGCCACCATGAGCAGTGTCACCATGGGCACTTTCAACATGGGCTCTGTCACCATGCGAACTGTCACCTTGAGCACTATCACCGTGAGCACTGTCACCATGAGCATAGTCACCGTGAGCACTGTCAGCATGAGCACTGTCACCATGGGCACTGTAACCATGGGAACTGTCACCATGAGCACTATCACCTTGAGCACTATCACCATGGGCGGTGTCACCATGAGCAATATCACCATGGGCAATGTCACCATGAGCACTTTTACCATGGGTACTATCACCAAGGGCACTGTCACCATGAGCACTGTCACCATGAGCACTGTCACCGTGGGCACTGTCACCATAAGCACTGTCATCATGGGCACTGTCACCATTGGAACTGTCACCATTAGAACTGTCCCTGTGGGCCCTATCACCGTCAGCACTATCACAATGGGAACTGTCACCATAGGCAATGTCACCATGGACACTGTCACCATGAGCACTATCATTATGGGCAGTGCCACCATGAGGAATTTCACCATGGGATCTCCAAGCAGGTACACAGCCAGCATGAGCATAGTCACCATGGGCAGTGACACCATGAGCAGTGTCACCATGGGCACTTTCAACATGGCCACTGTCACCATGGGCACTGTCTCCATAGACACTGTCATCATGAGCTCTCTTACCATGGGAAATGTCACCATGAGCACTGTCATCTTGGGAACTGCCACCTTGGACACTGCCACCATGAGCACTGTAACCATTGGCACTGCCACAGTGAGCGCTGTCACCATGGGAACTGTCACCGTGAGCACTATTACCATGAGTACTATCATCAAGGGCACTGTCACCGTGAGCACTGTCACTATGAGCATTGTCAGAATGGGCATTGTCACCATGAGCACTGTCATCATGGGCAGTGTCACCGTGAGCAATATCTCCATGGGCACTGTAACCATGGGAATGTCACCGTGAGCACTATCACCATGGGCAGCGTCACCGTGAGCAATATCACCATGGGCCATGTCAACGTGACCACTATTACCATGGGTACTATCACCAAGGGCACTGTCACCGTGAGCACTCTCACCATGAGAAATGTCACCGTGGGCACTGTCACCATGAGCACGGTCATCATGGGCACTGTCACCATGGAATTGTCACCATTAGAACTGTCACTGAGGGCACTATCACCGAGAGCACTATCACAATGGACACTGTCACCATAGGCACTGTCACCATGGACACTGTCACCATCAACACTATCATCATGGGCAGTGCCACCATGAGGAATTTCACCATGGGAACTCCAACCATGTACACCGCCAGCTTTAGCACAGTCACCATGGGTTGTGTGACCATGAGCACTGTAACCATGGGCACTGTCACCATGCGAACTCTCACCATGAGCACTGTCACCGTGGGCAATGTCACCATGAGCACTATCACCGTGGGCACTGTCACCTTGGGAACTGTCACCATGAGCACTATCACTGTGAGCACTATAACCATGGGCAGTGTCACCATGAGCAATATTTCCATTAACACTATCACCGTGAGCACTGTCACTGTCGGCACTGTCACCGTGTGCACTGTCAAAATGAGCACTGTCACCATGGGAATATCACCTTGGGCACTGTCACCATGGGCAGTTTCACCATGAGCATTGTTACCATGGGCACTCTCACGATGTACACTGTCACCATGAGCACTATTATCATGGGTAGTGCCACCATGAGGAATTTCACCATGGGAACTCCAACCTTGTTCAACGCCAGCATGAGCACAGTCACCATGGGCAGTGTCACCATAAACACTGTCACCATGGGCAATTTCAACATGGCCACTCTCACCATGGGCACTGTCACCATGGACACTGTCATCCTGAGTTCTGTTACCATGGGAAATGTCACCATGAGCACTGTCCTCTTGGGAACTGCCACCATGGACACTGTCACCATGAGCACTGTCACCATCGGAACTGTCACCATGTGCACTGTCACCATGGGAACTCTCACCATGAGCACTGTCACCATGGGAAATGTCACTTTGGGCAGTGTCACCATGGGCACTGTCACCATGGGCAGCGTAAACATGAGCAGTATTACCATGAGCACTATCACCATGAGCACTATCACCATGGGAAGTGTCACCATGAGCAACATCAACATGGGCACGGTCACCATGAGCACTATTAAAATTGGCACTATCACCATGGGCACTATCAACGTGAGCAGTGTAAGTGTGGGCATTCTCACCGTGTGCACTGTCACCAATAGCACTGTCACCATGAGCACTATCACTTTGGGAACTGTCACCATGGGAACGGTCACAATGGGCAATGTCAACATTAGCACTGTCACCATGGCAATTCTCACAATGAGCACTGTCACCATGGGCACTGTCACCATGGGCACAGTCACCATGGGTACTGTCACCATGGGCACTTTCAAAGTGGGCACTGTCACCATGCGAACTGTCACCATGAGCACTGTCATCATGAACTCTGTTACCATGGGAAATATCGCCATGAGCACTGTCATCTTGGAAACCGCCACCATGGACACTGCCACCATGAACAATGTTACCATTGGCACTGCCACAGTGAGCACGGTCACCGTGAGCACTGTCACCATGGGAACTGTCACCATGTGCCCTGTCACCATGGGAACTCTCACCATGAGCACTGTCACCATAAGAAATGTCACTATCGGGAGTGTCACCATGGGCACTGTCACCATGGGCAGTGTCACCATGAGCACTATTACCATGAACACTATCACCATGAGCACTATCACCAAGGCCAGTGTCACCCTGAGCGCTATCACCGTGAGCACTATCACCATGGGCAGTGTCACCATGAGCAATATCAACATGGGCACTGTCACGGTGAGCACTATTACAATGGTCACTATCGCCATGAGCACTATCACCGTGAGCATTGTCACTGTGGGCATTGTCACCGTGTGCACGGTCACCATGAGCACTGTCACCATGAGCACTATCACCATGGGAACTCTCACCATCGGAAGGGTCACCATGGGCAATGTCAACCTGAGCACTCTCAACATGAGAACTCTCACCATGAGCACTGTCACCATGGGAAATGTCACCATGGACACTGTCACCATGAACACTATCATCATGGGTAGTGCCACCATAAGGAATTTCACCATGGGAACTCCAACCATGTACAACGCCAGCATGAGCACATTCACCATGGGCAGTGTCACAATGAGCACTGCCACCATGGGCACTTTCATCATGGGCACTGTCACCATGCGAACCGTCACCGTGAGCACTATTACCATGAGCACTATCACCAAGGGCACTGTCAGCGTGAGCACTATCACCGTGAGCACTATCACCGTGAGCACTGTCACCATGAGAAATTTCACAGTGGGCACTGTCACGATGAGCACTGTCACCAAGGGCATTGTCAACATAAGCATTGTCATCATGGGAACTCTCACCATGAGCACTATCACCATGGGAAATGTCACCATGGGCACTGTCACCATAGGTATTGTCACCATGGACACTCTCACCATGAGCACTATCATCATGGGCATTGCCACCATAAGGAATTTCACCATGGGAACTCCAACCATGTACACCGCCAGCATGAGCACATTCACCATGGGCCGTGTCACCATGAGCACTATCACCATGAGCACTGTCACCATGGGCACTATCACCATGGGAACTGTCACCACCGGAACGGTCACCATGGACACTGTTAAGGTTAGCACTGTCACCATGGAAACTCTCACCATGAGCATTGTCACCGTGGGCACTGTCAACATGAGCACTGTCACCTTGGACACCGTCACCATGGGCACTGTCACCATGGGCACTGTCACCATGGACACTGTCACCATGGGCACTGTCACCATGGGCACTTTCAACATGGGCACTCTCACCATAGGCACTGTCACCGTGGACACTGTCACCATGGGCACTTTCACCATGAGCACTATCATCATGGGCAGTGCCACCATAAGGAATTTCACCATTGTAACACCAACCATGTACACCGCCAGCATGAGCACAGTCAACATGGGGACTGTCAACATGAGCACTGTCACCATGTGAAATGTCTCCATGAACACTATCACCATGAGCACTATCACCAAGGGCACTGTCACCATGAGCACTATCACCGTGAACACTATCACCATGAGCACTGTCACCATGAGCACTATCACCATGGGCAGTGTCACTGTGAACACTATTACCATGGATACTATCACGAAGGGCACTGTCACCGTGACCACTATCACAATGGGCACTCTCACTATAGGCACTGTCACCATCAACACTATCATCATGGGCAGTGCCACCATGAGGAATTTCACCATGGGAACTCCAACCATGTACATCGGCAGCTTTAGCACAGTCACCATGGGCTGTGTCACCATGTGCACTGTCACCATGGGCAGTGTCACCAAGCGAACTGTCACCATGAGCACTGTCACCGTGGGCAATGTCACCATGAGCACAGTCACTGCGGGCACTGTCACCATGGGAACTGTCACCATGAGCACTATCACCGTGAGGACTATAACCATGGGCACTGTGACCGTGAGCAATATCACCATGAACACTGTCACCATGGGAAATGTCACCGTGGGCAATGTCACCGTGTGCACTGTCAACATGAGCACTGTCACCATGGGAAATGTCACCATGGGCACTGTCACCATGGGCAGGGTCATCATGAGCACTGTCACCATGGGCACTCTCATGATGGACACTGTCACCATGAGCACTATCATCATGGGCAGGGCAACCATGAGGAATTTCACCATGGGAACTCCAGCCATGTATACCGCCAGCTTGAGCACTGTCACCATGGGCACTTTCAACATGGCCACTGTCACCATGTACACTGTCACCATGGACACTGTCATCATGAGCTCTGTTTCCATGGGAAATGTCACCATGAGCACTGTCATCTTGGGAACTGCCACCATGGACACTGCCACCATGAGCACTGTAACCATTGGCTCTGCCACAGTGAGCATTGTCACCGTGAGCACTGTCACCATGGGAACTCTCACCATGAGCACTGTCACCATGGGAAATGTCATTATGGGCAGTGTCACCATGGGCACTGTCACCGTGAGCACTGTCTCCATGAGCACTATTACCATGAACACTATCACCATGAGCACTATCACCAAGGGCATTGTCACCATGAGCACTATCACCGTGAGCACTATCACCATGGGCAGTGTTACCTTGAGCAATATCAGCATGGGCACTGTCACGGTGAGCACTATTACAATGGGCACTTTCCCCTTGAGCACTATCACCGTGAGCACTGTCATCGTGGGCATTGTCACCATGTGCACTGTCCCCATGAGCACTGTCACCATGAGCACTATCACCATGGGTACTGTCACCATGGGAACGGTCACCATGGGCAATGTCAACATGAGCACTATCACCATGCGAACTGTCACCATGAGCACTATCACTAAGGGCACTGTCACCATGAGCACTGTCACCATGAGCACTGTCACAGTGGGAACCTTCACCATGAGCACTCTCACCATGGGTACTGTCACCATCGGCAATTTCAACATGGGCACTGTCACCATGCGAACTGTCACCATGTACACTATCATCATGGGCAGTGCCACCATGAGGAATTTCAACATGGGAACACCAACCCTGTACACCGCCAGCATGAGCACAGTCACCATGGGCATTATCACCATGAGCACTGTCACCGTGGGAACTTTCAACATGGGCACTATCAGCATGTGAACTGTCACCATGGGCAGTGTCACCATGAGCACTATCACCAAAGGCACTGTCAACGTGAGCACTATCACCATGAGCACTATTACCATGGGCAGTGTCACCGTGAGCAATATCACCATGGGCAGTGTCACCATGGGCACTATCACCATGAGCACTATCACCAAGGGAACTGTCACCGTGAGCACTATCATCGTGAGCACTCTCACCCTGAACACTGTCACCATGAGCACTGTCACCATGAGCACTGTCACAGTGGGAACCTTCACCATGAGCACTCTCACCATGGGTACTGTCACCATCGGCAATTTCAACATGGGCACTGTCACCATGCGAACTGTCACCATGAGCACTATCACCATGAGCACTATCACCAAGGGCACTGTCACCGTGAGCACTGTCACATTGAGCACTGTCACAGTGGGCACTGTCACTATGAGCACTATCACAATGGGCACTGTCACCATAGGCACTGTCACCATGGACACTGTCACCATGAGCACTATCATTATGGGCAGTGCTACCATGAGGAATTTCACCATCGGAACTCCAACCAGGTACACCGCAAGCATGAGCACAGTGACCATGGGCAGTGCCACCATGAGCACTGTCACCATGGGCACTTTCAACATGGGCTCTGTCACCATGTGAACTGTCACCATGAGCACTATCACCATGAGCACTGTCTCCATGAGCATAGTCACCGTGGGCACTGTCGCCATGAGCACTGTCACCATGGGCACAGTTACCATGGGAACTGTCACCATGAGCACTATCACCATGAGCACTATCACCATGGGTAGTGTCACCGTGAGCAAAATCACCATGGGCACTGTCACTGTGAGCACTATTAACATGGGTATTATCACCAAGGGCACTGTCACCGTGAGCACTGTCACCATGAGCACTGTCACCGTGGGCACTGTCACCATGAGCACTGTCATCATGGGCACTGTCACCATGGACACTGTCACCATGAACACTATCACCATGGGCAGTGCCACCATAAGGAATTTCACCATGGGAACTCCAACCATGTACACTGCCAGCATGAGCACAGTCACCATGGGCAATGTCACCATGAGCACTGCCATCATGGGGACTTTCAACATGGGCACTGTCACCATACGAACTATCACCATGAGCACTGTCACCATGGGCACTGCCACCATGGGCACATTCAAAATGGGCACTGTCACCATGTGAACTGTCACCGTGAGCACTATTAACATGGGTACTATCACCAAGGGCACTTTTACCGTGAGCAGTGTCACAATGAGCACTGTCACCGTGGGCACTGTCACCATGAGCACTGTCATCATGGGCAATGTCACCATAGGAACTGTCACCATGAGCACTTTCACTGTGGGCACTATCACCGTGAACACTATCACAATGGGCTCTGTCACCATAGGCACTGTCACCATGGACACTGTCACCATGAGCACTATCATTATGGGCAGTGCTACCATGAGCAATTTCACCATCGGAACTCCAACCATGTACACCGCCAGCATGAGCACAGTCAACATGGGCAGTGTCACCATGAGCACTTTCACCATGGGCACTTTCAACATGGGCCCTATCACCATGCGAACTGTCACCATGAGCACTATCATCATGAGCACTGTCACCATGAGCACTATCACCGTGAGCACTGTCACCATGAGCATAGTCACCATGGGCACTGTCACAATGAGCACTATGACCGTGTGCACTATCACCATAGGCAGTGTCACCGTGAGCAATATCACCATGGGCACTCTCACCGTGACCACTATGACCATGGGTACTATCACCAAGGGAACTGTCACCATGAGCACTGTCACCGTGGGCACTGTCACCATGGGAACTGTCACCATGAGCACTGTCATCATGGGCACTGTCACCATCGAACTGTCACCATTAGAACTGTCACTGAGGGCACTATCACCATGATAACTATCACAATGGACACTGTCACCATAGGCACTGTCACCATGGACACTGTCACCATGAACACTATCATCATGGGCAGTGCCACCATGAGGAATTTCACCATGGGAACTCCAACCATGTACACCGCCAGCTTTAGCACAGTCACCATGGGTTGTGTGACCATGAGCATTGTAACCATGGGCACTGTCACCATGCGAACTCTCACCATGAGCACTGTCACCGTGGGCAATGTCACCATGAGCACTTTCACCATGGGAACTGTCACCATGAACACTATCACCGTGAGCACTATAACCATGGGCAGTGTCACCATGAGCAATATTACCATTAACATTATCACCGTGAGCACTGTCACTGTGGGCACTGTCACCGTGTGCACTGTCAACATGAGCACTGTCACCATGGGAAATATCACCTTGGGCACTGTCACCATGGGCAGTGTCACCATTAGCATTGTTACCATGGGCACTCTCACGATGTACACTGTCACCATGAGCACCATTATCATGGGTAGTGCCACCATGAGGAATTTCACCATGGGAACTCCAACCTTCTACACCGCCAGCATGAGCACAGTCACTATGGGCAGTGTCACCATGAGAACTGTTACCATGGGCAATTTCAACATGGCCACTGTCACCATGTGCACTGTCACCATGGACACTGTCATCCTGAGTTCTGTTACCATGGGCAGTGTCACCATGAGCACTGTCACCATGACCACTTTCATCATGGGCACTATCATCATGGGCAGTGCTACCATGAAGAATTTCACCATCGGAATTCCAACCAGGTACACAGCCAGCATGAGCACATTCACCATGGGCATTATCACCATGAGCACTGTCACCATGGGCACTTTCAACATGGGCCCTGTCAGCATGCGAACTGTCACCATGAGCACTATCACCGTGAGCACGGTCTCCATGAGCATAATCACCATGGGCACTGTCACCATGAGCACTGTCACCATGGGCACTGTAACCTTGGGAACCGTCACCATGAGCACTATCACCATGGGCAGTGTCACCGTGAGCAATATCACCATGGGCACTGTCACCGTGAGCACTATTAACAAGGATACTATCACCAAGGTCACTGTCACCGTGAGCACTGTCACCGTGAGCACTGTGACCATGAGCACTGTCACCGTGGGCACTGTCACCATGAGCACTGTCATCATGGGAACTGTCACCATGGGGACTGTCACCATTAGCACTGTCACTGTGGGCACTATCACCGTGAGCACAATCACAATGGGCACTGTCACCATACGCACTGTCACCATGGACAATGTCACCATGAACACTATCATCATGGGCAGTGCCACCATAAGGAATTTCACCATGGGAACTCCAACCATGTACACTCCCAGCATGAGCACAGTCACCATGGGCAGTGTCACCATGAGCACTGCCACCATGGGCACTTTCGACATGGGCACTGTCACCATGCGAACTATCACCATGAGCAATTTCACCATGAGCAGTATTACCATGTGCACTATCACCAAGGGCACTGTCAATGTGAGCACTGTCACCGTGAGGACTATCACCATGAGCACTGTCACCATGAGCATTTTCACCGTGGGCACTGTCACCAGTAGCACTGTCACCATGGGCACTGTAACCATGGGAACTGTCACCATGAGCACTATCAACGTGAGCACTATCACCATAGGAAGTGTCACCGTGAACAGTATCACCATGGGTACTGTCACCATGAGCACTATTACCATGGGCACTATCACCATGGGCATTGTCACTGTGAGCACTGCCACCATGAGCACTGTCACTGTGGGCACTGTCAACATGAGCACTGTCACCATGGGAACTGTCACCATGAGCACTGTCATCATTAGCACTATCATCATGGGCACTGTCAAAGTGAGCACTATTACCATGGGTACTACCACCTAGGGTACTGTCACTGTGAGCACTGTCACCATGAGCACTGTCACCGTGGGCAGTGTCAACATGAGCACTGTAACCATGGGCACTGTCACCATGGGAAATGTCACCATGCGCACTGTCACCATAGGCACTGTCACCATGGACACTGTCACCATGAACACTATCATCATGGGCACTGCCAGCATAAGGAATTTCACCATGGGAACTCCAACCATGTACACCGCCAGCATGAGCACAGTCACCATGAGCAGTGTCACCATGAGCACTGCCATCATGGGGACTTTCAACATGGGCACTGTCACCATGCGAACTATCACCACCAGCACTATCACCATGAGCAGTATTACCATGAACACTATCACCAAGGACACTGTCAACGTGAGCACTATCACCGTGAGCACTATAACCATGAGCACTGTCACCGTGAGCAGTGTCACCGTGGGCACTGTTACCGTGAGCACTGTCAACATGAGCACTGTCACCATGGGAAATGTCACCATTTGCACTGTCACCGAGGGCACTGTCACCATGAGCACTGTCACCATGAGCACTATCACCATGGGAACTGTCACCATGGGAACGGTCACCATGGGCACACTCAAGATGAGCACTGTCACCATGGGAACTCTCACCATGAGCACTGTCACCATGGGAAATGTCACCATGGGCACTGTCACCATGAGCACTATCATCATGGGCAGTGCCACCATGAGGAATTTCACCATGAGAACTCCAACCATGTACACTGCCAGCTTTAGCACTGTCAACATGGGCTGTGTCACCATGAGCACTGTCACCATGGGCACTGTTACCATGCAAACTTTTACCATGAGCACTGTCACCATGGGCAATGTCACCATGAGCACTGTCACCGTGTGCACTGTCATCATGGGAACTGTCATCATGAGCACTATCACCGTGAGGACAATAACCATGGGCAGTGTCACCGTGAGCAATATCACCATGAACACTGTCACCATGAGCACTGTCATCATCGGCACTGTCACCATGGGAACTGTCACTATTACAACTGTCACTGTGGGCACTATCACCGTGAGCACTAGCACAATGGGCACTGTCACCATAGGCACTGTCTCCATGGACACTGTCACCATGAACACTATCATCATGGGCAGTGCCAACATGAGGAATTTCAGATTGGGAACTCCAACCATGTACATCGGCAGCTTTAGAACAGTCACCATGGGCTGTGTCACCATGAGCACTGTCACCATGGGCACTGTCACCATGCGAACTGTCACCATGAGCACTGTCACCATGGGAACTGTCACCATGAGCACTATCACCGTGAGGACTATAACCATGGGCACTGTCACAGTGAGCAATATCACCATGAACACTGTAACCATGGGAAATGTCACCTTGGGCACTGTCACCTTGTGCACTGTCAACATGAGCACTGTCACCATGGGAAATGTCACCATGGGCACTGTCACCATGGGCAGTGTCATCATGAGCACTGTCACCAAGTGTACTCTCACGATGGACACTGTCACCATGAGCACTATCATCATGGGCAGTGCCACCATGAGGAATTTCACCATGGGAACTCCAACCATGTACACCGCCAGCATGAGCACAGTCACCATGGGCAGTGTCACCATGAGCAATGTCACCATGGGCACTTTCGACATGGGCAATGTCACCATGGACACTGTCATCATGAGCTCTGTTACCATGGGAAATGTCACCATGTGCACTGTCATCTTGGGAACTGCCACCATGGACACTGCCCCCATGAGCACTGTAACCAATGTCACTGCCACAGTGAGCACTGTCACCGTGAACTCTGTCACCATGGGAACTTTCACCATGTGCACTGTCAATATGGGAACTCTCACCATGAGCACTGTCACCATGGGAAATGTCACTATGGGCAGTGTCTCCATGGGCACTGTCACCATGGGCAGTGTCACCATGAGCAGTATTACCATGAGAACTATCACCATGAGCACTATCACCATGAGCGCTATCACCAAGGGCAGTGTCACAGTGAGCAATATCAACATGGGCAACGTCACCGTGAGCACTATTACAATGGGCACTATCGCCATGAGAACTATCACCGTGATCACTGTCACCGTGGGGATTGTCACCATGTACACTGTCACCATGAGCACTGTCACCATGAGCACTATCATCATGGGCATTGCCACCATAAGAAATTTCCCCATGGGAACTCCAACCATGTACACCGCCAGCATGATCACAGTCACCATGGGCAGTGTCACCATGAGCACTCTCAACATGAGCACTATCACCATGAAGACTATCACCGTGGGCATTGTCACCGTGACCACTATCACCATGGGCAGTGTCACCGTGAGCAATATCACTATGGGCACTTTCATGTGAGCACTATTACCATGGGTACTATCAGCAAGGGCACTCTCACTGTGAGCACTGTCACTATGAGCACTGTCACCGTGGGCACTGTCCCCATGAGCACTGTCATCATGGGCACTGTCAGCATGCGAACTGCCACCATGAGCACTATCACCGTGGGCACTGTCACCATGAGAACTGTCACCATGGGCACTGTATCCATGGGAACTGTCACCCTGGGCACTATCACGGTGAGCACTATCACCATGGGAACTGTCACCATGGGAACGGTCACCATGGGCACTATCAAGGTGAGAACTGTCACCATGGGTACTCTCACCATGAGCACTGTCGCCGTGGGCACTGTCAACATGAGCACTGTCACCATGGACACTATCACCATGGGCACTGTCACCATGGGCACTGTCACCATTGGCACTGTCAACATCAACACTGTCACCATGGGAACTCTCACCATGAGCACTGTCACATTGGGAAATGTCACCATGGGCACAGTCACCATGGGAAATGTCACCATGGGCACTGTCACCATGGGCACTGTCACTATGGACACTGTCCCAGTGAGCGCTATCATCATGGGCAGTGCCACCATGAGGAATTTCACCATGAGAATTCCAACCATGTACACCGCCAGCTTTAGCGCAGTCACCATGGGCTGTGTCACCATGAGCACTGTCACCATGGGCAATGTCAACATGCGAACTGTCACCATGAGCACTGTCACCGTGGGCAATGTCACCATGAGCACTATCATCATGGGCATTGCCACCATAAGGAATTTCACCATGGGAACTCCAACCATGTACACCACCAGCATGAGCACAGTCACCATGGGCAGTGCCAACATGAGCACTGTCACCATGGGCACTTTTAACATGGGCCCTGTTGCCATGCGAACTGTCACCATGAGCAGTATGTCTGTGAGCACTGTCACCATGAGCACAGTCACCGCGGGCACTGTCACCATGAGCACTGTCACCATGGGCACTGTAACCATGGGAACTGTCACCCTGAGCACTATCACCGTGAGCACTATCACCATGGGCAGTGTCACCGTGAGCAATATCACCATGGGCACTGTCACCGTGACCTCTATTACCATGGGTACTATCACCAAGGTTACTGTCACCGTGAGCACTGTCACCATGAGCAATGTCACCGTGGGAACTGTCACCATTAGAACTGTCACTGAGGGCACTATCACCGTGAGCACTATCACAATGGGCACTGTCACCATAGGCACTGTCACCATGGACATTGTCACGATGAACACTATCATCATGGGCAGTGCCACCATAAGGAATTTCACCATGAGAACTCCAAACATGTACACCGCCAGCAAGAGCACAGTCACCATGGGCAGTGTCACCATGAGCACTGCCTTCATGGAGACTTTCAACATGGGCACTGTCACCATGCGAACTATCACCATGAGCACTATCACCATGAGCACTATCACCAAGGTAACTGTCACCATGAGCACTATCACCATGAGCACTATCACCATGGGCACTGTAACCGTGAGCAATATTAACATGGGTACTATCACCAAAGGCACTGTCAAGGTGAGCACTGTCACCATGGACACTGTCACCATGGGCACACTCACCATGGTCACTGTCACCATGGGCACTGTCAACATGAGCACTGTCACCATGGGAAATGTCACTATGGGCAGTGTCACCATGGGCACTGTCACCATGGGCAGTGTCACCATGTGCACTATTACCATGAGCACTATCACCAAGGGCACTGTCACCGTGAGCACTTTCACCGTGAGCACTATCACAGTGGGAACTTTTACCATGAGCACTATCATCATGGGCACTGTCACCATAGGAACTGTCACAATGAGCACTGTCACTTTGGGCACTATCACCATGAGCACTATCACAATGGGCACTGTCACCATAGGCACTGTCACCATGGACACTTTCACCGTGAGCACTATCATCATGGGCAGTGCTACCATGAGGAATTTCATCATCGGAACTCCAACCATGTACACCGCCCGCATGAGCACAGTCACCATGGGCAGTGCCACCATGAGCAGTGTCACCATGGGCACTTTCAACATGGGCTCTGTCACCATGCGAACTGTCACCTTGAGCACTATCACCGTGAGCACTGTCACCATGAGCATAGTCACCGTGAGCACTGTCAGCATGAGCACTGTCACCATGGGCACTGTAACCATGGGAACTGTCACCATGAGCACTATCACCTTGAGCACTATCACCATGGGCGGTGTCACCATGAGCAATATCACCATGGGCAATGTCACCATGAGCACTTTTACCATGGGTACTATCACCAAGGGCACTGTCACCATGAGCACTGTCACCATGAGCACTGTCACCGTGGGCACTGTCACCATAAGCACTGTCATCATGGGCACTGTCACCATTGGAACTGTCACCATTAGAACTGTCCCTGTGGGCCCTATCACCGTCAGCACTATCACAATGGGAACTGTCACCATAGGCAATGTCACCATGGACACTGTCACCATGAGCACTATCATTATGGGCAGTGCCACCATGAGGAATTTCACCATGGGATCTCCAAGCAGGTACACAGCCAGCATGAGCATAGTCACCATGGGCAGTGACACCATGAGCAGTGTCACCATGGGCACTTTCAACATGGCCACTGTCACCATGGGCACTGTCTCCATAGACACTGTCATCATGAGCTCTCTTACCATGGGAAATGTCACCATGAGCACTGTCATCTTGGGAACTGCCACCTTGGACACTGCCACCATGAGCACTGTAACCATTGGCACTGCCACAGTGAGCGCTGTCACCATGGGAACTGTCACCGTGAGCACTATTACCATGAGTACTATCATCAAGGGCACTGTCACCGTGAGCACTGTCACTATGAGCATTGTCAGAATGGGCATTGTCACCATGAGCACTGTCATCATGGGCAGTGTCACCGTGAGCAATATCTCCATGGGCACTGTAACCATGGGAATGTCACCGTGAGCACTATCACCATGGGCAGCGTCACCGTGAGCAATATCACCATGGGCCATGTCAACGTGACCACTATTACCATGGGTACTATCACCAAGGGCACTGTCACCGTGAGCACTCTCACCATGAGAAATGTCACCGTGGGCACTGTCACCATGAGCACGGTCATCATGGGCACTGTCACCATGGAATTGTCACCATTAGAACTGTCACTGAGGGCACTATCACCGAGAGCACTATCACAATGGACACTGTCACCATAGGCACTGTCACCATGGACACTGTCACCATCAACACTATCATCATGGGCAGTGCCACCATGAGGAATTTCACCATGGGAACTCCAACCATGTACACCGCCAGCTTTAGCACAGTCACCATGGGTTGTGTGACCATGAGCACTGTAACCATGGGCACTGTCACCATGCGAACTCTCACCATGAGCACTGTCACCGTGGGCAATGTCACCATGAGCACTATCACCGTGGGCACTGTCACCTTGGGAACTGTCACCATGAGCACTATCACTGTGAGCACTATAACCATGGGCAGTGTCACCATGAGCAATATTTCCATTAACACTATCACCGTGAGCACTGTCACTGTCGGCACTGTCACCGTGTGCACTGTCAAAATGAGCACTGTCACCATGGGAATATCACCTTGGGCACTGTCACCATGGGCAGTTTCACCATGAGCATTGTTACCATGGGCACTCTCACGATGTACACTGTCACCATGAGCACTATTATCATGGGTAGTGCCACCATGAGGAATTTCACCATGGGAACTCCAACCTTGTTCAACGCCAGCATGAGCACAGTCACCATGGGCAGTGTCACCATAAACACTGTCACCATGGGCAATTTCAACATGGCCACTCTCACCATGGGCACTGTCACCATGGACACTGTCATCCTGAGTTCTGTTACCATGGGAAATGTCACCATGAGCACTGTCCTCTTGGGAACTGCCACCATGGACACTGTCACCATGAGCACTGTCACCATCGGAACTGTCACCATGTGCACTGTCACCATGGGAACTCTCACCATGAGCACTGTCACCATGGGAAATGTCACTTTGGGCAGTGTCACCATGGGCACTGTCACCATGGGCAGCGTAAACATGAGCAGTATTACCATGAGCACTATCACCATGAGCACTATCACCATGGGAAGTGTCACCATGAGCAACATCAACATGGGCACGGTCACCATGAGCACTATTAAAATTGGCACTATCACCATGGGCACTATCAACGTGAGCAGTGTAAGTGTGGGCATTCTCACCGTGTGCACTGTCACCAATAGCACTGTCACCATGAGCACTATCACTTTGGGAACTGTCACCATGGGAACGGTCACAATGGGCAATGTCAACATTAGCACTGTCACCATGGCAATTCTCACAATGAGCACTGTCACCATGGGCACTGTCACCATGGGCACAGTCACCATGGGTACTGTCACCATGGGCACTTTCAAAGTGGGCACTGTCACCATGCGAACTGTCACCATGAGCACTGTCATCATGAACTCTGTTACCATGGGAAATATCGCCATGAGCACTGTCATCTTGGAAACCGCCACCATGGACACTGCCACCATGAACAATGTTACCATTGGCACTGCCACAGTGAGCACGGTCACCGTGAGCACTGTCACCATGGGAACTGTCACCATGTGCCCTGTCACCATGGGAACTCTCACCATGAGCACTGTCACCATAAGAAATGTCACTATCGGGAGTGTCACCATGGGCACTGTCACCATGGGCAGTGTCACCATGAGCACTATTACCATGAACACTATCACCATGAGCACTATCACCAAGGCCAGTGTCACCCTGAGCGCTATCACCGTGAGCACTATCACCATGGGCAGTGTCACCATGAGCAATATCAACATGGGCACTGTCACGGTGAGCACTATTACAATGGTCACTATCGCCATGAGCACTATCACCGTGAGCATTGTCACTGTGGGCATTGTCACCGTGTGCACGGTCACCATGAGCACTGTCACCATGAGCACTATCACCATGGGAACTCTCACCATCGGAAGGGTCACCATGGGCAATGTCAACCTGAGCACTCTCAACATGAGAACTCTCACCATGAGCACTGTCACCATGGGAAATGTCACCATGGACACTGTCACCATGAACACTATCATCATGGGTAGTGCCACCATAAGGAATTTCACCATGGGAACTCCAACCATGTACAACGCCAGCATGAGCACATTCACCATGGGCAGTGTCACAATGAGCACTGCCACCATGGGCACTTTCATCATGGGCACTGTCACCATGCGAACCGTCACCGTGAGCACTATTACCATGAGCACTATCACCAAGGGCACTGTCAGCGTGAGCACTATCACCGTGAGCACTATCACCGTGAGCACTGTCACCATGAGAAATTTCACAGTGGGCACTGTCACGATGAGCACTGTCACCAAGGGCATTGTCAACATAAGCATTGTCATCATGGGAACTCTCACCATGAGCACTATCACCATGGGAAATGTCACCATGGGCACTGTCACCATAGGTATTGTCACCATGGACACTCTCACCATGAGCACTATCATCATGGGCATTGCCACCATAAGGAATTTCACCATGGGAACTCCAACCATGTACACCGCCAGCATGAGCACATTCACCATGGGCCGTGTCACCATGAGCACTATCACCATGAGCACTGTCACCATGGGCACTATCACCATGGGAACTGTCACCACCGGAACGGTCACCATGGACACTGTTAAGGTTAGCACTGTCACCATGGAAACTCTCACCATGAGCATTGTCACCGTGGGCACTGTCAACATGAGCACTGTCACCTTGGACACCGTCACCATGGGCACTGTCACCATGGGCACTGTCACCATGGACACTGTCACCATGGGCACTGTCACCATGGGCACTTTCAACATGGGCACTCTCACCATAGGCACTGTCACCGTGGACACTGTCACCATGGGCACTTTCACCATGAGCACTATCATCATGGGCAGTGCCACCATAAGGAATTTCACCATTGTAACACCAACCATGTACACCGCCAGCATGAGCACAGTCAACATGGGGACTGTCAACATGAGCACTGTCACCATGTGAAATGTCTCCATGAACACTATCACCATGAGCACTATCACCAAGGGCACTGTCACCATGAGCACTATCACCGTGAACACTATCACCATGAGCACTGTCACCATGAGCACTATCACCATGGGCAGTGTCACTGTGAACACTATTACCATGGATACTATCACGAAGGGCACTGTCACCGTGACCACTATCACAATGGGCACTCTCACTATAGGCACTGTCACCATCAACACTATCATCATGGGCAGTGCCACCATGAGGAATTTCACCATGGGAACTCCAACCATGTACATCGGCAGCTTTAGCACAGTCACCATGGGCTGTGTCACCATGTGCACTGTCACCATGGGCAGTGTCACCAAGCGAACTGTCACCATGAGCACTGTCACCGTGGGCAATGTCACCATGAGCACAGTCACTGCGGGCACTGTCACCATGGGAACTGTCACCATGAGCACTATCACCGTGAGGACTATAACCATGGGCACTGTGACCGTGAGCAATATCACCATGAACACTGTCACCATGGGAAATGTCACCGTGGGCAATGTCACCGTGTGCACTGTCAACATGAGCACTGTCACCATGGGAAATGTCACCATGGGCACTGTCACCATGGGCAGGGTCATCATGAGCACTGTCACCATGGGCACTCTCATGATGGACACTGTCACCATGAGCACTATCATCATGGGCAGGGCAACCATGAGGAATTTCACCATGGGAACTCCAGCCATGTATACCGCCAGCTTGAGCACTGTCACCATGGGCACTTTCAACATGGCCACTGTCACCATGTACACTGTCACCATGGACACTGTCATCATGAGCTCTGTTTCCATGGGAAATGTCACCATGAGCACTGTCATCTTGGGAACTGCCACCATGGACACTGCCACCATGAGCACTGTAACCATTGGCTCTGCCACAGTGAGCATTGTCACCGTGAGCACTGTCACCATGGGAACTCTCACCATGAGCACTGTCACCATGGGAAATGTCATTATGGGCAGTGTCACCATGGGCACTGTCACCGTGAGCACTGTCTCCATGAGCACTATTACCATGAACACTATCACCATGAGCACTATCACCAAGGGCATTGTCACCATGAGCACTATCACCGTGAGCACTATCACCATGGGCAGTGTTACCTTGAGCAATATCAGCATGGGCACTGTCACGGTGAGCACTATTACAATGGGCACTTTCCCCTTGAGCACTATCACCGTGAGCACTGTCATCGTGGGCATTGTCACCATGTGCACTGTCCCCATGAGCACTGTCACCATGAGCACTATCACCATGGGTACTGTCACCATGGGAACGGTCACCATGGGCAATGTCAACATGAGCACTATCACCATGCGAACTGTCACCATGAGCACTATCACTAAGGGCACTGTCACCATGAGCACTGTCACCATGAGCACTGTCACAGTGGGAACCTTCACCATGAGCACTCTCACCATGGGTACTGTCACCATCGGCAATTTCAACATGGGCACTGTCACCATGCGAACTGTCACCATGTACACTATCATCATGGGCAGTGCCACCATGAGGAATTTCAACATGGGAACACCAACCCTGTACACCGCCAGCATGAGCACAGTCACCATGGGCATTATCACCATGAGCACTGTCACCGTGGGAACTTTCAACATGGGCACTATCAGCATGTGAACTGTCACCATGGGCAGTGTCACCATGAGCACTATCACCAAAGGCACTGTCAACGTGAGCACTATCACCATGAGCACTATTACCATGGGCAGTGTCACCGTGAGCAATATCACCATGGGCAGTGTCACCATGGGCACTATCACCATGAGCACTATCACCAAGGGAACTGTCACCGTGAGCACTATCATCGTGAGCACTCTCACCCTGAACACTGTCACCATGAGCACTGTCACCATGAGCACTGTCACAGTGGGAACCTTCACCATGAGCACTCTCACCATGGGTACTGTCACCATCGGCAATTTCAACATGGGCACTGTCACCATGCGAACTGTCACCATGAGCACTATCACCATGAGCACTATCACCAAGGGCACTGTCACCGTGAGCACTGTCACATTGAGCACTGTCACAGTGGGCACTGTCACTATGAGCACTATCACAATGGGCACTGTCACCATAGGCACTGTCACCATGGACACTGTCACCATGAGCACTATCATTATGGGCAGTGCTACCATGAGGAATTTCACCATCGGAACTCCAACCAGGTACACCGCAAGCATGAGCACAGTGACCATGGGCAGTGCCACCATGAGCACTGTCACCATGGGCACTTTCAACATGGGCTCTGTCACCATGTGAACTGTCACCATGAGCACTATCACCATGAGCACTGTCTCCATGAGCATAGTCACCGTGGGCACTGTCGCCATGAGCACTGTCACCATGGGCACAGTTACCATGGGAACTGTCACCATGAGCACTATCACCATGAGCACTATCACCATGGGTAGTGTCACCGTGAGCAAAATCACCATGGGCACTGTCACTGTGAGCACTATTAACATGGGTATTATCACCAAGGGCACTGTCACCGTGAGCACTGTCACCATGAGCACTGTCACCGTGGGCACTGTCACCATGAGCACTGTCATCATGGGCACTGTCACCATGGACACTGTCACCATGAACACTATCACCATGGGCAGTGCCACCATAAGGAATTTCACCATGGGAACTCCAACCATGTACACTGCCAGCATGAGCACAGTCACCATGGGCAATGTCACCATGAGCACTGCCATCATGGGGACTTTCAACATGGGCACTGTCACCATACGAACTATCACCATGAGCACTATCACCATGAGCAGTATTACCATGAACACTATCACCAAGGGCATTGTCAATGTGAGCACTATCACCGTGAGCAATATCACCATGAGCACTGTCACCATGAGCATTGTCACCGTGGGCAATGTCACCATGGGCACTGCAACCATGGGAACTGTCTTCATGAGCACTGTCACCGTGAGCACTATCACCATGGGTAGTGTCACCATGAACAATATCAACATGGATGCTGTCACCGTGAGCACTATTACTATGGGCACTATCACCATGGGCACTGTAACTGTGAGCACTGTAACCATGAGCACTGTCACCGTGGGCGCTGTCAACATGAGCACTGTCTCCATGGGTATTGTCAACATGAACATTGTCACCATGGGAACTCTCACCATGAGCACTGTCACCATGGGCAATTTCAACATGAGCACTGTCACCATGCACACTGTCACCATGGGCACTCTCACCATAGGCACTGTCACCATGGACACTGTCACCATGGGCACTGTCACCATGAGCACTGTCACCATGGGAACTGTCACCATGAGCACTGCCACCATGGGAAATGTCACTATGGGCAGTGTCACCATGGGCACTGTCACCATGGGCAGTGTCACCATGAGCACTATTACCATGAGCACCATCACCATGAGCACTATCTCCATGGGCACTGTCACATTGAGAACTATTACCATGGATACTGTCACCAAAGGCACTGTCATCGTGAGCACTATCACCATGAGCACTGTCACTGTGGGCATTGCCACCATGAGCACTGTCATCATGGCCACTGTCACCATGCGAACTGCCACCCTGAGCACTATCACAGTGGGCACTGTCACCATGAGCACTGTCACCATAGGCACTGTATCCATGGTAACTGTCACCATTGGCACTATCACGGTGAGCACTATCACCATGGGAACTGTCACCATGGGAAAGGTCACCATGCGCACTGTAACCATTGGCACTGCCACAGTGAGAACTGTCACAGTGAGCACTATCACCATGGGCACTGTCACCATGTGCACTGTCACCATGGGAACTCTCACCATGAGCACTGTCACCATGGGAAATGTCACTATGGGCAGTGTCACCATGTGCACTGTCACCATCGGTAGTGTCAACACGAGCACTATTACCATGAGCACTATCACCGTGAGCACTGTCACCGTGGGCCATGTCACCATGTGCACTGTCACCATGAGCAATATCACCATGGGAACTGTCACCATGGGCACTGTCAACGTGAGCACTGTCAGCATGGAAACTCTCACCAGGAGCACTGTCTCCATCGGAAATGTCACCATGGACACTGTTCACCATGGGAAGTGTCACCATGAGCACTGTCACCATGGGGACTGTCACTATGGACACTGTCTCCATCGGCACTCTCACCATGGGCACTGTCACTGTGGAAAATGTCACCATGGGCACTGTAACCATCTACACGGTCCCGAGGAGCACTATCACCATGGAAACTGTATCCATCAGCATTGTCCCCATGGGCACTGTCAACATGAGCACTGTCATCCATCAGCACTGTCGCCATGGGACCTCTCACTATGAGGACTGTCACAATTGGAAATGTCACTATGGGTATTGTCACCAAGGGCACTGTCACCATGGGCACTGTCAACATGAGCACTGTCACCATGGGCACTGTCACCATGGGCACTATCACTAAAGGCACTGTCAACGTGAGCACTATCACCATGAGCACTATTACCATGGGCAGTGTCACCGTGAGCAATATCACCATGGGCAGTGTCACCATGGGCACTATCACCATGAGCACTATCACCAAGGGAACTGTCACCGTGAGCACTATCATCGTGAGCACTCTCACCCTGAGCACTGTCACCATGAGCACTGTCACCATGAGCACTGTCACAGTGGGAACCTTCACCATGAGCACTCTCACCATGGGTACTGTCACCATGAGCACTATCACCGTGAGCACGATCACCATGTGTAGTGTCACCATGAGCAATATCACCATGGGCACTGTCAACATGAGCACTATTACCATGGGCAATATCACCATGAGCACTATCACCGTGAGCACTGTCACCGTGTGCACTGTCCCCATGAGCACTGTCACCATGAGCACTATCACCATGAGAACTGTCACCATGGGAATGGTCACCATGGGCACTCTCAACATGAGCACTGTCACCATGGGAACTCTCACCATGAGCACTGTCACCATGGCCAGTGTCACCATGGCCACTCTCACCATAAGCATTGTCTCCAAGGGAAATGTCACCATGGGCACTCTCAGCATGTGCACTGTCACAATGCGCACTGTCATCATGGGCACTGCCACCATGAGAACTTTCACCATGGGAATTCCCACCATGGATATGGCCACCTTGAGCACTGTCACCATGAGCACGGTCACCATGGGCACTGTCACCATGGGCACTCTCACCATGGGCACTGTTGACCATGGACACTGTCACCATGGGCACTGTGAACATGAGCACTGTCACCATGGGAACTCTCACCATGAGCACTGTCACCATGGGCACTGCCACCATGGGCACATTCAAAATGGGCACTGTCACCATGTGAACTGTCACCGTGAGCACTATTAACATGGGTACTATCACCAAGGGCACTTTTACCGTGAGCAGTGTCACAATGAGCACTGTCACCGTGGGCACTGTCACCATGAGCACTGTCATCATGGGCAGTGTCACCATAGGAACTGTCACCATGGGCACTTTCACTGTGGGCACTATCACCGTGAACACTATCACAATGGGCTCTGTCACCATAGGCACTGTCACCATGGACACTGTCACCATGAGCACTATCATTATGGGCAGTGCTACCATGAGCAATTTCACCATCGGAACTCCAACCATGTACACCGCCAGCATGAGCACAGTCAACATGGGCAGTGTCACCATGAGCACTTTCACCATGGGCACTTTCAACATGGGCCCTATCACCATGCGAACTGTCACCATGAGCACTATCATCATGAGCACTGTCACCATGAGCACTATCACCGTGAGCACTGTCACCATGAGCATAGTCACCATGGGCACTGTCACAATGAGCACTATGACCGTGTGCACTATCACCATAGGCAGTGTCACCGTGAGCAATATCACCATGGGCACTCTCACCGTGACCACTATGACCATGGGTACTATCACCAAGGGAACTGTCACCATGAGCACTGTCACCATGAGCAATGTCACCGTGGGCACTGTCACCATGAGCACTGTCATCATGGGCACTGTCACCATCGAACTGTCACCATTAGAACTGTCACTGAGGGCACTATCACCATGATAACTATCACAATGGACACTGTCACCATAGGCACTGTCACCATGGACACTGTCACCATGAACACTATCATCATGGGCAGTGCCACCATGAGGAATTTCACCATGGGAACTCCAACCATGTACACCGCCAGCTTTAGCACAGTCACCATGGGTTGTGTGACCATGAGCATTGTAACCATGGGCACTGTCACCATGCGAACTCTCACCATGAGCACTGTCACCGTGGGCAATGTCACCATGAGCACTTTCACCATGGGAACTGTCACCATGAACACTATCACCGTGAGCACTATAACCATGGGCAGTGTCACCATGAGCAATATTACCATTAACATTATCACCGTGAGCACTGTCACTGTGGGCACTGTCACCGTGTGCACTGTCAACATGAGCACTGTCACCATGGGAAATATCACCTTGGGCACTGTCACCATGGGCAGTGTCACCATTAGCATTGTTACCATGGGCACTCTCACGATGTACACTGTCACCATGAGCACCATTATCATGGGTAGTGCCACCATGAGGAATTTCACCATGGGAACTCCAACCTTCTACACCGCCAGCATGAGCACAGTCACTATGGGCAGTGTCACCATGAGAACTGTTACCATGGGCAATTTCAACATGGCCACTGTCAACATGTGCACTGTCACCATGGACACTGTCATCCTGAGTTCTGTTACCATGGGCAGTGTCACCATGAGCACTGTCACCATGACCACTTTCATCATGGGCACTATCATCATGGGCAGTGCTACCATGAAGAATTTCACCATCGGAATTCCAACCAGGTACACAGCCAGCATGAGCACATTCACCATGGGCATTATCACCATGAGCACTGTCACCATGGGCACTTTCAACATGGGCCCTGTCAGCATGCGAACTGTCACCATGAGCACTATCACCGTGAGCACGGTCTCCATGAGCATAATCACCATGGGCACTGTCACCATGAGCACTGTCACCATGGGCACTGTAACCTTGGGAACCGTCACCATGAGCACTATCACCATGGGCAGTGTCACCGTGAGCAATATCACCATGGGCACTGTCACCGTGAGCACTATTAACAAGGATACTATCACCAAGGTCACTGTCACCGTGAGCACTGTCACCGTGAGCACTGTGACCATGAGCACTGTCACCGTGGGCACTGTCACCATGAGCACTGTCATCATGGGAACTGTCACCATGGGGACTGTCACCATTAGCACTGTCACTGTGGGCACTATCACCGTGAGCACAATCACAATGGGCACTGTCACCATACGCACTGTCACCATGGACAATGTCACCATGAACACTATCATCATGGGCAGTGCCACCATAAGGAATTTCACCATGGGAACTCCAACCATGTACACTCCCAGCATGAGCACAGTCACCATGGGCAGTGTCACCATGAGCACTGCCACCATGGGCACTTTCGACATGGGCACTGTCACCATGCGAACTATCACCATGAGCAATTTCACCATGAGCAGTATTACCATGTGCACTATCACCAAGGGCACTGTCAATGTGAGCACTGTCACCGTGAGGAGTATCACCATGAGCACTGTCACCATGAGCATTTTCACCGTGGGCACTGTCACCAGTAGCACTGTCACCATGGGCACTGTAACCATGGGAACTGTCACCATGAGCACTATCAACGTGAGCACTATCACCATAGGAAGTGTCACCGTGAACAGTATCACCATGGGTACTGTCACCATGAGCACTATTACCATGGGCACTATCACCATGGGCATTGTCACTGTGAGCACTGCCACCATGAGCACTGTCACTGTGGGCACTGTCAACATGAGCACTGTCACCATGGGAACTGTCACCATGAGCACTGTCATCATTAGCACTATCATCATGGGCACTGTCAAAGTGAGCACTATTACCATGGGTACTACCACCTAGGGTACTGTCACTGTGAGCACTGTCACCATGAGCACTGTCACCGTGGGCAGTGTCAACATGAGCACTGTAACCATGGGCACTGTCACCATGGGAAATGTCACCATGCGCACTGTCACCATAGGCACTGTCACCATGGACACTGTCACCATGAACACTATCATCATGGGCACTGCCAGCATAAGGAATTTCACCATGGGAACTCCAACCATGTACACCGCCAGCATGAGCACAGTCACCATGAGCAGTGTCACCATGAGCACTGCCATCATGGGGACTTTCAACATGGGCACTGTCACCATGCGAACTATCACCACCAGCACTATCACCATGAGCAGTATTACCATGAACACTATCACCAAGGACACTGTCAACGTGAGCACTATCACCGTGAGCACTATAACCATGAGCACTGTCACCGTGAGCAGTGTCACCGTGGGCACTGTTACCGTGAGCACTGTCAACATGAGCACTGTCACCATGGGAAATGTCACCATTTGCACTGTCACCGAGGGCACTGTCACCATGAGCACTGTCACCATGAGCACTATCACCATGGGAACTGTCACCATGGGAACGGTCACCATGGGCACACTCAAGATGAGCACTGTCACCATGGGAACTCTCACCATGAGCACTGTCACCATGGGAAATGTCACCATGGGCACTGTCACCATGAGCACTATCATCATGGGCAGTGCCACCATGAGGAATTTCACCATGAGAACTCCAACCATGTACACTGCCAGCTTTAGCACTGTCAACATGGGCTGTGTCACCATGAGCACTGTCACCATGGGCACTGTTACCATGCAAACTTTTACCATGAGCACTGTCACCATGGGCAATGTCACCATGAGCACTGTCACCGTGTGCACTGTCATCATGGGAACTGTCATCATGAGCACTATCACCGTGAGGACAATAACCATGGGCAGTGTCACCGTGAGCAATATCACCATGAACACTGTCACCATGAGCACTGTCATCATCGGCACTGTCACCGTGGGAACTGTCACTATTACAACTGTCACTGTGGGCACTATCACCGTGAGCACTAGCACAATGGGCACTGTCACCATAGGCACTGTCTCCATGGACACTGTCACCATGAACACTATCATCATGGGCAGTGCCAACATGAGGAATTTCAGATTGGGAACTCCAACCATGTACATCGGCAGCTTTAGAACAGTCACCATGGGCTGTGTCACCATGAGCACTGTCACCATGGGCACTGTCACCATGCGAACTGTCACCATGAGCACTGTCACCATGGGAACTGTCACCATGAGCACTATCACCGTGAGGACTATAACCATGGGCACTGTCACAGTGAGCAATATCACCATGAACACTGTAACCATGGGAAATGTCACCTTGGGCACTGTCACCTTGTGCACTGTCAACATGAGCACTGTCACCATGGGAAATGTCACCATGGGCACTGTCACCATGGGCAGTGTCATCATGAGCACTGTCACCAAGTGTACTCTCACGATGGACACTGTCACCATGAGCACTATCATCATGGGCAGTGCCACCATGAGGAATTTCACCATGGGAACTCCAACCATGTACACCGCCAGCATGAGCACAGTCACCATGGGCAGTGTCACCATGAGCAATGTCACCATGGGCACTTTCGACATGGGCAATGTCACCATGGACACTGTCATCATGAGCTCTGTTACCATGGGAAATGTCACCATGTGCACTGTCATCTTGGGAACTGCCACCATGGACACTGCCCCCATGAGCACTGTAACCAATGTCACTGCCACAGTGAGCACTGTCACCGTGAACTCTGTCACCATGGGAACTTTCACCATGTGCACTGTCAATATGGGAACTCTCACCATGAGCACTGTCACCATGGGAAATGTCACTATGGGCAGTGTCTCCATGGGCACTGTCACCATGGGCAGTGTCACCATGAGCAGTATTACCATGAGAACTATCACCATGAGCACTATCACCATGAGCGCTATCACCAAGGGCAGTGTCACAGTGAGCAATATCAACATGGGCAACGTCACCGTGAGCACTATTACAATGGGCACTATCGCCATGAGAACTATCACCGTGATCACTGTCACCGTGGGGATTGTCACCATGTACACTGTCACCATGAGCACTGTCACCATGAGCACTATCATCATGGGCATTGCCACCATAAGAAATTTCCCCATGGGAACTCCAACCATGTACACCGCCAGCATGATCACAGTCACCATGGGCAGTGTCACCATGAGCACTCTCAACATGAGCACTATCACCATGAAGACTATCACCGTGGGCCTTGTCACCGTGACCACTATCACCATGGGCAGTGTCACCGTGAGCAATATCACTATGGGCACTTTCATGTGAGCACTATTACCATGGGTACTATCAGCAAGGGCACTCTCACTGTGAGCACTGTCACTATGAGCACTGTCACCGTGGGCACTGTCCCCATGAGCACTGTCATCATGGGCACTGTCAGCATGCGAACTGCCACCATGAGCACTATCACCGTGGGCACTGTCACCATGAGAACTGTCACCATGGGCACTGTATCCATGGGAACTGTCACCCTGGGCACTATCACGGTGAGCACTATCACCATGGGAACTGTCACCATGGGAACGGTCACCATGGGCACTATCAAGGTGAGAACTGTCACCATGGGTACTCTCACCATGAGCACTGTCGCCGTGGGCACTGTCAACATGAGCACTGTCACCATGGACACTATCACCATGGGCACTGTCACCATGGGCACTGTCACCATTGGCACTGTCAACATCAACACTGTCACCATGGGAACTCTCACCATGAGCACTGTCACATTGGGAAATGTCACCATGGGCACAGTCACCATGGGAAATGTCACCATGGGCACTGTCACCATGGGCACTGTCACTATGGACACTGTCCCAGTGAGCGCTATCATCATGGGCAGTGCCACCATGAGGAATTTCACCATGAGAATTCCAACCATGTACACCGCCAGCTTTAGCGCAGTCACCATGGGCTGTGTCACCATGAGCACTGTCACCATGGGCAATGTCAACATGCGAACTGTCACCATGAGCACTGTCACCGTGGGCAATGTCACCATGAGCACTATCATCATGGGCATTGCCACCATAAGGAATTTCACCATGGGAACTCCAACCATGTACACCACCAGCATGAGCACAGTCACCATGGGCAGTGCCAACATGAGCACTGTCACCATGGGCACTTTTAACATGGGCCCTGTTGCCATGCGAACTGTCACCATGAGCAGTATGTCTGTGAGCACTGTCACCATGAGCACAGTCACCGCGGGCACTGTCACCATGAGCACTGTCACCATGGGCACTGTAACCATGGGAACTGTCACCCTGAGCACTATCACCGTGAGCACTATCACCATGGGCAGTGTCACCATGAGCAATATCACCATGGGCACTGTCACCGTGACCTCTATTACCATGGGTACTATCACCAAGGTTACTGTCACCGTGAGCACTGTCACCATGAGCAATGTCACCGTGGGAACTGTCACCATTAGAACTGTCACTGAGGGCACTATCACCGTGAGCACTATCACAATGGGCACTGTCACCATAGGCACTGTCACCATGGACATTGTCACGATGAACACTATCATCATGGGCAGTGCCACCATAAGGAATTTCACCATGAGAACTCCAAACATGTACACCGCCAGCAAGAGCACAGTCACCATGGGCAGTGTCACCATGAGCACTGCCTTCATGGAGACTTTCAACATGGGCACTGTCACCATGCGAACTATCACCATGAGCACTATCACCATGAGCACTATCACCAAGGTAACTGTCACCATGAGCACTATCACCATGAGCACTATCACCATGGGCACTGTAACCGTGAGCAATATTAACATGGGTACTATCACCAAAGGCACTGTCAAGGTGAGCACTGTCACCATGGACACTGTCACCATGGGCACACTCACCATGGTCACTGTCACCATGGGCACTGTCAACATGAGCACTGTCACCATGGGAAATGTCACTATGGGCAGTGTCACCATGGGCACTGTCACCATGGGCAGTGTCACCATGTGCACTATTACCATGAGCACTATCACCAAGGGCACTGTCACCGTGAGCACTTTCACCGTGAGCACTATCACAGTGGGAACTTTTACCATGAGCACTATCATCATGGGCACTGTCACCATAGGAACTGTCACAATGAGCACTGTCACTTTGGGCACTATCACCATGAGCACTATCACAATGGGCACTGTCACCATAGGCACTGTCACCATGGACACTTTCACCGTGAGCACTATCATCATGGGCAGTGCTACCATGAGGAATTTCATCATCGGAACTCCAACCATGTACACCGCCCGCATGAGCACAGTCACCATGGGCAGTGCCACCATGAGCAGTGTCACCATGGGCACTTTCAACATGGGCTCTGTCACCATGCGAACTGTCACCTTGAGCACTATCACCGTGAGCACTGTCACCATGAGCATAGTCACCGTGAGCACTGTCAGCATGAGCACTGTCACCATGGGCACTGTAACCATGGGAACTGTCACCATGAGCACTATCACCTTGAGCACTATCACCATGGGCGGTGTCACCATGAGCAATATCACCATGGGCAATGTCACCATGAGCACTTTTACCATGGGTACTATCACCAAGGGCACTGTCACCATGAGCACTGTCACCATGAGCACTGTCACCGTGGGCACTGTCACCATAAGCACTGTCATCATGGGCACTGTCACCATTGGAACTGTCACCATTAGAACTGTCCCTGTGGGCCCTATCACCGTCAGCACTATCACAATGGGAACTTTCACCATAGGCAATGTCACCATGGACACTGTCACCATGAGCACTATCATTATGGGCAGTGCCACCATGAGGAATTTCACCATGGGATCTCCAAGCAGGTACACAGCCAGCATGAGCATAGTCACCATGGGCAGTGACACCATGAGCAGTGTCACCATGGGCACTTTCAACATGGCCACTGTCACCATGGGCACTGTCTCCATAGACACTGTCATCATGAGCTCTCTTACCATGGGAAATGTCACCATGAGCACTGTCATCTTGGGAACTGCCACCTTGGACACTGCCACCATGAGCACTGTAACCATTGGCACTGCCACAGTGAGCGCTGTCACCATGGGAACTGTCACCGTGAGCACTATTACCATGAGTACTATCATCAAGGGCACTGTCACCGTGAGCACTGTCACTATGAGCATTGTCAGAATGGGCATTGTCACCATGAGCACTGTCATCATGGGCAGTGTCACCGTGAGCAATATCTCCATGGGCACTGTAACCATGGGAATGTCACCGTGAGCACTATCACCATGGGCAGCGTCACCGTGAGCAATATCACCATGGGCCATGTCAACGTGACCACTATTACCATGGGTACTATCACCAAGGGCACTGTCACCGTGAGCACTCTCACCATGAGAAATGTCACCGTGGGCACTGTCACCATGAGCACGGTCATCATGGGCACTGTCACCATGGAATTGTCACCATTAGAACTGTCACTGAGGGCACTATCACCGAGAGCACTATCACAATGGACACTGTCACCATAGGCACTGTCACCATGGACACTGTCACCATCAACACTATCATCATGGGCAGTGCCACCATGAGGAATTTCACCATGGGAACTCCAACCATGTACACCGCCAGCTTTAGCACAGTCACCATGGGTTGTGTGACCATGAGCACTGTAACCATGGGCACTGTCACCATGCGAACTCTCACCATGAGCACTGTCACCGTGGGCAATGTCACCATGAGCACTATCACCGTGGGCACTGTCACCTTGGGAACTGTCACCATGAGCACTATCACTGTGAGCACTATAACCATGGGCAGTGTCACCATGAGCAATATTTCCATTAACACTATCACCGTGAGCACTGTCACTGTCGGCACTGTCACCGTGTGCACTGTCAAAATGAGCACTGTCACCATGGGAATATCACCTTGGGCACTGTCACCATGGGCAGTTTCACCATGAGCATTGTTACCATGGGCACTCTCACGATGTACACTGTCACCATGAGCACTATTATCATGGGTAGTGCCACCATGAGGAATTTCACCATGGGAACTCCAACCTTGTTCAACGCCAGCATGAGCACAGTCACCATGGGCAGTGTCACCATAAACACTGTCACCATGGGCAATTTCAACATGGCCACTCTCACCATGGGCACTGTCACCATGGACACTGTCATCCTGAGTTCTGTTACCATGGGAAATGTCACCATGAGCACTGTCCTCTTGGGAACTGCCACCATGGACACTGTCACCATGAGCACTGTCACCATCGGAACTGTCACCATGTGCACTGTCACCATGGGAACTCTCACCATGAGCACTGTCACCATGGGAAATGTCACTTTGGGCAGTGTCACCATGGGCACTGTCACCATGGGCAGCGTAAACATGAGCAGTATTACCATGAGCACTATCACCATGAGCACTATCACCATGGGAAGTGTCACCATGAGCAACATCAACATGGGCACGGTCACCATGAGCACTATTAAAATTGGCACTATCACCATGGGCACTATCAACGTGAGCAGTGTAAGTGTGGGCATTCTCACCGTGTGCACTGTCACCAATAGCACTGTCACCATGAGCACTATCACTTTGGGAACTGTCACCATGGGAACGGTCACAATGGGCAATGTCAACATTAGCACTGTCACCATGGCAATTCTCACAATGAGCACTGTCACCATGGGCACTGTCACCATGGGCACAGTCACCATGGGTACTGTCACCATGGGCACTTTCAAAGTGGGCACTGTCACCATGCGAACTGTCACCATGAGCACTGTCATCATGAACTCTGTTACCATGGGAAATATCGCCATGAGCACTGTCATCTTGGAAACCGCCACCATGGACACTGCCACCATGAACAATGTTACCATTGGCACTGCCACAGTGAGCACGGTCACCGTGAGCACTGTCACCATGGGAACTGTCACCATGTGCACTGTCACCATGGGAACTCTCACCATGAGCACTGTCACCATAAGAAATGTCACTATCGGGAGTGTCACCATGGGCACTGTCACCATGGGCAGTGTCACCATGAGCACTATTACCATGAACACTATCACCATGAGCACTATCACCAAGGCCAGTGTCACCCTGAGCGCTATCACCGTGAGCACTATCACCATGGGCAGTGTCACCATGAGCAATATCAACATGGGCACTGTCACGGTGAGCACTATTACAATGGTCACTATCGCCATGAGCACTATCACCGTGAGCATTGTCACTGTGGGCATTGTCACCGTGTGCACGGTCACCATGAGCACTGTCACCATGAGCACTATCACCATGGGAACTCTCACCATCGGAAGGGTCACCATGGGCAATGTCAACCTGAGCACTCTCAACATGAGAACTCTCACCATGAGCACTGTCACCATGGGAAATGTCACCATGGACACTGTCACCATGAACACTATCATCATGGGTAGTGCCACCATAAGGAATTTCACCATGGGAACTCCAACCATGTACAACGCCAGCATGAGCACATTCACCATGGGCAGTGTCACAATGAGCACTGCCACCATGGGCACTTTCATCATGGGCACTGTCACCATGCGAACCGTCACCGTGAGCACTATTACCATGAGCACTATCACCAAGGGCACTGTCAGCGTGAGCACTATCACCGTGAGCACTATCACCGTGAGCACTGTCACCATGAGAAATTTCACAGTGGGCACTGTCACGATGAGCACTGTCACCAAGGGCATTGTCAACATAAGCATTGTCATCATGGGAACTCTCACCATGAGCACTATCACCATGGGAAATGTCACCATGGGCACTGTCACCATAGGTATTGTCACCATGGACACTCTCACCATGAGCACTATCATCATGGGCATTGCCACCATAAGGAATTTCACCATGGGAACTCCAACCATGTACACCGCCAGCATGAGCACATTCACCATGGGCCGTGTCACCATGAGCACTATCACCATGAGCACTGTCACCATGGGCACTATCACCATGGGAACTGTCACCACCGGAACGGTCACCATGGACACTGTTAAGGTTAGCACTGTCACCATGGAAACTCTCACCATGAGCATTGTCACCGTGGGCACTGTCAACATGAGCACTGTCACCTTGGACACCGTCACCATGGGCACTGTCACCATGGGCACTGTCACCATGGACACTGTCACCATGGGCACTGTCACCATGGGCACTTTCAACATGGGCACTCTCACCATAGGCACTGTCACCGTGGACACTGTCACCATGGGCACTTTCACCATGAGCACTATCATCATGGGCAGTGCCACCATAAGGAATTTCACCATTGTAACACCAACCATGTACACCGCCAGCATGAGCACAGTCAACATGGGGACTGTCAACATGAGCACTGTCACCATGTGAAATGTCTCCATGAACACTATCACCATGAGCACTTTCACCAAGGGCACTGTCACCATGAGCACTATCACCGTGAACACTATCACCATGAGCACTGTCACCATGAGCACTATCACCATGGGCAGTGTCACTGTGAACACTATTACCATGGATACTATCACGAAGGGCACTGTCACCGTGACCACTATCACAATGGGCACTCTCACTATAGGCACTGTCACCATCAACACTATCATCATGGGCAGTGCCACCATGAGGAATTTCACCATGGGAACTCCAACCATGTACATCGGCAGCTTTAGCACAGTCACCATGGGCTGTGTCACCATGTGCACTGTCACCATGGGCAGTGTCACCAAGCGAACTGTCACCATGAGCACTGTCACCGTGGGCAATGTCACCATGAGCACAGTCACTGCGGGCACTGTCACCATGGGAACTGTCACCATGAGCACTATCACCGTGAGGACTATAACCATGGGCACTGTGACCGTGAGCAATATCACCATGAACACTGTCACCATGGGAAATGTCACCGTGGGCAATGTCACCGTGTGCACTGTCAACATGAGCACTGTCACCATGGGAAATGTCACCATGGGCACTGTCACCATGGGCAGGGTCATCATGAGCACTGTCACCATGGGCACTCTCATGATGGACACTGTCACCATGAGCACTATCATCATGGGCAGGGCAACCATGAGGAATTTCACCATGGGAACTCCAGCCATGTATACCGCCAGCTTGAGCACTGTCACCATGGGCACTTTCAACATGGCCACTGTCACCATGTACACTGTCACCATGGACACTGTCATCATGAGCTCTGTTTCCATGGGAAATGTCACCATGAGCACTGTCATCTTGGGAACTGCCACCATGGACACTGCCACCATGAGCACTGTAACCATTGGCTCTGCCACAGTGAGCATTGTCACCGTGAGCACTGTCACCATGGGAACTCTCACCATGAGCACTGTCACCATGGGAAATGTCATTATGGGCAGTGTCACCATGGGCACTGTCACCATGAGCACTGTCTCCATGAGCACTATTACCATGAACACTATCACCATGAGCACTATCACCAAGGGCATTGTCACCATGAGCACTATCACCGTGAGCACTATCACCATGGGCAGTGTTACCTTGAGCAATATCAGCATGGGCACTGTCACGGTGAGCACTATTACAATGGGCACTTTCCCCTTGAGCACTATCACCGTGAGCACTGTCATCGTGGGCATTGTCACCATGTGCACTGTCCCCATGAGCACTGTCACCATGAGCACTATCACCATGGGTACTGTCACCATGGGAACGGTCACCATGGGCAATGTCAACATGAGCACTATCACCATGCGAACTGTCACCATGAGCACTATCACTAAGGGCACTGTCACCATGAGCACTGTCACCATGAGCACTGTCACAGTGGGAACCTTCACCATGAGCACTCTCACCATGGGTACTGTCACCATCGGCAATTTCAACATGGGCACTGTCACCATGCGAACTGTCACCATGTACACTATCATCATGGGCAGTGCCACCATGAGGAATTTCAACATGGGAACACCAACCCTGTACACCGCCAGCATGAGCACAGTCACCATGGGCATTATCACCATGAGCACTGTCACCGTGGGAACTTTCAACATGGGCACTATCAGCATGTGAACTGTCACCATGGGCAGTGTCACCATGAGCACTATCACCAAAGGCACTGTCAACGTGAGCACTATCACCATGAGCACTATTACCATGGGCAGTGTCACCGTGAGCAATATCACCATGGGCAGTGTCACCATGGGCACTATCACCATGAGCACTATCACCAAGGGAACTGTCACCGTGAGCACTATCATCGTGAGCACTCTCACCCTGAACACTGTCACCATGAGCACTGTCACCATGAGCACTGTCACAGTGGGAACCTTCACCATGAGCACTCTCACCATGGGTACTGTCACCATCGGCAATTTCAACATGGGCACTGTCACCATGCGAACTGTCACCATGAGCACTATCACCATGAGCACTATCACCAAGGGCACTGTCACCGTGAGCACTGTCACATTGAGCACTGTCACAGTGGGCACTGTCACTATGAGCACTATCACAATGGGCACTGTCACCATAGGCACTGTCACCATGGACACTGTCACCATGAGCACTATCATTATGGGCAGTGCTACCATGAGGAATTTCACCATCGGAACTCCAACCAGGTACACCGCAAGCATGAGCACAGTGACCATGGGCAGTGCCACCATGAGCACTGTCACCATGGGCACTTTCAACATGGGCTCTGTCACCATGTGAACTGTCACCATGAGCACTATCACCATGAGCACTGTCTCCATGAGCATAGTCACCGTGGGCACTGTCGCCATGAGCACTGTCACCATGGGCACAGTTACCATGGGAACTGTCACCATGAGCACTATCACCATGAGCACTATCACCATGGGTAGTGTCACCGTGAGCAAAATCACCATGGGCACTGTCACTGTGAGCACTATTAACATGGGTATTATCACCAAGGGCACTGTCACCGTGAGCACTGTCACCATGAGCACTGTCACCGTGGGCACTGTCACCATGAGCACTGTCATCATGGGCACTGTCACCATGGACACTGTCACCATGAACACTATCACCATGGGCAGTGCCACCATAAGGAATTTCACCATGGGAACTCCAACCATGTACACTGCCAGCATGAGCACAGTCACCATGGGCAATGTCACCATGAGCACTGCCATCATGGGGACTTTCAACATGGGCACTGTCACCATACGAACTATCACCATGAGCACTATCACCATGAGCAGTATTACCATGAACACTATCACCAAGGGCATTGTCAATGTGAGCACTATCACCGTGAGCAATATCACCATGAGCACTGTCACCATGAGCATTGTCACCGTGGGCAATGTCACCATGGGCACTGCAACCATGGGAACTGTCTTCATGAGCACTGTCACCGTGAGCACTATCACCATGGGTAGTGTCACCATGAACAATATCAACATGGATGCTGTCACCGTGAGCACTATTACTATGGGCACTATCACCATGGGCACTGTAACTGTGAGCACTGTAACCATGAGCACTGTCACCGTGGGCGCTGTCAACATGAGCACTGTCTCCATGGGCATTGTCAACATGAACATTGTCACCATGGGAACTCTCACCATGAGCACTGTCACCATGGGCAATTTCAACATGAGCACTGTCACCATGCACACTGTCACCATGGGCACTCTCACCATAGGCACTGTCACCATGGACACTGTCACCATGGGCACTGTCACCATGAGCACTGTCACCATGGGAACTGTCACCATGAGCACTGCCACCATGGGAAATGTCACTATGGGCAGTGTCACCATGGGCACTGTCACCATGGGCAGTGTCACCATGAGCACTATTACCATGAGCACCATCACCATGAGCACTATCTCCATGGGCACTGTCACATTGAGAACTATTACCATGGATACTATCACCAAAGGCACTGTCATCGTGAGCACTATCACCATGAGCACTGTCACTGTGGGCATTGCCACCATGAGCACTGTCATCATGGCCACTGTCACCATGCGAACTGCCACCCTGAGCACTATCACAGTGGGCACTGTCACCATGAGCACTGTCACCATAGGCACTGTATCCATGGTAACTGTCACCATTGGCACTATCACGGTGAGCACTATCACCATGGGAACTGTCACCATGGGAAAGGTCACCATGCGCACTGTAACCATTGGCACTGCCACAGTGAGAACTGTCACAGTGAGCACTATCACCATGGGCACTGTCACCATGTGCACTGTCACCATGGGAACTCTCACCATGAGCACTGTCACCATGGGAAATGTCACTATGGGCAGTGTCACCATGTGCACTGTCACCATCGGTAGTGTCAACACGAGCACTATTACCATGAGCACTATCACCGTGAGCACTGTCACCGTGGGCCATGTCACCATGTGCACTGTCACCATGAGCAATATCACCATGGGAACTGTCACCATGGGCACTGTCAACGTGAGCACTGTCAGCATGGAAACTCTCACCAGGAGCACTGTCTCCATCGGAAATGTCACCATGGACACTGTTCACCATGGGAAGTGTCACCATGAGCACTGTCACCATGGGGACTGTCACTATGGACACTGTCTCCATCGGCACTCTCACCATGGGCACTGTCACTGTGGAAAATGTCACCATGGGCACTGTAACCATCTACATGGTCCCGAGGAGCACTATCACCATGGAAACTGTATCCATCAGCATTGTCCCCATGGGCACTGTCAACATGAGCACTGTCATCCATCAGCACTGTCGCCATGGGACCTCTCACTATGAGGACTGTCACAATTGGAAATGTCACTATGGGTATTGTCACCAAGGGCACTGTCACCATGAACACTATCATCATGGGCAGTGCCACCATAAGGAATTTCACCATGGGAACTCCAACCATGTACACGCCCAGCATGAGCACAGTCACCATGGGCAGTGTCACCATGAGCACTGCCACCATGGGCACTTTCGACATGGGCACTGTCACCATGCGAACTATCACCATGAGCAATTTCACCATGAGCAGTATTACCATGTGCACTATCACCAAGGGCACTGTCAATGTGAGCACTGTCACCGTGAGGACTATCACCATGAGCACTGTCACCATGAGCATTTTCACCGTTGGCACTGTCACCAGTAGCACTGTCACCATGGGCACTGTAACCATGGGAACTGTCACCATGAGCACTATCAACGTGAGCACTATCACCATAGGAAGTGTCACCGTGAACAGTATCACCATGGGTACTGTCACCATGAGCACTATTACCATGGGCACTATCACCATGGGCATTGTCACTGTGAGCACTGCCACCATGAGCACTGTCACTGTGGGCACTGTCATCATGAGCACTATCACCGTGAGGACAATAACCATGGGCAGTGTCACCGTGAGCAATATCACCATGAACACTGTCACCATGAGCACTGTCATCATCGACACTGTCACCATGGGGACTGTCACTATTACAACTGTCACTGTGGGCACTATCACCGTGAGCACTATCACAATGGGCACTGTCACCATAGGCACTGTCTCCATGGACACTGTCACCATGAACACTATCATCATGGGCAGTGCCAACATGAGGAATTTCAGATTGGGAACTCCAACCATGTACATCGGCAGCTTTAGAACAGTCACCATGGGCTGTGTCACCATGAGCACTGTCACCATGGGGACTGTCACCATGCGAACTGTCACCATGAACACTGTCACCATGGGAACTGTCACCATGAGCACTATCACCGTGAGGACTATAACCATGGGCACTGTCACAGTGAGCAATATCACCATTAACACTGTAACCATGGGAAATGTCACCTTGGGCACTGTCACCTTGTGCACTGTCAACATGAGCACTGTCACCATGGGAAATGTCACCATGGGCACTGTCACCATGGGCAGTGTCATCATGAGCACTGTCACCAAGTGCACTCTCACGATGGACACTGTCACCATGAGCACTATCATCATGGGCAGTGCCACCATGAGGAATTTCACCATGGGAACTCCAACCATGTACACCGCCAGCATGAGCACAGTCACCATGGGCAGTGTCACCATGAGCAATGTCACCATGGGCACTTTCGACATGGGCAATGTCACCATGGACACTGTCATCATGAGCTCTGTTACCATGGGAAATGTCACCATGAGCACTGTCATCTTGGGAACTGCCACCATGGACACTGCCCCCATGAGCACTGTAACCAATGTCACTGCCACAGTGAGCACTGTCACCGTGAACACTGTCACCATGGGAACTTTCACCATGTGCACTGTCAATATGGGAACTCTCACCATGAGCACTGTCACCATGGGAAATGTCACTATGGGCAGTGTCTCCATGGGCACTGTCACCATGGGCAGTGTCACCATGAGCAGTATTACCATGAGCACTATCACCATGAGCGCTATCACCAAGGGCAGTGTCACCGTGAACAATATCAACATGGGCAACGTCACCGTGAGCACTATTACAATGGGCACTATCGCCATGAGAACTATCACCGTGATCACTGTCACCGTGGGGATTGTCACCATGTACACTGTCACCATGAGCACTGTCACCATGAGCACTATCATCATGGGCATTGCCACCATAAGAAATTTCCCCATGGGAACTCCAACCATGTACACCGCCAGCATGATCACAGTCACCGTGGGCAGTGTCACCATGAGCACTCTCAACATGAGCACTATCACCATGAACACTATCACCGTGGGCATTGTCACCGTGACCACTATCACCATGGGCAGTGTCACCGTGAGCAATATCACTATGGGCACTTTCATGTGAGCACTATTACCATGGGTACTATCAGCAAGGGCACTCTCACTGTGAGCACTGTCACTATGAGCACTGTCACCGTGGGCACTGTCACCATGAGCACTGTCATCATGGGCACTGTCAGCATGCGAACTGCCACCATGAGCACTATCACCGTGGGCACTGTCACCATGAGAACTGTCACCATGGGCACTGTATCCATGGGAACTGTCACCCTGGGCACTATCACGGTGAGCACTATCACCATGGGAACTGTCACCATGGGAACGGTCACCATGGGCACTATCAAGGTGAGAACTGTCACCATGGGTACTCTCACCATGAGCACTGTCGCCGTGGGCACTGTCAACATGAGCACTGTCACCATGGACACTATCACCATGGGCACTGTCACCATGGGCACTGTCACCATTGGCACTGTCAACATCAACACTGTCACCATGGGAACTCTCACCATGAGCACTGTCACATTGGGAAATGTCACCATGGGCACAGTCACCATGGGAAATGTCACCATGGGCACTGTCACCATGGGCACTGTCACTATGGACACTGTCACAGTGAGCGCTATCATCATGGGCAGTGCCACCATGAGGAATTTCACCATGAGAATTCCAACCATGTACACCGCCAGCTTTAGTGCAGTCACCATGGGCTGTGTCACCATGAGCACTGTCACCATGGGCAATGTCAACATGCGAACTGTCACCATGAGCACTGTCACCGTGGGCAATGTCACCATGAGCACTATCATCATGGGCATTGCCACCATAAGGAATTTCACCATGGGAACTCCAACCATGTACACCACCAGCATGAGCACAGTCACCATGGGCAGTGCCAACATGAGCACTGTCACCATGGGCACTTTTAACATGGGCCCTGTTGCCATGCGAACTGTCACCATGAGCAGTATGTCTGTGAGCACTGTCACCATGAGCACAGTCACCGCGGGCACTGTCACCATGAGCACTGTCACCATGGGCACTGTAACCATGGGAACTGTCACCCTGAGCACTATCACCGTGAGTACTATCACCATGGGCAGTGTCACCGTGAGCAATATCACCATGGGCACTGTCACCGTGACCTCTATTACCATGGGTACTATCACCAAGGTTACTGTCACCGTGAGCACTGTCACCATGAGCAATGTCACCGTGGGAACTGTCACCATTAGAACTGTCACTGAGGGCACTATCACCGTGAGCACTATCACAATGGGCACTGTCACCATAGGCACTGTCACCATGGACATTGTCACGATGAACACTATCATCATGGGCAGTGCCACCATAAGGAATTTCACCATGAGAACTCCAAACATGTACACCGCCAGCAAGAGCACAGTCACCATGGGCAGTGTCACCATGAGCACTGCCTTCATGGAGACTTTCCACATGGGCACTGTCACCATGCGAACTGTCACCATGAGCACTGTCACCATGGGCAATGTCACCATGAGCACTGTCACCGTGAGCACTGTAACCATGAGCACTGTCTCCGTGGGCATTGTAACCATGAGCACTGTCGTCATGGGCACTGTCACCATGCGAAATGCCACCATGAGCTCTATCACCGAGGGCACTGTCACAATGAGCACTGTCACCATGGGCACTGGATCCATAGGAACTGTCACAATGGGCACTATCACGGTGAGCACTATCACCATGGGAACTGTCACCATGGGAACGGTCACCATGGGCACTGTCAACATGAGCACTGTCACCATGGAAACGGTCACCATGGGCGCTGTCACCATGGGCACTCTCACCATAGGCACTGTCACCATGTGCACTGTCACCATGGACACTCTCACCATGAGCACTATCATCATGGGCAGTGCACCATAACAGTTGTACCATGGGAACTCCAACCATGTACACCTCCAACATGAGCACTGTCACCATGGGCAGTGTCAACATGAGCACTGTCACCATGGGCACTTTCAACAGGGGCAGTGTCACCATGCAAACTGCCACCATGAGAACTATCACCATGAGCACTATCACCAAGGGCACTGTCACCGTGAGCACTATCACCGTGAGCACTATCACCATGAGCACTGTCACCATGAGCACTGTCACCGTGGGCACTGTCACCATGGGCACTGTCACAGTGGGCACTGTAACCATGGGAACTGTCACCATGAGCACAATCACCATGAGCACTATCACCATGGGCAGTGTCACCGTGAGAAATATCACCATGGGCACTGTCACATTGAGCACTGTTACCATGGGGACTATCACCAAGGGCACTGTCACCGTGATCACTGTTACCATGAGCACTTACACCGTGGGCACAGTAAACATGAGCACTGTCATCATGGGCACGGTCGGCCTGGGAACTCTCACCATGAGCACTGTCACCATGGGAAATGTCACCATGGGCACTGTCACCATGAGCACTATCATCATGGGCAGTGCCACCATGAGGAATTTCACCATGGGAACTCCAACCATATGCACCGCCAGCTTTAGCACAGTCACCATGGGCTGTGTCACCATGAGCACTGTCACCATGGGCACTGTCACCATGCGTACTGTCACCATGAGTACTGTCACTGTGGGTAATGTCACCATGAGCACTGTCACTGTGGGCACTGTCACCATGGTAACTGTCACCATGAGCACTATCACCGTGAGCACTATGAACATGGGCCGTGTCCCCGTTAGTAATATCACCATAAACACTGTCACCGTGGGCACTGTCATCGTGTACACTGTCAAAGTGAGCACTGTCACCATGGGAAATGTCACCGTGGACTCTATCACCGTGAGCACTATTAACATGGGTACTCTCACCAAGGGCACTGTTACCGTGAGCAGTGTCACCATGAGCACTCTCACCGTGGACACTGTCACCATGAGCACTGTCACCATGGGCACTGTCACCATGGGCACTCTCACCATGGGCACTGTTGACCATGGACACTGTCACCATGGGCACTGTGAACATGAGCACTGTCACCATGGGAACTCTCACCATGAGCACTGTCACCATGGGCACTGCCACCATGGGCACATTCAAAATGGGCACTGTCACCATGTGAACTGTCACCGTGAGCACTATTAACATGGGTACTATCACCAAGGGCACTTTTACCGTGAGCAGTGTCACAATGAGCACTGTCACCGTGGGCACTGTCACCATGAGCACTGTCATCATGGGCAATGTCACCATAGGAACTGTCACCATGAGCACTTTCACTGTGGGCACTATCACCGTGAACACTATCACAATGGGCTCTGTCACCATAGGCACTGTCACCATGGACACTGTCACCATGAGCACTATCATTATGGGCAGTGCTACCATGAGCAATTTCACCATCGGAACTCCAACCATGTACACCGCCAGCATGAGCACAGTCAACATGGGCAGTGTCACCATGAGCACTTTCACCATGGGCACTTTCAACATGGGCCCTATCACCATGCGAACTGTCACCATGAGCACTATCATCATGAGCACTGTCACCATGAGCACTATCACCGTGAGCACTGTCACCATGAGCATAGTCACCATGGGCACTGTCACAATGAGCACTATGACCGTGTGCACTATCACCATAGGCAGTGTCACCGTGAGCAATATCACCATGGGCACTCTCACCGTGACCACTATGACCATGGGTACTATCACCAAGGGAACTGTCACCATGAGCACTGTCACCGTGGGCACTGTCACCATGGGAACTGTCACCATGAGCACTGTCATCATGGGCACTGTCACCATCGAACTGTCACCATTAGAACTGTCACTGAGGGCACTATCACCATGATAACTATCACAATGGACACTGTCACCATAGGCACTGTCACCATGGACACTGTCACCATGAACACTATCATCATGGGCAGTGCCACCATGAGGAATTTCACCATGGGAACTCCAACCATGTACACCGCCAGCTTTAGCACAGTCACCATGGGTTGTGTGACCATGAGCATTGTAACCATGGGCACTGTCACCATGCGAACTCTCACCATGAGCACTGTCACCGTGGGCAATGTCACCATGAGCACTTTCACCATGGGAACTGTCACCATGAACACTATCACCGTGAGCACTATAACCATGGGCAGTGTCACCATGAGCAATATTACCATTAACATTATCACCGTGAGCACTGTCACTGTGGGCACTGTCACCGTGTGCACTGTCAACATGAGCACTGTCACCATGGGAAATATCACCTTGGGCACTGTCACCATGGGCAGTGTCACCATTAGCATTGTTACCATGGGCACTCTCACGATGTACACTGTCACCATGAGCACCATTATCATGGGTAGTGCCACCATGAGGAATTTCACCATGGGAACTCCAACCTTCTACACCGCCAGCATGAGCACAGTCACTATGGGCAGTGTCACCATGAGAACTGTTACCATGGGCAATTTCAACATGGCCACTGTCACCATGTGCACTGTCACCATGGACACTGTCATCCTGAGTTCTGTTACCATGGGCAGTGTCACCATGAGCACTGTCACCATGACCACTTTCATCATGGGCACTATCATCATGGGCAGTGCTACCATGAAGAATTTCACCATCGGAATTCCAACCAGGTACACAGCCAGCATGAGCACATTCACCATGGGCATTATCACCATGAGCACTGTCACCATGGGCACTTTCAACATGGGCCCTGTCAGCATGCGAACTGTCACCATGAGCACTATCACCGTGAGCACGGTCTCCATGAGCATAATCACCATGGGCACTGTCACCATGAGCACTGTCACCATGGGCACTGTAACCTTGGGAACCGTCACCATGAGCACTATCACCATGGGCAGTGTCACCGTGAGCAATATCACCATGGGCACTGTCACCGTGAGCACTATTAACAAGGATACTATCACCAAGGTCACTGTCACCGTGAGCACTGTCACCGTGAGCACTGTGACCATGAGCACTGTCACCGTGGGCACTGTCACCATGAGCACTGTCATCATGGGAACTGTCACCATGGGGACTGTCACCATTAGCACTGTCACTGTGGGCACTATCACCGTGAGCACAATCACAATGGGCACTGTCACCATACGCACTGTCACCATGGACAATGTCACCATGAACACTATCATCATGGGCAGTGCCACCATAAGGAATTTCACCATGGGAACTCCAACCATGTACACTCCCAGCATGAGCACAGTCACCATGGGCAGTGTCACCATGAGCACTGCCACCATGGGCACTTTCGACATGGGCACTGTCACCATGCGAACTATCACCATGAGCAATTTCACCATGAGCAGTATTACCATGTGCACTATCACCAAGGGCACTGTCAATGTGAGCACTGTCACCGTGAGGACTATCACCATGAGCACTGTCACCATGAGCATTTTCACCGTGGGCACTGTCACCAGTAGCACTGTCACCATGGGCACTGTAACCATGGGAACTGTCACCATGAGCACTATCAACGTGAGCACTATCACCATAGGAAGTGTCACCGTGAACAGTATCACCATGGGTACTGTCACCATGAGCACTATTACCATGGGCACTATCACCATGGGCATTGTCACTGTGAGCACTGCCACCATGAGCACTGTCACTGTGGGCACTGTCAACATGAGCACTGTCACCATGGGAACTGTCACCATGAGCACTGTCATCATTAGCACTATCATCATGGGCACTGTCAAAGTGAGCACTATTACCATGGGTACTACCACCTAGGGTACTGTCACTGTGAGCACTGTCACCATGAGCACTGTCACCGTGGGCAGTGTCAACATGAGCACTGTAACCATGGGCACTGTCACCATGGGAAATGTCACCATGCGCACTGTCACCATAGGCACTGTCACCATGGACACTGTCACCATGAACACTATCATCATGGGCACTGCCAGCATAAGGAATTTCACCATGGGAACTCCAACCATGTACACCGCCAGCATGAGCACAGTCACCATGAGCAGTGTCACCATGAGCACTGCCATCATGGGGACTTTCAACATGGGCACTGTCACCATGCGAACTATCACCACCAGCACTATCACCATGAGCAGTATTACCATGAACACTATCACCAAGGACACTGTCAACGTGAGCACTATCACCGTGAGCACTATAACCATGAGCACTGTCACCGTGAGCAGTGTCACCGTGGGCACTGTTACCGTGAGCACTGTCAACATGAGCACTGTCACCATGGGAAATGTCACCATTTGCACTGTCACCGAGGGCACTGTCACCATGAGCACTGTCACCATGAGCACTATCACCATGGGAACTGTCACCATGGGAACGGTCACCATGGGCACACTCAAGATGAGCACTGTCACCATGGGAACTCTCACCATGAGCACTGTCACCATGGGAAATGTCACCATGGGCACTGTCACCATGAGCACTATCATCATGGGCAGTGCCACCATGAGGAATTTCACCATGAGAACTCCAACCATGTACACTGCCAGCTTTAGCACTGTCAACATGGGCTGTGTCACCATGAGCACTGTCACCATGGGCACTGTTACCATGCAAACTTTTACCATGAGCACTGTCACCATGGGCAATGTCACCATGAGCACTGTCACCGTGTGCACTGTCATCATGGGAACTGTCATCATGAGCACTATCACCGTGAGGACAATAACCATGGGCAGTGTCACCGTGAGCAATATCACCATGAACACTGTCACCATGAGCACTGTCATCATCGGCACTGTCACCATGGGAACTGTCACTATTACAACTGTCACTGTGGGCACTATCACCGTGAGCACTAGCACAATGGGCACTGTCACCATAGGCACTGTCTCCATGGACACTGTCACCATGAACACTATCATCATGGGCAGTGCCAACATGAGGAATTTCAGATTGGGAACTCCAACCATGTACATCGGCAGCTTTAGAACAGTCACCATGGGCTGTGTCACCATGAGCACTGTCACCATGGGCACTGTCACCATGCGAACTGTCACCATGAGCACTGTCACCATGGGAACTGTCACCATGAGCACTATCACCGTGAGGACTATAACCATGGGCACTGTCACAGTGAGCAATATCACCATGAACACTGTAACCATGGGAAATGTCACCTTGGGCACTGTCACCTTGTGCACTGTCAACATGAGCACTGTCACCATGGGAAATGTCACCATGGGCACTGTCACCATGGGCAGTGTCATCATGAGCACTGTCACCAAGTGTACTCTCACGATGGACACTGTCACCATGAGCACTATCATCATGGGCAGTGCCACCATGAGGAATTTCACCATGGGAACTCCAACCATGTACACCGCCAGCATGAGCACAGTCACCATGGGCAGTGTCACCATGAGCAATGTCACCATGGGCACTTTCGACATGGGCAATGTCACCATGGACACTGTCATCATGAGCTCTGTTACCATGGGAAATGTCACCATGTGCACTGTCATCTTGGGAACTGCCACCATGGACACTGCCCCCATGAGCACTGTAACCAATGTCACTGCCACAGTGAGCACTGTCACCGTGAACTCTGTCACCATGGGAACTTTCACCATGTGCACTGTCAATATGGGAACTCTCACCATGAGCACTGTCACCATGGGAAATGTCACTATGGGCAGTGTCTCCATGGGCACTGTCACCATGGGCAGTGTCACCATGAGCAGTATTACCATGAGAACTATCACCATGAGCACTATCACCATGAGCGCTATCACCAAGGGCAGTGTCACAGTGAGCAATATCAACATGGGCAACGTCACCGTGAGCACTATTACAATGGGCACTATCGCCATGAGAACTATCACCGTGATCACTGTCACCGTGGGGATTGTCACCATGTACACTGTCACCATGAGCACTGTCACCATGAGCACTATCATCATGGGCATTGCCACCATAAGAAATTTCCCCATGGGAACTCCAACCATGTACACCGCCAGCATGATCACAGTCACCATGGGCAGTGTCACCATGAGCACTCTCAACATGAGCACTATCACCATGAAGACTATCACCGTGGGCATTGTCACCGTGACCACTATCACCATGGGCAGTGTCACCGTGAGCAATATCACTATGGGCACTTTCATGTGAGCACTATTACCATGGGTACTATCAGCAAGGGCACTCTCACTGTGAGCACTGTCACTATGAGCACTGTCACCGTGGGCACTGTCCCCATGAGCACTGTCATCATGGGCACTGTCAGCATGCGAACTGCCACCATGAGCACTATCACCGTGGGCACTGTCACCATGAGAACTGTCACCATGGGCACTGTATCCATGGGAACTGTCACCCTGGGCACTATCACGGTGAGCACTATCACCATGGGAACTGTCACCATGGGAACGGTCACCATGGGCACTATCAAGGTGAGAACTGTCACCATGGGTACTCTCACCATGAGCACTGTCGCCGTGGGCACTGTCAACATGAGCACTGTCACCATGGACACTATCACCATGGGCACTGTCACCATGGGCACTGTCACCATTGGCACTGTCAACATCAACACTGTCACCATGGGAACTCTCACCATGAGCACTGTCACATTGGGAAATGTCACCATGGGCACAGTCACCATGGGAAATGTCACCATGGGCACTGTCACCATGGGCACTGTCACTATGGACACTGTCCCAGTGAGCGCTATCATCATGGGCAGTGCCACCATGAGGAATTTCACCATGAGAATTCCAACCATGTACACCGCCAGCTTTAGCGCAGTCACCATGGGCTGTGTCACCATGAGCACTGTCACCATGGGCAATGTCAACATGCGAACTGTCACCATGAGCACTGTCACCGTGGGCAATGTCACCATGAGCACTATCATCATGGGCATTGCCACCATAAGGAATTTCACCATGGGAACTCCAACCATGTACACCACCAGCATGAGCACAGTCACCATGGGCAGTGCCAACATGAGCACTGTCACCATGGGCACTTTTAACATGGGCCCTGTTGCCATGCGAACTGTCACCATGAGCAGTATGTCTGTGAGCACTGTCACCATGAGCACAGTCACCGCGGGCACTGTCACCATGAGCACTGTCACCATGGGCACTGTAACCATGGGAACTGTCACCCTGAGCACTATCACCGTGAGCACTATCACCATGGGCAGTGTCACCATGAGCAATATCACCATGGGCACTGTCACCGTGACCTCTATTACCATGGGTACTATCACCAAGGTTACTGTCACCGTGAGCACTGTCACCATGAGCAATGTCACCGTGGGAACTGTCACCATTAGAACTGTCACTGAGGGCACTATCACCGTGAGCACTATCACAATGGGCACTGTCACCATAGGCACTGTCACCATGGACATTGTCACGATGAACACTATCATCATGGGCAGTGCCACCATAAGGAATTTCACCATGAGAACTCCAAACATGTACACCGCCAGCAAGAGCACAGTCACCATGGGCAGTGTCACCATGAGCACTGCCTTCATGGAGACTTTCAACATGGGCACTGTCACCATGCGAACTATCACCATGAGCACTATCACCATGAGCACTATCACCAAGGTAACTGTCACCATGAGCACTATCACCATGAGCACTATCACCACGGGCACTGTAACCGTGAGCAATATTAACATGGGTACTATCACCAAAGGCACTGTCAAGGTGAGCACTGTCACCATGGACACTGTCACCATGGGCACACTCACCATGGTCACTGTCACCATGGGCACTGTCAACATGAGCACTGTCACCATGGGAAATGTCACTATGGGCAGTGTCACCATGGGCACTGTCACCATGGGCAGTGTCACCATGTGCACTATTACCATGAGCACTATCACCAAGGGCACTGTCACCGTGAGCACTTTCACCGTGAGCACTATCACAGTGGGAACTTTTACCATGAGCACTATCATCATGGGCACTGTCACCATAGGAACTGTCACAATGAGCACTGTCACTTTGGGCACTATCACCATGAGCACTATCACAATGGGCACTGTCACCATAGGCACTGTCACCATGGACACTTTCACCGTGAGCACTATCATCATGGGCAGTGCTACCATGAGGAATTTCATCATCGGAACTCCAACCATGTACACCGCCCGCATGAGCACAGTCACCATGGGCAGTGCCACCATGAGCAGTGTCACCATGGGCACTTTCAACATGGGCTCTGTCACCATGCGAACTGTCACCTTGAGCACTATCACCGTGAGCACTGTCACCATGAGCATAGTCACCGTGAGCACTGTCAGCATGAGCACTGTCACCATGGGCACTGTAACCATGGGAACTGTCACCATGAGCACTATCACCTTGAGCACTATCACCATGGGCGGTGTCACCATGAGCAATATCACCATGGGCAATGTCACCATGAGCACTTTTACCATGGGTACTATCACCAAGGGCACTGTCACCATGAGCACTGTCACCATGAGCACTGTCACCGTGGGCACTGTCACCATAAGCACTGTCATCATGGGCACTGTCACCATTGGAACTGTCACCATTAGAACTGTCCCTGTGGGCCCTATCACCGTCAGCACTATCACAATGGGAACTGTCACCATAGGCAATGTCACCATGGACACTGTCACCATGAGCACTATCATTATGGGCAGTGCCACCATGAGGAATTTCACCATGGGATCTCCAAGCAGGTACACAGCCAGCATGAGCATAGTCACCATGGGCAGTGACACCATGAGCAGTGTCACCATGGGCACTTTCAACATGGCCACTGTCACCATGGGCACTGTCTCCATAGACACTGTCATCATGAGCTCTCTTACCATGGGAAATGTCACCATGAGCACTGTCATCTTGGGAACTGCCACCTTGGACACTGCCACCATGAGCACTGTAACCATTGGCACTGCCACAGTGAGCGCTGTCACCATGGGAACTGTCACCGTGAGCACTATTACCATGAGTACTATCATCAAGGGCACTGTCACCGTGAGCACTGTCACTATGAGCATTGTCAGAATGGGCATTGTCACCATGAGCACTGTCATCATGGGCAGTGTCACCGTGAGCAATATCTCCATGGGCACTGTAACCATGGGAATGTCACCGTGAGCACTATCACCATGGGCAGCGTCACCGTGAGCAATATCACCATGGGCCATGTCAACGTGACCACTATTACCATGGGTACTATCACCAAGGGCACTGTCACCGTGAGCACTCTCACCATGAGAAATGTCACCGTGGGCACTGTCACCATGAGCACGGTCATCATGGGCACTGTCACCATGGAATTGTCACCATTAGAACTGTCACTGAGGGCACTATCACCGAGAGCACTATCACAATGGACACTGTCACCATAGGCACTGTCACCATGGACACTGTCACCATCAACACTATCATCATGGGCAGTGCCACCATGAGGAATTTCACCATGGGAACTCCAACCATGTACACCGCCAGCTTTAGCACAGTCACCATGGGTTGTGTGACCATGAGCACTGTAACCATGGGCACTGTCACCATGCGAACTCTCACCATGAGCACTGTCACCGTGGGCAATGTCACCATGAGCACTATCACCGTGGGCACTGTCACCTTGGGAACTGTCACCATGAGCACTATCACTGTGAGCACTATAACCATGGGCAGTGTCACCATGAGCAATATTTCCATTAACACTATCACCGTGAGCACTGTCACTGTCGGCACTGTCACCGTGTGCACTGTCAAAATGAGCACTGTCACCATGGGAATATCACCTTGGGCACTGTCACCATGGGCAGTTTCACCATGAGCATTGTTACCATGGGCACTCTCACGATGTACACTGTCACCATGAGCACTATTATCATGGGTAGTGCCACCATGAGGAATTTCACCATGGGAACTCCAACCTTGTTCAACGCCAGCATGAGCACAGTCACCATGGGCAGTGTCACCATAAACACTGTCACCATGGGCAATTTCAACATGGCCACTCTCACCATGGGCACTGTCACCATGGACACTGTCATCCTGAGTTCTGTTACCATGGGAAATGTCACCATGAGCACTGTCCTCTTGGGAACTGCCACCATGGACACTGTCACCATGAGCACTGTCACCATCGGAACTGTCACCATGTGCACTGTCACCATGGGAACTCTCACCATGAGCACTGTCACCATGGGAAATGTCACTTTGGGCAGTGTCACCATGGGCACTGTCACCATGGGCAGCGTAAACATGAGCAGTATTACCATGAGCACTATCACCATGAGCACTATCACCATGGGAAGTGTCACCATGAGCAACATCAACATGGGCACGGTCACCATGAGCACTATTAAAATTGGCACTATCACCATGGGCACTATCAACGTGAGCAGTGTAAGTGTGGGCATTCTCACCGTGTGCACTGTCACCAATAGCACTGTCACCATGAGCACTATCACTTTGGGAACTGTCACCATGGGAACGGTCACAATGGGCAATGTCAACATTAGCACTGTCACCATGGCAATTCTCACAATGAGCACTGTCACCATGGGCACTGTCACCATGGGCACAGTCACCATGGGTACTGTCACCATGGGCACTTTCAAAGTGGGCACTGTCACCATGCGAACTGTCACCATGAGCACTGTCATCATGAACTCTGTTACCATGGGAAATATCGCCATGAGCACTGTCATCTTGGAAACCGCCACCATGGACACTGCCACCATGAACAATGTTACCATTGGCACTGCCACAGTGAGCACGGTCACCGTGAGCACTGTCACCATGGGAACTGTCACCATGTGCCCTGTCACCATGGGAACTCTCACCATGAGCACTGTCACCATAAGAAATGTCACTATCGGGAGTGTCACCATGGGCACTGTCACCATGGGCAGTGTCACCATGAGCACTATTACCATGAACACTATCACCATGAGCACTATCACCAAGGCCAGTGTCACCCTGAGCGCTATCACCGTGAGCACTATCACCATGGGCAGTGTCACCATGAGCAATATCAACATGGGCACTGTCACGGTGAGCACTATTACAATGGTCACTATCGCCATGAGCACTATCACCGTGAGCATTGTCACTGTGGGCATTGTCACCGTGTGCACGGTCACCATGAGCACTGTCACCATGAGCACTATCACCATGGGAACTCTCACCATCGGAAGGGTCACCATGGGCAATGTCAACCTGAGCACTCTCAACATGAGAACTCTCACCATGAGCACTGTCACCATGGGAAATGTCACCATGGACACTGTCACCATGAACACTATCATCATGGGTAGTGCCACCATAAGGAATTTCACCATGGGAACTCCAACCATGTACAACGCCAGCATGAGCACATTCACCATGGGCAGTGTCACAATGAGCACTGCCACCATGGGCACTTTCATCATGGGCACTGTCACCATGCGAACCGTCACCGTGAGCACTATTACCATGAGCACTATCACCAAGGGCACTGTCAGCGTGAGCACTATCACCGTGAGCACTATCACCGTGAGCACTGTCACCATGAGAAATTTCACAGTGGGCACTGTCACGATGAGCACTGTCACCAAGGGCATTGTCAACATAAGCATTGTCATCATGGGAACTCTCACCATGAGCACTATCACCATGGGAAATGTCACCATGGGCACTGTCACCATAGGTATTGTCACCATGGACACTCTCACCATGAGCACTATCATCATGGGCATTGCCACCATAAGGAATTTCACCATGGGAACTCCAACCATGTACACCGCCAGCATGAGCACATTCACCATGGGCCGTGTCACCATGAGCACTATCACCATGAGCACTGTCACCATGGGCACTATCACCATGGGAACTGTCACCACCGGAACGGTCACCATGGACACTGTTAAGGTTAGCACTGTCACCATGGAAACTCTCACCATGAGCATTGTCACCGTGGGCACTGTCAACATGAGCACTGTCACCTTGGACACCGTCACCATGGGCACTGTCACCATGGGCACTGTCACCATGGACACTGTCACCATGGGCACTGTCACCATGGGCACTTTCAACATGGGCACTCTCACCATAGGCACTGTCACCGTGGACACTGTCACCATGGGCACTTTCACCATGAGCACTATCATCATGGGCAGTGCCACCATAAGGAATTTCACCATTGTAACACCAACCATGTACACCGCCAGCATGAGCACAGTCAACATGGGGACTGTCAACATGAGCACTGTCACCATGTGAAATGTCTCCATGAACACTATCACCATGAGCACTATCACCAAGGGCACTGTCACCATGAGCACTATCACCGTGAACACTATCACCATGAGCACTGTCACCATGAGCACTATCACCATGGGCAGTGTCACTGTGAACACTATTACCATGGATACTATCACGAAGGGCACTGTCACCGTGACCACTATCACAATGGGCACTCTCACTATAGGCACTGTCACCATCAACACTATCATCATGGGCAGTGCCACCATGAGGAATTTCACCATGGGAACTCCAACCATGTACATCGGCAGCTTTAGCACAGTCACCATGGGCTGTGTCACCATGTGCACTGTCACCATGGGCAGTGTCACCAAGCGAACTGTCACCATGAGCACTGTCACCGTGGGCAATGTCACCATGAGCACAGTCACTGCGGGCACTGTCACCATGGGAACTGTCACCATGAGCACTATCACCGTGAGGACTATAACCATGGGCACTGTGACCGTGAGCAATATCACCATGAACACTGTCACCATGGGAAATGTCACCGTGGGCAATGTCACCGTGTGCACTGTCAACATGAGCACTGTCACCATGGGAAATGTCACCATGGGCACTGTCACCATGGGCAGGGTCATCATGAGCACTGTCACCATGGGCACTCTCATGATGGACACTGTCACCATGAGCACTATCATCATGGGCAGGGCAACCATGAGGAATTTCACCATGGGAACTCCAGCCATGTATACCGCCAGCTTGAGCACTGTCACCATGGGCACTTTCAACATGGCCACTGTCACCATGTACACTGTCACCATGGACACTGTCATCATGAGCTCTGTTTCCATGGGAAATGTCACCATGAGCACTGTCATCTTGGGAACTGCCACCATGGACACTGCCACCATGAGCACTGTAACCATTGGCTCTGCCACAGTGAGCATTGTCACCGTGAGCACTGTCACCATGGGAACTCTCACCATGAGCACTGTCACCATGGGAAATGTCATTATGGGCAGTGTCACCATGGGCACTGTCACCATGAGCACTGTCTCCATGAGCACTATTACCATGAACACTATCACCATGAGCACTATCACCAAGGGCATTGTCACCATGAGCACTATCACCGTGAGCACTATCACCATGGGCAGTGTTACCTTGAGCAATATCAGCATGGGCACTGTCACGGTGAGCACTATTACAATGGGCACTTTCCCCTTGAGCACTATCACCGTGAGCACTGTCATCGTGGGCATTGTCACCATGTGCACTGTCCCCATGAGCACTGTCACCATGAGCACTATCACCATGGGTACTGTCACCATGGGAACGGTCACCATGGGCAATGTCAACATGAGCACTATCACCATGCGAACTGTCACCATGAGCACTATCACTAAGGGCACTGTCACCATGAGCACTGTCACCATGAGCACTGTCACAGTGGGAACCTTCACCATGAGCACTCTCACCATGGGTACTGTCACCATCGGCAATTTCAACATGGGCACTGTCACCATGCGAACTGTCACCATGTACACTATCATCATGGGCAGTGCCACCATGAGGAATTTCAACATGGGAACACCAACCCTGTACACCGCCAGCATGAGCACAGTCACCATGGGCATTATCACCATGAGCACTGTCACCGTGGGAACTTTCAACATGGGCACTATCAGCATGTGAACTGTCACCATGGGCAGTGTCACCATGAGCACTATCACCAAAGGCACTGTCAACGTGAGCACTATCACCATGAGCACTATTACCATGGGCAGTGTCACCGTGAGCAATATCACCATGGGCAGTGTCACCATGGGCACTATCACCATGAGCACTATCACCAAGGGAACTGTCACCGTGAGCACTATCATCGTGAGCACTCTCACCCTGAACACTGTCACCATGAGCACTGTCACCATGAGCACTGTCACAGTGGGAACCTTCACCATGAGCACTCTCACCATGGGTACTGTCACCATCGGCAATTTCAACATGGGCACTGTCACCATGCGAACTGTCACCATGAGCACTATCACCATGAGCACTATCACCAAGGGCACTGTCACCGTGAGCACTGTCACATTGAGCACTGTCACAGTGGGCACTGTCACTATGAGCACTATCACAATGGGCACTGTCACCATAGGCACTGTCACCATGGACACTGTCACCATGAGCACTATCATTATGGGCAGTGCTACCATGAGGAATTTCACCATCGGAACTCCAACCAGGTACACCGCAAGCATGAGCACAGTGACCATGGGCAGTGCCACCATGAGCACTGTCACCATGGGCACTTTCAACATGGGCTCTGTCACCATGTGAACTGTCACCATGAGCACTATCACCATGAGCACTGTCTCCATGAGCATAGTCACCGTGGGCACTGTCGCCATGAGCACTGTCACCATGGGCACAGTTACCATGGGAACTGTCACCATGAGCACTATCACCATGAGCACTATCACCATGGGTAGTGTCACCGTGAGCAAAATCACCATGGGCACTGTCACTGTGAGCACTATTAACATGGGTATTATCACCAAGGGCACTGTCACCGTGAGCACTGTCACCATGAGCACTGTCACCGTGGGCACTGTCACCATGAGCACTGTCATCATGGGCACTGTCACCATGGACACTGTCACCATGAACACTATCACCATGGGCAGTGCCACCATAAGGAATTTCACCATGGGAACTCCAACCATGTACACTGCCAGCATGAGCACAGTCACCATGGGCAATGTCACCATGAGCACTGCCATCATGGGGACTTTCAACATGGGCACTGTCACCATACGAACTATCACCATGAGCACTGTCACCATGGGCACTGCCACCATGGGCACATTCAAAATGGGCACTGTCACCATGTGAACTGTCACCGTGAGCACTATTAACATGGGTACTATCACCAAGGGCACTTTTACCGTGAGCAGTGTCACAATGAGCACTGTCACCGTGGGCACTGTCACCATGAGCACTGTCATCATGGGCAATGTCACCATAGGAACTGTCACCATGAGCACTTTCACTGTGGGCACTATCACCGTGAACACTATCACAATGGGCTCTGTCACCATAGGCACTGTCACCATGGACACTGTCACCATGAGCACTACCATTATGGGCAGTGCTACCATGAGCAATTTCACCATCGGAACTCCAACCATGTACACCGCCAGCATGAGCACAGTCAACATGGGCAGTGTCACCATGAGCACTTTCACCATGGGCACTTTCAACATGGGCCCTATCACCATGCGAACTGTCACCATGAGCACTATCATCATGAGCACTGTCACCATGAGCACTATCACCGTGAGCACTGTCACCATGAGCATAGTCACCATGGGCACTGTCACAATGAGCACTATGACCGTGTGCACTATCACCATAGGCAGTGTCACCGTGAGCAATATCACCATGGGCACTCTCACCGTGACCACTATGACCATGGGTACTATCACCAAGGGAACTGTCACCATGAGCACTGTCACCGTGGGCACTGTCACCATGGGAACTGTCACCATGAGCACTGTCATCATGGGCACTGTCACCATCGAACTGTCACCATTAGAACTGTCACTGAGGGCACTATCACCATGATAACTATCACAATGGACACTGTCACCATAGGCACTGTCACCATGGACACTGTCACCATGAACACTATCATCATGGGCAGTGCCACCATGAGGAATTTCACCATGGGAACTCCAACCATGTACACCGCCAGCTTTAGCACAGTCACCATGGGTTGTGTGACCATGAGCATTGTAACCATGGGCACTGTCACCATGCGAACTCTCACCATGAGCACTGTCACCGTGGGCAATGTCACCATGAGCACTTTCACCATGGGAACTGTCACCATGAACACTATCACCGTGAGCACTATAACCATGGGCAGTGTCACCATGAGCAATATTACCATTAACATTATCACCGTGAGCACTGTCACTGTGGGCACTGTCACCGTGTGCACTGTCAACATGAGCACTGTCACCATGGGAAATATCACCTTGGGCACTGTCACCATGGGCAGTGTCACCATTAGCATTGTTACCATGGGCACTCTCACGATGTACACTGTCACCATGAGCACCATTATCATGGGTAGTGCCACCATGAGGAATTTCACCATGGGAACTCCAACCTTCTACACCGCCAGCATGAGCACAGTCACTATGGGCAGTGTCACCATGAGAACTGTTACCATGGGCAATTTCAACATGGCCACTGTCACCATGTGCACTGTCACCATGGACACTGTCATCCTGAGTTCTGTTACCATGGGCAGTGTCACCATGAGCACTGTCACCATGACCACTTTCATCATGGGCACTATCATCATGGGCAGTGCTACCATGAAGAATTTCACCATCGGAATTCCAACCAGGTACACAGCCAGCATGAGCACATTCACCATGGGCATTATCACCATGAGCACTGTCACCATGGGCACTTTCAACATGGGCCCTGTCAGCATGCGAACTGTCACCATGAGCACTATCACCGTGAGCACGGTCTCCATGAGCATAATCACCATGGGCACTGTCACCATGAGCACTGTCACCATGGGCACTGTAACCTTGGGAACCGTCACCATGAGCACTATCACCATGGGCAGTGTCACCGTGAGCAATATCACCATGGGCACTGTCACCGTGAGCACTATTAACAAGGATACTATCACCAAGGTCACTGTCACCGTGAGCACTGTCACCGTGAGCACTGTGACCATGAGCACTGTCACCGTGGGCACTGTCACCATGAGCACTGTCATCATGGGAACTGTCACCATGGGGACTGTCACCATTAGCACTGTCACTGTGGGCACTATCACCGTGAGCACAATCACAATGGGCACTGTCACCATACGCACTGTCACCATGGACAATGTCACCATGAACACTATCATCATGGGCAGTGCCACCATAAGGAATTTCACCATGGGAACTCCAACCATGTACACTCCCAGCATGAGCACAGTCACCATGGGCAGTGTCACCATGAGCACTGCCACCATGGGCACTTTCGACATGGGCACTGTCACCATGCGAACTATCACCATGAGCAATTTCACCATGAGCAGTATTACCATGTGCACTATCACCAAGGGCACTGTCAATGTGAGCACTGTCACCGTGAGGACTATCACCATGAGCACTGTCACCATGAGCATTTTCACCGTGGGCACTGTCACCAGTAGCACTGTCACCATGGGCACTGTAACCATGGGAACTGTCACCATGAGCACTATCAACGTGAGCACTATCACCATAGGAAGTGTCACCGTGAACAGTATCACCATGGGTACTGTCACCATGAGCACTATTACCATGGGCACTATCACCATGGGCATTGTCACTGTGAGCACTGCCACCATGAGCACTGTCACTGTGGGCACTGTCAACATGAGCACTGTCACCATGGGAACTGTCACCATGAGCACTGTCATCATTAGCACTATCATCATGGGCACTGTCAAAGTGAGCACTATTACCATGGGTACTACCACCTAGGGTACTGTCACTGTGAGCACTGTCACCATGAGCACTGTCACCGTGGGCAGTGTCAACATGAGCACTGTAACCATGGGCACTGTCACCATGGGAAATGTCACCATGCGCACTGTCACCATAGGCACTGTCACCATGGACACTGTCACCATGAACACTATCATCATGGGCACTGCCAGCATAAGGAATTTCACCATGGGAACTCCAACCATGTACACCGCCAGCATGAGCACAGTCACCATGAGCAGTGTCACCATGAGCACTGCCATCATGGGGACTTTCAACATGGGCACTGTCACCATGCGAACTATCACCACCAGCACTATCACCATGAGCAGTATTACCATGAACACTATCACCAAGGACACTGTCAACGTGAGCACTATCACCGTGAGCACTATAACCATGAGCACTGTCACCGTGAGCAGTGTCACCGTGGGCACTGTTACCGTGAGCACTGTCAACATGAGCACTGTCACCATGGGAAATGTCACCATTTGCACTGTCACCGAGGGCACTGTCACCATGAGCACTGTCACCATGAGCACTATCACCATGGGAACTGTCACCATGGGAACGGTCACCATGGGCACACTCAAGATGAGCACTGTCACCATGGGAACTCTCACCATGAGCACTGTCACCATGGGAAATGTCACCATGGGCACTGTCACCATGAGCACTATCATCATGGGCAGTGCCACCATGAGGAATTTCACCATGAGAACTCCAACCATGTACACTGCCAGCTTTAGCACTGTCAACATGGGCTGTGTCACCATGAGCACTGTCACCATGGGCACTGTTACCATGCAAACTTTTACCATGAGCACTGTCACCATGGGCAATGTCACCATGAGCACTGTCACCGTGTGCACTGTCATCATGGGAACTGTCATCATGAGCACTATCACCGTGAGGACAATAACCATGGGCAGTGTCACCGTGAGCAATATCACCATGAACACTGTCACCATGAGCACTGTCATCATCGGCACTGTCACCATGGGAACTGTCACTATTACAACTGTCACTGTGGGCACTATCACCGTGAGCACTAGCACAATGGGCACTGTCACCATAGGCACTGTCTCCATGGACACTGTCACCATGAACACTATCATCATGGGCAGTGCCAACATGAGGAATTTCAGATTGGGAACTCCAACCATGTACATCGGCAGCTTTAGAACAGTCACCATGGGCTGTGTCACCATGAGCACTGTCACCATGGGCACTGTCACCATGCGAACTGTCACCATGAGCACTGTCACCATGGGAACTGTCACCATGAGCACTATCACCGTGAGGACTATAACCATGGGCACTGTCACAGTGAGCAATATCACCATGAACACTGTAACCATGGGAAATGTCACCTTGGGCACTGTCACCTTGTGCACTGTCAACATGAGCACTGTCACCATGGGAAATGTCACCATGGGCACTGTCACCATGGGCAGTGTCATCATGAGCACTGTCACCAAGTGTACTCTCACGATGGACACTGTCACCATGAGCACTATCATCATGGGCAGTGCCACCATGAGGAATTTCACCATGGGAACTCCAACCATGTACACCGCCAGCATGAGCACAGTCACCATGGGCAGTGTCACCATGAGCAATGTCACCATGGGCACTTTCGACATGGGCAATGTCACCATGGACACTGTCATCATGAGCTGTGTTACCATGGGAAATGTCACCATGTGCACTGTCATCTTGGGAACTGCCACCATGGACACTGCCCCCATGAGCACTGTAACCAATGTCACTGCCACAGTGAGCACTGTCACCGTGAACTCTGTCACCATGGGAACTTTCACCATGTGCACTGTCAATATGGGAACTCTCACCATGAGCACTGTCACCATGGGAAATGTCACTATGGGCAGTGTCTCCATGGGCACTGTCACCATGGGCAGTGTCACCATGAGCAGTATTACCATGAGAACTATCACCATGAGCACTATCACCATGAGCGCTATCACCAAGGGCAGTGTCACAGTGAGCAATATCAACATGGGCAACGTCACCGTGAGCACTATTACAATGGGCACTATCGCCATGAGAACTATCACCGTGATCACTGTCACCGTGGGGATTGTCACCATGTACACTGTCACCATGAGCACTGTCACCATGAGCACTATCATCATGGGCATTGCCACCATAAGAAATTTCCCCATGGGAACTCCAACCATGTACACCGCCAGCATGATCACAGTCACCATGGGCAGTGTCACCATGAGCACTCTCAACATGAGCACTATCACCATGAAGACTATCACCGTGGGCATTGTCACCGTGACCACTATCACCATGGGCAGTGTCACCGTGAGCAATATCACTATGGGCACTTTCATGTGAGCACTATTACCATGGGTACTATCAGCAAGGGCACTCTCACTGTGAGCACTGTCACTATGAGCACTGTCACCGTGGGCACTGTCCCCATGAGCACTGTCATCATGGGCACTGTCAGCATGCGAACTGCCACCATGAGCACTATCACCGTGGGCACTGTCACCATGAGAACTGTCACCATGGGCACTGTATCCATGGGAACTGTCACCCTGGGCACTATCACGGTGAGCACTATCACCATGGGAACTGTCACCATGGGAACGGTCACCATGGGCACTATCAAGGTGAGAACTGTCACCATGGGTACTCTCACCATGAGCACTGTCGCCGTGGGCACTGTCAACATGAGCACTGTCACCATGGACACTATCACCATGGGCACTGTCACCATGGGCACTGTCACCATTGGCACTGTCAACATCAACACTGTCACCATGGGAACTCTCACCATGAGCACTGTCACATTGGGAAATGTCACCATGGGCACAGTCACCATGGGAAATGTCACCATGGGCACTGTCACCATGGGCACTGTCACTATGGACACTGTCCCAGTGAGCGCTATCATCATGGGCAGTGCCACCATGAGGAATTTCACCATGAGAATTCCAACCATGTACACCGCCAGCTTTAGCGCAGTCACCATGGGCTGTGTCACCATGAGCACTGTCACCATGGGCAATGTCAACATGCGAACTGTCACCATGAGCACTGTCACCGTGGGCAATGTCACCATGAGCACTATCATCATGGGCATTGCCACCATAAGGAATTTCACCATGGGAACTCCAACCATGTACACCACCAGCATGAGCACAGTCACCATGGGCAGTGCCAACATGAGCACTGTCACCATGGGCACTTTTAACATGGGCCCTGTTGCCATGCGAACTGTCACCATGAGCAGTATGTCTGTGAGCACTGTCACCATGAGCACAGTCACCGCGGGCACTGTCACCATGAGCACTGTCACCATGGGCACTGTAACCATGGGAACTGTCACCCTGAGCACTATCACCGTGAGCACTATCACCATGGGCAGTGTCACCGTGAGCAATATCACCATGGGCACTGTCACCGTGACCTCTATTACCATGGGTACTATCACCAAGGTTACTGTCACCGTGAGCACTGTCACCATGAGCAATGTCACCGTGGGAACTGTCACCATTAGAACTGTCACTGAGGGCACTATCACCGTGAGCACTATCACAATGGGCACTGTCACCATAGGCACTGTCACCATGGACATTGTCACGATGAACACTATCATCATGGGCAGTGCCACCATAAGGAATTTCACCATGAGAACTCCAAACATGTACACCGCCAGCAAGAGCACAGTCACCATGGGCAGTGTCACCATGAGCACTGCCTTCATGGAGACTTTCAACATGGGCACTGTCACCATGCGAACTATCACCATGAGCACTATCACCATGAGCACTATCACCAAGGTAACTGTCACCATGAGCACTATCACCATGAGCACTATCACCATGGGCACTGTAACCGTGAGCAATATTAACATGGGTACTATCACCAAAGGCACTGTCAAGGTGAGCACTGTCACCATGGACACTGTCACCATGGGCACACTCACCATGGTCACTGTCACCATGGGCACTGTCAACATGAGCACTGTCACCATGGGAAATGTCACTATGGGCAGTGTCACCATGGGCACTGTCACCATGGGCAGTGTCACCATGTGCACTATTACCATGAGCACTATCACCAAGGGCACTGTCACCGTGAGCACTTTCACCGTGAGCACTATCACAGTGGGAACTTTTACCATGAGCACTATCATCATGGGCACTGTCACCATAGGAACTGTCACAATGAGCACTGTCACTTTGGGCACTATCACCATGAGCACTATCACAATGGGCACTGTCACCATAGGCACTGTCACCATGGACACTTTCACCGTGAGCACTATCATCATGGGCAGTGCTACCATGAGGAATTTCATCATCGGAACTCCAACCATGTACACCGCCCGCATGAGCACAGTCACCATGGGCAGTGCCACCATGAGCAGTGTCACCATGGGCACTTTCAACATGGGCTCTGTCACCATGCGAACTGTCACCTTGAGCACTATCACCGTGAGCACTGTCACCATGAGCATAGTCACCGTGAGCACTGTCAGCATGAGCACTGTCACCATGGGCACTGTAACCATGGGAACTGTCACCATGAGCACTATCACCTTGAGCACTATCACCATGGGCGGTGTCACCATGAGCAATATCACCATGGGCAATGTCACCATGAGCACTTTTACCATGGGTACTATCACCAAGGGCACTGTCACCATGAGCACTGTCACCATGAGCACTGTCACCGTGGGCACTGTCACCATAAGCACTGTCATCATGGGCACTGTCACCATTGGAACTGTCACCATTAGAACTGTCCCTGTGGGCCCTATCACCGTCAGCACTATCACAATGGGAACTGTCACCATAGGCAATGTCACCATGGACACTGTCACCATGAGCACTATCATTATGGGCAGTGCCACCATGAGGAATTTCACCATGGGATCTCCAAGCAGGTACACAGCCAGCATGAGCATAGTCACCATGGGCAGTGACACCATGAGCAGTGTCACCATGGGCACTTTCAACATGGCCACTGTCACCATGGGCACTGTCTCCATAGACACTGTCATCATGAGCTCTCTTACCATGGGAAATGTCACCATGAGCACTGTCATCTTGGGAACTGCCACCTTGGACACTGCCACCATGAGCACTGTAACCATTGGCACTGCCACAGTGAGCGCTGTCACCATGGGAACTGTCACCGTGAGCACTATTACCATGAGTACTATCATCAAGGGCACTGTCACCGTGAGCACTGTCACTATGAGCATTGTCAGAATGGGCATTGTCACCATGAGCACTGTCATCATGGGCAGTGTCACCGTGAGCAATATCTCCATGGGCACTGTAACCATGGGAATGTCACCGTGAGCACTATCACCATGGGCAGCGTCACCGTGAGCAATATCACCATGGGCCATGTCAACGTGACCACTATTACCATGGGTACTATCACCAAGGGCACTGTCACCGTGAGCACTCTCACCATGAGAAATGTCACCGTGGGCACTGTCACCATGAGCACGGTCATCATGGGCACTGTCACCATGGAATTGTCACCATTAGAACTGTCACTGAGGGCACTATCACCGAGAGCACTATCACAATGGACACTGTCACCATAGGCACTGTCACCATGGACACTGTCACCATCAACACTATCATCATGGGCAGTGCCACCATGAGGAATTTCACCATGGGAACTCCAACCATGTACACCGCCAGCTTTAGCACAGTCACCATGGGTTGTGTGACCATGAGCACTGTAACCATGGGCACTGTCACCATGCGAACTCTCACCATGAGCACTGTCACCGTGGGCAATGTCACCATGAGCACTATCACCGTGGGCACTGTCACCTTGGGAACTGTCACCATGAGCACTATCACTGTGAGCACTATAACCATGGGCAGTGTCACCATGAGCAATATTTCCATTAACACTATCACCGTGAGCACTGTCACTGTCGGCACTGTCACCGTGTGCACTGTCAAAATGAGCACTGTCACCATGGGAATATCACCTTGGGCACTGTCACCATGGGCAGTTTCACCATGAGCATTGTTACCATGGGCACTCTCACGATGTACACTGTCACCATGAGCACTATTATCATGGGTAGTGCCACCATGAGGAATTTCACCATGGGAACTCCAACCTTGTTCAACGCCAGCATGAGCACAGTCACCATGGGCAGTGTCACCATAAACACTGTCACCATGGGCAATTTCAACATGGCCACTCTCACCATGGGCACTGTCACCATGGACACTGTCATCCTGAGTTCTGTTACCATGGGAAATGTCACCATGAGCACTGTCCTCTTGGGAACTGCCACCATGGACACTGTCACCATGAGCACTGTCACCATCGGAACTGTCACCATGTGCACTGTCACCATGGGAACTCTCACCATGAGCACTGTCACCATGGGAAATGTCACTTTGGGCAGTGTCACCATGGGCACTGTCACCATGGGCAGCGTAAACATGAGCAGTATTACCATGAGCACTATCACCATGAGCACTATCACCATGGGAAGTGTCACCATGAGCAACATCAACATGGGCACGGTCACCATGAGCACTATTAAAATTGGCACTATCACCATGGGCACTATCAACGTGAGCAGTGTAAGTGTGGGCATTCTCACCGTGTGCACTGTCACCAATAGCACTGTCACCATGAGCACTATCACTTTGGGAACTGTCACCATGGGAACGGTCACAATGGGCAATGTCAACATTAGCACTGTCACCATGGCAATTCTCACAATGAGCACTGTCACCATGGGCACTGTCACCATGGGCACAGTCACCATGGGTACTGTCACCATGGGCACTTTCAAAGTGGGCACTGTCACCATGCGAACTGTCACCATGAGCACTGTCATCATGAACTCTGTTACCATGGGAAATATCGCCATGAGCACTGTCATCTTGGAAACCGCCACCATGGACACTGCCACCATGAACAATGTTACCATTGGCACTGCCACAGTGAGCACGGTCACCGTGAGCACTGTCACCATGGGAACTGTCACCATGTGCCCTGTCACCATGGGAACTCTCACCATGAGCACTGTCACCATAAGAAATGTCACTATCGGGAGTGTCACCATGGGCACTGTCACCATGGGCAGTGTCACCATGAGCACTATTACCATGAACACTATCACCATGAGCACTATCACCAAGGCCAGTGTCACCCTGAGCGCTATCACCGTGAGCACTATCACCATGGGCAGTGTCACCATGAGCAATATCAACATGGGCACTGTCACGGTGAGCACTATTACAATGGTCACTATCGCCATGAGCACTATCACCGTGAGCATTGTCACTGTGGGCATTGTCACCGTGTGCACGGTCACCATGAGCACTGTCACCATGAGCACTATCACCATGGGAACTCTCACCATCGGAAGGGTCACCATGGGCAATGTCAACCTGAGCACTCTCAACATGAGAACTCTCACCATGAGCACTGTCACCATGGGAAATGTCACCATGGACACTGTCACCATGAACACTATCATCATGGGTAGTGCCACCATAAGGAATTTCACCATGGGAACTCCAACCATGTACAACGCCAGCATGAGCACATTCACCATGGGCAGTGTCACAATGAGCACTGCCACCATGGGCACTTTCATCATGGGCACTGTCACCATGCGAACCGTCACCGTGAGCACTATTACCATGAGCACTATCACCAAGGGCACTGTCAGCGTGAGCACTATCACCGTGAGCACTATCACCGTGAGCACTGTCACCATGAGAAATTTCACAGTGGGCACTGTCACGATGAGCACTGTCACCAAGGGCATTGTCAACATAAGCATTGTCATCATGGGAACTCTCACCATGAGCACTATCACCATGGGAAATGTCACCATGGGCACTGTCACCATAGGTATTGTCACCATGGACACTCTCACCATGAGCACTATCATCATGGGCATTGCCACCATAAGGAATTTCACCATGGGAACTCCAACCATGTACACCGCCAGCATGAGCACATTCACCATGGGCCGTGTCACCATGAGCACTATCACCATGAGCACTGTCACCATGGGCACTATCACCATGGGAACTGTCACCACCGGAACGGTCACCATGGACACTGTTAAGGTTAGCACTGTCACCATGGAAACTCTCACCATGAGCATTGTCACCGTGGGCACTGTCAACATGAGCACTGTCACCTTGGACACCGTCACCATGGGCACTGTCACCATGGGCACTGTCACCATGGACACTGTCACCATGGGCACTGTCACCATGGGCACTTTCAACATGGGCACTCTCACCATAGGCACTGTCACCGTGGACACTGTCACCATGGGCACTTTCACCATGAGCACTATCATCATGGGCAGTGCCACCATAAGGAATTTCACCATTGTAACACCAACCATGTACACCGCCAGCATGAGCACAGTCAACATGGGGACTGTCAACATGAGCACTGTCACCATGTGAAATGTCTCCATGAACACTATCACCATGAGCACTATCACCAAGGGCACTGTCACCATGAGCACTATCACCGTGAACACTATCACCATGAGCACTGTCACCATGAGCACTATCACCATGGGCAGTGTCACTGTGAACACTATTACCATGGATACTATCACGAAGGGCACTGTCACCGTGACCACTATCACAATGGGCACTCTCACTATAGGCACTGTCACCATCAACACTATCATCATGGGCAGTGCCACCATGAGGAATTTCACCATGGGAACTCCAACCATGTACATCGGCAGCTTTAGCACAGTCACCATGGGCTGTGTCACCATGTGCACTGTCACCATGGGCAGTGTCACCAAGCGAACTGTCACCATGAGCACTGTCACCGTGGGCAATGTCACCATGAGCACAGTCACTGCGGGCACTGTCACCATGGGAACTGTCACCATGAGCACTATCACCGTGAGGACTATAACCATGGGCACTGTGACCGTGAGCAATATCACCATGAACACTGTCACCATGGGAAATGTCACCGTGGGCAATGTCACCGTGTGCACTGTCAACATGAGCACTGTCACCATGGGAAATGTCACCATGGGCACTGTCACCATGGGCAGGGTCATCATGAGCACTGTCACCATGGGCACTCTCATGATGGACACTGTCACCATGAGCACTATCATCATGGGCAGGGCAACCATGAGGAATTTCACCATGGGAACTCCAGCCATGTATACCGCCAGCTTGAGCACTGTCACCATGGGCACTTTCAACATGGCCACTGTCACCATGTACACTGTCACCATGGACACTGTCATCATGAGCTCTGTTTCCATGGGAAATGTCACCATGAGCACTGTCATCTTGGGAACTGCCACCATGGACACTGCCACCATGAGCACTGTAACCATTGGCTCTGCCACAGTGAGCATTGTCACCGTGAGCACTGTCACCATGGGAACTCTCACCATGAGCACTGTCACCATGGGAAATGTCATTATGGGCAGTGTCACCATGGGCACTGTCACCGTGAGCACTGTCTCCATGAGCACTATTACCATGAACACTATCACCATGAGCACTATCACCAAGGGCATTGTCACCATGAGCACTATCACCGTGAGCACTATCACCATGGGCAGTGTTACCTTGAGCAATATCAGCATGGGCACTGTCACGGTGAGCACTATTACAATGGGCACTTTCCCCTTGAGCACTATCACCGTGAGCACTGTCATCGTGGGCATTGTCACCATGTGCACTGTCCCCATGAGCACTGTCACCATGAGCACTATCACCATGGGTACTGTCACCATGGGAACGGTCACCATGGGCAATGTCAACATGAGCACTATCACCATGCGAACTGTCACCATGAGCACTATCACTAAGGGCACTGTCACCATGAGCACTGTCACCATGAGCACTGTCACAGTGGGAACCTTCACCATGAGCACTCTCACCATGGGTACTGTCACCATCGGCAATTTCAACATGGGCACTGTCACCATGCGAACTGTCACCATGTACACTATCATCATGGGCAGTGCCACCATGAGGAATTTCAACATGGGAACACCAACCCTGTACACCGCCAGCATGAGCACAGTCACCATGGGCATTATCACCATGAGCACTGTCACCGTGGGAACTTTCAACATGGGCACTATCAGCATGTGAACTGTCACCATGGGCAGTGTCACCATGAGCACTATCACCAAAGGCACTGTCAACGTGAGCACTATCACCATGAGCACTATTACCATGGGCAGTGTCACCGTGAGCAATATCACCATGGGCAGTGTCACCATGGGCACTATCACCATGAGCACTATCACCAAGGGAACTGTCACCGTGAGCACTATCATCGTGAGCACTCTCACCCTGAACACTGTCACCATGAGCACTGTCACCATGAGCACTGTCACAGTGGGAACCTTCACCATGAGCACTCTCACCATGGGTACTGTCACCATCGGCAATTTCAACATGGGCACTGTCACCATGCGAACTGTCACCATGAGCACTATCACCATGAGCACTATCACCAAGGGCACTGTCACCGTGAGCACTGTCACATTGAGCACTGTCACAGTGGGCACTGTCACTATGAGCACTATCACAATGGGCACTGTCACCATAGGCACTGTCACCATGGACACTGTCACCATGAGCACTATCATTATGGGCAGTGCTACCATGAGGAATTTCACCATCGGAACTCCAACCAGGTACACCGCAAGCATGAGCACAGTGACCATGGGCAGTGCCACCATGAGCACTGTCACCATGGGCACTTTCAACATGGGCTCTGTCACCATGTGAACTGTCACCATGAGCACTATCACCATGAGCACTGTCTCCATGAGCATAGTCACCGTGGGCACTGTCGCCATGAGCACTGTCACCATGGGCACAGTTACCATGGGAACTGTCACCATGAGCACTATCACCATGAGCACTATCACCATGGGTAGTGTCACCGTGAGCAAAATCACCATGGGCACTGTCACTGTGAGCACTATTAACATGGGTATTATCACCAAGGGCACTGTCACCGTGAGCACTGTCACCATGAGCACTGTCACCGTGGGCACTGTCACCATGAGCACTGTCATCATGGGCACTGTCACCATGGACACTGTCACCATGAACACTATCACCATGGGCAGTGCCACCATAAGGAATTTCACCATGGGAACTCCAACCATGTACACTGCCAGCATGAGCACAGTCACCATGGGCAATGTCACCATGAGCACTGCCATCATGGGGACTTTCAACATGGGCACTGTCACCATACGAACTATCACCATGAGCACTGTCACCATGGGCACTGCCACCATGGGCACATTCAAAATGGGCACTGTCACCATGTGAACTGTCACCGTGAGCACTATTAACATGGGTACTATCACCAAGGGCACTTTTACCGTGAGCAGTGTCACAATGAGCACTGTCACCGTGGGCACTGTCACCATGAGCACTGTCATCATGGGCAATGTCACCATAGGAACTGTCACCATGAGCACTTTCACTGTGGGCACTATCACCGTGAACACTATCACAATGGGCTCTGTCACCATAGGCACTGTCACCATGGACACTGTCACCATGAGCACTATCATTATGGGCAGTGCTACCATGAGCAATTTCACCATCGGAACTCCAACCATGTACACCGCCAGCATGAGCACAGTCAACATGGGCAGTGTCACCATGAGCACTTTCACCATGGGCACTTTCAACATGGGCCCTATCACCATGCGAACTGTCACCATGAGCACTATCATCATGAGCACTGTCACCATGAGCACTATCACCGTGAGCACTGTCACCATGAGCATAGTCACCATGGGCACTGTCACAATGAGCACTATGACCGTGTGCACTATCACCATAGGCAGTGTCACCGTGAGCAATATCACCATGGGCACTCTCACCGTGACCACTATGACCATGGGTACTATCACCAAGGGAACTGTCACCATGAGCACTGTCACCGTGGGCACTGTCACCATGGGAACTGTCACCATGAGCACTGTCATCATGGGCACTGTCACCATCGAACTGTCACCATTAGAACTGTCACTGAGGGCACTATCACCATGATAACTATCACAATGGACACTGTCACCATAGGCACTGTCACCATGGACACTGTCACCATGAACACTATCATCATGGGCAGTGCCACCATGAGGAATTTCACCATGGGAACTCCAACCATGTACACCGCCAGCTTTAGCACAGTCACCATGGGTTGTGTGACCATGAGCATTGTAACCATGGGCACTGTCACCATGCGAACTCTCACCATGAGCACTGTCACCGTGGGCAATGTCACCATGAGCACTTTCACCATGGGAACTGTCACCATGAACACTATCACCGTGAGCACTATAACCATGGGCAGTGTCACCATGAGCAATATTACCATTAACATTATCACCGTGAGCACTGTCACTGTGGGCACTGTCACCGTGTGCACTGTCAACATGAGCACTGTCACCATGGGAAATATCACCTTGGGCACTGTCACCATGGGCAGTGTCACCATTAGCATTGTTACCATGGGCACTCTCACGATGTACACTGTCACCATGAGCACCATTATCATGGGTAGTGCCACCATGAGGAATTTCACCATGGGAACTCCAACCTTCTACACCGCCAGCATGAGCACAGTCACTATGGGCAGTGTCACCATGAGAACTGTTACCATGGGCAATTTCAACATGGCCACTGTCACCATGTGCACTGTCACCATGGACACTGTCATCCTGAGTTCTGTTACCATGGGCAGTGTCACCATGAGCACTGTCACCATGACCACTTTCATCATGGGCACTATCATCATGGGCAGTGCTACCATGAAGAATTTCACCATCGGAATTCCAACCAGGTACACAGCCAGCATGAGCACATTCACCATGGGCATTATCACCATGAGCACTGTCACCATGGGCACTTTCAACATGGGCCCTGTCAGCATGCGAACTGTCACCATGAGCACTATCACCGTGAGCACGGTCTCCATGAGCATAATCACCATGGGCACTGTCACCATGAGCACTGTCACCATGGGCACTGTAACCTTGGGAACCGTCACCATGAGCACTATCACCATGGGCAGTGTCACCGTGAGCAATATCACCATGGGCACTGTCACCGTGAGCACTATTAACAAGGATACTATCACCAAGGTCACTGTCACCGTGAGCACTGTCACCGTGAGCACTGTGACCATGAGCACTGTCACCGTGGGCACTGTCACCATGAGCACTGTCATCATGGGAACTGTCACCATGGGGACTGTCACCATTAGCACTGTCACTGTGGGCACTATCACCGTGAGCACAATCACAATGGGCACTGTCACCATACGCACTGTCACCATGGACAATGTCACCATGAACACTATCATCATGGGCAGTGCCACCATAAGGAATTTCACCATGGGAACTCCAACCATGTACACTCCCAGCATGAGCACAGTCACCATGGGCAGTGTCACCATGAGCACTGCCACCATGGGCACTTTCGACATGGGCACTGTCACCATGCGAACTATCACCATGAGCAATTTCACCATGAGCAGTATTACCATGTGCACTATCACCAAGGGCACTGTCAATGTGAGCACTGTCACCGTGAGGACTATCACCATGAGCACTGTCACCATGAGCATTTTCACCGTGGGCACTGTCACCAGTAGCACTGTCACCATGGGCACTGTAACCATGGGAACTGTCACCATGAGCACTATCAACGTGAGCACTATCACCATAGGAAGTGTCACCGTGAACAGTATCACCATGGGTACTGTCACCATGAGCACTATTACCATGGGCACTATCACCATGGGCATTGTCACTGTGAGCACTGCCACCATGAGCACTGTCACTGTGGGCACTGTCAACATGAGCACTGTCACCATGGGAACTGTCACCATGAGCACTGTCATCATTAGCACTATCATCATGGGCACTGTCAAAGTGAGCACTATTACCATGGGTACTACCACCTAGGGTACTGTCACTGTGAGCACTGTCACCATGAGCACTGTCACCGTGGGCAGTGTCAACATGAGCACTGTAACCATGGGCACTGTCACCATGGGAAATGTCACCATGCGCACTGTCACCATAGGCACTGTCACCATGGACACTGTCACCATGAACACTATCATCATGGGCACTGCCAGCATAAGGAATTTCACCATGGGAACTCCAACCATGTACACCGCCAGCATGAGCACAGTCACCATGAGCAGTGTCACCATGAGCACTGCCATCATGGGGACTTTCAACATGGGCACTGTCACCATGCGAACTATCACCACCAGCACTATCACCATGAGCAGTATTACCATGAACACTATCACCAAGGACACTGTCAACGTGAGCACTATCACCGTGAGCACTATAACCATGAGCACTGTCACCGTGAGCAGTGTCACCGTGGGCACTGTTACCGTGAGCACTGTCAACATGAGCACTGTCACCATGGGAAATGTCACCATTTGCACTGTCACCGAGGGCACTGTCACCATGAGCACTGTCACCATGAGCACTATCACCATGGGAACTGTCACCATGGGAACGGTCACCATGGGCACACTCAAGATGAGCACTGTCACCATGGGAACTCTCACCATGAGCACTGTCACCATGGGAAATGTCACCATGGGCACTGTCACCATGAGCACTATCATCATGGGCAGTGCCACCATGAGGAATTTCACCATGAGAACTCCAACCATGTACACTGCCAGCTTTAGCACTGTCAACATGGGCTGTGTCACCATGAGCACTGTCACCATGGGCACTGTTACCATGCAAACTTTTACCATGAGCACTGTCACCATGGGCAATGTCACCATGAGCACTGTCACCGTGTGCACTGTCATCATGGGAACTGTCATCATGAGCACTATCACCGTGAGGACAATAACCATGGGCAGTGTCACCGTGAGCAATATCACCATGAACACTGTCACCATGAGCACTGTCATCATCGGCACTGTCACCATGGGAACTGTCACTATTACAACTGTCACTGTGGGCACTATCACCGTGAGCACTAGCACAATGGGCACTGTCACCATAGGCACTGTCTCCATGGACACTGTCACCATGAACACTATCATCATGGGCAGTGCCAACATGAGGAATTTCAGATTGGGAACTCCAACCATGTACATCGGCAGCTTTAGAACAGTCACCATGGGCTGTGTCACCATGAGCACTGTCACCATGGGCACTGTCACCATGCGAACTGTCACCATGAGCACTGTCACCATGGGAACTGTCACCATGAGCACTATCACCGTGAGGACTATAACCATGGGCACTGTCACAGTGAGCAATATCACCATGAACACTGTAACCATGGGAAATGTCACCTTGGGCACTGTCACCTTGTGCACTGTCAACATGAGCACTGTCACCATGGGAAATGTCACCATGGGCACTGTCACCATGGGCAGTGTCATCATGAGCACTGTCACCAAGTGTACTCTCACGATGGACACTGTCACCATGAGCACTATCATCATGGGCAGTGCCACCATGAGGAATTTCACCATGGGAACTCCAACCATGTACACCGCCAGCATGAGCACAGTCACCATGGGCAGTGTCACCATGAGCAATGTCACCATGGGCACTTTCGACATGGGCAATGTCACCATGGACACTGTCATCATGAGCTCTGTTACCATGGGAAATGTCACCATGTGCACTGTCATCTTGGGAACTGCCACCATGGACACTGCCCCCATGAGCACTGTAACCAATGTCACTGCCACAGTGAGCACTGTCACCGTGAACTCTGTCACCATGGGAACTTTCACCATGTGCACTGTCAATATGGGAACTCTCACCATGAGCACTGTCACCATGGGAAATGTCACTATGGGCAGTGTCTCCATGGGCACTGTCACCATGGGCAGTGTCACCATGAGCAGTATTACCATGAGAACTATCACCATGAGCACTATCACCATGAGCGCTATCACCAAGGGCAGTGTCACAGTGAGCAATATCAACATGGGCAACGTCACCGTGAGCACTATTACAATGGGCACTATCGCCATGAGAACTATCACCGTGATCACTGTCACCGTGGGGATTGTCACCATGTACACTGTCACCATGAGCACTGTCACCATGAGCACTATCATCATGGGCATTGCCACCATAAGAAATTTCCCCATGGGAACTCCAACCATGTACACCGCCAGCATGATCACAGTCACCATGGGCAGTGTCACCATGAGCACTCTCAACATGAGCACTATCACCATGAAGACTATCACCGTGGGCATTGTCACCGTGACCACTATCACCATGGGCAGTGTCACCGTGAGCAATATCACTATGGGCACTTTCATGTGAGCACTATTACCATGGGTACTATCAGCAAGGGCACTCTCACTGTGAGCACTGTCACTATGAGCACTGTCACCGTGGGCACTGTCCCCATGAGCACTGTCATCATGGGCACTGTCAGCATGCGAACTGCCACCATGAGCACTATCACCGTGGGCACTGTCACCATGAGAACTGTCACCATGGGCACTGTATCCATGGGAACTGTCACCCTGGGCACTATCACGGTGAGCACTATCACCATGGGAACTGTCACCATGGGAACGGTCACCATGGGCACTATCAAGGTGAGAACTGTCACCATGGGTACTCTCACCATGAGCACTGTCGCCGTGGGCACTGTCAACATGAGCACTGTCACCATGGACACTATCACCATGGGCACTGTCACCATGGGCACTGTCACCATTGGCACTGTCAACATCAACACTGTCACCATGGGAACTCTCACCATGAGCACTGTCACATTGGGAAATGTCACCATGGGCACAGTCACCATGGGAAATGTCACCATGGGCACTGTCACCATGGGCACTGTCACTATGGACACTGTCCCAGTGAGCGCTATCATCATGGGCAGTGCCACCATGAGGAATTTCACCATGAGAATTCCAACCATGTACACCGCCAGCTTTAGCGCAGTCACCATGGGCTGTGTCACCATGAGCACTGTCACCATGGGCAATGTCAACATGCGAACTGTCACCATGAGCACTGTCACCGTGGGCAATGTCACCATGAGCACTATCATCATGGGCATTGCCACCATAAGGAATTTCACCATGGGAACTCCAACCATGTACACCACCAGCATGAGCACAGTCACCATGGGCAGTGCCAACATGAGCACTGTCACCATGGGCACTTTTAACATGGGCCCTGTTGCCATGCGAACTGTCACCATGAGCAGTATGTCTGTGAGCACTGTCACCATGAGCACAGTCACCGCGGGCACTGTCACCATGAGCACTGTCACCATGGGCACTGTAACCATGGGAACTGTCACCCTGAGCACTATCACCGTGAGCACTATCACCATGGGCAGTGTCACCGTGAGCAATATCACCATGGGCACTGTCACCGTGACCTCTATTACCATGGGTACTATCACCAAGGTTACTGTCACCGTGAGCACTGTCACCATGAGCAATGTCACCGTGGGAACTGTCACCATTAGAACTGTCACTGAGGGCACTATCACCGTGAGCACTATCACAATGGGCACTGTCACCATAGGCACTGTCACCATGGACATTGTCACGATGAACACTATCATCATGGGCAGTGCCACCATAAGGAATTTCACCATGAGAACTCCAAACATGTACACCGCCAGCAAGAGCACAGTCACCATGGGCAGTGTCACCATGAGCACTGCCTTCATGGAGACTTTCAACATGGGCACTGTCACCATGCGAACTATCACCATGAGCACTATCACCATGAGCACTATCACCAAGGTAACTGTCACCATGAGCACTATCACCATGAGCACTATCACCATGGGCACTGTAACCGTGAGCAATATTAACATGGGTACTATCACCAAAGGCACTGTCAAGGTGAGCACTGTCACCATGGACACTGTCACCATGGGCACACTCACCATGGTCACTGTCACCATGGGCACTGTCAACATGAGCACTGTCACCATGGGAAATGTCACTATGGGCAGTGTCACCATGGGCACTGTCACCATGGGCAGTGTCACCATGTGCACTATTACCATGAGCACTATCACCAAGGGCACTGTCACCGTGAGCACTTTCACCGTGAGCACTATCACAGTGGGAACTTTTACCATGAGCACTATCATCATGGGCACTGTCACCATAGGAACTGTCACAATGAGCACTGTCACTTTGGGCACTATCACCATGAGCACTATCACAATGGGCACTGTCACCATAGGCACTGTCACCATGGACACTTTCACCGTGAGCACTATCATCATGGGCAGTGCTACCATGAGGAATTTCATCATCGGAACTCCAACCATGTACACCGCCCGCATGAGCACAGTCACCATGGGCAGTGCCACCATGAGCAGTGTCACCATGGGCACTTTCAACATGGGCTCTGTCACCATGCGAACTGTCACCTTGAGCACTATCACCGTGAGCACTGTCACCATGAGCATAGTCACCGTGAGCACTGTCAGCATGAGCACTGTCACCATGGGCACTGTAACCATGGGAACTGTCACCATGAGCACTATCACCTTGAGCACTATCACCATGGGCGGTGTCACCATGAGCAATATCACCATGGGCAATGTCACCATGAGCACTTTTACCATGGGTACTATCACCAAGGGCACTGTCACCATGAGCACTGTCACCATGAGCACTGTCACCGTGGGCACTGTCACCATAAGCACTGTCATCATGGGCACTGTCACCATTGGAACTGTCACCATTAGAACTGTCCCTGTGGGCCCTATCACCGTCAGCACTATCACAATGGGAACTGTCACCATAGGCAATGTCACCATGGACACTGTCACCATGAGCACTATCATTATGGGCAGTGCCACCATGAGGAATTTCACCATGGGATCTCCAAGCAGGTACACAGCCAGCATGAGCATAGTCACCATGGGCAGTGACACCATGAGCAGTGTCACCATGGGCACTTTCAACATGGCCACTGTCACCATGGGCACTGTCTCCATAGACACTGTCATCATGAGCTCTCTTACCATGGGAAATGTCACCATGAGCACTGTCATCTTGGGAACTGCCACCTTGGACACTGCCACCATGAGCACTGTAACCATTGGCACTGCCACAGTGAGCGCTGTCACCATGGGAACTGTCACCGTGAGCACTATTACCATGAGTACTATCATCAAGGGCACTGTCACCGTGAGCACTGTCACTATGAGCATTGTCAGAATGGGCATTGTCACCATGAGCACTGTCATCATGGGCAGTGTCACCGTGAGCAATATCTCCATGGGCACTGTAACCATGGGAATGTCACCGTGAGCACTATCACCATGGGCAGCGTCACCGTGAGCAATATCACCATGGGCCATGTCAACGTGACCACTATTACCATGGGTACTATCACCAAGGGCACTGTCACCGTGAGCACTCTCACCATGAGAAATGTCACCGTGGGCACTGTCACCATGAGCACGGTCATCATGGGCACTGTCACCATGGAATTGTCACCATTAGAACTGTCACTGAGGGCACTATCACCGAGAGCACTATCACAATGGACACTGTCACCATAGGCACTGTCACCATGGACACTGTCACCATCAACACTATCATCATGGGCAGTGCCACCATGAGGAATTTCACCATGGGAACTCCAACCATGTACACCGCCAGCTTTAGCACAGTCACCATGGGTTGTGTGACCATGAGCACTGTAACCATGGGCACTGTCACCATGCGAACTCTCACCATGAGCACTGTCACCGTGGGCAATGTCACCATGAGCACTATCACCGTGGGCACTGTCACCTTGGGAACTGTCACCATGAGCACTATCACTGTGAGCACTATAACCATGGGCAGTGTCACCATGAGCAATATTTCCATTAACACTATCACCGTGAGCACTGTCACTGTCGGCACTGTCACCGTGTGCACTGTCAAAATGAGCACTGTCACCATGGGAATATCACCTTGGGCACTGTCACCATGGGCAGTTTCACCATGAGCATTGTTACCATGGGCACTCTCACGATGTACACTGTCACCATGAGCACTATTATCATGGGTAGTGCCACCATGAGGAATTTCACCATGGGAACTCCAACCTTGTTCAACGCCAGCATGAGCACAGTCACCATGGGCAGTGTCACCATAAACACTGTCACCATGGGCAATTTCAACATGGCCACTCTCACCATGGGCACTGTCACCATGGACACTGTCATCCTGAGTTCTGTTACCATGGGAAATGTCACCATGAGCACTGTCCTCTTGGGAACTGCCACCATGGACACTGTCACCATGAGCACTGTCACCATCGGAACTGTCACCATGTGCACTGTCACCATGGGAACTCTCACCATGAGCACTGTCACCATGGGAAATGTCACTTTGGGCAGTGTCACCATGGGCACTGTCACCATGGGCAGCGTAAACATGAGCAGTATTACCATGAGCACTATCACCATGAGCACTATCACCATGGGAAGTGTCACCATGAGCAACATCAACATGGGCACGGTCACCATGAGCACTATTAAAATTGGCACTATCACCATGGGCACTATCAACGTGAGCAGTGTAAGTGTGGGCATTCTCACCGTGTGCACTGTCACCAATAGCACTGTCACCATGAGCACTATCACTTTGGGAACTGTCACCATGGGAACGGTCACAATGGGCAATGTCAACATTAGCACTGTCACCATGGCAATTCTCACAATGAGCACTGTCACCATGGGCACTGTCACCATGGGCACAGTCACCATGGGTACTGTCACCATGGGCACTTTCAAAGTGGGCACTGTCACCATGCGAACTGTCACCATGAGCACTGTCATCATGAACTCTGTTACCATGGGAAATATCGCCATGAGCACTGTCATCTTGGAAACCGCCACCATGGACACTGCCACCATGAACAATGTTACCATTGGCACTGCCACAGTGAGCACGGTCACCGTGAGCACTGTCACCATGGGAACTGTCACCATGTGCCCTGTCACCATGGGAACTCTCACCATGAGCACTGTCACCATAAGAAATGTCACTATCGGGAGTGTCACCATGGGCACTGTCACCATGGGCAGTGTCACCATGAGCACTATTACCATGAACACTATCACCATGAGCACTATCACCAAGGCCAGTGTCACCCTGAGCGCTATCACCGTGAGCACTATCACCATGGGCAGTGTCACCATGAGCAATATCAACATGGGCACTGTCACGGTGAGCACTATTACAATGGTCACTATCGCCATGAGCACTATCACCGTGAGCATTGTCACTGTGGGCATTGTCACCGTGTGCACGGTCACCATGAGCACTGTCACCATGAGCACTATCACCATGGGAACTCTCACCATCGGAAGGGTCACCATGGGCAATGTCAACCTGAGCACTCTCAACATGAGAACTCTCACCATGAGCACTGTCACCATGGGAAATGTCACCATGGACACTGTCACCATGAACACTATCATCATGGGTAGTGCCACCATAAGGAATTTCACCATGGGAACTCCAACCATGTACAACGCCAGCATGAGCACATTCACCATGGGCAGTGTCACAATGAGCACTGCCACCATGGGCACTTTCATCATGGGCACTGTCACCATGCGAACCGTCACCGTGAGCACTATTACCATGAGCACTATCACCAAGGGCACTGTCAGCGTGAGCACTATCACCGTGAGCACTATCACCGTGAGCACTGTCACCATGAGAAATTTCACAGTGGGCACTGTCACGATGAGCACTGTCACCAAGGGCATTGTCAACATAAGCATTGTCATCATGGGAACTCTCACCATGAGCACTATCACCATGGGAAATGTCACCATGGGCACTGTCACCATAGGTATTGTCACCATGGACACTCTCACCATGAGCACTATCATCATGGGCATTGCCACCATAAGGAATTTCACCATGGGAACTCCAACCATGTACACCGCCAGCATGAGCACATTCACCATGGGCCGTGTCACCATGAGCACTATCACCATGAGCACTGTCACCATGGGCACTATCACCATGGGAACTGTCACCACCGGAACGGTCACCATGGACACTGTTAAGGTTAGCACTGTCACCATGGAAACTCTCACCATGAGCATTGTCACCGTGGGCACTGTCAACATGAGCACTGTCACCTTGGACACCGTCACCATGGGCACTGTCACCATGGGCACTGTCACCATGGACACTGTCACCATGGGCACTGTCACCATGGGCACTTTCAACATGGGCACTCTCACCATAGGCACTGTCACCGTGGACACTGTCACCATGGGCACTTTCACCATGAGCACTATCATCATGGGCAGTGCCACCATAAGGAATTTCACCATTGTAACACCAACCATGTACACCGCCAGCATGAGCACAGTCAACATGGGGACTGTCAACATGAGCACTGTCACCATGTGAAATGTCTCCATGAACACTATCACCATGAGCACTATCACCAAGGGCACTGTCACCATGAGCACTATCACCGTGAACACTATCACCATGAGCACTGTCACCATGAGCACTATCACCATGGGCAGTGTCACTGTGAACACTATTACCATGGATACTATCACGAAGGGCACTGTCACCGTGACCACTATCACAATGGGCACTCTCACTATAGGCACTGTCACCATCAACACTATCATCATGGGCAGTGCCACCATGAGGAATTTCACCATGGGAACTCCAACCATGTACATCGGCAGCTTTAGCACAGTCACCATGGGCTGTGTCACCATGTGCACTGTCACCATGGGCAGTGTCACCAAGCGAACTGTCACCATGAGCACTGTCACCGTGGGCAATGTCACCATGAGCACAGTCACTGCGGGCACTGTCACCATGGGAACTGTCACCATGAGCACTATCACCGTGAGGACTATAACCATGGGCACTGTGACCGTGAGCAATATCACCATGAACACTGTCACCATGGGAAATGTCACCGTGGGCAATGTCACCGTGTGCACTGTCAACATGAGCACTGTCACCATGGGAAATGTCACCATGGGCACTGTCACCATGGGCAGGGTCATCATGAGCACTGTCACCATGGGCACTCTCATGATGGACACTGTCACCATGAGCACTATCATCATGGGCAGGGCAACCATGAGGAATTTCACCATGGGAACTCCAGCCATGTATACCGCCAGCTTGAGCACTGTCACCATGGGCACTTTCAACATGGCCACTGTCACCATGTACACTGTCACCATGGACACTGTCATCATGAGCTCTGTTTCCATGGGAAATGTCACCATGAGCACTGTCATCTTGGGAACTGCCACCATGGACACTGCCACCATGAGCACTGTAACCATTGGCTCTGCCACAGTGAGCATTGTCACCGTGAGCACTGTCACCATGGGAACTCTCACCATGAGCACTGTCACCATGGGAAATGTCATTATGGGCAGTGTCACCATGGGCACTGTCACCGTGAGCACTGTCTCCATGAGCACTATTACCATGAACACTATCACCATGAGCACTATCACCAAGGGCATTGTCACCATGAGCACTATCACCGTGAGCACTATCACCATGGGCAGTGTTACCTTGAGCAATATCAGCATGGGCACTGTCACGGTGAGCACTATTACAATGGGCACTTTCCCCTTGAGCACTATCACCGTGAGCACTGTCATCGTGGGCATTGTCACCATGTGCACTGTCCCCATGAGCACTGTCACCATGAGCACTATCACCATGGGTACTGTCACCATGGGAACGGTCACCATGGGCAATGTCAACATGAGCACTATCACCATGCGAACTGTCACCATGAGCACTATCACTAAGGGCACTGTCACCATGAGCACTGTCACCATGAGCACTGTCACAGTGGGAACCTTCACCATGAGCACTCTCACCATGGGTACTGTCACCATCGGCAATTTCAACATGGGCACTGTCACCATGCGAACTGTCACCATGTACACTATCATCATGGGCAGTGCCACCATGAGGAATTTCAACATGGGAACACCAACCCTGTACACCGCCAGCATGAGCACAGTCACCATGGGCATTATCACCATGAGCACTGTCACCGTGGGAACTTTCAACATGGGCACTATCAGCATGTGAACTGTCACCATGGGCAGTGTCACCATGAGCACTATCACCAAAGGCACTGTCAACGTGAGCACTATCACCATGAGCACTATTACCATGGGCAGTGTCACCGTGAGCAATATCACCATGGGCAGTGTCACCATGGGCACTATCACCATGAGCACTATCACCAAGGGAACTGTCACCGTGAGCACTATCATCGTGAGCACTCTCACCCTGAACACTGTCACCATGAGCACTGTCACCATGAGCACTGTCACAGTGGGAACCTTCACCATGAGCACTCTCACCATGGGTACTGTCACCATCGGCAATTTCAACATGGGCACTGTCACCATGCGAACTGTCACCATGAGCACTATCACCATGAGCACTATCACCAAGGGCACTGTCACCGTGAGCACTGTCACATTGAGCACTGTCACAGTGGGCACTGTCACTATGAGCACTATCACAATGGGCACTGTCACCATAGGCACTGTCACCATGGACACTGTCACCATGAGCACTATCATTATGGGCAGTGCTACCATGAGGAATTTCACCATCGGAACTCCAACCAGGTACACCGCAAGCATGAGCACAGTGACCATGGGCAGTGCCACCATGAGCACTGTCACCATGGGCACTTTCAACATGGGCTCTGTCACCATGTGAACTGTCACCATGAGCACTATCACCATGAGCACTGTCTCCATGAGCATAGTCACCGTGGGCACTGTCGCCATGAGCACTGTCACCATGGGCACAGTTACCATGGGAACTGTCACCATGAGCACTATCACCATGAGCACTATCACCATGGGTAGTGTCACCGTGAGCAAAATCACCATGGGCACTGTCACTGTGAGCACTATTAACATGGGTATTATCACCAAGGGCACTGTCACCGTGAGCACTGTCACCATGAGCACTGTCACCGTGGGCACTGTCACCATGAGCACTGTCATCATGGGCACTGTCACCATGGACACTGTCACCATGAACACTATCACCATGGGCAGTGCCACCATAAGGAATTTCACCATGGGAACTCCAACCATGTACACTGCCAGCATGAGCACAGTCACCATGGGCAATGTCACCATGAGCACTGCCATCATGGGGACTTTCAACATGGGCACTGTCACCATACGAACTATCACCATGAGCACTATCACCATGAGCAGTATTACCATGAACACTATCACCAAGGGCATTGTCAATGTGAGCACTATCACCGTGAGCAATATCACCATGAGCACTGTCACCATGAGCATTGTCACCGTGGGCAATGTCACCATGGGCACTGCAACCATGGGAACTGTCTTCATGAGCACTGTCACCGTGAGCACTATCACCATGGGTAGTGTCACCATGAACAATATCAACATGGATGCTGTCACCGTGAGCACTATTACTATGGGCACTATCACCATGGGCACTGTAACTGTGAGCACTGTAACCATGAGCACTGTCACCGTGGGCGCTGTCAACATGAGCACTGTCTCCATGGGTATTGTCAACATGAACATTGTCACCATGGGAACTCTCACCATGAGCACTGTCACCATGGGCAATTTCAACATGAGCACTGTCACCATGCACACTGTCACCATGGGCACTCTCACCATAGGCACTGTCACCATGGACACTGTCACCATGGGCACTGTCACCATGAGCACTGTCACCATGGGAACTGTCACCATGAGCACTGCCACCATGGGAAATGTCACTATGGGCAGTGTCACCATGGGCACTGTCACCATGGGCAGTGTCACCATGAGCACTATTACCATGAGCACCATCACCATGAGCACTATCTCCATGGGCACTGTCACATTGAGAACTATTACCATGGATACTGTCACCAAAGGCACTGTCATCGTGAGCACTATCACCATGAGCACTGTCACTGTGGGCATTGCCACCATGAGCACTGTCATCATGGCCACTGTCACCATGCGAACTGCCACCCTGAGCACTATCACAGTGGGCACTGTCACCATGAGCACTGTCACCATAGGCACTGTATCCATGGTAACTGTCACCATTGGCACTATCACGGTGAGCACTATCACCATGGGAACTGTCACCATGGGAAAGGTCACCATGCGCACTGTAACCATTGGCACTGCCACAGTGAGAACTGTCACAGTGAGCACTATCACCATGGGCACTGTCACCATGTGCACTGTCACCATGGGAACTCTCACCATGAGCACTGTCACCATGGGAAATGTCACTATGGGCAGTGTCACCATGTGCACTGTCACCATCGGTAGTGTCAACACGAGCACTATTACCATGAGCACTATCACCGTGAGCACTGTCACCGTGGGCCATGTCACCATGTGCACTGTCACCATGAGCAATATCACCATGGGAACTGTCACCATGGGCACTGTCAACGTGAGCACTGTCAGCATGGAAACTCTCACCAGGAGCACTGTCTCCATCGGAAATGTCACCATGGACACTGTTCACCATGGGAAGTGTCACCATGAGCACTGTCACCATGGGGACTGTCACTATGGACACTGTCTCCATCGGCACTCTCACCATGGGCACTGTCACTGTGGAAAATGTCACCATGGGCACTGTAACCATCTACACGGTCCCGAGGAGCACTATCACCATGGAAACTGTATCCATCAGCATTGTCCCCATGGGCACTGTCAACATGAGCACTGTCATCCATCAGCACTGTCGCCATGGGACCTCTCACTATGAGGACTGTCACAATTGGAAATGTCACTATGGGTATTGTCACCAAGGGCACTGTCACCATGGGCACTGTCAACATGAGCACTGTCACCATGGGCACTGTCACCATGGGCACTATCACTAAAGGCACTGTCAACGTGAGCACTATCACCATGAGCACTATTACCATGGGCAGTGTCACCGTGAGCAATATCACCATGGGCAGTGTCACCATGGGCACTATCACCATGAGCACTATCACCAAGGGAACTGTCACCGTGAGCACTATCATCGTGAGCACTCTCACCCTGAGCACTGTCACCATGAGCACTGTCACCATGAGCACTGTCACAGTGGGAACCTTCACCATGAGCACTCTCACCATGGGTACTGTCACCATGAGCACTATCACCGTGAGCACGATCACCATGTGTAGTGTCACCATGAGCAATATCACCATGGGCACTGTCAACATGAGCACTATTACCATGGGCAATATCACCATGAGCACTATCACCGTGAGCACTGTCACCGTGTGCACTGTCCCCATGAGCACTGTCACCATGAGCACTATCACCATGAGAACTGTCACCATGGGAATGGTCACCATGGGCACTCTCAACATGAGCACTGTCACCATGGGAACTCTCACCATGAGCACTGTCACCATGGCCAGTGTCACCATGGCCACTCTCACCATAAGCATTGTCTCCAAGGGAAATGTCACCATGGGCACTCTCAGCATGTGCACTGTCACAATGCGCACTGTCATCATGGGCACTGCCACCATGAGAACTTTCACCATGGGAATTCCCACCATGGATATGGCCACCTTGAGCACTGTCACCATGAGCACGGTCACCATGGGCACTGTCACCATGGGCACTCTCACCATGGGCACTGTTGACCATGGACACTGTCACCATGGGCACTGTGAACATGAGCACTGTCACCATGGGAACTCTCACCATGAGCACTGTCACCATGGGCACTGCCACCATGGGCACATTCAAAATGGGCACTGTCACCATGTGAACTGTCACCGTGAGCACTATTAACATGGGTACTATCACCAAGGGCACTTTTACCGTGAGCAGTGTCACAATGAGCACTGTCACCGTGGGCACTGTCACCATGAGCACTGTCATCATGGGCAGTGTCACCATAGGAACTGTCACCATGGGCACTTTCACTGTGGGCACTATCACCGTGAACACTATCACAATGGGCTCTGTCACCATAGGCACTGTCACCATGGACACTGTCACCATGAGCACTATCATTATGGGCAGTGCTACCATGAGCAATTTCACCATCGGAACTCCAACCATGTACACCGCCAGCATGAGCACAGTCAACATGGGCAGTGTCACCATGAGCACTTTCACCATGGGCACTTTCAACATGGGCCCTATCACCATGCGAACTGTCACCATGAGCACTATCATCATGAGCACTGTCACCATGAGCACTATCACCGTGAGCACTGTCACCATGAGCATAGTCACCATGGGCACTGTCACAATGAGCACTATGACCGTGTGCACTATCACCATAGGCAGTGTCACCGTGAGCAATATCACCATGGGCACTCTCACCGTGACCACTATGACCATGGGTACTATCACCAAGGGAACTGTCACCATGAGCACTGTCACCATGAGCAATGTCACCGTGGGCACTGTCACCATGAGCACTGTCATCATGGGCACTGTCACCATCGAACTGTCACCATTAGAACTGTCACTGAGGGCACTATCACCATGATAACTATCACAATGGACACTGTCACCATAGGCACTGTCACCATGGACACTGTCACCATGAACACTATCATCATGGGCAGTGCCACCATGAGGAATTTCACCATGGGAACTCCAACCATGTACACCGCCAGCTTTAGCACAGTCACCATGGGTTGTGTGACCATGAGCATTGTAACCATGGGCACTGTCACCATGCGAACTCTCACCATGAGCACTGTCACCGTGGGCAATGTCACCATGAGCACTTTCACCATGGGAACTGTCACCATGAACACTATCACCGTGAGCACTATAACCATGGGCAGTGTCACCATGAGCAATATTACCATTAACATTATCACCGTGAGCACTGTCACTGTGGGCACTGTCACCGTGTGCACTGTCAACATGAGCACTGTCACCATGGGAAATATCACCTTGGGCACTGTCACCATGGGCAGTGTCACCATTAGCATTGTTACCATGGGCACTCTCACGATGTACACTGTCACCATGAGCACCATTATCATGGGTAGTGCCACCATGAGGAATTTCACCATGGGAACTCCAACCTTCTACACCGCCAGCATGAGCACAGTCACTATGGGCAGTGTCACCATGAGAACTGTTACCATGGGCAATTTCAACATGGCCACTGTCAACATGTGCACTGTCACCATGGACACTGTCATCCTGAGTTCTGTTACCATGGGCAGTGTCACCATGAGCACTGTCACCATGACCACTTTCATCATGGGCACTATCATCATGGGCAGTGCTACCATGAAGAATTTCACCATCGGAATTCCAACCAGGTACACAGCCAGCATGAGCACATTCACCATGGGCATTATCACCATGAGCACTGTCACCATGGGCACTTTCAACATGGGCCCTGTCAGCATGCGAACTGTCACCATGAGCACTATCACCGTGAGCACGGTCTCCATGAGCATAATCACCATGGGCACTGTCACCATGAGCACTGTCACCATGGGCACTGTAACCTTGGGAACCGTCACCATGAGCACTATCACCATGGGCAGTGTCACCGTGAGCAATATCACCATGGGCACTGTCACCGTGAGCACTATTAACAAGGATACTATCACCAAGGTCACTGTCACCGTGAGCACTGTCACCGTGAGCACTGTGACCATGAGCACTGTCACCGTGGGCACTGTCACCATGAGCACTGTCATCATGGGAACTGTCACCATGGGGACTGTCACCATTAGCACTGTCACTGTGGGCACTATCACCGTGAGCACAATCACAATGGGCACTGTCACCATACGCACTGTCACCATGGACAATGTCACCATGAACACTATCATCATGGGCAGTGCCACCATAAGGAATTTCACCATGGGAACTCCAACCATGTACACTCCCAGCATGAGCACAGTCACCATGGGCAGTGTCACCATGAGCACTGCCACCATGGGCACTTTCGACATGGGCACTGTCACCATGCGAACTATCACCATGAGCAATTTCACCATGAGCAGTATTACCATGTGCACTATCACCAAGGGCACTGTCAATGTGAGCACTGTCACCGTGAGGAGTATCACCATGAGCACTGTCACCATGAGCATTTTCACCGTGGGCACTGTCACCAGTAGCACTGTCACCATGGGCACTGTAACCATGGGAACTGTCACCATGAGCACTATCAACGTGAGCACTATCACCATAGGAAGTGTCACCGTGAACAGTATCACCATGGGTACTGTCACCATGAGCACTATTACCATGGGCACTATCACCATGGGCATTGTCACTGTGAGCACTGCCACCATGAGCACTGTCACTGTGGGCACTGTCAACATGAGCACTGTCACCATGGGAACTGTCACCATGAGCACTGTCATCATTAGCACTATCATCATGGGCACTGTCAAAGTGAGCACTATTACCATGGGTACTACCACCTAGGGTACTGTCACTGTGAGCACTGTCACCATGAGCACTGTCACCGTGGGCAGTGTCAACATGAGCACTGTAACCATGGGCACTGTCACCATGGGAAATGTCACCATGCGCACTGTCACCATAGGCACTGTCACCATGGACACTGTCACCATGAACACTATCATCATGGGCACTGCCAGCATAAGGAATTTCACCATGGGAACTCCAACCATGTACACCGCCAGCATGAGCACAGTCACCATGAGCAGTGTCACCATGAGCACTGCCATCATGGGGACTTTCAACATGGGCACTGTCACCATGCGAACTATCACCACCAGCACTATCACCATGAGCAGTATTACCATGAACACTATCACCAAGGACACTGTCAACGTGAGCACTATCACCGTGAGCACTATAACCATGAGCACTGTCACCGTGAGCAGTGTCACCGTGGGCACTGTTACCGTGAGCACTGTCAACATGAGCACTGTCACCATGGGAAATGTCACCATTTGCACTGTCACCGAGGGCACTGTCACCATGAGCACTGTCACCATGAGCACTATCACCATGGGAACTGTCACCATGGGAACGGTCACCATGGGCACACTCAAGATGAGCACTGTCACCATGGGAACTCTCACCATGAGCACTGTCACCATGGGAAATGTCACCATGGGCACTGTCACCATGAGCACTATCATCATGGGCAGTGCCACCATGAGGAATTTCACCATGAGAACTCCAACCATGTACACTGCCAGCTTTAGCACTGTCAACATGGGCTGTGTCACCATGAGCACTGTCACCATGGGCACTGTTACCATGCAAACTTTTACCATGAGCACTGTCACCATGGGCAATGTCACCATGAGCACTGTCACCGTGTGCACTGTCATCATGGGAACTGTCATCATGAGCACTATCACCGTGAGGACAATAACCATGGGCAGTGTCACCGTGAGCAATATCACCATGAACACTGTCACCATGAGCACTGTCATCATCGGCACTGTCACCGTGGGAACTGTCACTATTACAACTGTCACTGTGGGCACTATCACCGTGAGCACTAGCACAATGGGCACTGTCACCATAGGCACTGTCTCCATGGACACTGTCACCATGAACACTATCATCATGGGCAGTGCCAACATGAGGAATTTCAGATTGGGAACTCCAACCATGTACATCGGCAGCTTTAGAACAGTCACCATGGGCTGTGTCACCATGAGCACTGTCACCATGGGCACTGTCACCATGCGAACTGTCACCATGAGCACTGTCACCATGGGAACTGTCACCATGAGCACTATCACCGTGAGGACTATAACCATGGGCACTGTCACAGTGAGCAATATCACCATGAACACTGTAACCATGGGAAATGTCACCTTGGGCACTGTCACCTTGTGCACTGTCAACATGAGCACTGTCACCATGGGAAATGTCACCATGGGCACTGTCACCATGGGCAGTGTCATCATGAGCACTGTCACCAAGTGTACTCTCACGATGGACACTGTCACCATGAGCACTATCATCATGGGCAGTGCCACCATGAGGAATTTCACCATGGGAACTCCAACCATGTACACCGCCAGCATGAGCACAGTCACCATGGGCAGTGTCACCATGAGCAATGTCACCATGGGCACTTTCGACATGGGCAATGTCACCATGGACACTGTCATCATGAGCTCTGTTACCATGGGAAATGTCACCATGTGCACTGTCATCTTGGGAACTGCCACCATGGACACTGCCCCCATGAGCACTGTAACCAATGTCACTGCCACAGTGAGCACTGTCACCGTGAACTCTGTCACCATGGGAACTTTCACCATGTGCACTGTCAATATGGGAACTCTCACCATGAGCACTGTCACCATGGGAAATGTCACTATGGGCAGTGTCTCCATGGGCACTGTCACCATGGGCAGTGTCACCATGAGCAGTATTACCATGAGAACTATCACCATGAGCACTATCACCATGAGCGCTATCACCAAGGGCAGTGTCACAGTGAGCAATATCAACATGGGCAACGTCACCGTGAGCACTATTACAATGGGCACTATCGCCATGAGAACTATCACCGTGATCACTGTCACCGTGGGGATTGTCACCATGTACACTGTCACCATGAGCACTGTCACCATGAGCACTATCATCATGGGCATTGCCACCATAAGAAATTTCCCCATGGGAACTCCAACCATGTACACCGCCAGCATGATCACAGTCACCATGGGCAGTGTCACCATGAGCACTCTCAACATGAGCACTATCACCATGAAGACTATCACCGTGGGCATTGTCACCGTGACCACTATCACCATGGGCAGTGTCACCGTGAGCAATATCACTATGGGCACTTTCATGTGAGCACTATTACCATGGGTACTATCAGCAAGGGCACTCTCACTGTGAGCACTGTCACTATGAGCACTGTCACCGTGGGCACTGTCCCCATGAGCACTGTCATCATGGGCACTGTCAGCATGCGAACTGCCACCATGAGCACTATCACCGTGGGCACTGTCACCATGAGAACTGTCACCATGGGCACTGTATCCATGGGAACTGTCACCCTGGGCACTATCACGGTGAGCACTATCACCATGGGAACTGTCACCATGGGAACGGTCACCATGGGCACTATCAAGGTGAGAACTGTCACCATGGGTACTCTCACCATGAGCACTGTCGCCGTGGGCACTGTCAACATGAGCACTGTCACCATGGACACTATCACCATGGGCACTGTCACCATGGGCACTGTCACCATTGGCACTGTCAACATCAACACTGTCACCATGGGAACTCTCACCATGAGCACTGTCACATTGGGAAATGTCACCATGGGCACAGTCACCATGGGAAATGTCACCATGGGCACTGTCACCATGGGCACTGTCACTATGGACACTGTCCCAGTGAGCGCTATCATCATGGGCAGTGCCACCATGAGGAATTTCACCATGAGAATTCCAACCATGTACACCGCCAGCTTTAGCGCAGTCACCATGGGCTGTGTCACCATGAGCACTGTCACCATGGGCAATGTCAACATGCGAACTGTCACCATGAGCACTGTCACCGTGGGCAATGTCACCATGAGCACTATCATCATGGGCATTGCCACCATAAGGAATTTCACCATGGGAACTCCAACCATGTACACCACCAGCATGAGCACAGTCACCATGGGCAGTGCCAACATGAGCACTGTCACCATGGGCACTTTTAACATGGGCCCTGTTGCCATGCGAACTGTCACCATGAGCAGTATGTCTGTGAGCACTGTCACCATGAGCACAGTCACCGCGGGCACTGTCACCATGAGCACTGTCACCATGGGCACTGTAACCATGGGAACTGTCACCCTGAGCACTATCACCGTGAGCACTATCACCATGGGCAGTGTCACCATGAGCAATATCACCATGGGCACTGTCACCGTGACCTCTATTACCATGGGTACTATCACCAAGGTTACTGTCACCGTGAGCACTGTCACCATGAGCAATGTCACCGTGGGAACTGTCACCATTAGAACTGTCACTGAGGGCACTATCACCGTGAGCACTATCACAATGGGCACTGTCACCATAGGCACTGTCACCATGGACATTGTCACGATGAACACTATCATCATGGGCAGTGCCACCATAAGGAATTTCACCATGAGAACTCCAAACATGTACACCGCCAGCAAGAGCACAGTCACCATGGGCAGTGTCACCATGAGCACTGCCTTCATGGAGACTTTCAACATGGGCACTGTCACCATGCGAACTATCACCATGAGCACTATCACCATGAGCACTATCACCAAGGTAACTGTCACCATGAGCACTATCACCATGAGCACTATCACCATGGGCACTGTAACCGTGAGCAATATTAACATGGGTACTATCACCAAAGGCACTGTCAAGGTGAGCACTGTCACCATGGACACTGTCACCATGGGCACACTCACCATGGTCACTGTCACCATGGGCACTGTCAACATGAGCACTGTCACCATGGGAAATGTCACTATGGGCAGTGTCACCATGGGCACTGTCACCATGGGCAGTGTCACCATGTGCACTATTACCATGAGCACTATCACCAAGGGCACTGTCACCGTGAGCACTTTCACCGTGAGCACTATCACAGTGGGAACTTTTACCATGAGCACTATCATCATGGGCACTGTCACCATAGGAACTGTCACAATGAGCACTGTCACTTTGGGCACTATCACCATGAGCACTATCACAATGGGCACTGTCACCATAGGCACTGTCACCATGGACACTTTCACCGTGAGCACTATCATCATGGGCAGTGCTACCATGAGGAATTTCATCATCGGAACTCCAACCATGTACACCGCCCGCATGAGCACAGTCACCATGGGCAGTGCCACCATGAGCAGTGTCACCATGGGCACTTTCAACATGGGCTCTGTCACCATGCGAACTGTCACCTTGAGCACTATCACCGTGAGCACTGTCACCATGAGCATAGTCACCGTGAGCACTGTCAGCATGAGCACTGTCACCATGGGCACTGTAACCATGGGAACTGTCACCATGAGCACTATCACCTTGAGCACTATCACCATGGGCGGTGTCACCATGAGCAATATCACCATGGGCAATGTCACCATGAGCACTTTTACCATGGGTACTATCACCAAGGGCACTGTCACCATGAGCACTGTCACCATGAGCACTGTCACCGTGGGCACTGTCACCATAAGCACTGTCATCATGGGCACTGTCACCATTGGAACTGTCACCATTAGAACTGTCCCTGTGGGCCCTATCACCGTCAGCACTATCACAATGGGAACTTTCACCATAGGCAATGTCACCATGGACACTGTCACCATGAGCACTATCATTATGGGCAGTGCCACCATGAGGAATTTCACCATGGGATCTCCAAGCAGGTACACAGCCAGCATGAGCATAGTCACCATGGGCAGTGACACCATGAGCAGTGTCACCATGGGCACTTTCAACATGGCCACTGTCACCATGGGCACTGTCTCCATAGACACTGTCATCATGAGCTCTCTTACCATGGGAAATGTCACCATGAGCACTGTCATCTTGGGAACTGCCACCTTGGACACTGCCACCATGAGCACTGTAACCATTGGCACTGCCACAGTGAGCGCTGTCACCATGGGAACTGTCACCGTGAGCACTATTACCATGAGTACTATCATCAAGGGCACTGTCACCGTGAGCACTGTCACTATGAGCATTGTCAGAATGGGCATTGTCACCATGAGCACTGTCATCATGGGCAGTGTCACCGTGAGCAATATCTCCATGGGCACTGTAACCATGGGAATGTCACCGTGAGCACTATCACCATGGGCAGCGTCACCGTGAGCAATATCACCATGGGCCATGTCAACGTGACCACTATTACCATGGGTACTATCACCAAGGGCACTGTCACCGTGAGCACTCTCACCATGAGAAATGTCACCGTGGGCACTGTCACCATGAGCACGGTCATCATGGGCACTGTCACCATGGAATTGTCACCATTAGAACTGTCACTGAGGGCACTATCACCGAGAGCACTATCACAATGGACACTGTCACCATAGGCACTGTCACCATGGACACTGTCACCATCAACACTATCATCATGGGCAGTGCCACCATGAGGAATTTCACCATGGGAACTCCAACCATGTACACCGCCAGCTTTAGCACAGTCACCATGGGTTGTGTGACCATGAGCACTGTAACCATGGGCACTGTCACCATGCGAACTCTCACCATGAGCACTGTCACCGTGGGCAATGTCACCATGAGCACTATCACCGTGGGCACTGTCACCTTGGGAACTGTCACCATGAGCACTATCACTGTGAGCACTATAACCATGGGCAGTGTCACCATGAGCAATATTTCCATTAACACTATCACCGTGAGCACTGTCACTGTCGGCACTGTCACCGTGTGCACTGTCAAAATGAGCACTGTCACCATGGGAATATCACCTTGGGCACTGTCACCATGGGCAGTTTCACCATGAGCATTGTTACCATGGGCACTCTCACGATGTACACTGTCACCATGAGCACTATTATCATGGGTAGTGCCACCATGAGGAATTTCACCATGGGAACTCCAACCTTGTTCAACGCCAGCATGAGCACAGTCACCATGGGCAGTGTCACCATAAACACTGTCACCATGGGCAATTTCAACATGGCCACTCTCACCATGGGCACTGTCACCATGGACACTGTCATCCTGAGTTCTGTTACCATGGGAAATGTCACCATGAGCACTGTCCTCTTGGGAACTGCCACCATGGACACTGTCACCATGAGCACTGTCACCATCGGAACTGTCACCATGTGCACTGTCACCATGGGAACTCTCACCATGAGCACTGTCACCATGGGAAATGTCACTTTGGGCAGTGTCACCATGGGCACTGTCACCATGGGCAGCGTAAACATGAGCAGTATTACCATGAGCACTATCACCATGAGCACTATCACCATGGGAAGTGTCACCATGAGCAACATCAACATGGGCACGGTCACCATGAGCACTATTAAAATTGGCACTATCACCATGGGCACTATCAACGTGAGCAGTGTAAGTGTGGGCATTCTCACCGTGTGCACTGTCACCAATAGCACTGTCACCATGAGCACTATCACTTTGGGAACTGTCACCATGGGAACGGTCACAATGGGCAATGTCAACATTAGCACTGTCACCATGGCAATTCTCACAATGAGCACTGTCACCATGGGCACTGTCACCATGGGCACAGTCACCATGGGTACTGTCACCATGGGCACTTTCAAAGTGGGCACTGTCACCATGCGAACTGTCACCATGAGCACTGTCATCATGAACTCTGTTACCATGGGAAATATCGCCATGAGCACTGTCATCTTGGAAACCGCCACCATGGACACTGCCACCATGAACAATGTTACCATTGGCACTGCCACAGTGAGCACGGTCACCGTGAGCACTGTCACCATGGGAACTGTCACCATGTGCACTGTCACCATGGGAACTCTCACCATGAGCACTGTCACCATAAGAAATGTCACTATCGGGAGTGTCACCATGGGCACTGTCACCATGGGCAGTGTCACCATGAGCACTATTACCATGAACACTATCACCATGAGCACTATCACCAAGGCCAGTGTCACCCTGAGCGCTATCACCGTGAGCACTATCACCATGGGCAGTGTCACCATGAGCAATATCAACATGGGCACTGTCACGGTGAGCACTATTACAATGGTCACTATCGCCATGAGCACTATCACCGTGAGCATTGTCACTGTGGGCATTGTCACCGTGTGCACGGTCACCATGAGCACTGTCACCATGAGCACTATCACCATGGGAACTCTCACCATCGGAAGGGTCACCATGGGCAATGTCAACCTGAGCACTCTCAACATGAGAACTCTCACCATGAGCACTGTCACCATGGGAAATGTCACCATGGACACTGTCACCATGAACACTATCATCATGGGTAGTGCCACCATAAGGAATTTCACCATGGGAACTCCAACCATGTACAACGCCAGCATGAGCACATTCACCATGGGCAGTGTCACAATGAGCACTGCCACCATGGGCACTTTCATCATGGGCACTGTCACCATGCGAACCGTCACCGTGAGCACTATTACCATGAGCACTATCACCAAGGGCACTGTCAGCGTGAGCACTATCACCGTGAGCACTATCACCGTGAGCACTGTCACCATGAGAAATTTCACAGTGGGCACTGTCACGATGAGCACTGTCACCAAGGGCATTGTCAACATAAGCATTGTCATCATGGGAACTCTCACCATGAGCACTATCACCATGGGAAATGTCACCATGGGCACTGTCACCATAGGTATTGTCACCATGGACACTCTCACCATGAGCACTATCATCATGGGCATTGCCACCATAAGGAATTTCACCATGGGAACTCCAACCATGTACACCGCCAGCATGAGCACATTCACCATGGGCCGTGTCACCATGAGCACTATCACCATGAGCACTGTCACCATGGGCACTATCACCATGGGAACTGTCACCACCGGAACGGTCACCATGGACACTGTTAAGGTTAGCACTGTCACCATGGAAACTCTCACCATGAGCATTGTCACCGTGGGCACTGTCAACATGAGCACTGTCACCTTGGACACCGTCACCATGGGCACTGTCACCATGGGCACTGTCACCATGGACACTGTCACCATGGGCACTGTCACCATGGGCACTTTCAACATGGGCACTCTCACCATAGGCACTGTCACCGTGGACACTGTCACCATGGGCACTTTCACCATGAGCACTATCATCATGGGCAGTGCCACCATAAGGAATTTCACCATTGTAACACCAACCATGTACACCGCCAGCATGAGCACAGTCAACATGGGGACTGTCAACATGAGCACTGTCACCATGTGAAATGTCTCCATGAACACTATCACCATGAGCACTTTCACCAAGGGCACTGTCACCATGAGCACTATCACCGTGAACACTATCACCATGAGCACTGTCACCATGAGCACTATCACCATGGGCAGTGTCACTGTGAACACTATTACCATGGATACTATCACGAAGGGCACTGTCACCGTGACCACTATCACAATGGGCACTCTCACTATAGGCACTGTCACCATCAACACTATCATCATGGGCAGTGCCACCATGAGGAATTTCACCATGGGAACTCCAACCATGTACATCGGCAGCTTTAGCACAGTCACCATGGGCTGTGTCACCATGTGCACTGTCACCATGGGCAGTGTCACCAAGCGAACTGTCACCATGAGCACTGTCACCGTGGGCAATGTCACCATGAGCACAGTCACTGCGGGCACTGTCACCATGGGAACTGTCACCATGAGCACTATCACCGTGAGGACTATAACCATGGGCACTGTGACCGTGAGCAATATCACCATGAACACTGTCACCATGGGAAATGTCACCGTGGGCAATGTCACCGTGTGCACTGTCAACATGAGCACTGTCACCATGGGAAATGTCACCATGGGCACTGTCACCATGGGCAGGGTCATCATGAGCACTGTCACCATGGGCACTCTCATGATGGACACTGTCACCATGAGCACTATCATCATGGGCAGGGCAACCATGAGGAATTTCACCATGGGAACTCCAGCCATGTATACCGCCAGCTTGAGCACTGTCACCATGGGCACTTTCAACATGGCCACTGTCACCATGTACACTGTCACCATGGACACTGTCATCATGAGCTCTGTTTCCATGGGAAATGTCACCATGAGCACTGTCATCTTGGGAACTGCCACCATGGACACTGCCACCATGAGCACTGTAACCATTGGCTCTGCCACAGTGAGCATTGTCACCGTGAGCACTGTCACCATGGGAACTCTCACCATGAGCACTGTCACCATGGGAAATGTCATTATGGGCAGTGTCACCATGGGCACTGTCACCATGAGCACTGTCTCCATGAGCACTATTACCATGAACACTATCACCATGAGCACTATCACCAAGGGCATTGTCACCATGAGCACTATCACCGTGAGCACTATCACCATGGGCAGTGTTACCTTGAGCAATATCAGCATGGGCACTGTCACGGTGAGCACTATTACAATGGGCACTTTCCCCTTGAGCACTATCACCGTGAGCACTGTCATCGTGGGCATTGTCACCATGTGCACTGTCCCCATGAGCACTGTCACCATGAGCACTATCACCATGGGTACTGTCACCATGGGAACGGTCACCATGGGCAATGTCAACATGAGCACTATCACCATGCGAACTGTCACCATGAGCACTATCACTAAGGGCACTGTCACCATGAGCACTGTCACCATGAGCACTGTCACAGTGGGAACCTTCACCATGAGCACTCTCACCATGGGTACTGTCACCATCGGCAATTTCAACATGGGCACTGTCACCATGCGAACTGTCACCATGTACACTATCATCATGGGCAGTGCCACCATGAGGAATTTCAACATGGGAACACCAACCCTGTACACCGCCAGCATGAGCACAGTCACCATGGGCATTATCACCATGAGCACTGTCACCGTGGGAACTTTCAACATGGGCACTATCAGCATGTGAACTGTCACCATGGGCAGTGTCACCATGAGCACTATCACCAAAGGCACTGTCAACGTGAGCACTATCACCATGAGCACTATTACCATGGGCAGTGTCACCGTGAGCAATATCACCATGGGCAGTGTCACCATGGGCACTATCACCATGAGCACTATCACCAAGGGAACTGTCACCGTGAGCACTATCATCGTGAGCACTCTCACCCTGAACACTGTCACCATGAGCACTGTCACCATGAGCACTGTCACAGTGGGAACCTTCACCATGAGCACTCTCACCATGGGTACTGTCACCATCGGCAATTTCAACATGGGCACTGTCACCATGCGAACTGTCACCATGAGCACTATCACCATGAGCACTATCACCAAGGGCACTGTCACCGTGAGCACTGTCACATTGAGCACTGTCACAGTGGGCACTGTCACTATGAGCACTATCACAATGGGCACTGTCACCATAGGCACTGTCACCATGGACACTGTCACCATGAGCACTATCATTATGGGCAGTGCTACCATGAGGAATTTCACCATCGGAACTCCAACCAGGTACACCGCAAGCATGAGCACAGTGACCATGGGCAGTGCCACCATGAGCACTGTCACCATGGGCACTTTCAACATGGGCTCTGTCACCATGTGAACTGTCACCATGAGCACTATCACCATGAGCACTGTCTCCATGAGCATAGTCACCGTGGGCACTGTCGCCATGAGCACTGTCACCATGGGCACAGTTACCATGGGAACTGTCACCATGAGCACTATCACCATGAGCACTATCACCATGGGTAGTGTCACCGTGAGCAAAATCACCATGGGCACTGTCACTGTGAGCACTATTAACATGGGTATTATCACCAAGGGCACTGTCACCGTGAGCACTGTCACCATGAGCACTGTCACCGTGGGCACTGTCACCATGAGCACTGTCATCATGGGCACTGTCACCATGGACACTGTCACCATGAACACTATCACCATGGGCAGTGCCACCATAAGGAATTTCACCATGGGAACTCCAACCATGTACACTGCCAGCATGAGCACAGTCACCATGGGCAATGTCACCATGAGCACTGCCATCATGGGGACTTTCAACATGGGCACTGTCACCATACGAACTATCACCATGAGCACTATCACCATGAGCAGTATTACCATGAACACTATCACCAAGGGCATTGTCAATGTGAGCACTATCACCGTGAGCAATATCACCATGAGCACTGTCACCATGAGCATTGTCACCGTGGGCAATGTCACCATGGGCACTGCAACCATGGGAACTGTCTTCATGAGCACTGTCACCGTGAGCACTATCACCATGGGTAGTGTCACCATGAACAATATCAACATGGATGCTGTCACCGTGAGCACTATTACTATGGGCACTATCACCATGGGCACTGTAACTGTGAGCACTGTAACCATGAGCACTGTCACCGTGGGCGCTGTCAACATGAGCACTGTCTCCATGGGCATTGTCAACATGAACATTGTCACCATGGGAACTCTCACCATGAGCACTGTCACCATGGGCAATTTCAACATGAGCACTGTCACCATGCACACTGTCACCATGGGCACTCTCACCATAGGCACTGTCACCATGGACACTGTCACCATGGGCACTGTCACCATGAGCACTGTCACCATGGGAACTGTCACCATGAGCACTGCCACCATGGGAAATGTCACTATGGGCAGTGTCACCATGGGCACTGTCACCATGGGCAGTGTCACCATGAGCACTATTACCATGAGCACCATCACCATGAGCACTATCTCCATGGGCACTGTCACATTGAGAACTATTACCATGGATACTATCACCAAAGGCACTGTCATCGTGAGCACTATCACCATGAGCACTGTCACTGTGGGCATTGCCACCATGAGCACTGTCATCATGGCCACTGTCACCATGCGAACTGCCACCCTGAGCACTATCACAGTGGGCACTGTCACCATGAGCACTGTCACCATAGGCACTGTATCCATGGTAACTGTCACCATTGGCACTATCACGGTGAGCACTATCACCATGGGAACTGTCACCATGGGAAAGGTCACCATGCGCACTGTAACCATTGGCACTGCCACAGTGAGAACTGTCACAGTGAGCACTATCACCATGGGCACTGTCACCATGTGCACTGTCACCATGGGAACTCTCACCATGAGCACTGTCACCATGGGAAATGTCACTATGGGCAGTGTCACCATGTGCACTGTCACCATCGGTAGTGTCAACACGAGCACTATTACCATGAGCACTATCACCGTGAGCACTGTCACCGTGGGCCATGTCACCATGTGCACTGTCACCATGAGCAATATCACCATGGGAACTGTCACCATGGGCACTGTCAACGTGAGCACTGTCAGCATGGAAACTCTCACCAGGAGCACTGTCTCCATCGGAAATGTCACCATGGACACTGTTCACCATGGGAAGTGTCACCATGAGCACTGTCACCATGGGGACTGTCACTATGGACACTGTCTCCATCGGCACTCTCACCATGGGCACTGTCACTGTGGAAAATGTCACCATGGGCACTGTAACCATCTACACGGTCCCGAGGAGCACTATCACCATGGAAACTGTATCCATCAGCATTGTCCCCATGGGCACTGTCAACATGAGCACTGTCATCCATCAGCACTGTCGCCATGGGACCTCTCACTATGAGGACTGTCACAATTGGAAATGTCACTATGGGTATTGTCACCAAGGGCACTGTCACCATGAACACTATCATCATGGGCAGTGCCACCATAAGGAATTTCACCATGGGAACTCCAACCATGTACACGCCCAGCATGAGCACAGTCACCATGGGCAGTGTCACCATGAGCACTGCCACCATGGGCACTTTCGACATGGGCACTGTCACCATGCGAACTATCACCATGAGCAATTTCACCATGAGCAGTATTACCATGTGCACTATCACCAAGGGCACTGTCAATGTGAGCACTGTCACCGTGAGGACTATCACCATGAGCACTGTCACCATGAGCATTTTCACCGTTGGCACTGTCACCAGTAGCACTGTCACCATGGGCACTGTAACCATGGGAACTGTCACCATGAGCACTATCAACGTGAGCACTATCACCATAGGAAGTGTCACCGTGAACAGTATCACCATGGGTACTGTCACCATGAGCACTATTACCATGGGCACTATCACCATGGGCATTGTCACTGTGAGCACTGCCACCATGAGCACTGTCACTGTGGGCACTGTCATCATGAGCACTATCACCGTGAGGACAATAACCATGGGCAGTGTCACCGTGAGCAATATCACCATGAACACTGTCACCATGAGCACTGTCATCATCGACACTGTCACCATGGGGACTGTCACTATTACAACTGTCACTGTGGGCACTATCACCGTGAGCACTATCACAATGGGCACTGTCACCATAGGCACTGTCTCCATGGACACTGTCACCATGAACACTATCATCATGGGCAGTGCCAACATGAGGAATTTCAGATTGGGAACTCCAACCATGTACATCGGCAGCTTTAGAACAGTCACCATGGGCTGTGTCACCATGAGCACTGTCACCATGGGGACTGTCACCATGCGAACTGTCACCATGAACACTGTCACCATGGGAACTGTCACCATGAGCACTATCACCGTGAGGACTATAACCATGGGCACTGTCACAGTGAGCAATATCACCATTAACACTGTAACCATGGGAAATGTCACCTTGGGCACTGTCACCTTGTGCACTGTCAACATGAGCACTGTCACCATGGGAAATGTCACCATGGGCACTGTCACCATGGGCAGTGTCATCATGAGCACTGTCACCAAGTGCACTCTCACGATGGACACTGTCACCATGAGCACTATCATCATGGGCAGTGCCACCATGAGGAATTTCACCATGGGAACTCCAACCATGTACACCGCCAGCATGAGCACAGTCACCATGGGCAGTGTCACCATGAGCAATGTCACCATGGGCACTTTCGACATGGGCAATGTCACCATGGACACTGTCATCATGAGCTCTGTTACCATGGGAAATGTCACCATGAGCACTGTCATCTTGGGAACTGCCACCATGGACACTGCCCCCATGAGCACTGTAACCAATGTCACTGCCACAGTGAGCACTGTCACCGTGAACACTGTCACCATGGGAACTTTCACCATGTGCACTGTCAATATGGGAACTCTCACCATGAGCACTGTCACCATGGGAAATGTCACTATGGGCAGTGTCTCCATGGGCACTGTCACCATGGGCAGTGTCACCATGAGCAGTATTACCATGAGCACTATCACCATGAGCGCTATCACCAAGGGCAGTGTCACCGTGAACAATATCAACATGGGCAACGTCACCGTGAGCACTATTACAATGGGCACTATCGCCATGAGAACTATCACCGTGATCACTGTCACCGTGGGGATTGTCACCATGTACACTGTCACCATGAGCACTGTCACCATGAGCACTATCATCATGGGCATTGCCACCATAAGAAATTTCCCCATGGGAACTCCAACCATGTACACCACCAGCATGATCACAGTCACCGTGGGCAGTGTCACCATGAGCACTCTCAACATGAGCACTATCACCATGAACACTATCACCGTGGGCATTGTCACCGTGACCACTATCACCATGGGCAGTGTCACCGTGAGCAATATCACTATGGGCACTTTCATGTGAGCACTATTACCATGGGTACTATCAGCAAGGGCACTCTCACTGTGAGCACTGTCACTATGAGCACTGTCACCGTGGGCACTGTCACCATGAGCACTGTCATCATGGGCACTGTCAGCATGCGAACTGCCACCATGAGCACTATCACCGTGGGCACTGTCACCATGAGAACTGTCACCATGGGCACTGTATCCATGGGAACTGTCACCCTGGGCACTATCACGGTGAGCACTATCACCATGGGAACTGTCACCATGGGAACGGTCACCATGGGCACTATCAAGGTGAGAACTGTCACCATGGGTACTCTCACCATGAGCACTGTCGCCGTGGGCACTGTCAACATGAGCACTGTCACCATGGACACTATCACCATGGGCACTGTCACCATGGGCACTGTCACCATTGGCACTGTCAACATCAACACTGTCACCATGGGAACTCTCACCATGAGCACTGTCACATTGGGAAATGTCACCATGGGCACAGTCACCATGGGAAATGTCACCATGGGCACTGTCACCATGGGCACTGTCACTATGGACACTGTCACAGTGAGCGCTATCATCATGGGCAGTGCCACCATGAGGAATTTCACCATGAGAATTCCAACCATGTACACCGCCAGCTTTAGTGCAGTCACCATGGGCTGTGTCACCATGAGCACTGTCACCATGGGCAATGTCAACATGCGAACTGTCACCATGAGCACTGTCACCGTGGGCAATGTCACCATGAGCACTATCATCATGGGCATTGCCACCATAAGGAATTTCACCATGGGAACTCCAACCATGTACACCACCAGCATGAGCACAGTCACCATGGGCAGTGCCAACATGAGCACTGTCACCATGGGCACTTTTAACATGGGCCCTGTTGCCATGCGAACTGTCACCATGAGCAGTATGTCTGTGAGCACTGTCACCATGAGCACAGTCACCGCGGGCACTGTCACCATGAGCACTGTCACCATGGGCACTGTAACCATGGGAACTGTCACCCTGAGCACTATCACCGTGAGTACTATCACCATGGGCAGTGTCACCGTGAGCAATATCACCATGGGCACTGTCACCGTGACCTCTATTACCATGGGTACTATCACCAAGGTTACTGTCACCGTGAGCACTGTCACCATGAGCAATGTCACCGTGGGAACTGTCACCATTAGAACTGTCACTGAGGGCACTATCACCGTGAGCACTATCACAATGGGCACTGTCACCATAGGCACTGTCACCATGGACATTGTCACGATGAACACTATCATCATGGGCAGTGCCACCATAAGGAATTTCACCATGAGAACTCCAAACATGTACACCGCCAGCAAGAGCACAGTCACCATGGGCAGTGTCACCATGAGCACTGCCTTCATGGAGACTTTCCACATGGGCACTGTCACCATGCGAACTGTCACCATGAGCACTGTCACCATGGGCAATGTCACCATGAGCACTGTCACCGTGAGCACTGTAACCATGAGCACTGTCTCCGTGGGCATTGTAACCATGAGCACTGTCGTCATGGGCACTGTCACCATGCGAAATGCCACCATGAGCTCTATCACCGAGGGCACTGTCACAATGAGCACTGTCACCATGGGCACTGGATCCATAGGAACTGTCACAATGGGCACTATCACGGTGAGCACTATCACCATGGGAACTGTCACCATGGGAACGGTCACCATGGGCACTGTCAACATGAGCACTGTCACCATGGAAACGGTCACCATGGGCGCTGTCACCATGGGCACTCTCACCATAGGCACTGTCACCATGTGCACTGTCACCATGGACACTCTCACCATGAGCACTATCATCATGGGCAGTGCACCATAACAGTTGTACCATGGGAACTCCAACCATGTACACCTCCAACATGAGCACTGTCACCATGGGCAGTGTCAACATGAGCACTGTCACCATGGGCACTTTCAACAGGGGCAGTGTCACCATGCAAACTGCCACCATGAGAACTATCACCATGAGCACTATCACCAAGGGCACTGTCACCGTGAGCACTATCACCGTGAGCACTATCACCATGAGCACTGTCACCATGAGCACTGTCACCGTGGGCACTGTCACCATGGGCACTGTCACAGTGGGCACTGTAACCATGGGAACTGTCACCATGAGCACAATCACCATGAGCACTATCACCATGGGCAGTGTCACCGTGAGAAATATCACCATGGGCACTGTCACATTGAGCACTGTTACCATGGGGACTATCACCAAGGGCACTGTCACCGTGATCACTGTTACCATGAGCACTTACACCGTGGGCACAGTAAACATGAGCACTGTCATCATGGGCACGGTCGGCCTGGGAACTCTCACCATGAGCACTGTCACCATGGGAAATGTCACCATGGGCACTGTCACCATGAGCACTATCATCATGGGCAGTGCCACCATGAGGAATTTCACCATGGGAACTCCAACCATATGCACCGCCAGCTTTAGCACAGTCACCATGGGCTGTGTCACCATGAGCACTGTCACCATGGGCACTGTCACCATGCGTACTGTCACCATGAGTACTGTCACTGTGGGTAATGTCACCATGAGCACTGTCACTGTGGGCACTGTCACCATGGTAACTGTCACCATGAGCACTATCACCGTGAGCACTATGAACATGGGCCGTGTCCCCGTTAGTAATATCACCATAAACACTGTCACCGTGGGCACTGTCATCGTGTACACTGTCAAAGTGAGCACTGTCACCATGGGAAATGTCACCGTGGACTCTATCACCGTGAGCACTATTAACATGGGTACTCTCACCAAGGGCACTGTTACCGTGAGCAGTGTCACCATGAGCACTCTCACCGTGGACACTGTCACCATGAGCACTGTCACCATGGGCACTGTCACCATGGGCACTCTCACCATGGGCACTGTTGACCATGGACACTGTCACCATGGGCACTGTGAACATGAGCACTGTCACCATGGGAACTCTCACCATGAGCACTGTCACCATGGGCACTGCCACCATGGGCACATTCAAAATGGGCACTGTCACCATGTGAACTGTCACCGTGAGCACTATTAACATGGGTACTATCACCAAGGGCACTTTTACCGTGAGCAGTGTCACAATGAGCACTGTCACCGTGGGCACTGTCACCATGAGCACTGTCATCATGGGCAATGTCACCATAGGAACTGTCACCATGAGCACTTTCACTGTGGGCACTATCACCGTGAACACTATCACAATGGGCTCTGTCACCATAGGCACTGTCACCATGGACACTGTCACCATGAGCACTATCATTATGGGCAGTGCTACCATGAGCAATTTCACCATCGGAACTCCAACCATGTACACCGCCAGCATGAGCACAGTCAACATGGGCAGTGTCACCATGAGCACTTTCACCATGGGCACTTTCAACATGGGCCCTATCACCATGCGAACTGTCACCATGAGCACTATCATCATGAGCACTGTCACCATGAGCACTATCACCGTGAGCACTGTCACCATGAGCATAGTCACCATGGGCACTGTCACAATGAGCACTATGACCGTGTGCACTATCACCATAGGCAGTGTCACCGTGAGCAATATCACCATGGGCACTCTCACCGTGACCACTATGACCATGGGTACTATCACCAAGGGAACTGTCACCATGAGCACTGTCACCGTGGGCACTGTCACCATGGGAACTGTCACCATGAGCACTGTCATCATGGGCACTGTCACCATCGAACTGTCACCATTAGAACTGTCACTGAGGGCACTATCACCATGATAACTATCACAATGGACACTGTCACCATAGGCACTGTCACCATGGACACTGTCACCATGAACACTATCATCATGGGCAGTGCCACCATGAGGAATTTCACCATGGGAACTCCAACCATGTACACCGCCAGCTTTAGCACAGTCACCATGGGTTGTGTGACCATGAGCATTGTAACCATGGGCACTGTCACCATGCGAACTCTCACCATGAGCACTGTCACCGTGGGCAATGTCACCATGAGCACTTTCACCATGGGAACTGTCACCATGAACACTATCACCGTGAGCACTATAACCATGGGCAGTGTCACCATGAGCAATATTACCATTAACATTATCACCGTGAGCACTGTCACTGTGGGCACTGTCACCGTGTGCACTGTCAACATGAGCACTGTCACCATGGGAAATATCACCTTGGGCACTGTCACCATGGGCAGTGTCACCATTAGCATTGTTACCATGGGCACTCTCACGATGTACACTGTCACCATGAGCACCATTATCATGGGTAGTGCCACCATGAGGAATTTCACCATGGGAACTCCAACCTTCTACACCGCCAGCATGAGCACAGTCACTATGGGCAGTGTCACCATGAGAACTGTTACCATGGGCAATTTCAACATGGCCACTGTCACCATGTGCACTGTCACCATGGACACTGTCATCCTGAGTTCTGTTACCATGGGCAGTGTCACCATGAGCACTGTCACCATGACCACTTTCATCATGGGCACTATCATCATGGGCAGTGCTACCATGAAGAATTTCACCATCGGAATTCCAACCAGGTACACAGCCAGCATGAGCACATTCACCATGGGCATTATCACCATGAGCACTGTCACCATGGGCACTTTCAACATGGGCCCTGTCAGCATGCGAACTGTCACCATGAGCACTATCACCGTGAGCACGGTCTCCATGAGCATAATCACCATGGGCACTGTCACCATGAGCACTGTCACCATGGGCACTGTAACCTTGGGAACCGTCACCATGAGCACTATCACCATGGGCAGTGTCACCGTGAGCAATATCACCATGGGCACTGTCACCGTGAGCACTATTAACAAGGATACTATCACCAAGGTCACTGTCACCGTGAGCACTGTCACCGTGAGCACTGTGACCATGAGCACTGTCACCGTGGGCACTGTCACCATGAGCACTGTCATCATGGGAACTGTCACCATGGGGACTGTCACCATTAGCACTGTCACTGTGGGCACTATCACCGTGAGCACAATCACAATGGGCACTGTCACCATACGCACTGTCACCATGGACAATGTCACCATGAACACTATCATCATGGGCAGTGCCACCATAAGGAATTTCACCATGGGAACTCCAACCATGTACACTCCCAGCATGAGCACAGTCACCATGGGCAGTGTCACCATGAGCACTGCCACCATGGGCACTTTCGACATGGGCACTGTCACCATGCGAACTATCACCATGAGCAATTTCACCATGAGCAGTATTACCATGTGCACTATCACCAAGGGCACTGTCAATGTGAGCACTGTCACCGTGAGGACTATCACCATGAGCACTGTCACCATGAGCATTTTCACCGTGGGCACTGTCACCAGTAGCACTGTCACCATGGGCACTGTAACCATGGGAACTGTCACCATGAGCACTATCAACGTGAGCACTATCACCATAGGAAGTGTCACCGTGAACAGTATCACCATGGGTACTGTCACCATGAGCACTATTACCATGGGCACTATCACCATGGGCATTGTCACTGTGAGCACTGCCACCATGAGCACTGTCACTGTGGGCACTGTCAACATGAGCACTGTCACCATGGGAACTGTCACCATGAGCACTGTCATCATTAGCACTATCATCATGGGCACTGTCAAAGTGAGCACTATTACCATGGGTACTACCACCTAGGGTACTGTCACTGTGAGCACTGTCACCATGAGCACTGTCACCGTGGGCAGTGTCAACATGAGCACTGTAACCATGGGCACTGTCACCATGGGAAATGTCACCATGCGCACTGTCACCATAGGCACTGTCACCATGGACACTGTCACCATGAACACTATCATCATGGGCACTGCCAGCATAAGGAATTTCACCATGGGAACTCCAACCATGTACACCGCCAGCATGAGCACAGTCACCATGAGCAGTGTCACCATGAGCACTGCCATCATGGGGACTTTCAACATGGGCACTGTCACCATGCGAACTATCACCACCAGCACTATCACCATGAGCAGTATTACCATGAACACTATCACCAAGGACACTGTCAACGTGAGCACTATCACCGTGAGCACTATAACCATGAGCACTGTCACCGTGAGCAGTGTCACCGTGGGCACTGTTACCGTGAGCACTGTCAACATGAGCACTGTCACCATGGGAAATGTCACCATTTGCACTGTCACCGAGGGCACTGTCACCATGAGCACTGTCACCATGAGCACTATCACCATGGGAACTGTCACCATGGGAACGGTCACCATGGGCACACTCAAGATGAGCACTGTCACCATGGGAACTCTCACCATGAGCACTGTCACCATGGGAAATGTCACCATGGGCACTGTCACCATGAGCACTATCATCATGGGCAGTGCCACCATGAGGAATTTCACCATGAGAACTCCAACCATGTACACTGCCAGCTTTAGCACTGTCAACATGGGCTGTGTCACCATGAGCACTGTCACCATGGGCACTGTTACCATGCAAACTTTTACCATGAGCACTGTCACCATGGGCAATGTCACCATGAGCACTGTCACCGTGTGCACTGTCATCATGGGAACTGTCATCATGAGCACTATCACCGTGAGGACAATAACCATGGGCAGTGTCACCGTGAGCAATATCACCATGAACACTGTCACCATGAGCACTGTCATCATCGGCACTGTCACCATGGGAACTGTCACTATTACAACTGTCACTGTGGGCACTATCACCGTGAGCACTAGCACAATGGGCACTGTCACCATAGGCACTGTCTCCATGGACACTGTCACCATGAACACTATCATCATGGGCAGTGCCAACATGAGGAATTTCAGATTGGGAACTCCAACCATGTACATCGGCAGCTTTAGAACAGTCACCATGGGCTGTGTCACCATGAGCACTGTCACCATGGGCACTGTCACCATGCGAACTGTCACCATGAGCACTGTCACCATGGGAACTGTCACCATGAGCACTATCACCGTGAGGACTATAACCATGGGCACTGTCACAGTGAGCAATATCACCATGAACACTGTAACCATGGGAAATGTCACCTTGGGCACTGTCACCTTGTGCACTGTCAACATGAGCACTGTCACCATGGGAAATGTCACCATGGGCACTGTCACCATGGGCAGTGTCATCATGAGCACTGTCACCAAGTGTACTCTCACGATGGACACTGTCACCATGAGCACTATCATCATGGGCAGTGCCACCATGAGGAATTTCACCATGGGAACTCCAACCATGTACACCGCCAGCATGAGCACAGTCACCATGGGCAGTGTCACCATGAGCAATGTCACCATGGGCACTTTCGACATGGGCAATGTCACCATGGACACTGTCATCATGAGCTCTGTTACCATGGGAAATGTCACCATGTGCACTGTCATCTTGGGAACTGCCACCATGGACACTGCCCCCATGAGCACTGTAACCAATGTCACTGCCACAGTGAGCACTGTCACCGTGAACTCTGTCACCATGGGAACTTTCACCATGTGCACTGTCAATATGGGAACTCTCACCATGAGCACTGTCACCATGGGAAATGTCACTATGGGCAGTGTCTCCATGGGCACTGTCACCATGGGCAGTGTCACCATGAGCAGTATTACCATGAGAACTATCACCATGAGCACTATCACCATGAGCGCTATCACCAAGGGCAGTGTCACAGTGAGCAATATCAACATGGGCAACGTCACCGTGAGCACTATTACAATGGGCACTATCGCCATGAGAACTATCACCGTGATCACTGTCACCGTGGGGATTGTCACCATGTACACTGTCACCATGAGCACTGTCACCATGAGCACTATCATCATGGGCATTGCCACCATAAGAAATTTCCCCATGGGAACTCCAACCATGTACACCGCCAGCATGATCACAGTCACCATGGGCAGTGTCACCATGAGCACTCTCAACATGAGCACTATCACCATGAAGACTATCACCGTGGGCATTGTCACCGTGACCACTATCACCATGGGCAGTGTCACCGTGAGCAATATCACTATGGGCACTTTCATGTGAGCACTATTACCATGGGTACTATCAGCAAGGGCACTCTCACTGTGAGCACTGTCACTATGAGCACTGTCACCGTGGGCACTGTCCCCATGAGCACTGTCATCATGGGCACTGTCAGCATGCGAACTGCCACCATGAGCACTATCACCGTGGGCACTGTCACCATGAGAACTGTCACCATGGGCACTGTATCCATGGGAACTGTCACCCTGGGCACTATCACGGTGAGCACTATCACCATGGGAACTGTCACCATGGGAACGGTCACCATGGGCACTATCAAGGTGAGAACTGTCACCATGGGTACTCTCACCATGAGCACTGTCGCCGTGGGCACTGTCAACATGAGCACTGTCACCATGGACACTATCACCATGGGCACTGTCACCATGGGCACTGTCACCATTGGCACTGTCAACATCAACACTGTCACCATGGGAACTCTCACCATGAGCACTGTCACATTGGGAAATGTCACCATGGGCACAGTCACCATGGGAAATGTCACCATGGGCACTGTCACCATGGGCACTGTCACTATGGACACTGTCCCAGTGAGCGCTATCATCATGGGCAGTGCCACCATGAGGAATTTCACCATGAGAATTCCAACCATGTACACCGCCAGCTTTAGCGCAGTCACCATGGGCTGTGTCACCATGAGCACTGTCACCATGGGCAATGTCAACATGCGAACTGTCACCATGAGCACTGTCACCGTGGGCAATGTCACCATGAGCACTATCATCATGGGCATTGCCACCATAAGGAATTTCACCATGGGAACTCCAACCATGTACACCACCAGCATGAGCACAGTCACCATGGGCAGTGCCAACATGAGCACTGTCACCATGGGCACTTTTAACATGGGCCCTGTTGCCATGCGAACTGTCACCATGAGCAGTATGTCTGTGAGCACTGTCACCATGAGCACAGTCACCGCGGGCACTGTCACCATGAGCACTGTCACCATGGGCACTGTAACCATGGGAACTGTCACCCTGAGCACTATCACCGTGAGCACTATCACCATGGGCAGTGTCACCATGAGCAATATCACCATGGGCACTGTCACCGTGACCTCTATTACCATGGGTACTATCACCAAGGTTACTGTCACCGTGAGCACTGTCACCATGAGCAATGTCACCGTGGGAACTGTCACCATTAGAACTGTCACTGAGGGCACTATCACCGTGAGCACTATCACAATGGGCACTGTCACCATAGGCACTGTCACCATGGACATTGTCACGATGAACACTATCATCATGGGCAGTGCCACCATAAGGAATTTCACCATGAGAACTCCAAACATGTACACCGCCAGCAAGAGCACAGTCACCATGGGCAGTGTCACCATGAGCACTGCCTTCATGGAGACTTTCAACATGGGCACTGTCACCATGCGAACTATCACCATGAGCACTATCACCATGAGCACTATCACCAAGGTAACTGTCACCATGAGCACTATCACCATGAGCACTATCACCATGGGCACTGTAACCGTGAGCAATATTAACATGGGTACTATCACCAAAGGCACTGTCAAGGTGAGCACTGTCACCATGGACACTGTCACCATGGGCACACTCACCATGGTCACTGTCACCATGGGCACTGTCAACATGAGCACTGTCACCATGGGAAATGTCACTATGGGCAGTGTCACCATGGGCACTGTCACCATGGGCAGTGTCACCATGTGCACTATTACCATGAGCACTATCACCAAGGGCACTGTCACCGTGAGCACTTTCACCGTGAGCACTATCACAGTGGGAACTTTTACCATGAGCACTATCATCATGGGCACTGTCACCATAGGAACTGTCACAATGAGCACTGTCACTTTGGGCACTATCACCATGAGCACTATCACAATGGGCACTGTCACCATAGGCACTGTCACCATGGACACTTTCACCGTGAGCACTATCATCATGGGCAGTGCTACCATGAGGAATTTCATCATCGGAACTCCAACCATGTACACCGCCCGCATGAGCACAGTCACCATGGGCAGTGCCACCATGAGCAGTGTCACCATGGGCACTTTCAACATGGGCTCTGTCACCATGCGAACTGTCACCTTGAGCACTATCACCGTGAGCACTGTCACCATGAGCATAGTCACCGTGAGCACTGTCAGCATGAGCACTGTCACCATGGGCACTGTAACCATGGGAACTGTCACCATGAGCACTATCACCTTGAGCACTATCACCATGGGCGGTGTCACCATGAGCAATATCACCATGGGCAATGTCACCATGAGCACTTTTACCATGGGTACTATCACCAAGGGCACTGTCACCATGAGCACTGTCACCATGAGCACTGTCACCGTGGGCACTGTCACCATAAGCACTGTCATCATGGGCACTGTCACCATTGGAACTGTCACCATTAGAACTGTCCCTGTGGGCCCTATCACCGTCAGCACTATCACAATGGGAACTGTCACCATAGGCAATGTCACCATGGACACTGTCACCATGAGCACTATCATTATGGGCAGTGCCACCATGAGGAATTTCACCATGGGATCTCCAAGCAGGTACACAGCCAGCATGAGCATAGTCACCATGGGCAGTGACACCATGAGCAGTGTCACCATGGGCACTTTCAACATGGCCACTGTCACCATGGGCACTGTCTCCATAGACACTGTCATCATGAGCTCTCTTACCATGGGAAATGTCACCATGAGCACTGTCATCTTGGGAACTGCCACCTTGGACACTGCCACCATGAGCACTGTAACCATTGGCACTGCCACAGTGAGCGCTGTCACCATGGGAACTGTCACCGTGAGCACTATTACCATGAGTACTATCATCAAGGGCACTGTCACCGTGAGCACTGTCACTATGAGCATTGTCAGAATGGGCATTGTCACCATGAGCACTGTCATCATGGGCAGTGTCACCGTGAGCAATATCTCCATGGGCACTGTAACCATGGGAATGTCACCGTGAGCACTATCACCATGGGCAGCGTCACCGTGAGCAATATCACCATGGGCCATGTCAACGTGACCACTATTACCATGGGTACTATCACCAAGGGCACTGTCACCGTGAGCACTCTCACCATGAGAAATGTCACCGTGGGCACTGTCACCATGAGCACGGTCATCATGGGCACTGTCACCATGGAATTGTCACCATTAGAACTGTCACTGAGGGCACTATCACCGAGAGCACTATCACAATGGACACTGTCACCATAGGCACTGTCACCATGGACACTGTCACCATCAACACTATCATCATGGGCAGTGCCACCATGAGGAATTTCACCATGGGAACTCCAACCATGTACACCGCCAGCTTTAGCACAGTCACCATGGGTTGTGTGACCATGAGCACTGTAACCATGGGCACTGTCACCATGCGAACTCTCACCATGAGCACTGTCACCGTGGGCAATGTCACCATGAGCACTATCACCGTGGGCACTGTCACCTTGGGAACTGTCACCATGAGCACTATCACTGTGAGCACTATAACCATGGGCAGTGTCACCATGAGCAATATTTCCATTAACACTATCACCGTGAGCACTGTCACTGTCGGCACTGTCACCGTGTGCACTGTCAAAATGAGCACTGTCACCATGGGAATATCACCTTGGGCACTGTCACCATGGGCAGTTTCACCATGAGCATTGTTACCATGGGCACTCTCACGATGTACACTGTCACCATGAGCACTATTATCATGGGTAGTGCCACCATGAGGAATTTCACCATGGGAACTCCAACCTTGTTCAACGCCAGCATGAGCACAGTCACCATGGGCAGTGTCACCATAAACACTGTCACCATGGGCAATTTCAACATGGCCACTCTCACCATGGGCACTGTCACCATGGACACTGTCATCCTGAGTTCTGTTACCATGGGAAATGTCACCATGAGCACTGTCCTCTTGGGAACTGCCACCATGGACACTGTCACCATGAGCACTGTCACCATCGGAACTGTCACCATGTGCACTGTCACCATGGGAACTCTCACCATGAGCACTGTCACCATGGGAAATGTCACTTTGGGCAGTGTCACCATGGGCACTGTCACCATGGGCAGCGTAAACATGAGCAGTATTACCATGAGCACTATCACCATGAGCACTATCACCATGGGAAGTGTCACCATGAGCAACATCAACATGGGCACGGTCACCATGAGCACTATTAAAATTGGCACTATCACCATGGGCACTATCAACGTGAGCAGTGTAAGTGTGGGCATTCTCACCGTGTGCACTGTCACCAATAGCACTGTCACCATGAGCACTATCACTTTGGGAACTGTCACCATGGGAACGGTCACAATGGGCAATGTCAACATTAGCACTGTCACCATGGCAATTCTCACAATGAGCACTGTCACCATGGGCACTGTCACCATGGGCACAGTCACCATGGGTACTGTCACCATGGGCACTTTCAAAGTGGGCACTGTCACCATGCGAACTGTCACCATGAGCACTGTCATCATGAACTCTGTTACCATGGGAAATATCGCCATGAGCACTGTCATCTTGGAAACCGCCACCATGGACACTGCCACCATGAACAATGTTACCATTGGCACTGCCACAGTGAGCACGGTCACCGTGAGCACTGTCACCATGGGAACTGTCACCATGTGCCCTGTCACCATGGGAACTCTCACCATGAGCACTGTCACCATAAGAAATGTCACTATCGGGAGTGTCACCATGGGCACTGTCACCATGGGCAGTGTCACCATGAGCACTATTACCATGAACACTATCACCATGAGCACTATCACCAAGGCCAGTGTCACCCTGAGCGCTATCACCGTGAGCACTATCACCATGGGCAGTGTCACCATGAGCAATATCAACATGGGCACTGTCACGGTGAGCACTATTACAATGGTCACTATCGCCATGAGCACTATCACCGTGAGCATTGTCACTGTGGGCATTGTCACCGTGTGCACGGTCACCATGAGCACTGTCACCATGAGCACTATCACCATGGGAACTCTCACCATCGGAAGGGTCACCATGGGCAATGTCAACCTGAGCACTCTCAACATGAGAACTCTCACCATGAGCACTGTCACCATGGGAAATGTCACCATGGACACTGTCACCATGAACACTATCATCATGGGTAGTGCCACCATAAGGAATTTCACCATGGGAACTCCAACCATGTACAACGCCAGCATGAGCACATTCACCATGGGCAGTGTCACAATGAGCACTGCCACCATGGGCACTTTCATCATGGGCACTGTCACCATGCGAACCGTCACCGTGAGCACTATTACCATGAGCACTATCACCAAGGGCACTGTCAGCGTGAGCACTATCACCGTGAGCACTATCACCGTGAGCACTGTCACCATGAGAAATTTCACAGTGGGCACTGTCACGATGAGCACTGTCACCAAGGGCATTGTCAACATAAGCATTGTCATCATGGGAACTCTCACCATGAGCACTATCACCATGGGAAATGTCACCATGGGCACTGTCACCATAGGTATTGTCACCATGGACACTCTCACCATGAGCACTATCATCATGGGCATTGCCACCATAAGGAATTTCACCATGGGAACTCCAACCATGTACACCGCCAGCATGAGCACATTCACCATGGGCCGTGTCACCATGAGCACTATCACCATGAGCACTGTCACCATGGGCACTATCACCATGGGAACTGTCACCACCGGAACGGTCACCATGGACACTGTTAAGGTTAGCACTGTCACCATGGAAACTCTCACCATGAGCATTGTCACCGTGGGCACTGTCAACATGAGCACTGTCACCTTGGACACCGTCACCATGGGCACTGTCACCATGGGCACTGTCACCATGGACACTGTCACCATGGGCACTGTCACCATGGGCACTTTCAACATGGGCACTCTCACCATAGGCACTGTCACCGTGGACACTGTCACCATGGGCACTTTCACCATGAGCACTATCATCATGGGCAGTGCCACCATAAGGAATTTCACCATTGTAACACCAACCATGTACACCGCCAGCATGAGCACAGTCAACATGGGGACTGTCAACATGAGCACTGTCACCATGTGAAATGTCTCCATGAACACTATCACCATGAGCACTATCACCAAGGGCACTGTCACCATGAGCACTATCACCGTGAACACTATCACCATGAGCACTGTCACCATGAGCACTATCACCATGGGCAGTGTCACTGTGAACACTATTACCATGGATACTATCACGAAGGGCACTGTCACCGTGACCACTATCACAATGGGCACTCTCACTATAGGCACTGTCACCATCAACACTATCATCATGGGCAGTGCCACCATGAGGAATTTCACCATGGGAACTCCAACCATGTACATCGGCAGCTTTAGCACAGTCACCATGGGCTGTGTCACCATGTGCACTGTCACCATGGGCAGTGTCACCAAGCGAACTGTCACCATGAGCACTGTCACCGTGGGCAATGTCACCATGAGCACAGTCACTGCGGGCACTGTCACCATGGGAACTGTCACCATGAGCACTATCACCGTGAGGACTATAACCATGGGCACTGTGACCGTGAGCAATATCACCATGAACACTGTCACCATGGGAAATGTCACCGTGGGCAATGTCACCGTGTGCACTGTCAACATGAGCACTGTCACCATGGGAAATGTCACCATGGGCACTGTCACCATGGGCAGGGTCATCATGAGCACTGTCACCATGGGCACTCTCATGATGGACACTGTCACCATGAGCACTATCATCATGGGCAGGGCAACCATGAGGAATTTCACCATGGGAACTCCAGCCATGTATACCGCCAGCTTGAGCACTGTCACCATGGGCACTTTCAACATGGCCACTGTCACCATGTACACTGTCACCATGGACACTGTCATCATGAGCTCTGTTTCCATGGGAAATGTCACCATGAGCACTGTCATCTTGGGAACTGCCACCATGGACACTGCCACCATGAGCACTGTAACCATTGGCTCTGCCACAGTGAGCATTGTCACCGTGAGCACTGTCACCATGGGAACTCTCACCATGAGCACTGTCACCATGGGAAATGTCATTATGGGCAGTGTCACCATGGGCACTGTCACCGTGAGCACTGTCTCCATGAGCACTATTACCATGAACACTATCACCATGAGCACTATCACCAAGGGCATTGTCACCATGAGCACTATCACCGTGAGCACTATCACCATGGGCAGTGTTACCTTGAGCAATATCAGCATGGGCACTGTCACGGTGAGCACTATTACAATGGGCACTTTCCCCTTGAGCACTATCACCGTGAGCACTGTCATCGTGGGCATTGTCACCATGTGCACTGTCCCCATGAGCACTGTCACCATGAGCACTATCACCATGGGTACTGTCACCATGGGAACGGTCACCATGGGCAATGTCAACATGAGCACTATCACCATGCGAACTGTCACCATGAGCACTATCACTAAGGGCACTGTCACCATGAGCACTGTCACCATGAGCACTGTCACAGTGGGAACCTTCACCATGAGCACTCTCACCATGGGTACTGTCACCATCGGCAATTTCAACATGGGCACTGTCACCATGCGAACTGTCACCATGTACACTATCATCATGGGCAGTGCCACCATGAGGAATTTCAACATGGGAACACCAACCCTGTACACCGCCAGCATGAGCACAGTCACCATGGGCATTATCACCATGAGCACTGTCACCGTGGGAACTTTCAACATGGGCACTATCAGCATGTGAACTGTCACCATGGGCAGTGTCACCATGAGCACTATCACCAAAGGCACTGTCAACGTGAGCACTATCACCATGAGCACTATTACCATGGGCAGTGTCACCGTGAGCAATATCACCATGGGCAGTGTCACCATGGGCACTATCACCATGAGCACTATCACCAAGGGAACTGTCACCGTGAGCACTATCATCGTGAGCACTCTCACCCTGAACACTGTCACCATGAGCACTGTCACCATGAGCACTGTCACAGTGGGAACCTTCACCATGAGCACTCTCACCATGGGTACTGTCACCATCGGCAATTTCAACATGGGCACTGTCACCATGCGAACTGTCACCATGAGCACTATCACCATGAGCACTATCACCAAGGGCACTGTCACCGTGAGCACTGTCACATTGAGCACTGTCACAGTGGGCACTGTCACTATGAGCACTATCACAATGGGCACTGTCACCATAGGCACTGTCACCATGGACACTGTCACCATGAGCACTATCATTATGGGCAGTGCTACCATGAGGAATTTCACCATCGGAACTCCAACCAGGTACACCGCAAGCATGAGCACAGTGACCATGGGCAGTGCCACCATGAGCACTGTCACCATGGGCACTTTCAACATGGGCTCTGTCACCATGTGAACTGTCACCATGAGCACTATCACCATGAGCACTGTCTCCATGAGCATAGTCACCGTGGGCACTGTCGCCATGAGCACTGTCACCATGGGCACAGTTACCATGGGAACTGTCACCATGAGCACTATCACCATGAGCACTATCACCATGGGTAGTGTCACCGTGAGCAAAATCACCATGGGCACTGTCACTGTGAGCACTATTAACATGGGTATTATCACCAAGGGCACTGTCACCGTGAGCACTGTCACCATGAGCACTGTCACCGTGGGCACTGTCACCATGAGCACTGTCATCATGGGCACTGTCACCATGGACACTGTCACCATGAACACTATCACCATGGGCAGTGCCACCATAAGGAATTTCACCATGGGAACTCCAACCATGTACACTGCCAGCATGAGCACAGTCACCATGGGCAATGTCACCATGAGCACTGCCATCATGGGGACTTTCAACATGGGCACTGTCACCATACGAACTATCACCATGAGCACTGTCACCATGGGCACTGCCACCATGGGCACATTCAAAATGGGCACTGTCACCATGTGAACTGTCACCGTGAGCACTATTAACATGGGTACTATCACCAAGGGCACTTTTACCGTGAGCAGTGTCACAATGAGCACTGTCACCGTGGGCACTGTCACCATGAGCACTGTCATCATGGGCAATGTCACCATAGGAACTGTCACCATGAGCACTTTCACTGTGGGCACTATCACCGTGAACACTATCACAATGGGCTCTGTCACCATAGGCACTGTCACCATGGACACTGTCACCATGAGCACTACCATTATGGGCAGTGCTACCATGAGCAATTTCACCATCGGAACTCCAACCATGTACACCGCCAGCATGAGCACAGTCAACATGGGCAGTGTCACCATGAGCACTTTCACCATGGGCACTTTCAACATGGGCCCTATCACCATGCGAACTGTCACCATGAGCACTATCATCATGAGCACTGTCACCATGAGCACTATCACCGTGAGCACTGTCACCATGAGCATAGTCACCATGGGCACTGTCACAATGAGCACTATGACCGTGTGCACTATCACCATAGGCAGTGTCACCGTGAGCAATATCACCATGGGCACTCTCACCGTGACCACTATGACCATGGGTACTATCACCAAGGGAACTGTCACCATGAGCACTGTCACCGTGGGCACTGTCACCATGGGAACTGTCACCATGAGCACTGTCATCATGGGCACTGTCACCATCGAACTGTCACCATTAGAACTGTCACTGAGGGCACTATCACCATGATAACTATCACAATGGACACTGTCACCATAGGCACTGTCACCATGGACACTGTCACCATGAACACTATCATCATGGGCAGTGCCACCATGAGGAATTTCACCATGGGAACTCCAACCATGTACACCGCCAGCTTTAGCACAGTCACCATGGGTTGTGTGACCATGAGCATTGTAACCATGGGCACTGTCACCATGCGAACTCTCACCATGAGCACTGTCACCGTGGGCAATGTCACCATGAGCACTTTCACCATGGGAACTGTCACCATGAACACTATCACCGTGAGCACTATAACCATGGGCAGTGTCACCATGAGCAATATTACCATTAACATTATCACCGTGAGCACTGTCACTGTGGGCACTGTCACCGTGTGCACTGTCAACATGAGCACTGTCACCATGGGAAATATCACCTTGGGCACTGTCACCATGGGCAGTGTCACCATTAGCATTGTTACCATGGGCACTCTCACGATGTACACTGTCACCATGAGCACCATTATCATGGGTAGTGCCACCATGAGGAATTTCACCATGGGAACTCCAACCTTCTACACCGCCAGCATGAGCACAGTCACTATGGGCAGTGTCACCATGAGAACTGTTACCATGGGCAATTTCAACATGGCCACTGTCACCATGTGCACTGTCACCATGGACACTGTCATCCTGAGTTCTGTTACCATGGGCAGTGTCACCATGAGCACTGTCACCATGACCACTTTCATCATGGGCACTATCATCATGGGCAGTGCTACCATGAAGAATTTCACCATCGGAATTCCAACCAGGTACACAGCCAGCATGAGCACATTCACCATGGGCATTATCACCATGAGCACTGTCACCATGGGCACTTTCAACATGGGCCCTGTCAGCATGCGAACTGTCACCATGAGCACTATCACCGTGAGCACGGTCTCCATGAGCATAATCACCATGGGCACTGTCACCATGAGCACTGTCACCATGGGCACTGTAACCTTGGGAACCGTCACCATGAGCACTATCACCATGGGCAGTGTCACCGTGAGCAATATCACCATGGGCACTGTCACCGTGAGCACTATTAACAAGGATACTATCACCAAGGTCACTGTCACCGTGAGCACTGTCACCGTGAGCACTGTGACCATGAGCACTGTCACCGTGGGCACTGTCACCATGAGCACTGTCATCATGGGAACTGTCACCATGGGGACTGTCACCATTAGCACTGTCACTGTGGGCACTATCACCGTGAGCACAATCACAATGGGCACTGTCACCATACGCACTGTCACCATGGACAATGTCACCATGAACACTATCATCATGGGCAGTGCCACCATAAGGAATTTCACCATGGGAACTCCAACCATGTACACTCCCAGCATGAGCACAGTCACCATGGGCAGTGTCACCATGAGCACTGCCACCATGGGCACTTTCGACATGGGCACTGTCACCATGCGAACTATCACCATGAGCAATTTCACCATGAGCAGTATTACCATGTGCACTATCACCAAGGGCACTGTCAATGTGAGCACTGTCACCGTGAGGACTATCACCATGAGCACTGTCACCATGAGCATTTTCACCGTGGGCACTGTCACCAGTAGCACTGTCACCATGGGCACTGTAACCATGGGAACTGTCACCATGAGCACTATCAACGTGAGCACTATCACCATAGGAAGTGTCACCGTGAACAGTATCACCATGGGTACTGTCACCATGAGCACTATTACCATGGGCACTATCACCATGGGCATTGTCACTGTGAGCACTGCCACCATGAGCACTGTCACTGTGGGCACTGTCAACATGAGCACTGTCACCATGGGAACTGTCACCATGAGCACTGTCATCATTAGCACTATCATCATGGGCACTGTCAAAGTGAGCACTATTACCATGGGTACTACCACCTAGGGTACTGTCACTGTGAGCACTGTCACCATGAGCACTGTCACCGTGGGCAGTGTCAACATGAGCACTGTAACCATGGGCACTGTCACCATGGGAAATGTCACCATGCGCACTGTCACCATAGGCACTGTCACCATGGACACTGTCACCATGAACACTATCATCATGGGCACTGCCAGCATAAGGAATTTCACCATGGGAACTCCAACCATGTACACCGCCAGCATGAGCACAGTCACCATGAGCAGTGTCACCATGAGCACTGCCATCATGGGGACTTTCAACATGGGCACTGTCACCATGCGAACTATCACCACCAGCACTATCACCATGAGCAGTATTACCATGAACACTATCACCAAGGACACTGTCAACGTGAGCACTATCACCGTGAGCACTATAACCATGAGCACTGTCACCGTGAGCAGTGTCACCGTGGGCACTGTTACCGTGAGCACTGTCAACATGAGCACTGTCACCATGGGAAATGTCACCATTTGCACTGTCACCGAGGGCACTGTCACCATGAGCACTGTCACCATGAGCACTATCACCATGGGAACTGTCACCATGGGAACGGTCACCATGGGCACACTCAAGATGAGCACTGTCACCATGGGAACTCTCACCATGAGCACTGTCACCATGGGAAATGTCACCATGGGCACTGTCACCATGAGCACTATCATCATGGGCAGTGCCACCATGAGGAATTTCACCATGAGAACTCCAACCATGTACACTGCCAGCTTTAGCACTGTCAACATGGGCTGTGTCACCATGAGCACTGTCACCATGGGCACTGTTACCATGCAAACTTTTACCATGAGCACTGTCACCATGGGCAATGTCACCATGAGCACTGTCACCGTGTGCACTGTCATCATGGGAACTGTCATCATGAGCACTATCACCGTGAGGACAATAACCATGGGCAGTGTCACCGTGAGCAATATCACCATGAACACTGTCACCATGAGCACTGTCATCATCGGCACTGTCACCATGGGAACTGTCACTATTACAACTGTCACTGTGGGCACTATCACCGTGAGCACTAGCACAATGGGCACTGTCACCATAGGCACTGTCTCCATGGACACTGTCACCATGAACACTATCATCATGGGCAGTGCCAACATGAGGAATTTCAGATTGGGAACTCCAACCATGTACATCGGCAGCTTTAGAACAGTCACCATGGGCTGTGTCACCATGAGCACTGTCACCATGGGCACTGTCACCATGCGAACTGTCACCATGAGCACTGTCACCATGGGAACTGTCACCATGAGCACTATCACCGTGAGGACTATAACCATGGGCACTGTCACAGTGAGCAATATCACCATGAACACTGTAACCATGGGAAATGTCACCTTGGGCACTGTCACCTTGTGCACTGTCAACATGAGCACTGTCACCATGGGAAATGTCACCATGGGCACTGTCACCATGGGCAGTGTCATCATGAGCACTGTCACCAAGTGTACTCTCACGATGGACACTGTCACCATGAGCACTATCATCATGGGCAGTGCCACCATGAGGAATTTCACCATGGGAACTCCAACCATGTACACCGCCAGCATGAGCACAGTCACCATGGGCAGTGTCACCATGAGCAATGTCACCATGGGCACTTTCGACATGGGCAATGTCACCATGGACACTGTCATCATGAGCTCTGTTACCATGGGAAATGTCACCATGTGCACTGTCATCTTGGGAACTGCCACCATGGACACTGCCCCCATGAGCACTGTAACCAATGTCACTGCCACAGTGAGCACTGTCACCGTGAACTCTGTCACCATGGGAACTTTCACCATGTGCACTGTCAATATGGGAACTCTCACCATGAGCACTGTCACCATGGGAAATGTCACTATGGGCAGTGTCTCCATGGGCACTGTCACCATGGGCAGTGTCACCATGAGCAGTATTACCATGAGAACTATCACCATGAGCACTATCACCATGAGCGCTATCACCAAGGGCAGTGTCACAGTGAGCAATATCAACATGGGCAACGTCACCGTGAGCACTATTACAATGGGCACTATCGCCATGAGAACTATCACCGTGATCACTGTCACCGTGGGGATTGTCACCATGTACACTGTCACCATGAGCACTGTCACCATGAGCACTATCATCATGGGCATTGCCACCATAAGAAATTTCCCCATGGGAACTCCAACCATGTACACCGCCAGCATGATCACAGTCACCATGGGCAGTGTCACCATGAGCACTCTCAACATGAGCACTATCACCATGAAGACTATCACCGTGGGCATTGTCACCGTGACCACTATCACCATGGGCAGTGTCACCGTGAGCAATATCACTATGGGCACTTTCATGTGAGCACTATTACCATGGGTACTATCAGCAAGGGCACTCTCACTGTGAGCACTGTCACTATGAGCACTGTCACCGTGGGCACTGTCCCCATGAGCACTGTCATCATGGGCACTGTCAGCATGCGAACTGCCACCATGAGCACTATCACCGTGGGCACTGTCACCATGAGAACTGTCACCATGGGCACTGTATCCATGGGAACTGTCACCCTGGGCACTATCACGGTGAGCACTATCACCATGGGAACTGTCACCATGGGAACGGTCACCATGGGCACTATCAAGGTGAGAACTGTCACCATGGGTACTCTCACCATGAGCACTGTCGCCGTGGGCACTGTCAACATGAGCACTGTCACCATGGACACTATCACCATGGGCACTGTCACCATGGGCACTGTCACCATTGGCACTGTCAACATCAACACTGTCACCATGGGAACTCTCACCATGAGCACTGTCACATTGGGAAATGTCACCATGGGCACAGTCACCATGGGAAATGTCACCATGGGCACTGTCACCATGGGCACTGTCACTATGGACACTGTCCCAGTGAGCGCTATCATCATGGGCAGTGCCACCATGAGGAATTTCACCATGAGAATTCCAACCATGTACACCGCCAGCTTTAGCGCAGTCACCATGGGCTGTGTCACCATGAGCACTGTCACCATGGGCAATGTCAACATGCGAACTGTCACCATGAGCACTGTCACCGTGGGCAATGTCACCATGAGCACTATCATCATGGGCATTGCCACCATAAGGAATTTCACCATGGGAACTCCAACCATGTACACCACCAGCATGAGCACAGTCACCATGGGCAGTGCCAACATGAGCACTGTCACCATGGGCACTTTTAACATGGGCCCTGTTGCCATGCGAACTGTCACCATGAGCAGTATGTCTGTGAGCACTGTCACCATGAGCACAGTCACCGCGGGCACTGTCACCATGAGCACTGTCACCATGGGCACTGTAACCATGGGAACTGTCACCCTGAGCACTATCACCGTGAGCACTATCACCATGGGCAGTGTCACCGTGAGCAATATCACCATGGGCACTGTCACCGTGACCTCTATTACCATGGGTACTATCACCAAGGTTACTGTCACCGTGAGCACTGTCACCATGAGCAATGTCACCGTGGGAACTGTCACCATTAGAACTGTCACTGAGGGCACTATCACCGTGAGCACTATCACAATGGGCACTGTCACCATAGGCACTGTCACCATGGACATTGTCACGATGAACACTATCATCATGGGCAGTGCCACCATAAGGAATTTCACCATGAGAACTCCAAACATGTACACCGCCAGCAAGAGCACAGTCACCATGGGCAGTGTCACCATGAGCACTGCCTTCATGGAGACTTTCAACATGGGCACTGTCACCATGCGAACTATCACCATGAGCACTATCACCATGAGCACTATCACCAAGGTAACTGTCACCATGAGCACTATCACCATGAGCACTATCACCATGGGCACTGTAACCGTGAGCAATATTAACATGGGTACTATCACCAAAGGCACTGTCAAGGTGAGCACTGTCACCATGGACACTGTCACCATGGGCACACTCACCATGGTCACTGTCACCATGGGCACTGTCAACATGAGCACTGTCACCATGGGAAATGTCACTATGGGCAGTGTCACCATGGGCACTGTCACCATGGGCAGTGTCACCATGTGCACTATTACCATGAGCACTATCACCAAGGGCACTGTCACCGTGAGCACTTTCACCGTGAGCACTATCACAGTGGGAACTTTTACCATGAGCACTATCATCATGGGCACTGTCACCATAGGAACTGTCACAATGAGCACTGTCACTTTGGGCACTATCACCATGAGCACTATCACAATGGGCACTGTCACCATAGGCACTGTCACCATGGACACTTTCACCGTGAGCACTATCATCATGGGCAGTGCTACCATGAGGAATTTCATCATCGGAACTCCAACCATGTACACCGCCCGCATGAGCACAGTCACCATGGGCAGTGCCACCATGAGCAGTGTCACCATGGGCACTTTCAACATGGGCTCTGTCACCATGCGAACTGTCACCTTGAGCACTATCACCGTGAGCACTGTCACCATGAGCATAGTCACCGTGAGCACTGTCAGCATGAGCACTGTCACCATGGGCACTGTAACCATGGGAACTGTCACCATGAGCACTATCACCTTGAGCACTATCACCATGGGCGGTGTCACCATGAGCAATATCACCATGGGCAATGTCACCATGAGCACTTTTACCATGGGTACTATCACCAAGGGCACTGTCACCATGAGCACTGTCACCATGAGCACTGTCACCGTGGGCACTGTCACCATAAGCACTGTCATCATGGGCACTGTCACCATTGGAACTGTCACCATTAGAACTGTCCCTGTGGGCCCTATCACCGTCAGCACTATCACAATGGGAACTGTCACCATAGGCAATGTCACCATGGACACTGTCACCATGAGCACTATCATTATGGGCAGTGCCACCATGAGGAATTTCACCATGGGATCTCCAAGCAGGTACACAGCCAGCATGAGCATAGTCACCATGGGCAGTGACACCATGAGCAGTGTCACCATGGGCACTTTCAACATGGCCACTGTCACCATGGGCACTGTCTCCATAGACACTGTCATCATGAGCTCTCTTACCATGGGAAATGTCACCATGAGCACTGTCATCTTGGGAACTGCCACCTTGGACACTGCCACCATGAGCACTGTAACCATTGGCACTGCCACAGTGAGCGCTGTCACCATGGGAACTGTCACCGTGAGCACTATTACCATGAGTACTATCATCAAGGGCACTGTCACCGTGAGCACTGTCACTATGAGCATTGTCAGAATGGGCATTGTCACCATGAGCACTGTCATCATGGGCAGTGTCACCGTGAGCAATATCTCCATGGGCACTGTAACCATGGGAATGTCACCGTGAGCACTATCACCATGGGCAGCGTCACCGTGAGCAATATCACCATGGGCCATGTCAACGTGACCACTATTACCATGGGTACTATCACCAAGGGCACTGTCACCGTGAGCACTCTCACCATGAGAAATGTCACCGTGGGCACTGTCACCATGAGCACGGTCATCATGGGCACTGTCACCATGGAATTGTCACCATTAGAACTGTCACTGAGGGCACTATCACCGAGAGCACTATCACAATGGACACTGTCACCATAGGCACTGTCACCATGGACACTGTCACCATCAACACTATCATCATGGGCAGTGCCACCATGAGGAATTTCACCATGGGAACTCCAACCATGTACACCGCCAGCTTTAGCACAGTCACCATGGGTTGTGTGACCATGAGCACTGTAACCATGGGCACTGTCACCATGCGAACTCTCACCATGAGCACTGTCACCGTGGGCAATGTCACCATGAGCACTATCACCGTGGGCACTGTCACCTTGGGAACTGTCACCATGAGCACTATCACTGTGAGCACTATAACCATGGGCAGTGTCACCATGAGCAATATTTCCATTAACACTATCACCGTGAGCACTGTCACTGTCGGCACTGTCACCGTGTGCACTGTCAAAATGAGCACTGTCACCATGGGAATATCACCTTGGGCACTGTCACCATGGGCAGTTTCACCATGAGCATTGTTACCATGGGCACTCTCACGATGTACACTGTCACCATGAGCACTATTATCATGGGTAGTGCCACCATGAGGAATTTCACCATGGGAACTCCAACCTTGTTCAACGCCAGCATGAGCACAGTCACCATGGGCAGTGTCACCATAAACACTGTCACCATGGGCAATTTCAACATGGCCACTCTCACCATGGGCACTGTCACCATGGACACTGTCATCCTGAGTTCTGTTACCATGGGAAATGTCACCATGAGCACTGTCCTCTTGGGAACTGCCACCATGGACACTGTCACCATGAGCACTGTCACCATCGGAACTGTCACCATGTGCACTGTCACCATGGGAACTCTCACCATGAGCACTGTCACCATGGGAAATGTCACTTTGGGCAGTGTCACCATGGGCACTGTCACCATGGGCAGCGTAAACATGAGCAGTATTACCATGAGCACTATCACCATGAGCACTATCACCATGGGAAGTGTCACCATGAGCAACATCAACATGGGCACGGTCACCATGAGCACTATTAAAATTGGCACTATCACCATGGGCACTATCAACGTGAGCAGTGTAAGTGTGGGCATTCTCACCGTGTGCACTGTCACCAATAGCACTGTCACCATGAGCACTATCACTTTGGGAACTGTCACCATGGGAACGGTCACAATGGGCAATGTCAACATTAGCACTGTCACCATGGCAATTCTCACAATGAGCACTGTCACCATGGGCACTGTCACCATGGGCACAGTCACCATGGGTACTGTCACCATGGGCACTTTCAAAGTGGGCACTGTCACCATGCGAACTGTCACCATGAGCACTGTCATCATGAACTCTGTTACCATGGGAAATATCGCCATGAGCACTGTCATCTTGGAAACCGCCACCATGGACACTGCCACCATGAACAATGTTACCATTGGCACTGCCACAGTGAGCACGGTCACCGTGAGCACTGTCACCATGGGAACTGTCACCATGTGCCCTGTCACCATGGGAACTCTCACCATGAGCACTGTCACCATAAGAAATGTCACTATCGGGAGTGTCACCATGGGCACTGTCACCATGGGCAGTGTCACCATGAGCACTATTACCATGAACACTATCACCATGAGCACTATCACCAAGGCCAGTGTCACCCTGAGCGCTATCACCGTGAGCACTATCACCATGGGCAGTGTCACCATGAGCAATATCAACATGGGCACTGTCACGGTGAGCACTATTACAATGGTCACTATCGCCATGAGCACTATCACCGTGAGCATTGTCACTGTGGGCATTGTCACCGTGTGCACGGTCACCATGAGCACTGTCACCATGAGCACTATCACCATGGGAACTCTCACCATCGGAAGGGTCACCATGGGCAATGTCAACCTGAGCACTCTCAACATGAGAACTCTCACCATGAGCACTGTCACCATGGGAAATGTCACCATGGACACTGTCACCATGAACACTATCATCATGGGTAGTGCCACCATAAGGAATTTCACCATGGGAACTCCAACCATGTACAACGCCAGCATGAGCACATTCACCATGGGCAGTGTCACAATGAGCACTGCCACCATGGGCACTTTCATCATGGGCACTGTCACCATGCGAACCGTCACCGTGAGCACTATTACCATGAGCACTATCACCAAGGGCACTGTCAGCGTGAGCACTATCACCGTGAGCACTATCACCGTGAGCACTGTCACCATGAGAAATTTCACAGTGGGCACTGTCACGATGAGCACTGTCACCAAGGGCATTGTCAACATAAGCATTGTCATCATGGGAACTCTCACCATGAGCACTATCACCATGGGAAATGTCACCATGGGCACTGTCACCATAGGTATTGTCACCATGGACACTCTCACCATGAGCACTATCATCATGGGCATTGCCACCATAAGGAATTTCACCATGGGAACTCCAACCATGTACACCGCCAGCATGAGCACATTCACCATGGGCCGTGTCACCATGAGCACTATCACCATGAGCACTGTCACCATGGGCACTATCACCATGGGAACTGTCACCACCGGAACGGTCACCATGGACACTGTTAAGGTTAGCACTGTCACCATGGAAACTCTCACCATGAGCATTGTCACCGTGGGCACTGTCAACATGAGCACTGTCACCTTGGACACCGTCACCATGGGCACTGTCACCATGGGCACTGTCACCATGGACACTGTCACCATGGGCACTGTCACCATGGGCACTTTCAACATGGGCACTCTCACCATAGGCACTGTCACCGTGGACACTGTCACCATGGGCACTTTCACCATGAGCACTATCATCATGGGCAGTGCCACCATAAGGAATTTCACCATTGTAACACCAACCATGTACACCGCCAGCATGAGCACAGTCAACATGGGGACTGTCAACATGAGCACTGTCACCATGTGAAATGTCTCCATGAACACTATCACCATGAGCACTATCACCAAGGGCACTGTCACCATGAGCACTATCACCGTGAACACTATCACCATGAGCACTGTCACCATGAGCACTATCACCATGGGCAGTGTCACTGTGAACACTATTACCATGGATACTATCACGAAGGGCACTGTCACCGTGACCACTATCACAATGGGCACTCTCACTATAGGCACTGTCACCATCAACACTATCATCATGGGCAGTGCCACCATGAGGAATTTCACCATGGGAACTCCAACCATGTACATCGGCAGCTTTAGCACAGTCACCATGGGCTGTGTCACCATGTGCACTGTCACCATGGGCAGTGTCACCAAGCGAACTGTCACCATGAGCACTGTCACCGTGGGCAATGTCACCATGAGCACAGTCACTGCGGGCACTGTCACCATGGGAACTGTCACCATGAGCACTATCACCGTGAGGACTATAACCATGGGCACTGTGACCGTGAGCAATATCACCATGAACACTGTCACCATGGGAAATGTCACCGTGGGCAATGTCACCGTGTGCACTGTCAACATGAGCACTGTCACCATGGGAAATGTCACCATGGGCACTGTCACCATGGGCAGGGTCATCATGAGCACTGTCACCATGGGCACTCTCATGATGGACACTGTCACCATGAGCACTATCATCATGGGCAGGGCAACCATGAGGAATTTCACCATGGGAACTCCAGCCATGTATACCGCCAGCTTGAGCACTGTCACCATGGGCACTTTCAACATGGCCACTGTCACCATGTACACTGTCACCATGGACACTGTCATCATGAGCTCTGTTTCCATGGGAAATGTCACCATGAGCACTGTCATCTTGGGAACTGCCACCATGGACACTGCCACCATGAGCACTGTAACCATTGGCTCTGCCACAGTGAGCATTGTCACCGTGAGCACTGTCACCATGGGAACTCTCACCATGAGCACTGTCACCATGGGAAATGTCATTATGGGCAGTGTCACCATGGGCACTGTCACCGTGAGCACTGTCTCCATGAGCACTATTACCATGAACACTATCACCATGAGCACTATCACCAAGGGCATTGTCACCATGAGCACTATCACCGTGAGCACTATCACCATGGGCAGTGTTACCTTGAGCAATATCAGCATGGGCACTGTCACGGTGAGCACTATTACAATGGGCACTTTCCCCTTGAGCACTATCACCGTGAGCACTGTCATCGTGGGCATTGTCACCATGTGCACTGTCCCCATGAGCACTGTCACCATGAGCACTATCACCATGGGTACTGTCACCATGGGAACGGTCACCATGGGCAATGTCAACATGAGCACTATCACCATGCGAACTGTCACCATGAGCACTATCACTAAGGGCACTGTCACCATGAGCACTGTCACCATGAGCACTGTCACAGTGGGAACCTTCACCATGAGCACTCTCACCATGGGTACTGTCACCATCGGCAATTTCAACATGGGCACTGTCACCATGCGAACTGTCACCATGTACACTATCATCATGGGCAGTGCCACCATGAGGAATTTCAACATGGGAACACCAACCCTGTACACCGCCAGCATGAGCACAGTCACCATGGGCATTATCACCATGAGCACTGTCACCGTGGGAACTTTCAACATGGGCACTATCAGCATGTGAACTGTCACCATGGGCAGTGTCACCATGAGCACTATCACCAAAGGCACTGTCAACGTGAGCACTATCACCATGAGCACTATTACCATGGGCAGTGTCACCGTGAGCAATATCACCATGGGCAGTGTCACCATGGGCACTATCACCATGAGCACTATCACCAAGGGAACTGTCACCGTGAGCACTATCATCGTGAGCACTCTCACCCTGAACACTGTCACCATGAGCACTGTCACCATGAGCACTGTCACAGTGGGAACCTTCACCATGAGCACTCTCACCATGGGTACTGTCACCATCGGCAATTTCAACATGGGCACTGTCACCATGCGAACTGTCACCATGAGCACTATCACCATGAGCACTATCACCAAGGGCACTGTCACCGTGAGCACTGTCACATTGAGCACTGTCACAGTGGGCACTGTCACTATGAGCACTATCACAATGGGCACTGTCACCATAGGCACTGTCACCATGGACACTGTCACCATGAGCACTATCATTATGGGCAGTGCTACCATGAGGAATTTCACCATCGGAACTCCAACCAGGTACACCGCAAGCATGAGCACAGTGACCATGGGCAGTGCCACCATGAGCACTGTCACCATGGGCACTTTCAACATGGGCTCTGTCACCATGTGAACTGTCACCATGAGCACTATCACCATGAGCACTGTCTCCATGAGCATAGTCACCGTGGGCACTGTCGCCATGAGCACTGTCACCATGGGCACAGTTACCATGGGAACTGTCACCATGAGCACTATCACCATGAGCACTATCACCATGGGTAGTGTCACCGTGAGCAAAATCACCATGGGCACTGTCACTGTGAGCACTATTAACATGGGTATTATCACCAAGGGCACTGTCACCGTGAGCACTGTCACCATGAGCACTGTCACCGTGGGCACTGTCACCATGAGCACTGTCATCATGGGCACTGTCACCATGGACACTGTCACCATGAACACTATCACCATGGGCAGTGCCACCATAAGGAATTTCACCATGGGAACTCCAACCATGTACACTGCCAGCATGAGCACAGTCACCATGGGCAATGTCACCATGAGCACTGCCATCATGGGGACTTTCAACATGGGCACTGTCACCATACGAACTATCACCATGAGCACTATCACCATGAGCAGTATTACCATGAACACTATCACCAAGGGCATTGTCAATGTGAGCACTATCACCGTGAGCAATATCACCATGAGCACTGTCACCATGAGCATTGTCACCGTGGGCAATGTCACCATGGGCACTGCAACCATGGGAACTGTCTTCATGAGCACTGTCACCGTGAGCACTATCACCATGGGTAGTGTCACCATGAACAATATCAACATGGATGCTGTCACCGTGAGCACTATTACTATGGGCACTATCACCATGGGCACTGTAACTGTGAGCACTGTAACCATGAGCACTGTCACCGTGGGCGCTGTCAACATGAGCACTGTCTCCATGGGCATTGTCAACATGAACATTGTCACCATGGGAACTCTCACCATGAGCACTGTCACCATGGGCAATTTCAACATGAGCACTGTCACCATGCACACTGTCACCATGGGCACTCTCACCATAGGCACTGTCACCATGGACACTGTCACCATGGGCACTGTCACCATGAGCACTGTCACCATGGGAACTGTCACCATGAGCACTGCCACCATGGGAAATGTCACTATGGGCAGTGTCACCATGGGCACTGTCACCATGGGCAGTGTCACCATGAGCACTATTACCATGAGCACCATCACCATGAGCACTATCTCCATGGGCACTGTCACATTGAGAACTATTACCATGGATACTATCACCAAAGGCACTGTCATCGTGAGCACTATCACCATGAGCACTGTCACTGTGGGCATTGCCACCATGAGCACTGTCATCATGGCCACTGTCACCATGCGAACTGCCACCCTGAGCACTCTCACAGTGGGCACTGTCACCATGAGCACTGTCACCATAGGCACTGTATCCATGGTAACTGTCACCATTGGCACTATCACGGTGAGCACTATCACCATGGGAACTGTCACCATGGGAAAGGTCACCATGCGCACTGTAACCATTGGCACTGCCACAGTGAGAACTGTCACAGTGAGCACTATCACCATGGGCACTGTCACCATGTGCACTGTCACCATGGGAACTCTCACCATGAGCACTGTCACCATGGGAAATGTCACTATGGGCAGTGTCACCATGTGCACTGTCACCATCGGTAGTGTCAACACGAGCACTATTACCATGAGCACTATCACCGTGAGCACTGTCACCGTGGGCCATGTCACCATGTGCACTGTCACCATGAGCAATATCACCATGGGAACTGTCACCATGGGCACTGTCAACGTGAGCACTGTCAGCATGGAAACTCTCACCAGGAGCACTGTCTCCATCGGAAATGTCACCATGGACACTGTTCACCATGGGAAGTGTCACCATGAGCACTGTCACCATGGGGACTGTCACTATGGACACTGTCTCCATCGGCACTCTCACCATGGGCACTGTCACTGTGGAAAATGTCACCATGGGCACTGTAACCATCTACACGGTCCCGAGGAGCACTATCACCATGGAAACTGTATCCATCAGCATTGTCCCCATGGGCACTGTCAACATGAGCACTGTCATCCATCAGCACTGTCGCCATGGGACCTCTCACTATGAGGACTGTCACAATTGGAAATGTCACTATGGGTATTGTCACCAAGGGCACTGTCACCATGGGCACTGTCAACATGAGCACTGTCACCATGGGCACTGTCACCATGGGCACTATCACTAAAGGCACTGTCAACGTGAGCACTATCACCATGAGCACTATTACCATGGGCAGTGTCACCGTGAGCAATATCACCATGGGCAGTGTCACCATGGGCACTATCACCATGAGCACTATCACCAAGGGAACTGTCACCGTGAGCACTATCATCGTGAGCACTCTCACCCTGAGCACTGTCACCATGAGCACTGTCACCATGAGCACTGTCACAGTGGGAACCTTCACCATGAGCACTCTCACCATGGGTACTGTCACCATGAGCACTATCACCGTGAGCACGATCACCATGTGTAGTGTCACCATGAGCAATATCACCATGGGCACTGTCAACATGAGCACTATTACCATGGGCAATATCACCATGAGCACTATCACCGTGAGCACTGTCACCGTGGGCACTGTCACCGTGTGCACTGTCCCCATGAGCACTGTCACCATGAGCACTATCACCATGAGAACTGTCACCATGGGAATGGTCACCATGGGCACTCTCAACATGAGCACTGTCACCATGGGAACTCTCACCATGAGCACTGTCACCATGGCCAGTGTCACCATGGCCACTCTCACCATAAGCATTGTCTCCAAGGGAAATGTCACCATGGGCACTCTCAGCATGTGCACTGTCACAATGCGCACTGTCATCATGGGCACTGCCACCATGAGAACTTTCACCATGGGAATTCCCACCATGGATATGGCCACCTTGAGCACTGTCACCATGAGCACGGTCACCATGGGCACTGTCACCATGGGCACTCTCACCATGGGCACTGTTGACCATGGACACTGTCACCATGGGCACTGTGAACATGAGCACTGTCACCATGGGAACTCTCACCATGAGCACTGTCACCATGGGCACTGCCACCATGGGCACATTCAAAATGGGCACTGTCACCATGTGAACTGTCACCGTGAGCACTATTAACATGGGTACTATCACCAAGGGCACTTTTACCGTGAGCAGTGTCACAATGAGCACTGTCACCGTGGGCACTGTCACCATGAGCACTGTCATCATGGGCAGTGTCACCATAGGAACTGTCACCATGAGCACTGTCACTGTGGGCACTATCACCGTGAACACTATCACAATGGGCTCTGTCACCATAGGCACTGTCACCATGGACACTGTCACCATGAGCACTATCATTATGGGCAGTGCTACCATGAGCAATTTCACCATCGGAACTCCAACCATGTACACCGCCAGCATGAGCACAGTCAACATGGGCAGTGTCACCATGAGCACTTTCACCATGGGCACTTTCAACATGGGCCCTATCACCATGCGAACTGTCACCATGAGCACTATCATCATGAGCACTGTCACCATGAGCACTATCACCGTGAGCACTGTCACCATGAGCATAGTCACCATGGGCACTGTCACAATGAGCACTATGACCGTGTGCACTATCACCATAGGCAGTGTCACCGTGAGCAATATCACCATGGGCACTCTCACCGTGACCACTATGACCATGGGTACTATCACCAAGGGAACTGTCACCATGAGCACTGTCACCATGAGCAATGTCACCGTGGGCACTGTCACCATGAGCACTGTCATCATGGGCACTGTCACCATCGAACTGTCACCATTAGAACTGTCACTGAGGGCACTATCACCATGATAACTATCACAATGGACACTGTCACCATAGGCACTGTCACCATGGACACTGTCACCATGAACACTATCATCATGGGCAGTGCCACCATGAGGAATTTCACCATGGGAACTCCAACCATGTACACCGCCAGCTTTAGCACAGTCACCATGGGTTGTGTGACCATGAGCATTGTAACCATGGGCACTGTCACCATGCGAACTCTCACCATGAGCACTGTCACCGTGGGCAATGTCACCATGAGCACTTTCACCATGGGAACTGTCACCATGAACACTATCACCGTGAGCACTATAACCATGGGCAGTGTCACCATGAGCAATATTACCATTAACATTATCACCGTGAGCACTGTCACTGTGGGCACTGTCACCGTGTGCACTGTCAACATGAGCACTGTCACCATGGGAAATATCACCTTGGGCACTGTCACCATGGGCAGTGTCACCATTAGCATTGTTACCATGGGCACTCTCACGATGTACACTGTCACCATGAGCACCATTATCATGGGTAGTGCCACCATGAGGAATTTCACCATGGGAACTCCAACCTTCTACACCGCCAGCATGAGCACAGTCACTATGGGCAGTGTCACCATGAGAACTGTTACCATGGGCAATTTCAACATGGCCACTGTCACCATGTGCACTGTCACCATGGACACTGTCATCCTGAGTTCTGTTACCATGGGCAGTGTCACCATGAGCACTGTCACCATGACCACTTTCATCATGGGCACTATCATCATGGGCAGTGCTACCATGAAGAATTTCACCATCGGAATTCCAACCAGGTACACAGCCAGCATGAGCACATTCACCATGGGCATTATCACCATGAGCACTGTCACCATGGGCACTTTCAACATGGGCCCTGTCAGCATGCGAACTGTCACCATGAGCACTATCACCGTGAGCACGGTCTCCATGAGCATAATCACCATGGGCACTGTCACCATGAGCACTGTCACCATGGGCACTGTAACCTTGGGAACCGTCACCATGAGCACTATCACCATGGGCAGTGTCACCGTGAGCAATATCACCATGGGCACTGTCACCGTGAGCACTATTAACAAGGATACTATCACCAAGGTCACTGTCACCGTGAGCACTGTCACCGTGAGCACTGTGACCATGAGCACTGTCACCGTGGGCACTGTCACCATGAGCACTGTCATCATGGGAACTGTCACCATGGGGACTGTCACCATTAGCACTGTCACTGTGGGCACTATCACCGTGAGCACAATCACAATGGGCACTGTCACCATGGACAATGTCACCATGAACACTATCATCATGGGCAGTGCCACCATAAGGAATTTCACCATGGGAACTCCAACCATGTACACTCCCAGCATGAGCACAGTCACCATGGGCAGTGTCACCATGAGCACTGCCACCATGGGCACTTTCGACATGGGCACTGTCACCATGCGAACTATCACCATGAGCAATTTCACCATGAGCAGTATTACCATGTGCACTATCACCAAGGGCACTGTCAATGTGAGCACTGTCACCGTGAGGACTATCACCATGAGCACTGTCACCATGAGCATTTTCACCGTGGGCACTGTCACCAGTAGCACTGTCACCATGGGCACTGTAACCATGGGAACTGTCACCATGAGCACTATCAACGTGAGCACTATCACCATAGGAAGTGTCACCGTGAACAGTATCACCATGGGTACTGTCACCATGAGCACTATTACCATGGGCACTATCACCATGGGCATTGTCACTGTGAGCACTGCCACCATGAGCACTGTCACTGTGGGCACTGTCAACATGAGCACTGTCACCATGGGAACTGTCACCATGAGCACTGTCATCATTAGCACTATCATCATGGGCACTGTCAAAGTGAGCACTATTACCATGGGTACTACCACCTAGGGTACTGTCACTGTGAGCACTGTCACCATGAGCACTGTCACCGTGGGCAGTGTCAACATGAGCACTGTAACCATGGGCACTGTCACCATGGGAAATGTCACCATGCGCACTGTCACCATAGGCACTGTCACCATGGACACTGTCACCATGAACACTATCATCATGGGCACTGCCAGCATAAGGAATTTCACCATGGGAACTCCAACCATGTACACCGCCAGCATGAGCACAGTCACCATGAGCAGTGTCACCATGAGCACTGCCATCATGGGGACTTTCAACATGGGCACTGTCACCATGCGAACTATCACCACCAGCACTATCACCATGAGCAGTATTACCATGAACACTATCACCAAGGACACTGTCAACGTGAGCACTATCACCGTGAGCACTATAACCATGAGCACTGTCACCGTGAGCAGTGTCACCGTGGGCACTGTTACCGTGTGCACTGTCAACATGAGCACTGTCACCATGGGAAATGTCACCATTTGCACTGTCACCGAGGGCACTGTCACCATGAGCACTATCACCATGGGAACTGTCACCATGGGAACGGTCACCATGGGCACACTCAAGATGAGCACTGTCACCATGGGAACTCTCACCATGAGCACTGTCACCATGGGAAATGTCACCATGGGCACTGTCACCATGAGCACTATCATCATGGGCAGTGCCACCATGAGGAATTTCACCATGAGAACTCCAACCATGTACACTGCCAGCTTTAGCACTGTCAACATGGGCTGTGTCACCATGAGCACTGTCACCATGGGCACTGTTACCATGCAAACTTTTACCATGAGCACTGTCACCATGGGCAATGTCACCATGAGCACTGTCACCGTGTGCACTGTCATCATGGGAACTGTCATCATGAGCACTATCACCGTGAGGACAATAACCATGGGCAGTGTCACCGTGAGCAATATCACCATGAACACTGTCACCATGAGCACTGTCATCATCGACACTGTCACCATGGGGACTGTCACTATTACAACTGTCACTGGGGGCACTATCACCGTGAGCACTATCACAATGGGCACTGTCACCATAGGCACTGTCTCCATGGACACTGTCACCATGAACACTATCATCATGGGCAGTGCCAACATGAGGAATTTCAGCTTGGGAACTCCAACCATGTACATCGGCAGCTTTAGAACAGTCACCATGGGCTGTGTCACCATGAGCACTGTCACCATGGGGACTGTCACCATGCGAACTGTCACCATGAACACTGTCACCATGGGAACTGTCACCATGAGCACTATCACCGTGAGGACTATAACCATGGGCACTGTCACAGTGAGCAATATCACCATGAACACTGTAACCATGGGAAATGTCACCTTGGGCACTGTCACCTTGTGCACTGTCAACATGAGCACTGTCACCATGGGAATTGTCACCATGGGCACTGTCACCATGGGCAGTGTCATCATGAGCACTGTCACCAAGTGCACTCTCACGATGGACACTGTCACCATGAGCACTATCATCATGGGCAGTGCCACCATGAGGAATTTCACCATGGGAACTCCAACCATGTACACCGCCAGCATGAGCACAGTCACCATGGGCAGTGTCACCATGAGCAATGTCACCATGGGCACTTTCGACATGGGCAATGTCACCATGGACACTGTCATCATGAGCTCTGTTACCATGGGAAATGTCACCATGAGCACTGTCATCTTGGGAACTGCCACCATGGACACTGCCCCCATGAGCACTGTAACCAATGTCACTGCCACAGTGAGCACTGTCACCGTGAACACTGTCACCATGGGAACTTTCACCATGTGCACTGTCAATATGGGAACTCTCACCATGAGCACTGTCACCATGGGAAATGTCACTATGGGCAGTGTCTCCATGGGCACTGTCACCATGGGCAGTGTCACCATGAGCAGTATTACCATGAGCGCTATCACCAAGGGCAGTGTCACTGTGAGCAATATCAACATGGGCAACGTCACCGTGAGCACTATTACAATGGGCACTATCGCCATGAGAACTATCACCGTGATCACTGTCACCGTGGGGATTGTCACCATGTACACTGTCACCATGAGCACTGTCACCATGAGCACTATCATCATGGGCATTGCCACCATAAGAAATTTCCCCATGGGAACTCCAACCATGTACACCGCCAGCATGATCACAGTCACCATGGGCAGTGTCACCATGAGCACTCTCAACATGAGCACTATCACCATGAACACTATCACCGTGGGCATTGTCACCGTGACCACTATCACCATGGGCAGTGTCACTGTGAGCAATATCACTATGGGCACTTTCATGTGAGCACTATTACCATGGGTAATATCAGCAAGGGCACTCTCACTGTGAGCACTGTCACTATGAGCACTGTCATCATGAACTCTGTTACCATGGGAAATATCGCCATGAGCACTGTCATCTTGGAAACCGCCACCATGGACACTGCCACCATGAACAATGTTACCATTGGCACTGCCACAGTGAGCACGGTCACCGTGAGCACTGTCACCATGGGAACTGTCACCATGTGCACTGTCACCATGGGAACTCTCACCATGAGCACTGTCACCATAAGAAATGTCACTATCGGGAGTGTCACCATGGGCACTGTCACCATGGGCAGTGTCACCATGAGCACTATTACCATGAACACTATCACCATGAGCACTATCACCAAGGCCAGTGTCACCCTGAGCGCTATCACCGTGAGCACTATCACCATGGGCAGTGTCACCATGAGCAATATCAACATGGGCACTGTCACGGTGAGCACTATTACAATGGTCACTATCGCCATGAGCACTATCACCGTGAGCATTGTCACTGTGGGCATTGTCACCGTGTGCACGGTCACCATGAGCACTGTCACCATGAGCACTATCACCATGGGAACTCTCACCATCGGAAGGGTCACCATGGGCAATGTCAACCTGAGCACTCTCAACATGAGAACTCTCACCATGAGCACTGTCACCATGGGAAATGTCACCATGGACACTGTCACCATGAACACTATCATCATGGGTAGTGCCACCATAAGGAATTTCACCATGGGAACTCCAACCATGTACAACGCCAGCATGAGCACATTCACCATGGGCAGTGTCACAATGAGCACTGCCACCATGGGCACTTTCATCATGGGCACTGTCACCATGCGAACCGTCACCGTGAGCACTATTACCATGAGCACTATCACCAAGGGCACTGTCAGCGTGAGCACTATCACCGTGAGCACTATCACCGTGAGCACTGTCACCATGAGAAATTTCACAGTGGGCACTGTCACGATGAGCACTGTCACCAAGGGCATTGTCAACATAAGCATTGTCATCATGGGAACTCTCACCATGAGCACTATCACCATGGGAAATGTCACCATGGGCACTGTCACCATAGGTATTGTCACCATGGACACTCTCACCATGAGCACTATCATCATGGGCATTGCCACCATAAGGAATTTCACCATGGGAACTCCAACCATGTACACCGCCAGCATGAGCACATTCACCATGGGCCGTGTCACCATGAGCACTATCACCATGAGCACTGTCACCATGGGCACTATCACCATGGGAACTGTCACCACCGGAACGGTCACCATGGACACTGTTAAGGTTAGCACTGTCACCATGGAAACTCTCACCATGAGCATTGTCACCGTGGGCACTGTCAACATGAGCACTGTCACCTTGGACACCGTCACCATGGGCACTGTCACCATGGGCACTGTCACCATGGACACTGTCACCATGGGCACTGTCACCATGGGCACTTTCAACATGGGCACTCTCACCATAGGCACTGTCACCGTGGACACTGTCACCATGGGCACTTTCACCATGAGCACTATCATCATGGGCAGTGCCACCATAAGGAATTTCACCATTGTAACACCAACCATGTACACCGCCAGCATGAGCACAGTCAACATGGGGACTGTCAACATGAGCACTGTCACCATGTGAAATGTCTCCATGAACACTATCACCATGAGCACTATCACCAAGGGCACTGTCACCATGAGCACTATCACCGTGAACACTATCACCATGAGCACTGTCACCATGAGCACTATCACCATGGGCAGTGTCACTGTGAACACTATTACCATGGATACTATCACGAAGGGCACTGTCACCGTGACCACTATCACAATGGGCACTCTCACTATAGGCACTGTCACCATCAACACTATCATCATGGGCAGTGCCACCATGAGGAATTTCACCATGGGAACTCCAACCATGTACATCGGCAGCTTTAGCACAGTCACCATGGGCTGTGTCACCATGTGCACTGTCACCATGGGCAGTGTCACCAAGCGAACTCTCACCATGAGCACTGTCACCATGGGAAATGTCATTATGGGCAGTGTCACCATGGGCACTGTCACCGTGAGCACTGTCTCCATGAGCACTATTACCATGAACACTATCACCATGAGCACTATCACCAAGGGCATTGTCACCATGAGCACTATCACCGTGAGCACTATCACCATGGGCAGTGTTACCTTGAGCAATATCAGCATGGGCACTGTCACGGTGAGCACTATTACAATGGGCACTTTCCCCTTGAGCACTATCACCGTGAGCACTGTCATCGTGGGCATTGTCACCATGTGCACTGTCCCCATGAGCACTGTCACCATGAGCACTATCACCATGGGTACTGTCACCATGGGAACGGTCACCATGGGCAATGTCAACATGAGCACTATCACCATGCGAACTGTCACCATGAGCACTATCACTAAGGGCACTGTCACCATGAGCACTGTCACCATGAGCACTGTCACAGTGGGAACCTTCACCATGAGCACTCTCACCATGGGTACTGTCACCATCGGCAATTTCAACATGGGCACTGTCACCATGCGAACTGTCACCATGTACACTATCATCATGGGCAGTGCCACCATGAGGAATTTCAACATGGGAACACCAACCCTGTACACCGCCAGCATGAGCACAGTCACCATGGGCATTATCACCATGAGCACTGTCACCGTGGGAACTTTCAACATGGGCACTATCAGCATGTGAACTGTCACCATGGGCAGTGTCACCATGAGCACTATCACCAAAGGCACTGTCAACGTGAGCACTATCACCATGAGCACTATTACCATGGGCAGTGTCACCGTGAGCAATATCACCATGGGCAGTGTCACCATGGGCACTATCACCATGAGCACTATCACCAAGGGAACTGTCACCGTGAGCACTATCATCGTGAGCACTCTCACCCTGAACACTGTCACCATGAGCACTGTCACCATGAGCACTGTCACAGTGGGAACCTTCACCATGAGCACTCTCACCATGGGTACTGTCACCATCGGCAATTTCAACATGGGCACTGTCACCATGCGAACTGTCACCATGAGCACTATCACCATGAGCACTATCACCAAGGGCACTGTCACCGTGAGCACTGTCACATTGAGCACTGTCACAGTGGGCACTGTCACTATGAGCACTATCACAATGGGCACTGTCACCATAGGCACTGTCACCATGGACACTGTCACCATGAGCACTATCATTATGGGCAGTGCTACCATGAGGAATTTCACCATCGGAACTCCAACCAGGTACACCGCAAGCATGAGCACAGTGACCATGGGCAGTGCCACCATGAGCACTGTCACCATGGGCACTTTCAACATGGGCTCTGTCACCATGTGAACTGTCACCATGAGCACTATCACCATGAGCACTGTCTCCATGAGCATAGTCACCGTGGGCACTGTCGCCATGAGCACTGTCACCATGGGCACAGTTACCATGGGAACTGTCACCATGAGCACTATCACCATGAGCACTATCACCATGGGTAGTGTCACCGTGAGCAAAATCACCATGGGCACTGTCACTGTGAGCACTATTAACATGGGTATTATCACCAAGGGCACTGTCACCGTGAGCACTGTCACCATGAGCACTGTCACCGTGGGCACTGTCACCATGAGCACTGTCATCATGGGCACTGTCACCATGGACACTGTCACCATGAACACTATCACCATGGGCAGTGCCACCATAAGGAATTTCACCATGGGAACTCCAACCATGTACACTGCCAGCATGAGCACAGTCACCATGGGCAATGTCACCATGAGCACTGCCATCATGGGGACTTTCAACATGGGCACTGTCACCATACGAACTATCACCATGAGCACTATCACCATGAGCAGTATTACCATGAACACTATCACCAAGGGCATTGTCAATGTGAGCACTATCACCGTGAGCAATATCACCATGAGCACTGTCACCATGAGCATTGTCACCGTGGGCAATGTCACCATGGGCACTGCAACCATGGGAACTGTCTTCATGAGCACTGTCACCGTGAGCACTATCACCATGGGTAGTGTCACCATGAACAATATCAACATGGATGCTGTCACCGTGAGCACTATTACTATGGGCACTATCACCATGGGCACTGTAACTGTGAGCACTGTAACCATGAGCACTGTCACCGTGGGCGCTGTCAACATGAGCACTGTCTCCATGGGCATTGTCAACATGAACATTGTCACCATGGGAACTCTCACCATGAGCACTGTCACCATGGGCAATTTCAACATGAGCACTGTCACCATGCACACTGTCACCATGGGCACTCTCACCATAGGCACTGTCACCATGGACACTGTCACCATGGGCACTGTCACCATGAGCACTGTCACCATGGGAACTGTCACCATGAGCACTGCCACCATGGGAAATGTCACTATGGGCAGTGTCACCATGGGCACTGTCACCATGGGCAGTGTCACCATGAGCACTATTACCATGAGCACCATCACCATGAGCACTATCTCCATGGGCACTGTCACATTGAGAACTATTACCATGGATACTATCACCAAAGGCACTGTCATCGTGAGCACTATCACCATGAGCACTGTCACTGTGGGCATTGCCACCATGAGCACTGTCATCATGGCCACTGTCACCATGCGAACTGCCACCCTGAGCACTCTCACAGTGGGCACTGTCACCATGAGCACTGTCACCATAGGCACTGTATCCATGGTAACTGTCACCATTGGCACTATCACGGTGAGCACTATCACCATGGGAACTGTCACCATGGGAAAGGTCACCATGCGCACTGTAACCATTGGCACTGCCACAGTGAGAACTGTCACAGTGAGCACTATCACCATGGGCACTGTCACCATGTGCACTGTCACCATGGGAACTCTCACCATGAGCACTGTCACCATGGGAAATGTCACTATGGGCAGTGTCACCATGTGCACTGTCACCATCGGTAGTGTCAACACGAGCACTATTACCATGAGCACTATCACCGTGAGCACTGTCACCGTGGGCCATGTCACCATGTGCACTGTCACCATGAGCAATATCACCATGGGAACTGTCACCATGGGCACTGTCAACGTGAGCACTGTCAGCATGGAAACTCTCACCAGGAGCACTGTCTCCATCGGAAATGTCACCATGGACACTGTTCACCATGGGAAGTGTCACCATGAGCACTGTCACCATGGGGACTGTCACTATGGACACTGTCTCCATCGGCACTCTCACCATGGGCACTGTCACTGTGGAAAATGTCACCATGGGCACTGTAACCATCTACACGGTCCCGAGGAGCACTATCACCATGGAAACTGTATCCATCAGCATTGTCCCCATGGGCACTGTCAACATGAGCACTGTCATCCATCAGCACTGTCGCCATGGGACCTCTCACTATGAGGACTGTCACAATTGGAAATGTCACTATGGGTATTGTCACCAAGGGCACTGTCACCATGGGCACTGTCAACATGAGCACTGTCACCATGGGCACTGTCACCATGGGCACTATCACTAAAGGCACTGTCAACGTGAGCACTATCACCATGAGCACTATTACCATGGGCAGTGTCACCGTGAGCAATATCACCATGGGCAGTGTCACCATGGGCACTATCACCATGAGCACTATCACCAAGGGAACTGTCACCGTGAGCACTATCATCGTGAGCACTCTCACCCTGAGCACTGTCACCATGAGCACTGTCACCATGAGCACTGTCACAGTGGGAACCTTCACCATGAGCACTCTCACCATGGGTACTGTCACCATGAGCACTATCACCGTGAGCACGATCACCATGTGTAGTGTCACCATGAGCAATATCACCATGGGCACTGTCAACATGAGCACTATTACCATGGGCAATATCACCATGAGCACTATCACCGTGAGCACTGTCACCGTGGGCACTGTCACCGTGTGCACTGTCCCCATGAGCACTGTCACCATGAGCACTATCACCATGAGAACTGTCACCATGGGAATGGTCACCATGGGCACTCTCAACATGAGCACTGTCACCATGGGAACTCTCACCATGAGCACTGTCACCATGGCCAGTGTCACCATGGCCACTCTCACCATAAGCATTGTCTCCAAGGGAAATGTCACCATGGGCACTCTCAGCATGTGCACTGTCACAATGCGCACTGTCATCATGGGCACTGCCACCATGAGAACTTTCACCATGGGAATTCCCACCATGGATATGGCCACCTTGAGCACTGTCACCATGAGCACGGTCACCATGGGCACTGTCACCATGGGCACTCTCACCATGGGCACTGTTGACCATGGACACTGTCACCATGGGCACTGTGAACAAGAGCACTGTCACCATGGGAACTCTCACCATGAGCACTGTCACCATGGGCACTGCCACCATGGGCACATTCAAAATGGGCACTGTCACCATGTGAACTGTCACCGTGAGCACTATTAACATGGGTACTATCACCAAGGGCACTTTTACCGTGAGCAGTGTCACAATGAGCACTGTCACCGTGGGCACTGTCACCATGAGCACTGTCATCATGGGCAGTGTCACCATAGGAACTGTCACCATGAGCACTGTCACTGTGGGCACTATCACCGTGAACACTATCACAATGGGCTCTGTCACCATAGGCACTGTCACCATGGACACTGTCACCATGAGCACTATCATTATGGGCAGTGCTACCATGAGCAATTTCACCATCGGAACTCCAACCATGTACACCGCCAGCATGAGCACAGTCAACATGGGCAGTGTCACCATGAGCACTTTCACCATGGGCACTTTCAACATGGGCCCTATCACCATGCGAACTGTCACCATGAGCACTATCATCATGAGCACTGTCACCATGAGCACTATCACCGTGAGCACTGTCACCATGAGCATAGTCACCATGGGCACTGTCACAATGAGCACTATGACCGTGTGCACTATCACCATAGGCAGTGTCACCGTGAGCAATATCACCATGGGCACTCTCACCGTGACCACTATGACCATGGGTACTATCACCAAGGGGACTGTCACCATGAGCACTGTCACCATGAGCAATGTCACCGTGGGCACTGTCACCATGAGCACTGTCATCATGGGCACTGTCACCATCGAACTGTCACCATTAGAACTGTCACTGAGGGCACTATCACCATGATAACTATCACAATGGACACTGTCACCATAGGCACTGTCACCATGGACACTGTCACCATGAACACTATCATCATGGGCAGTGCCACCATGAGGAATTTCACCATGGGAACTCCAACCATGTACACCGCCAGCTTTAGCACAGTCACCATGGGTTGTGTGACCATGAGCATTGTAACCATGGGCACTGTCACCATGCGAACTCTCACCATGAGCACTGTCACCGTGGGCAATGTCACCATGAGCACTTTCACCATGGGAACTGTCACCATGAACACTATCACCGTGAGCACTATAACCATGGGCAGTGTCACCATGAGCAATATTACCATTAACATTATCACCGTGAGCACTGTCACTGTGGGCACTGTCACCGTGTGCACTGTCAACATGAGCACTGTCACCATGGGAAATATCACCTTGGGCACTGTCACCATGGGCAGTGTCACCATTAGCATTGTTACCATGGGCACTCTCACGATGTACACTGTCACCATGAGCACCATTATCATGGGTAGTGCCACCATGAGGAATTTCACCATGGGAACTCCAACCTTCTACACCGCCAGCATGAGCACAGTCACTATGGGCAGTGTCACCATGAGAACTGTTACCATGGGCAATTTCAACATGGCCACTGTCACCATGTGCACTGTCACCATGGACACTGTCATCCTGAGTTCTGTTACCATGGGCAGTGTCACCATGAGCACTGTCACCATGACCACTTTCATCATGGGCACTATCATCATGGGCAGTGCTACCATGAAGAATTTCACCATCGGAATTCCAACCAGGTACACAGCCAGCATGAGCACATTCACCATGGGCATTATCACCATGAGCACTGTCACCATGGGCACTTTCAACATGGGCCCTGTCAGCATGCGAACTGTCACCATGAGCACTATCACCGTGAGCACGGTCTCCATGAGCATAATCACCATGGGCACTGTCACCATGAGCACTGTCACCATGGGCACTGTAACCTTGGGAACCGTCACCATGAGCACTATCACCATGGGCAGTGTCACCGTGAGCAATATCACCATGGGCACTGTCACCGTGAGCACTATTAACAAGGATACTATCACCAAGGTCACTGTCACCGTGAGCACTGTCACCGTGAGCACTGTGACCATGAGCACTGTCACCGTGGGCACTGTCACCATGAGCACTGTCATCATGGGAACTGTCACCATGGGGACTGTCACCATTAGCACTGTCACTGTGGGCACTATCACCGTGAGCACAATCACAATGGGCACTGTCACCATACGCACTGTCACCATGGACAATGTCACCATGAACACTATCATCATGGGCAGTGCCACCATAAGGAATTTCACCATGGGAACTCCAACCATGTACACTCCCAGCATGAGCACAGTCACCATGGGCAGTGTCACCATGAGCACTGCCACCATGGGCACTTTCGACATGGGCACTGTCACCATGCGAACTATCACCATGAGCAATTTCACCATGAGCAGTATTACCATGTGCACTATCACCAAGGGCACTGTCAATGTGAGCACTGTCACCGTGAGGACTATCACCATGAGCACTGTCACCATGAGCATTTTCACCGTGGGCACTGTCACCAGTAGCACTGTCACCATGGGCACTGTAACCATGGGAACTGTCACCATGAGCACTATCAACGTGAGCACTATCACCATAGGAAGTGTCACCGTGAACAGTATCACCATGGGTACTGTCACCATGAGCACTATTACCATGGGCACTATCACCATGGGCATTGTCACTGTGAGCACTGCCACCATGAGCACTGTCACTGTGGGCACTGTCAACATGAGCACTGTCACCATGGGAACTGTCACCATGAGCACTGTCATCATTAGCACTATCATCATGGGCACTGTCAAAGTGAGCACTATTACCATGGGTACTACCACCTAGGGTACTGTCACTGTGAGCACTGTCACCATGAGCACTGTCACCGTGGGCAGTGTCAACATGAGCACTGTAACCATGGGCACTGTCACCATGGGAAATGTCACCATGCGCACTGTCACCATAGGCACTGTCACCATGGACACTGTCACCATGAACACTATCATCATGGGCACTGCCAGCATAAGGAATTTCACCATGGGAACTCCAACCATGTACACCGCCAGCATGAGCACAGTCACCATGAGCAGTGTCACCATGAGCACTGCCATCATGGGGACTTTCAACATGGGCACTGTCACCATGCGAACTATCACCACCAGCACTATCACCATGAGCAGTATTACCATGAACACTATCACCAAGGACACTGTCAACGTGAGCACTATCACCGTGAGCACTATAACCATGAGCACTGTCACCGTGAGCAGTGTCACCGTGGGCACTGTTACCGTGTGCACTGTCAACATGAGCACTGTCACCATGGGAAATGTCACCATTTGCACTGTCACCGAGGGCACTGTCACCATGAGCACTATCACCATGGGAACTGTCACCATGGGAACGGTCACCATGGGCACACTCAAGATGAGCACTGTCACCATGGGAACTCTCACCATGAGCACTGTCACCATGGGAAATGTCACCATGGGCACTGTCACCATGAGCACTATCATCATGGGCAGTGCCACCATGAGGAATTTCACCATGAGAACTCCAACCATGTACACTGCCAGCTTTAGCACTGTCAACATGGGCTGTGTCACCATGAGCACTGTCACCATGGGCACTGTTACCATGCAAACTTTTACCATGAGCACTGTCACCATGGGCAATGTCACCATGAGCACTGTCACCGTGTGCACTGTCATCATGGGAACTGTCATCATGAGCACTATCACCGTGAGGACAATAACCATGGGCAGTGTCACCGTGAGCAATATCACCATGAACACTGTCACCATGAGCACTGTCATCATCGACACTGTCACCATGGGGACTGTCACTATTACAACTGTCACTGGGGGCACTATCACCGTGAGCACTATCACAATGGGCACTGTCACCATAGGCACTGTCTCCATGGACACTGTCACCATGAACACTATCATCATGGGCAGTGCCAACATGAGGAATTTCAGCTTGGGAACTCCAACCATGTACATCGGCAGCTTTAGAACAGTCACCATGGGCTGTGTCACCATGAGCACTGTCACCATGGGGACTGTCACCATGCGAACTGTCACCATGAACACTGTCACCATGGGAACTGTCACCATGAGCACTATCACCGTGAGGACTATAACCATGGGCACTGTCACAGTGAGCAATATCACCATGAACACTGTAACCATGGGAAATGTCACCTTGGGCACTGTCACCTTGTGCACTGTCAACATGAGCACTGTCACCATGGGAATTGTCACCATGGGCACTGTCACCATGGGCAGTGTCATCATGAGCACTGTCACCAAGTGCACTCTCACGATGGACACTGTCACCATGAGCACTATCATCATGGGCAGTGCCACCATGAGGAATTTCACCATGGGAACTCCAACCATGTACACCGCCAGCATGAGCACAGTCACCATGGGCAGTGTCACCATGAGCAATGTCACCATGGGCACTTTCGACATGGGCAATGTCACCATGGACACTGTCATCATGAGCTCTGTTACCATGGGAAATGTCACCATGAGCACTGTCATCTTGGGAACTGCCACCATGGACACTGCCCCCATGAGCACTGTAACCAATGTCACTGCCACAGTGAGCACTGTCACCGTGAACACTGTCACCATGGGAACTTTCACCATGTGCACTGTCAATATGGGAACTCTCACCATGAGCACTGTCACCATGGGAAATGTCACTATGGGCAGTGTCTCCATGGGCACTGTCACCATGGGCAGTGTCACCATGAGCAGTATTACCATGAGCGCTATCACCAAGGGCAGTGTCACTGTGAGCAATATCAACATGGGCAACGTCACCGTGAGCACTATTACAATGGGCACTATCGCCATGAGAACTATCACCGTGATCACTGTCACCGTGGGGATTGTCACCATGTACACTGTCACCATGAGCACTGTCACCATGAGCACTATCATCATGGGCATTGCCACCATAAGAAATTTCCCCATGGGAACTCCAACCATGTACACCGCCAGCATGATCACAGTCACCATGGGCAGTGTCACCATGAGCACTCTCAACATGAGCACTATCACCATGAACACTATCACCGTGGGCATTGTCACCGTGACCACTATCACCATGGGCAGTGTCACCGTGAGCAATATCACTATGGGCACTTTCATGTGAGCACTATTACCATGGGTACTATCAGCAAGGGCACTCTCACTGTGAGCACTGTCACTATGAGCACTGTCACCGTGGGCACTGTCACCATGAGCACTGTCATCATGGGCACTGTCAGCATGCGAACTGCCACCATGAGCACTATCACCGTGGGCACTGTCACCATGAGAACTGTCACCATGGGCACTGTATCCATGGGAACTGTCACCCTGGGCACTATCACGGTGAGCACTATCACCATGGGAACTGTCACCATGGGAACGGTCACCATGGGCACTATCAAGGTGAGAACTGTCACCATGGGTACTCTCACCATGAGCACTGTCGCCGTGGGCACTGTCAACATGAGCACTGTCACCATGGACACTATCACCATGGGCACTGTCACCATGGGCACTGTCACCATTGGCACTGTCAACATCAACACTGTCACCATGGGAACTCTCACCATGAGCACTGTCACATTGGGAAATGTCACCATGGGCACAGTCACCATGGGAAATGTCACCATGGGCACTGTCACCATGGGCACTGTCACTATGGACACTGTCCCAGTGAGCGCTATCATCATGGGCAGTGCCACCATGAGGAATTTCACCATGAGAATTCCAACCATGTACACCGCCAGCTTTAGCGCAGTCACCATGGGCTGTGTCACCATGAGCACTGTCACCATGGGCAATGTCAACATGCGAACTGTCACCATGAGCACTGTCACCGTGGGCAATGTCACCATGAGCACTATCATCATGGGCATTGCCACCATAAGGAATTTCACCATGGGAACTCCAACCATGTACACCACCAGCATGAGCACAGTCACCATGGGCAGTGCCAACATGAGCACTGTCACCATGGGCACTTTTAACATGGGCCCTGTTGCCATGCGAACTGTCACCATGAGCAGTATGTCTGTGAGCACTGTCACCATGAGCACAGTCACCGCGGGCACTGTCACCATGAGCACTGTCACCATGGGCACTGTAACCATGGGAACTGTCACCCTGAGCACTATCACCGTGAGCACTATCACCATGGGCAGTGTCACCGTGAGCAATATCACCATGGGCACTGTCACCGTGACCTCTATTACCATGGGTACTATCACCAAGGTTACTGTCACCGTGAGCACTGTCACCATGAGCAATGTCACCGTGGGAACTGTCACCATTAGAACTGTCACTGAGGGCACTATCACCGTGAGCACTATCACAATGGGCACTGTCACCATAGGCACTGTCACCATGGACATTGTCACGATGAACACTATCATCATGGGCAGTGCCACCATAAGGAATTTCACCATGAGAACTCCAAACATGTACACCGCCAGCAAGAGCACAGTCACCATGGGCAGTGTCACCATGAGCACTGCCTTCATGGAGACTTTCAACATGGGCACTGTCACCATGCGAACTATCACCATGAGCACTATCACCATGAGCACTATCACCAAGGTAACTGTCACCATGAGCACTATCACCATGAGCACTATCACCATGGGCACTGTAACCGTGAGCAATATTAACATGGGTACTATCACCAAAGGCACTGTCAAGGTGAGCACTGTCACCATGGACACTGTCACCATGGGCACACTCACCATGGTCACTGTCACCATGGGCACTGTCAACATGAGCACTGTCACCATGGGAAATGTCACTATGGGCAGTGTCACCATGGGCACTGTCACCATGGGCAGTGTCACCATGTGCACTATTACCATGAGCACTATCACCAAGGGCACTGTCACCGTGAGCACTTTCACCGTGAGCACTATCACAGTGGGAACTTTTACCATGAGCACTATCATCATGGGCACTGTCACCATAGGAACTGTCACAATGAGCACTGTCACTTTGGGCACTATCACCATGAGCACTATCACAATGGGCACTGTCACCATAGGCACTGTCACCATGGACACTTTCACCGTGAGCACTATCATCATGGGCAGTGCTACCATGAGGAATTTCATCATCGGAACTCCAACCATGTACACCGCCCGCATGAGCACAGTCACCATGGGCAGTGCCACCATGAGCAGTGTCACCATGGGCACTTTCAACATGGGCTCTGTCACCATGCGAACTGTCACCTTGAGCACTATCACCGTGAGCACTGTCACCATGAGCATAGTCACCGTGAGCACTGTCAGCATGAGCACTGTCACCATGGGCACTGTAACCATGGGAACTGTCACCATGAGCACTATCACCTTGAGCACTATCACCATGGGCGGTGTCACCATGAGCAATATCACCATGGGCAATGTCACCATGAGCACTTTTACCATGGGTACTATCACCAAGGGCACTGTCACCATGAGCACTGTCACCATGAGCACTGTCACCGTGGGCACTGTCACCATAAGCACTGTCATCATGGGCACTGTCACCATTGGAACTGTCACCATTAGAACTGTCCCTGTGGGCCCTATCACCGTCAGCACTATCACAATGGGAACTGTCACCATAGGCAATGTCACCATGGACACTGTCACCATGAGCACTATCATTATGGGCAGTGCCACCATGAGGAATTTCACCATGGGATCTCCAAGCAGGTACACAGCCAGCATGAGCATAGTCACCATGGGCAGTGACACCATGAGCAGTGTCACCATGGGCACTTTCAACATGGCCACTGTCACCATGGGCACTGTCTCCATAGACACTGTCATCATGAGCTCTCTTACCATGGGAAATGTCACCATGAGCACTGTCATCTTGGGAACTGCCACCTTGGACACTGCCACCATGAGCACTGTAACCATTGGCACTGCCACAGTGAGCGCTGTCACCATGGGAACTGTCACCGTGAGCACTATTACCATGAGTACTATCATCAAGGGCACTGTCACCGTGAGCACTGTCACTATGAGCATTGTCAGAATGGGCATTGTCACCATGAGCACTGTCATCATGGGCAGTGTCACCGTGAGCAATATCTCCATGGGCACTGTAACCATGGGAATGTCACCGTGAGCACTATCACCATGGGCAGCGTCACCGTGAGCAATATCACCATGGGCCATGTCAACGTGACCACTATTACCATGGGTACTATCACCAAGGGCACTGTCACCGTGAGCACTCTCACCATGAGAAATGTCACCGTGGGCACTGTCACCATGAGCACGGTCATCATGGGCACTGTCACCATGGAATTGTCACCATTAGAACTGTCACTGAGGGCACTATCACCGAGAGCACTATCACAATGGACACTGTCACCATAGGCACTGTCACCATGGACACTGTCACCATCAACACTATCATCATGGGCAGTGCCACCATGAGGAATTTCACCATGGGAACTCCAACCATGTACACCGCCAGCTTTAGCACAGTCACCATGGGTTGTGTGACCATGAGCACTGTAACCATGGGCACTGTCACCATGCGAACTCTCACCATGAGCACTGTCACCGTGGGCAATGTCACCATGAGCACTATCACCGTGGGCACTGTCACCTTGGGAACTGTCACCATGAGCACTATCACTGTGAGCACTATAACCATGGGCAGTGTCACCATGAGCAATATTTCCATTAACACTATCACCGTGAGCACTGTCACTGTCGGCACTGTCACCGTGTGCACTGTCAAAATGAGCACTGTCACCATGGGAATATCACCTTGGGCACTGTCACCATGGGCAGTTTCACCATGAGCATTGTTACCATGGGCACTCTCACGATGTACACTGTCACCATGAGCACTATTATCATGGGTAGTGCCACCATGAGGAATTTCACCATGGGAACTCCAACCTTGTTCAACGCCAGCATGAGCACAGTCACCATGGGCAGTGTCACCATAAACACTGTCACCATGGGCAATTTCAACATGGCCACTCTCACCATGGGCACTGTCACCATGGACACTGTCATCCTGAGTTCTGTTACCATGGGAAATGTCACCATGAGCACTGTCCTCTTGGGAACTGCCACCATGGACACTGTCACCATGAGCACTGTCACCATCGGAACTGTCACCATGTGCACTGTCACCATGGGAACTCTCACCATGAGCACTGTCACCATGGGAAATGTCACTTTGGGCAGTGTCACCATGGGCACTGTCACCATGGGCAGCGTAAACATGAGCAGTATTACCATGAGCACTATCACCATGAGCACTATCACCATGGGAAGTGTCACCATGAGCAACATCAACATGGGCACGGTCACCATGAGCACTATTAAAATTGGCACTATCACCATGGGCACTATCAACGTGAGCAGTGTAAGTGTGGGCATTCTCACCGTGTGCACTGTCACCAATAGCACTGTCACCATGAGCACTATCACTTTGGGAACTGTCACCATGGGAACGGTCACAATGGGCAATGTCAACATTAGCACTGTCACCATGGCAATTCTCACAATGAGCACTGTCACCATGGGCACTGTCACCATGGGCACAGTCACCATGGGTACTGTCACCATGGGCACTTTCAAAGTGGGCACTGTCACCATGCGAACTGTCACCATGAGCACTGTCATCATGAACTCTGTTACCATGGGAAATATCGCCATGAGCACTGTCATCTTGGAAACCGCCACCATGGACACTGCCACCATGAACAATGTTACCATTGGCACTGCCACAGTGAGCACGGTCACCGTGAGCACTGTCACCATGGGAACTGTCACCATGTGCCCTGTCACCATGGGAACTCTCACCATGAGCACTGTCACCATAAGAAATGTCACTATCGGGAGTGTCACCATGGGCACTGTCACCATGGGCAGTGTCACCATGAGCACTATTACCATGAACACTATCACCATGAGCACTATCACCAAGGCCAGTGTCACCCTGAGCGCTATCACCGTGAGCACTATCACCATGGGCAGTGTCACCATGAGCAATATCAACATGGGCACTGTCACGGTGAGCACTATTACAATGGTCACTATCGCCATGAGCACTATCACCGTGAGCATTGTCACTGTGGGCATTGTCACCGTGTGCACGGTCACCATGAGCACTGTCACCATGAGCACTATCACCATGGGAACTCTCACCATCGGAAGGGTCACCATGGGCAATGTCAACCTGAGCACTCTCAACATGAGAACTCTCACCATGAGCACTGTCACCATGGGAAATGTCACCATGGACACTGTCACCATGAACACTATCATCATGGGTAGTGCCACCATAAGGAATTTCACCATGGGAACTCCAACCATGTACAACGCCAGCATGAGCACATTCACCATGGGCAGTGTCACAATGAGCACTGCCACCATGGGCACTTTCATCATGGGCACTGTCACCATGCGAACCGTCACCGTGAGCACTATTACCATGAGCACTATCACCAAGGGCACTGTCAGCGTGAGCACTATCACCGTGAGCACTATCACCGTGAGCACTGTCACCATGAGAAATTTCACAGTGGGCACTGTCACGATGAGCACTGTCACCAAGGGCATTGTCAACATAAGCATTGTCATCATGGGAACTCTCACCATGAGCACTATCACCATGGGAAATGTCACCATGGGCACTGTCACCATAGGTATTGTCACCATGGACACTCTCACCATGAGCACTATCATCATGGGCATTGCCACCATAAGGAATTTCACCATGGGAACTCCAACCATGTACACCGCCAGCATGAGCACATTCACCATGGGCCGTGTCACCATGAGCACTATCACCATGAGCACTGTCACCATGGGCACTATCACCATGGGAACTGTCACCACCGGAACGGTCACCATGGACACTGTTAAGGTTAGCACTGTCACCATGGAAACTCTCACCATGAGCATTGTCACCGTGGGCACTGTCAACATGAGCACTGTCACCTTGGACACCGTCACCATGGGCACTGTCACCATGGGCACTGTCACCATGGACACTGTCACCATGGGCACTGTCACCATGGGCACTTTCAACATGGGCACTCTCACCATAGGCACTGTCACCGTGGACACTGTCACCATGGGCACTTTCACCATGAGCACTATCATCATGGGCAGTGCCACCATAAGGAATTTCACCATTGTAACACCAACCATGTACACCGCCAGCATGAGCACAGTCAACATGGGGACTGTCAACATGAGCACTGTCACCATGTGAAATGTCTCCATGAACACTATCACCATGAGCACTATCACCAAGGGCACTGTCACCATGAGCACTATCACCGTGAACACTATCACCATGAGCACTGTCACCATGAGCACTATCACCATGGGCAGTGTCACTGTGAACACTATTACCATGGATACTATCACGAAGGGCACTGTCACCGTGACCACTATCACAATGGGCACTCTCACTATAGGCACTGTCACCATCAACACTATCATCATGGGCAGTGCCACCATGAGGAATTTCACCATGGGAACTCCAACCATGTACATCGGCAGCTTTAGCACAGTCACCATGGGCTGTGTCACCATGTGCACTGTCACCATGGGCAGTGTCACCAAGCGAACTGTCACCATGAGCACTGTCACCGTGGGCAATGTCACCATGAGCACAGTCACTGCGGGCACTGTCACCATGGGAACTGTCACCATGAGCACTATCACCGTGAGGACTATAACCATGGGCACTGTGACCGTGAGCAATATCACCATGAACACTGTCACCATGGGAAATGTCACCGTGGGCAATGTCACCGTGTGCACTGTCAACATGAGCACTGTCACCATGGGAAATGTCACCATGGGCACTGTCACCATGGGCAGGGTCATCATGAGCACTGTCACCATGGGCACTCTCATGATGGACACTGTCACCATGAGCACTATCATCATGGGCAGGGCAACCATGAGGAATTTCACCATGGGAACTCCAGCCATGTATACCGCCAGCTTGAGCACTGTCACCATGGGCACTTTCAACATGGCCACTGTCACCATGTACACTGTCACCATGGACACTGTCATCATGAGCTCTGTTTCCATGGGAAATGTCACCATGAGCACTGTCATCTTGGGAACTGCCACCATGGACACTGCCACCATGAGCACTGTAACCATTGGCTCTGCCACAGTGAGCATTGTCACCGTGAGCACTGTCACCATGGGAACTCTCACCATGAGCACTGTCACCATGGGAAATGTCATTATGGGCAGTGTCACCATGGGCACTGTCACCGTGAGCACTGTCTCCATGAGCACTATTACCATGAACACTATCACCATGAGCACTATCACCAAGGGCATTGTCACCATGAGCACTATCACCGTGAGCACTATCACCATGGGCAGTGTTACCTTGAGCAATATCAGCATGGGCACTGTCACGGTGAGCACTATTACAATGGGCACTTTCCCCTTGAGCACTATCACCGTGAGCACTGTCATCGTGGGCATTGTCACCATGTGCACTGTCCCCATGAGCACTGTCACCATGAGCACTATCACCATGGGTACTGTCACCATGGGAACGGTCACCATGGGCAATGTCAACATGAGCACTATCACCATGCGAACTGTCACCATGAGCACTATCACTAAGGGCACTGTCACCATGAGCACTGTCACCATGAGCACTGTCACAGTGGGAACCTTCACCATGAGCACTCTCACCATGGGTACTGTCACCATCGGCAATTTCAACATGGGCACTGTCACCATGCGAACTGTCACCATGTACACTATCATCATGGGCAGTGCCACCATGAGGAATTTCAACATGGGAACACCAACCCTGTACACCGCCAGCATGAGCACAGTCACCATGGGCATTATCACCATGAGCACTGTCACCGTGGGAACTTTCAACATGGGCACTATCAGCATGTGAACTGTCACCATGGGCAGTGTCACCATGAGCACTATCACCAAAGGCACTGTCAACGTGAGCACTATCACCATGAGCACTATTACCATGGGCAGTGTCACCGTGAGCAATATCACCATGGGCAGTGTCACCATGGGCACTATCACCATGAGCACTATCACCAAGGGAACTGTCACCGTGAGCACTATCATCGTGAGCACTCTCACCCTGAACACTGTCACCATGAGCACTGTCACCATGAGCACTGTCACAGTGGGAACCTTCACCATGAGCACTCTCACCATGGGTACTGTCACCATCGGCAATTTCAACATGGGCACTGTCACCATGCGAACTGTCACCATGAGCACTATCACCATGAGCACTATCACCAAGGGCACTGTCACCGTGAGCACTGTCACATTGAGCACTGTCACAGTGGGCACTGTCACTATGAGCACTATCACAATGGGCACTGTCACCATAGGCACTGTCACCATGGACACTGTCACCATGAGCACTATCATTATGGGCAGTGCTACCATGAGGAATTTCACCATCGGAACTCCAACCAGGTACACCGCAAGCATGAGCACAGTGACCATGGGCAGTGCCACCATGAGCACTGTCACCATGGGCACTTTCAACATGGGCTCTGTCACCATGTGAACTGTCACCATGAGCACTATCACCATGAGCACTGTCTCCATGAGCATAGTCACCGTGGGCACTGTCGCCATGAGCACTGTCACCATGGGCACAGTTACCATGGGAACTGTCACCATGAGCACTATCACCATGAGCACTATCACCATGGGTAGTGTCACCGTGAGCAAAATCACCATGGGCACTGTCACTGTGAGCACTATTAACATGGGTATTATCACCAAGGGCACTGTCACCGTGAGCACTGTCACCATGAGCACTGTCACCGTGGGCACTGTCACCATGAGCACTGTCATCATGGGCACTGTCACCATGGACACTGTCACCATGAACACTATCACCATGGGCAGTGCCACCATAAGGAATTTCACCATGGGAACTCCAACCATGTACACTGCCAGCATGAGCACAGTCACCATGGGCAATGTCACCATGAGCACTGCCATCATGGGGACTTTCAACATGGGCACTGTCACCATACGAACTATCACCATGAGCACTATCACCATGAGCAGTATTACCATGAACACTATCACCAAGGGCATTGTCAATGTGAGCACTATCACCGTGAGCAATATCACCATGAGCACTGTCACCATGAGCATTGTCACCGTGGGCAATGTCACCATGGGCACTGCAACCATGGGAACTGTCTTCATGAGCACTGTCACCGTGAGCACTATCACCATGGGTAGTGTCACCATGAACAATATCAACATGGATGCTGTCACCGTGAGCACTATTACTATGGGCACTATCACCATGGGCACTGTAACTGTGAGCACTGTAACCATGAGCACTGTCACCGTGGGCGCTGTCAACATGAGCACTGTCTCCATGGGCATTGTCAACATGAACATTGTCACCATGGGAACTCTCACCATGAGCACTGTCACCATGGGCAATTTCAACATGAGCACTGTCACCATGCACACTGTCACCATGGGCACTCTCACCATAGGCACTGTCACCATGGACACTGTCACCATGGGCACTGTCACCATGAGCACTGTCACCATGGGAACTGTCACCATGAGCACTGCCACCATGGGAAATGTCACTATGGGCAGTGTCACCATGGGCACTGTCACCATGGGCAGTGTCACCATGAGCACTATTACCATGAGCACCATCACCATGAGCACTATCTCCATGGGCACTGTCACATTGAGAACTATTACCATGGATACTATCACCAAAGGCACTGTCATCGTGAGCACTATCACCATGAGCACTGTCACTGTGGGCATTGCCACCATGAGCACTGTCATCATGGCCACTGTCACCATGCGAACTGCCACCCTGAGCACTATCACAGTGGGCACTGTCACCATGAGCACTGTCACCATAGGCACTGTATCCATGGTAACTGTCACCATTGGCACTATCACGGTGAGCACTATCACCATGGGAACTGTCACCATGGGAAAGGTCACCATGCGCACTGTAACCATTGGCACTGCCACAGTGAGAACTGTCACAGTGAGCACTATCACCATGGGCACTGTCACCATGTGCACTGTCACCATGGGAACTCTCACCATGAGCACTGTCACCATGGGAAATGTCACTATGGGCAGTGTCACCATGTGCACTGTCACCATCGGTAGTGTCAACACGAGCACTATTACCATGAGCACTATCACCGTGAGCACTGTCACCGTGGGCCATGTCACCATGTGCACTGTCACCATGAGCAATATCACCATGGGAACTGTCACCATGGGCACTGTCAACGTGAGCACTGTCAGCATGGAAACTCTCACCAGGAGCACTGTCTCCATCGGAAATGTCACCATGGACACTGTTCACCATGGGAAGTGTCACCATGAGCACTGTCACCATGGGGACTGTCACTATGGACACTGTCTCCATCGGCACTCTCACCATGGGCACTGTCACTGTGGAAAATGTCACCATGGGCACTGTAACCATCTACACGGTCCCGAGGAGCACTATCACCATGGAAACTGTATCCATCAGCATTGTCCCCATGGGCACTGTCAACATGAGCACTGTCATCCATCAGCACTGTCGCCATGGGACCTCTCACTATGAGGACTGTCACAATTGGAAATGTCACTATGGGTATTGTCACCAAGGGCACTGTCACCATGGGCACTGTCAACATGAGCACTGTCACCATGGGCACTGTCACCATGGGCACTATCACTAAAGGCACTGTCAACGTGAGCACTATCACCATGAGCACTATTACCATGGGCAGTGTCACCGTGAGCAATATCACCATGGGCAGTGTCACCATGGGCACTATCACCATGAGCACTATCACCAAGGGAACTGTCACCGTGAGCACTATCATCGTGAGCACTCTCACCCTGAGCACTGTCACCATGAGCACTGTCACCATGAGCACTGTCACAGTGGGAACCTTCACCATGAGCACTCTCACCATGGGTACTGTCACCATGAGCACTATCACCGTGAGCACGATCACCATGTGTAGTGTCACCATGAGCAATATCACCATGGGCACTGTCAACATGAGCACTATTACCATGGGCAATATCACCATGAGCACTATCACCGTGAGCACTGTCACCGTGGGCACTGTCACCGTGTGCACTGTCCCCATGAGCACTGTCACCATGAGCACTATCACCATGAGAACTGTCACCATGGGAATGGTCACCATGGGCACTCTCAACATGAGCACTGTCACCATGGGAACTCTCACCATGAGCACTGTCACCATGGCCAGTGTCACCATGGCCACTCTCACCATAAGCATTGTCTCCAAGGGAAATGTCACCATGGGCACTCTCAGCATGTGCACTGTCACAATGCGCACTGTCATCATGGGCACTGCCACCATGAGAACTTTCACCATGGGAATTCCCACCATGGATATGGCCACCTTGAGCACTGTCACCATGAGCACGGTCACCATGGGCACTGTCACCATGGGCACTCTCACCATGGGCACTGTTGACCATGGACACTGTCACCATGGGCACTGTGAACATGAGCACTGTCACCATGGGAACTCTCACCATGAGCACTGTCACCATGGGCACTGCCACCATGGGCACATTCAAAATGGGCACTGTCACCATGTGAACTGTCACCGTGAGCACTATTAACATGGGTACTATCACCAAGGGCACTTTTACCGTGAGCAGTGTCACAATGAGCACTGTCACCGTGGGCACTGTCACCATGAGCACTGTCATCATGGGCAGTGTCACCATAGGAACTGTCACCATGAGCACTGTCACTGTGGGCACTATCACCGTGAACACTATCACAATGGGCTCTGTCACCATAGGCACTGTCACCATGGACACTGTCACCATGAGCACTATCATTATGGGCAGTGCTACCATGAGCAATTTCACCATCGGAACTCCAACCATGTACACCGCCAGCATGAGCACAGTCAACATGGGCAGTGTCACCATGAGCACTTTCACCATGGGCACTTTCAACATGGGCCCTATCACCATGCGAACTGTCACCATGAGCACTATCATCATGAGCACTGTCACCATGAGCACTATCACCGTGAGCACTGTCACCATGAGCATAGTCACCATGGGCACTGTCACAATGAGGACTATGACCGTGTGCACTATCACCATAGGCAGTGTCACCGTGAGCAATATCACCATGGGCACTCTCACCGTGACCACTATGACCATGGGTACTATCACCAAGGGAACTGTCACCATGAGCACTGTCACCATGAGCAATGTCACCGTGGGCACTGTCACCATGAGCACTGTCATCATGGGCACTGTCACCATCGAACTGTCACCATTAGAACTGTCACTGAGGGCACTATCACCATGATAACTATCACAATGGACACTGTCACCATAGGCACTGTCACCATGGACACTGTCACCATGAACACTATCATCATGGGCAGTGCCACCATGAGGAATTTCACCATGGGAACTCCAACCATGTACACCGCCAGCTTTAGCACAGTCACCATGGGTTGTGTGACCATGAGCATTGTAACCATGGGCACTGTCACCATGCGAACTCTCACCATGAGCACTGTCACCGTGGGCAATGTCACCATGAGCACTTTCACCATGGGAACTGTCACCATGAACACTATCACCGTGAGCACTATAACCATGGGCAGTGTCACCATGAGCAATATTACCATTAACATTATCACCGTGAGCACTGTCACTGTGGGCACTGTCACCGTGTGCACTGTCAACATGAGCACTGTCACCATGGGAAATATCACCTTGGGCACTGTCACCATGGGCAGTGTCACCATTAGCATTGTTACCATGGGCACTCTCACGATGTACACTGTCACCATGAGCACCATTATCATGGGTAGTGCCACCATGAGGAATTTCACCATGGGAACTCCAACCTTCTACACCGCCAGCATGAGCACAGTCACTATGGGCAGTGTCACCATGAGAACTGTTACCATGGGCAATTTCAACATGGCCACTGTCACCATGTGCACTGTCACCATGGACACTGTCATCCTGAGTTCTGTTACCATGGGCAGTGTCACCATGAGCACTGTCACCATGACCACTTTCATCATGGGCACTATCATCATGGGCAGTGCTACCATGAAGAATTTCACCATCGGAATTCCAACCAGGTACACAGCCAGCATGAGCACATTCACCATGGGCATTATCACCATGAGCACTGTCACCATGGGCACTTTCAACATGGGCCCTGTCAGCATGCGAACTGTCACCATGAGCACTATCACCGTGAGCACGGTCTCCATGAGCATAATCACCATGGGCACTGTCACCATGAGCACTGTCACCATGGGCACTGTAACCTTGGGAACCGTCACCATGAGCACTATCACCATGGGCAGTGTCACCGTGAGCAATATCACCATGGGCACTGTCACCGTGAGCACTATTAACAAGGATACTATCACCAAGGTCACTGTCACCGTGAGCACTGTCACCGTGAGCACTGTGACCATGAGCACTGTCACCGTGGGCACTGTCACCATGAGCACTGTCATCATGGGAACTGTCACCATGGGGACTGTCACCATTAGCACTGTCACTGTGGGCACTATCACCGTGAGCACAATCACAATGGGCACTGTCACCATACGCACTGTCACCATGGACAATGTCACCATGAACACTATCATCATGGGCAGTGCCACCATAAGGAATTTCACCATGGGAACTCCAACCATGTACACTCCCAGCATGAGCACAGTCACCATGGGCAGTGTCACCATGAGCACTGCCACCATGGGCACTTTCGACATGGGCACTGTCACCATGCGAACTATCACCATGAGCAATTTCACCATGAGCAGTATTACCATGTGCACTATCACCAAGGGCACTGTCAATGTGAGCACTGTCACCGTGAGGACTATCACCATGAGCACTGTCACCATGAGCATTTTCACCGTGGGCACTGTCACCAGTAGCACTGTCACCATGGGCACTGTAACCATGGGAACTGTCACCATGAGCACTATTACCATGGGTACTGTCACCAAGGACACTGTCACCATGAGCACTGTCACCGTGGGCAGTGTCAACATTAGCACTGTCACCATGGGCACTGTCACCATGGGAACTGTCAGTATGAGCACTGTCACCCGGGGAAATGTCACCATGGGCACTGTCACCATAGGCACTGTCACCATGGACACATTCACCATGAGCACTAACATCATGGGCAATGCCACCATAAGGAATTTCACCATGGGAATTCCAACCATGTACACCGTGAACATCAGCACAGTCACCATGGGCAGTGTCACTGTGAGCACTATTAACATGGGTATTATCACCAAGGGCACTGTCACTGTGAGCACTGTCACCATGAGCACTGTCACCGTGGGCACTGTCACCATGAGCACTGTCATCATGGGCACTGTCACCATGGACACTGTCACCATGAACACTATCACCATGGGCAGTGCCACCATAAGGAATTTCACCATGGGAACTCCAACCATGTACACTGCCAGCATGAGCACAGTCACCATGGGCAATGTCACCATGAGCACTGCCATCATGGGGACTTTCAACATGGGCACTGTCACCATACGAACTATCACCATGAGCACTATCACCATGAGCAGTATTACCATGAACACTATCACCAAGGGCATTGTCAATGTGAGCACTATCACCGTGAGCAATATCACCATGAGCACTGTCACCATGAGCATTGTCACCGTGGGCAATGTCACCATGGGCACTGCAACCATGGGAACTGTCTTCATGAGCACTGTCACCGTGAGCACTATCACCATGGGTAGTGTCACCATGAACAATATCAACATGGATGCTGTCACCGTGAGCACTATTACTATGGGCACTATCACCATGGGCACTGTAACTGTGAGCACTGTAACCATGAGCACTGTCACCGTGGGCGCTGTCAACATGAGCACTGTCTCCATGGGCATTGTCAACATGAACATTGTCACCATGGGAACTCTCACCATGAGCACTGTCACCATGGGCAATTTCAACATGAGCACTGTCACCATGCACACTGTCACCATGGGCACTCTCACCATAGGCACTGTCACCATGGACACTGTCACCATGGGCACTGTCACCATGAGCACTGTCACCATGGGAACTGTCACCATGAGCACTGCCACCATGGGAAATGTCACTATGGGCAGTGTCACCATGGGCACTGTCACCATGGGCAGTGTCACCATGAGCACTATTACCATGAGCACCATCACCATGAGCACTATCTCCATGGGCACTGTCACATTGAGAACTATTACCATGGATACTATCACCAAAGGCACTGTCATCGTGAGCACTATCACCATGAGCACTGTCACTGTGGGCATTGCCACCATGAGCACTGTCATCATGGCCACTGTCACCATGCGAACTGCCACCCTGAGCACTATCACAGTGGGCACTGTCACCATGAGCACTGTCACCATAGGCACTGTATCCATGGTAACTGTCACCATTGGCACTATCATGGTGAGCACTATCACCATGGGAACTGTCACCATGGGAAAGGTCACCATGCGCACTGTAACCATTGGCACTGCCACAGTGAGAACTGTCACAGTGAGCACTATCACCATGGGCACTGTCACCATGTGCACTGTCACCATGGGAACTCTCACCATGAGCACTGTCACCATGGGAAATGTCACTATGGGCAGTGTCACCATGTGCACTGTCACCATCGGTAGTGTCAACACGAGCACTATTACCATGAGCACTATCACCGTGAGCACTGTCACCGTGGGCCATGTCACCATGTGCACTGTCACCATGAGCAATATCACCATGGGAACTGTCACCATGGGCACTGTCAACGTGAGCACTGTCAGCATGGAAACTCTCACCAGGAGCACTGTCTCCATCGGAAATGTCACCATGGACACTGTTCACCATGGGAAGTGTCACCATGAGCACTGTCACCATGGGGACTGTCACTATGGACACTGTCTCCATCGGCACTCTCACCATGGGCACTGTCACTGTGGAAAATGTCACCATGGGCACTGTAACCATCTACACGGTCCCGAGGAGCACTATCACCATGGAAACTGTATCCATCAGCATTGTCCCCATGGGCACTGTCAACATGAGCACTGTCATCCATCAGCACTGTCGCCATGGGACCTCTCACTATGAGGACTGTCACAATTGGAAATGTCACTATGGGTATTGTCACCAAGGGCACTGTCACCATGGGCACTGTCAACATGAGCACTGTCACCATGGGCACTGTCACCATGGGCACTATCACTAAAGGCACTGTCAACGTGAGCACTATCACCATGAGCACTATTACCATGGGCAGTGTCACCGTGAGCAATATCACCATGGGCAGTGTCACCATGGGCACTATCACCATGAGCAGTATCACCAAGGGAACTGTCACCGTGAGCACTATCATCGTGAGCACTCTCACCCTGAGCACTGTCACCATGAGCACTGTCACCATGAGCACTGTCACAGTGGGAACCTTCACCATGAGCACTCTCACCATGGGTACTGTCACCATGAGCACTATCACCGTGAGCACGATCACCATGTGTAGTGTCACCATGAGCAATATCACCATGGGCACTGTCAACATGAGCACTATTACCATGGGCAATATCACCATGAGCACTATCACCGTGAGCACTGTCACCGTGGGCACTGTCACCGTGTGCACTGTCCCCATGAGCACTGTCACCATGAGCACTATCACCATGAGAACTGTCACCATGGGAATGGTCACCATGGGCACTCTCAACATGAGCACTGTCACCATGGGAACTCTCACCATGAGCACTGTCACCATGGCCAGTGTCACCATGGCCACTCTCACCATAAGCATTGTCTCCAAGGGAAATGTCACCATGGGCACTCTCAGCATGTGCACTGTCACAATGCGCACTGTCATCATGGGCACTGCCACCATGAGAACTTTCACCATGGGAATTCCCACCATGGATATGGCCACCTTGAGCACTGTCACCATGAGCACGGTCACCATGGGCACTGTCACCATGGGCACTCTCACCATGGGCACTGTTGACCATGGACACTGTCACCATGGGCACTGTGAACATGAGCACTGTCACCATGGGAACTCTCACCATGAGCACTGTCACCATGGGCACTGCCACCATGGGCACATTCAAAATGGGCACTGTCACCATGTGAACTGTCACCGTGAGCACTATTAACATGGGTACTATCACCAAGGGCACTTTTACCGTGAGCAGTGTCACAATGAGCACTGTCACCGTGGGCACTGTCACCATGAGCACTGTCATCATGGGCAGTGTCACCATAGGAACTGTCACCATGAGCACTGTCACTGTGGGCACTATCACCGTGAACACTATCACAATGGGCTCTGTCACCATAGGCACTGTCACCATGGACACTGTCACCATGAGCACTATCATTATGGGCAGTGCTACCATGAGCAATTTCACCATCGGAACTCCAACCATGTACACCGCCAGCATGAGCACAGTCAACATGGGCAGTGTCACCATGAGCACTTTCACCATGGGCACTTTCAACATGGGCCCTATCACCATGCGAACTGTCACCATGAGCACTATCATCATGAGCACTGTCACCATGAGCACTATCACCGTGAGCACTGTCACCATGAGCATAGTCACCATGGGCACTGTCACAATGAGGACTATGACCGTGTGCACTATCACCATAGGCAGTGTCACCGTGAGCAATATCACCATGGGCACTCTCACCGTGACCACTATGACCATGGGTACTATCACCAAGGGAACTGTCACCATGAGCACTGTCACCATGAGCAATGTCACCGTGGGCACTGTCACCATGAGCACTGTCATCATGGGCACTGTCACCATCGAACTGTCACCATTAGAACTGTCACTGAGGGCACTATCACCATGATAACTATCACAATGGACACTGTCACCATAGGCACTGTCACCATGGACACTGTCACCATGAACACTATCATCATGGGCAGTGCCACCATGAGGAATTTCACCATGGGAACTCCAACCATGTACACCGCCAGCTTTAGCACAGTCACCATGGGTTGTGTGACCATGAGCATTGTAACCATGGGCACTGTCACCATGCGAACTCTCACCATGAGCACTGTCACCGTGGGCAATGTCACCATGAGCACTTTCACCATGGGAACTGTCACCATGAACACTATCACCGTGAGCACTATAACCATGGGCAGTGTCACCATGAGCAATATTACCATTAACATTATCACCGTGAGCACTGTCACTGTGGGCACTGTCACCGTGTGCACTGTCAACATGAGCACTGTCACCATGGGAAATATCACCTTGGGCACTGTCACCATGGGCAGTGTCACCATTAGCATTGTTACCATGGGCACTCTCACGATGTACACTGTCACCATGAGCACCATTATCATGGGTAGTGCCACCATGAGGAATTTCACCATGGGAACTCCAACCTTCTACACCGCCAGCATGAGCACAGTCACTATGGGCAGTGTCACCATGAGAACTGTTACCATGGGCAATTTCAACATGGCCACTGTCACCATGTGCACTGTCACCATGGACACTGTCATCCTGAGTTCTGTTACCATGGGCAGTGTCACCATGAGCACTGTCACCATGACCACTTTCATCATGGGCACTATCATCATGGGCAGTGCTACCATGAAGAATTTCACCATCGGAATTCCAACCAGGTACACAGCCAGCATGAGCACATTCACCATGGGCATTATCACCATGAGCACTGTCACCATGGGCACTTTCAACATGGGCCCTGTCAGCATGCGAACTGTCACCATGAGCACTATCACCGTGAGCACGGTCTCCATGAGCATAATCACCATGGGCACTGTCACCATGAGCACTGTCACCATGGGCACTGTAACCTTGGGAACCGTCACCATGAGCACTATCACCATGGGCAGTGTCACCGTGAGCAATATCACCATGGGCACTGTCACCGTGAGCACTATTAACAAGGATACTATCACCAAGGTCACTGTCACCGTGAGCACTGTCACCGTGAGCACTGTGACCATGAGCACTGTCACCGTGGGCACTGTCACCATGAGCACTGTCATCATGGGAACTGTCACCATGGGGACTGTCACCATTAGCACTGTCACTGTGGGCACTATCACCGTGAGCACAATCACAATGGGCACTGTCACCATACGCACTGTCACCATGGACAATGTCACCATGAACACTATCATCATGGGCAGTGCCACCATAAGGAATTTCACCATGGGAACTCCAACCATGTACACTCCCAGCATGAGCACAGTCACCATGGGCAGTGTCACCATGAGCACTGCCACCATGGGCACTTTCGACATGGGCACTGTCACCATGCGAACTATCACCATGAGCAATTTCACCATGAGCAGTATTACCATGTGCACTATCACCAAGGGCACTGTCAATGTGAGCACTGTCACCGTGAGGACTATCACCATGAGCACTGTCACCATGAGCATTTTCACCGTGGGCACTGTCACCAGTAGCACTGTCACCATGGGCACTGTAACCATGGGAACTGTCACCATGAGCACTATCAACGTGAGCACTATCACCATAGGAAGTGTCACCGTGAACAGTATCACCATGGGTACTGTCACCATGAGCACTATTACCATGGGCACTATCACCATGGGCATTGTCACTGTGAGCACTGCCACCATGAGCACTGTCACTGTGGGCACTGTCAACATGAGCACTGTCACCATGGGAACTGTCACCATGAGCACTGTCATCATTAGCACTATCATCATGGGCACTGTCAAAGTGAGCACTATTACCATGGGTACTACCACCTAGGGTACTGTCACTGTGAGCACTGTCACCATGAGCACTGTCACCGTGGGCAGTGTCAACATGAGCACTGTAACCATGGGCACTGTCACCATGGGAAATGTCACCATGCGCACTGTCACCATAGGCACTGTCACCATGGACACTGTCACCATGAACACTATCATCATGGGCACTGCCAGCATAAGGAATTTCACCATGGGAACTCCAACCATGTACACCGCCAGCATGAGCACAGTCACCATGAGCAGTGTCACCATGAGCACTGCCATCATGGGGACTTTCAACATGGGCACTGTCACCATGCGAACTATCACCACCAGCACTATCACCATGAGCAGTATTACCATGAACACTATCACCAAGGACACTGTCAACGTGAGCACTATCACCGTGAGCACTATAACCATGAGCACTGTCACCGTGAGCAGTGTCACCGTGGGCACTGTTACCGTGTGCACTGTCAACATGAGCACTGTCACCATGGGAAATGTCACCATTTGCACTGTCACCGAGGGCACTGTCACCATGAGCACTATCACCATGGGAACTGTCACCATGGGAACGGTCACCATGGGCACACTCAAGATGAGCACTGTCACCATGGGAACTCTCACCATGAGCACTGTCACCATGGGAAATGTCACCATGGGCACTGTCACCATGAGCACTATCATCATGGGCAGTGCCACCATGAGGAATTTCACCATGAGAACTCCAACCATGTACACTGCCAGCTTTAGCACTGTCAACATGGGCTGTGTCACCATGAGCACTGTCACCATGGGCACTGTTACCATGCAAACTTTTACCATGAGCACTGTCACCATGGGCAATGTCACCATGAGCACTGTCACCGTGTGCACTGTCATCATGGGAACTGTCATCATGAGCACTATCACCGTGAGGACAATAACCATGGGCAGTGTCACCGTGAGCAATATCACCATGAACACTGTCACCATGAGCACTGTCATCATCGACACTGTCACCATGGGGACTGTCACTATTACAACTGTCACTGGGGGCACTATCACCGTGAGCACTATCACAATGGGCACTGTCACCATAGGCACTGTCTCCATGGACACTGTCACCATGAACACTATCATCATGGGCAGTGCCAACATGAGGAATTTCAGCTTGGGAACTCCAACCATGTACATCGGCAGCTTTAGAACAGTCACCATGGGCTGTGTCACCATGAGCACTGTCACCATGGGGACTGTCACCATGCGAACTGTCACCATGAACACTGTCACCATGGGAACTGTCACCATGAGCACTATCACCGTGAGGACTATAACCATGGGCACTGTCACAGTGAGCAATATCACCATGAACACTGTAACCATGGGAAATGTCACCTTGGGCACTGTCACCTTGTGCACTGTCAACATGAGCACTGTCACCATGGGAACTCTCACCATGAGCACTGTCACCATGGGAAATGTCACTTTGGGCAGTGTCACCATGGGCACTGTCACCATGGGCAGCGTAAACATGAGCAGTATTACCATGAGCACTATCACCATGAGCACTATCACCATGGGAAGTGTCACCATGAGCAACATCAACATGGGCACGGTCACCATGAGCACTATTAAAATTGGCACTATCACCATGGGCACTATCAACGTGAGCAGTGTAAGTGTGGGCATTCTCACCGTGTGCACTGTCACCAATAGCACTGTCACCATGAGCACTATCACTTTGGGAACTGTCACCATGGGAACGGTCACAATGGGCAATGTCAACATTAGCACTGTCACCATGGCAATTCTCACAATGAGCACTGTCACCATGGGCACTGTCACCATGGGCACAGTCACCATGGGTACTGTCACCATGGGCACTTTCAAAGTGGGCACTGTCACCATGCGAACTGTCACCATGAGCACTGTCATCATGAACTCTGTTACCATGGGAAATATCACCATGAGCACTGTCATCTTGGAAACCGCCACCATGGACACTGCCACCATGAACAATGTTACCATTGGCACTGCCACAGTGAGCACGGTCACCGTGAGCACTGTCACCATGGGAACTGTCACCATGTGCACTGTCACCATGGGAACTCTCACCATGAGCACTGTCACCATAAGAAATGTCACTATCGGGAGTGTCACCATGGGCACTGTCACCATGGGCAGTGTCACCATGAGCACTATTACCATGAACACTATCACCATGAGCACTATCACCAAGGCCAGTGTCACCCTGAGCGCTATCACCGTGAGCACTATCACCATGGGCAGTGTCACCATGAGCAATATCAACATGGGCACTGTCACGGTGAGCACTATTACAATGGTCACTATCGCCATGAGCACTATCACCGTGAGCATTGTCACTGTGGGCATTGTCACCGTGTGCACGGTCACCATGAGCACTGTCACCATGAGCACTATCACCATGGGAACTCTCACCATCGGAAGGGTCACCATGGGCAATGTCAACCTGAGCACTCTCAACATGAGAACTCTCACCATGAGCACTGTCACCATGGGAAATGTCACCATGGACACTGTCACCATGAACACTATCATCATGGGTAGTGCCACCATAAGGAATTTCACCATGGGAACTCCAACCATGTACAACGCCAGCATGAGCACATTCACCATGGGCAGTGTCACAATGAGCACTGCCACCATGGGCACTTTCATCATGGGCACTGTCACCATGCGAACCGTCACCGTGAGCACTATTACCATGAGCACTATCACCAAGGGCACTGTCAGCGTGAGCACTATCACCGTGAGCACTATCACCGTGAGCACTGTCACCATGAGAAATTTCACAGTGGGCACTGTCACGATGAGCACTGTCACCAAGGGCATTGTCAACATAAGCATTGTCATCATGGGAACTCTCACCATGAGCACTATCACCATGGGAAATGTCACCATGGGCACTGTCACCATAGGTATTGTCACCATGGACACTCTCACCATGAGCACTATCATCATGGGCATTGCCACCATAAGGAATTTCACCATGGGAACTCCAACCATGTACACCGCCAGCATGAGCACATTCACCATGGGCCGTGTCACCATGAGCACTATCACCATGAGCACTGTCACCATGGGCACTATCACCATGGGAACTGTCACCACCGGAACGGTCACCATGGACACTGTTAAGGTTAGCACTGTCACCATGGAAACTCTCACCATGAGCATTGTCACCGTGGGCACTGTCAACATGAGCACTGTCACCTTGGACACCGTCACCATGGGCACTGTCACCATGGGCACTGTCACCATGGACACTGTCACCATGGGCACTGTCACCATGGGCACTTTCAACATGGGCACTCTCACCATAGGCACTGTCACCGTGGACACTGTCACCATGGGCACTTTCACCATGAGCACTATCATCATGGGCAGTGCCACCATAAGGAATTTCACCATTGTAACACCAACCATGTACACCGCCAGCATGAGCACAGTCAACATGGGGACTGTCAACATGAGCACTGTCACCATGTGAAATGTCTCCATGAACACTATCACCATGAGCACTATCACCAAGGGCACTGTCACCATGAGCACTATCACCGTGAACACTATCACCATGAGCACTGTCACCATGAGCACTATCACCATGGGCAGTGTCACTGTGAACACTATTACCATGGATACTATCACGAAGGGCACTGTCACCGTGACCACTATCACAATGGGCACTCTCACTATAGGCACTGTCACCATCAACACTATCATCATGGGCAGTGCCACCATGAGGAATTTCACCATGGGAACTCCAACCATGTACATCGGCAGCTTTAGCACAGTCACCATGGGCTGTGTCACCATGTGCACTGTCACCATGGGCAGTGTCACCAAGCGAACTGTCACCATGAGCACTGTCACCGTGGGCAATGTCACCATGAGCACAGTCACTGCGGGCACTGTCACCATGGGAACTGTCACCATGAGCACTATCACCGTGAGGACTATAACCATGGGCACTGTGACCGTGAGCAATATCACCATGAACACTGTCACCATGGGAAATGTCACCGTGGGCAATGTCACCGTGTGCACTGTCAACATGAGCACTGTCACCATGGGAAATGTCACCATGGGCACTGCCACCATGGGCAGGGTCATCATGAGCACTGTCACCATGGGCACTCTCATGATGGACACTGTCACCATGAGCACTATCATCATGGGCAGGGCAACCATGAGGAATTTCACCATGGGAACTCCAGCCATGTATACCGCCAGCTTGAGCACTGTCACCATGGACACTTTCAACATGGCCACTGTCACCATGTACACTGTCACCATGGACACTGTCATCATGAGCTCTGTTTCCATGGGAAATGTCACCATGAGCACTGTCATCTTGGGAACTGCCACCATGGACACTGCCACCATGAGCACTGTAACCATTGGCTCTGCCACAGTGAGCACTGTCACCGTGAGCACTGTCACCATGGGAACTGTCACCATGTGCCCTGTCACCATGGGAACTCTCACCATGAGCACTATCACCATGAGCACTATCACCATGGGCACTGTCACCATGGGCACTGTCACCGTGAGCATTATTACCATGGGTACTATCACCAAGGGCACTGTCACCGTGAGCACTGTCACCAAGGGCACTGTCACCGTGAGCACTGTTACCATGAGCACTGTCACCGTGGGCACTGTCACCCTGAGCACTGTCATCATCAGCACTGTCACCATGGGAACTCTCACCATGAGCACTGTCACCATGGGAAATGTCACCATGGGCACTATCACTATGGGCACTATCACCATGGGCAGTGTCACTATGAGCACAGTCAACGTGGCCACTGTCACCATGGGAACTGTCACCATGAGCACTAACTCCGTGAGCACTATCACCATGGGCAGTGTCAGCGTGAGCAATATCAACATGGGCAGTGTCACCATTAGCGCTATTACCATGGGCACTATCGCGTTGAGCACTATCACCATGAGCACTGTCACCGTGGGCACTGTCACCATGGTCACTGTCAACATGAGCACAGTCAGCATAGGAACTCTCACCATGAGCACTGTCACCATGGGAAATGTCACCATGGGCACTATCACTATGGGCACTATCACCATGGGCTGTGTCACCATGAGCACTGTCACCATGGGCACTGTCACCATGCGAACTCTCACCATGAGCACTGTCACCGTGGGCAATGTCACAATGAGCACTGTCACCATGAGCACTATCACCGTGAGCATTCTAACCATGGGCAGTGTCACCGTGAGCAATATCACCATAAACACTGTCACCGTGTGCACTGTCATCGTGAGCACTGTCACCATAGGAAATGTCACCATGGGCACTATCACCGTGAGCACTATTAACATGGGTACTATCACCAAGGGCATTGTTACCATGAGCAGTGTCACCATGAGCACTGTCACCGTGGGCACTGTCACCATGAGCACTGTCATCATGGGCACTGTCACCATGGGAACTGTCACCATTAGAACTGTCACTGTGGGTACTATCACCGTGAGCACTATCACAATGGGCACTGTCACCATGAGCACTATCATCTTGGGCAGTGCAACCATGAGCACTGTAACCATTGGCACTGTCACCATGGACACTGTCGCCATGGGTACTGTCACTATGGGTACTGTCCTCATGGGAACTCTTAGCAAGAGCACAGTCACCATGGGCACTGTCACCATGGACAATGTCACCATGAGCAATGTCAACATGAGCACTCTCACCATGGAAAATGTCACCATGAGCACTATCACCGTGGGCAGTGTCACCATGAGCAATATCACCATGGGCAGTGTCACCATGAGCACTATCACCATGGACACTGTCACCATGGGCACTCTCACCATGGGAAATGTCATCATGGACACTCTCACTATGAACACTGTCAACATGGGAAATGTCACCATGGTCACTGTCACCATGGGCACTTTCAACATGGGCACTGTCACCGTGCGAACTGTCACCATGAGCACTATCACCGTGAGCACTATCACCATGGGCAGTGTCACCGTGAGCAATATCACCATGGGCACAGTTACCGTGAGCACTATTACAATGGGTACTATCACCAAGGGCACTGTCACCGTGAGCACTGTCACCATGAGCACTGTCACCATGGGCACTGTCACCATGAGCACTGTCATCATCAGCACTGTCACCATGGGAACTGTCACCATGGGAACTGTCACCATGAGCACTATCATCGTGAGGACTATAACCATGGGCACTGTCACCGTGAGCCCTGTCACCATTAGAACTGTCACTGTGGGCACTATCACCGTGAGCACTATCACAATGGGCACTGTCACCATAGGCACTGTCACCATGGACACTGTCACCATGAACACTATCATCATGGGCAGTGCCACCATGAGGAATTTCACCATGGGAACTCCAACCATGTACATCGGCAGGTTTAGAACAGTCACCATGGGCTGTGTCACCATGAGCACTGTCACCATGGGCACTATCACCATGCGAACTCTCACCATGAGCACTGTCACCGTGGGCAATGTCACCATGAGCACTGTCACCGTGGGCACTGTCACCATGGGAACTCTCACCATGAGCACTATCACCGTGAGCACTATCACCATGGGCAGTCTCACCATGAGCAATATCACCATGGGCATTATCACCGTGAGCACTGTCACCGTGTGCACTGTCCCCATGAGCACTGTCACCATGAGGACTATCACCATGGGAACTGTCAACATGGGAACGGTCACCATGGGCACTGTCAATATGAGCACTGTCACCATGGGAACTCTCACCATGAGCACTGTCACCATGGCCAGTGTCACCATGGTCACTGTCACCATAAGCACTGTCACCAAGGGAAATGTCACCATGGGCACTCTCACCATTTTCACTGTCACCGTGGGCACTGTCACCATAAGCACTGTCACCATGAGCACTGTTCAACATGAGCACTGTCACCGAGAGCACTGCCACTGTGGGCACTATCACCGTGAGCACTGTCACCATGGGCACTGTCACCATGGGCACTGTCACCATGAGCATTGTCACCTTGAGCACTGTCACCATGGGAACATTCACCATGGGCACTGTCACCATGGGCACTGTCACCATGGAAAATGTCACCTTGGAAACTGTCACCATGGGCACTGTAACCATGGACACTGTCACCAGGAGCACTATCACCATGGACACTGTTTCCATGAGCATTATCCCCAAGTACACTGTCAACATTGGAACTGTCATCATGGGCACTGTCACCATGGGCACTGTCACCATGATCACCGTCAATATGGGAACTGCCACCATGAGCACTGTCACCATGGACACCGCCACCATGAGCACTGTCACCGTGAGCACTGTCACCATGATCATTGTCTCCAGGAGCATTGTCATTATGGGAAGTGTCACCATGAGTACTGTCACCATGGGCACTGTCACCATGGGCACTCTCAACATGGGCACTCTCACCATGGGCACTCTTGACCATGGACACTGTCACCATGGGCACTGTGAACATGAGCACTGTCACCATGGTATCTCTTACCATGAACACTGTCACCATGGGAAATGTCACTATGGGCACTCTCAGCATGGGCACTGTTACCATGGACACAGTCAACATGAGCACTATCATCATGGGCAGTGCCACCATGAGGAATTTCACCATGGCAACTCCAACCATGTACACCGCCAGCATGAGCACAGTCACCATGGGCAGTGTCACCGTGAGCACTATCACCATGGGCACTTTCAACATGGGCACTGTCACCATGCGAACTGTCACCATGAACACTATCACTATGAGCACTATCACCATGAGCACTCTCCCAAAGGGCACTGTCACCGTGAGCTCTGTCACCATGAGCACTGTCACTGTGGGCAATGTCACCATGAGCACTGTCACCGTGGGCACTCTCACCATGGGAACTGTCACCATGAGCACTATCACCGTGAGCACTAACACCATTTGCAGTGTCACCGTGAGCAATATCACCATGGGAAATGTCAGAGTGAGCACTATTACCATGGGCACTATCACCATGAGCACTCTCACCATGAGCACTGTCACCGTGGGCACTCTCACCATGGGCAGTGTCACCATGAGCACTGTCACCCTGGGCTCTGTCATCATGGACACTGTCATCTTAGGAACTGCCACCACGGACACTGCCACTATGAGCACTGTAACCATTGGCACTGCCACAGTGAGCACTCTCACCATGAGCACTCTCACCATGGGAAATGTCACCATGAGCACGGTCACCAGGGACACTGTCACCAGGGGCACTATCACCAGGGCACTGTCACCGTGAGCACTATCACTGTCAGCACTATCACCGTGAGCACTATCACCAAGGGCACTGTCACCGTGATCCCTATTACCATGGGCACTATCACCAAGGGCACTGTCACTGTGAGCACTATCACCATGAGCACTATCAACGTGAGCACTGTCACCATGATCACTGTCACCGTGGGCAATGTCACCATGAGCACTGTCACCATGGACACTTTCAACATGGCTACTGTCACCATGGGCACTGTCACCATGGACACTGTCATCATGAGCTCTGTTACCATGGGAAATGTCACCATGAGCACTGTCATCTTGGGAACTGCCACCATGGACACAGCCACCATGAGCAATGTAACCATTGGCACTGCCACAGTGAGCACTGTCACCGTGAGCACTGTCACCATGGGAACTGTCACCATGTGCCCTGTCACCATGGGAACTCTCACCATGAGCACTATCACCATGAGCACTATCACCATGGGCACTGTCACCATGGGCACTGTCACCGTGAGCATTATTACCATGGGTACTATCACCAAGGGCACTGTCACCGTGAGCACTGTCACCAAGGGCACTGTCACCATGAGCACTGTTACCATGAGCACTGTCACCGTGGGCACTGTCACCCTGAGCACTGTCATCATCAGCACTGTCACCATGGGAACTCTCACCATGAGCACTGTCACCATGGGAAATGTCACCATGGGCACTATCACTATGGGCACTATCACCATGGGCAGTGTCACTATGAGCACAGTCAACGTGGCCACTGTCACCATGGGAACTGTCACCATGAGCACTAACTCCGTGAGCACTATCACCATGGGCAGTGTCAGCGTGAGCAATATCAACATGGGCAGTGTCACCATTAGCGCTATTACCATGGGCACTATCGCGTTGAGCACTATCACCATGAGCACTGTCACCGTGGGCACTGTCACCATGGTCACTGTCAACATGAGCACAGTCAGCATAGGAACTCTCACCATGAGCACTGTCACCATGGGAAATGTCACCATGGGCACTATCACTATGGGCACTATCACCATGGGCTGTGTCACCATGAGCACTGTCACCATGGGCACTGTCACCATGCGAACTCTCACCATGAGCACTGTCACCGTGGGCAATGTCACAATGAGCACTGTCACCATGAGCACTATCACCGTGAGCATTCTAACCATGGGCAGTGTCACCGTGAGCAATATCACCATAAACACTGTCACCGTGTGCACTGTCATCGTGAGCACTGTCACCATAGGAAATGTCACCATGGGCACTATCACCGTGAGCACTATTAACATGGGTACTATCACCAAGGGCATTGTTACCATGAGCAGTGTCACCATGAGCACTGTCACCGTGGGCACTGTCACCATGAGCACTGTCATCATGGGCACTGTCACCATGGGAACTGTCACCATTAGAACTGTCACTGTGGGTACTATCACCGTGAGCACTATCACAATGGGCACTGTCACCATGAGCACTATCATCTTGGGCAGTGCAACCATGAGCACTGTAACCATTGGCACTGTCACCATGGACACTGTCGCCATGGGTACTGTCACTATGGGTACTGTCCTCATGGGAACTCTTAGCAAGAGCACAGTCACCATGGGCACTGTCACCATGGACAATGTCACCATGAGCAATGTCAACATGAGCACTCTCACCATGGAAAATGTCACCATGAGCACTATCACCGTGGGCAGTGTCACCATGAGCAATATCACCATGGGCAGTGTCACCATGAGCACTATCACCATGGACACTGTCACCATGGGCACTCTCACCATGGGAAATGTCATCATGGACACTCTCACCATGAACACTGTCAACATGGGAAATGTCACCATGGTCACTGTCACCATGGGCACTTTCAACATGGGCACTGTCACCGTGCGAAATGTCACCATGGGCAGTTTCACCATGAGCACTGTCACCATTGGCACTGTCACCATGAACAGTATCATCATGGGCTGTGCCACCATGAGGAATTTCAACATGGGAACACCAACCCTGTACACCACCAGCATGAGCATAGTCACCATGGGCATTGTCACCATGAGCACTGTCACCACAGGATCTTTCAACATGGGCAGTATCAGCATGCGAACTGTCACCATGGACAGTGTCACCATGAGCACTATCACCAAAGGCACTGTCAACGTGAGCACTCTCACCATGAGCACTATTACCATGGGCAGTGTCACCGTGAGCAATATCACCATGGGCAGTGTCACCATGGGCACTATCACCATGAGCACTATCACCAAGGGAACTGTCATCGTGAGCACTATCATCGTGAGCACTATCACCCTGAGCACTGTCACCGTCGGTACTGTCACCATGAGCACTGTCACTATGGGCACTGTCATCATGGGAACTGTCACCATGAGCACTATCACCGTGCGCACTATCACCATGGGCAGTGTCACCATGAGCAATATCACCATGGGCACTGTCAACATGAGCACTATTACCATGGGCAATATCACCATGAGCACTATAACCGTGAGCACTGTCACCGTGGGCACTGTCACCGCGTGCACTGTCCCCATGAGCACTGTCACCATGAGCACTATCACCATGAGCACTGTCACCATGGGCACTGTCACCATGGGAACTCTCACTATGAGCACTGTCACCATGGCCAGTGTCACTATGGCCACTGTCACCTTAAGCACTGTCACCAAGGGAAATGTCAGCATGGGAACTCTCACCATTTGCACTGTCACCGTGGGCACTGTCACCATAAGCACTGTCACCATGAGCACTGTTCAACATGGGCACTGTCACCTAGAGCACTGCCACTGTAGGCACTTTCACCGTGAGCACTGTTCACCATGGGCACTGTAACCATGAGCACTGTCACCATGGACACTGTCACCAGGAACACTATCATCATGGGCAGTGCCACCATGAGGAATTTCAACATGGGAACACCAACCCTGTACACCGCCAGCATGAGCACAGTCACCATGGGCATTATCACCATGAGCACTGTCACCATGGGAACTTTCAACATGGGCACTATCAGCATGCGAACTGTCACCATGGGCAGTGTCACCATGAGCACTATCACCAAAGACACTGTCAACGTGAGCACTATCACCATGAGCACTATTACCATGGGCAGTGTCACCGTGAGCAATATCACCATGGGCAGTGTCACCATGGGCACTATCACCATGAGCACTATCACCAAGGGAACTGTCACCGTGAGCACTATCATCGTGAGCACTATCACCCTGAGAATTGTCACCATGAGCACTGTCACCGTCGGTACTGTCACCATGAGCACTGTCACTATGGGCACTGTCACCATGGAACTCTCACCATGAGCACTATCACCGTGAGCACTATCACCATGGGCAGTCTCACCATGAGCAATATCACCATGGGCATTATCACCGTGAGCAATGTCATCGTGTGCGCTGTCCCCATGAGCACTGTCACCATGAGCACTGTCACCATGGGCACTGTCACCATGGAAAATGTCACCTTGGAAACTGTCACCATGGGCACTGTAACCATGGACACTGTCACCAGGAGCACTATCACCATGGACACTGTTTCCATGAGCTTTGTCCCCAAGTACACTGTCAACATTGGAACTGTCATCATGGGCACTGTCACCATGGGCACTGTCACCATGATCACCGTCAATATGGGAACTGCCACCATGAGCACTGTCACCATGGACACTGCCACCATGAGCACTGTCACCGTGAGCACTGTCACCATGATCATTGTCACCAGGAGCATTGTCATCATGGGAAGTGTCACCATGAGTACTGTCACCATGGGCACTGTCACCATGGGCACTCTCAACATGGGCACTCTCACCATGGGCACTCTTGACCATGGACACTGTCACCATGGGCACTGTGAACATGAGCACTGTCACCATGGTAACTCTTACCATGAACACTGTCACCATGGGAAATGTCACTATGGGCACTGTCAGCATGGGCACTGTTACCATGGACACAGTCAACATGAGCACTATCATCATGGGCAGTGCCACCATGAGGAATTTCACCATGGCAACTCCAACCATGTACACCGCCAGCATGAGCACAGTCACCATGGGCAGTGTCACCGTGAGCACTATCACCATGGGCACTTTCAACATGGGCACTGTCACCATGCGAACTGTCACCATGAACACTATCACTATGAGCACTATCACCATGAGCACTCTCCCAAAGGGCACTGTCACCGTGAGCTCTGTCACCATGAGCACTGTCACTGTGGGCAATGTCACCATGAGCACTGTCACCGTGGGCACTCTCACCATGGGAACTGTCACCATGAGCACTATCACCGTGAGCACTAACACCATTTGCAGTGTCACCGTGAGCAATATCACCATGGGAAATGTCAGAGTGAGCACTATTACCATGGGCACTATCACCATGAGCACTCTCACCATGAGCACTGTCACCGTGGGCACTGTCACCATGGGCAGTGTCACCATGAGCACTGTCACCCTGGGCTCTGTCATCATGGACACTGTCATCTTAGGAACTGCCACCACGGACACTGCCACCATGAGCACTGTAACCATTGGCACTGCCACAGTGAGCACTCTCACCATGAGCACTCTCACCATGGGAAATGTCACCATGAGCACGGTCACCAGGGACACTGTCACCATGGGCACTATCCACCAGGGCACTGTCACCGTGAGCACTATCACCATGGGCACTGTCACCGTGAGCCCTATTACCATGGGCACTATCACCAAGGGCACTGTCACTGTGAGCACTATCAACGTGAGCACTGTCACCATGATCACTGTCACCGTGGGCAATGTCACCATGAGCACTGTCACCATGGACACTTTCAACATGGCTACTGTCACCATGGGCACTGTCACCATGGACACTGTCATCATGAGCTCTGTTACCATGGGAAATGTCACCATGAGCACTGTCATCTTGGGAACTGCCACCATGGACACAGCCACCATGAGCAATGTAACCATTGGCACTGCCACAGTGAGCACTGTCACCGTGAGCACTGTCACCATGGGAACTGTCACCATGTGCCCTGTCACCATGGGAACTCTCACCATGAGCACTATCACCATGAGCACTATCACCATGGGCACTGTCACCATGGGCACTGTCACCATGAGCATTATTACCATGGGTACTATCACCAAGGGCACTGTCACCGTGAGCACTGTCACCAAGGGCACTGTCACCGTGAGCACTGTTACCATGAGCACTGTCACCGTGGGCACTGTCACCCTGAGCACTGTCATCATCGGCACTGTCACCATGGGAACTCTCACCATGAGCACTGTCACCATGGGAAATATCACCATGGGCACTATCACTATGGGCACTATCACCATGGGCAGTGTCACTATGAGCACAGTCAACGTGGCCACTGTCACCATGGGAACTGTCACAATGAGCACTAACTCCGTGAGCACTATCACCATGGGCAGTGTCAGCGTGAGCAATATCAACATGGGCAGTGTCACCATTAGCGCTATTACCATGGGCACTATCGCGTTGAGCACTATCACCATGAGCACTGTCACCGTGGGCACTGTCACGGTAGTCACTGTCAACATGAGCACAGTCAGCATAGGAACTCTCACCATGAGCACTGTCACCATGGGAAATGTCACCATGGGCACTATCACTATGGGCACTATCACCATGGGCTGTGTCACCATGAGCACTGTCACCATGGGCACTGTCACCATGCGAACTCTCACCATGAGCACTGTCACCGTGGGCAATGTCACAATGAGCACTGTCACCATGAGCACTATCACCGTGAGCATTCTAACCATGGGCAGTGTCACCGTAAGCAATATCACCGTAAACACTGTCACCGTGTGCACTGTCATCGTGAGCACTGTCACCATAGGAAATGTCACCATGGGCACTATCACCGTGAGCACTATTAACATGGGTACTATCACCAAGGGCATTGTTACCATGAGCAGTGTCACCATGAGCACTGTCACCGTGGGCACTGTCACCATGAGCACTGTCATCATGGGCACTGTCACCATGGGAACTGTCACCATTAGAACTGTCACTGTGGGTACTATCACCGTGAGCACTATCACAATGGGCACTGTCACCATGAGCACTATCATCTTGGGCAGTGCAACCATGAGCACTGTCACCATGGACACTGTCGCCATGGGTACTGTCACTATGGGTACTGTCCTCATGGGAACTCTTAGCAAGAGCACAGTCACCATGGGCACTGTCACCATGGACAATGTCACCATGAGCAATGTCAACATGAGCACTCTCACCATGGAAAATGTCACCATGAGCACTATCACCGTGGGCAGTGTCACCATGAGCAATATCACCATGGGCAGTGTCACCATGAGCACTATCACCATGGACACTGTCACCATGGGCACTCTCACCATGGGAAATGTCATCATGGACACTCTCACCATGAACACTGTCAACATGGGAAATGTCACCATGGTCACTGTCACCATGGGCACTTTCAACATGGGCACTGTCACCGTGTGAAATGTCACCATGGGCAGTTTCACCATGAGCACTGTCACCATTGGCACTGTCACCATGAACAGTATCATCATGGGCTGTGCCACCATGAGGAATTTCAACATGGGAACACCAACCCTGTACACCACCAGCATGAGCATAGTCACCATGGGCATTGTCACCATGAGCACTGTCACCACAGGATCTTTCAACATGGGCAGTATCAGCATGCGAACTGTCACCATGGGCAGTGTCACCATGAGCACTATCACCAAAGGCACTGTCAACGTGAGCACTCTCACCATGAGCACTATTACCATGGGCAGTGTCACCGTGAGCAATATCACCATGGGCAGTGTCACCATGGGCACTATCACCATGAGCACTATCACCAAGGGAACTGTCATCGTGAGCACTATCATCGTGAGCACTATCACCCTGAGCACTGTCACCGTCGGTACTGTCACCATGAGCACTGTCACTATGGGCACTGTCATCATGGGAACTGTCACCATGAGCACTATCACCGTGCGCACTATCACCATGGGCAGTGTCACCATGAGCAATATCACCATGGGCACTGTCAACATGAGCACTATTACCATGGGCAATATCACCATGAGCACTATAACCGTGAGCACTGTCACCGTGGGCACTGTCACCGCGTGCACTGTCCCCATGAGCACTGTCACCATGAGCACTATCACCATGAGCACTGTCACCATGGGCACTGTCACCATGGGAACTCTCACTATGAGCACTGTCACCATGGCCAGTGTCACTATGGCCACTGTCACCTTAAGCACTGTCACCAAGGGAAATGTCAGCATGGGAACTCTCACCATTTGCACTGTCACCGTGGGCACTGTCACCATAAGCACTGTCACCATGAGCACTGTTCAACATGGGCACTGTCACCTAGAGCACTGCCACTGTAGGCACTTTCACCGTGAGCACTGTTCACCATGGGCACTGTAACCATGAGCACTGTCACCATGGACACTGTCACCAGGAACACTATCATCATGGGCAGTGCCACCATGAGGAATTTCAACATGGGAACACCAACCCTGTACACCGCCAGCATGAGCACAGTCACCATGGGCATTATCACCATGAGCACTGTCACCATGGGAACTTTCAACATGGGCACTATCAGCATGCGAACTGTCACCATGGGCAGTGTCACCATGAGCACTATCACCAAAGACACTGTCAACGTGAGCACTATCACCATGAGCACTATTACCATGGGCAGTGTCACCGTGAGCAATATCACCATGGGCAGTGTCACCATGGGCACTATCACCATGAGCACTATCACCAAGGGAACTGTCACCGTGAGCACTATCATCGTGAGCACTATCACCCTGAGAATTGTCACCATGAGCACTGTCACCGTCGGTACTGTCACCATGAGCACTGTCACTATGGGCACTGTCACCATGGAACTCTCACCATGAGCACTATCACCGTGAGCACTATCACCATGGGCAGTCTCACCATGAGCAATATCACCATGGGCATTATCACCGTGAGCAATGTCATCGTGTGCGCTGTCCCCATGAGCACTGTCACCATGAGCACTGTCACCATGGGCACTGTCACCTTGGAAACTGTCACCATGGGCACTGTAACCATGGACACTGTCACCAGGAGCACTATCACCATGGACACTGTTTCCATGAGCTTTGTCCCCAAGTACACTGTCAACATTGGAACTGTCATCATGGGCACTGTCACCATGGGCACTGTCACCATGATCACCGTCAATATGGGAACTGCCACCATGAGCACTGTCACCATGGACACTGCCACCATGAGCACTGTCACCGTGAGCACTGTCACCATGATCATTGTCACCAGGAGCATTGTCATCATGGGAAGTGTCACCATGAGTACTGTCACCATGGGCACTGTCACCATGGGCACTCTCAACATGGGCACTCTCACCATGGGCACTCTTGACCATGGACACTGTCACCATGGGCACTGTGAACATGAGCACTGTCACCATGGTAACTCTTACCATGAACACTGTCACCATGGGAAATGTCACTATGGGCACTGTCAGCATGGGCACTGTTACCATGGACACAGTCAACATGAGCACTATCATCATGGGCAGTGCCACCATGAGGAATTTCACCATGGCAACTCCAACCATGTACACCGCCAGCATGAGCACAGTCACCATGGGCAGTGTCACCGTGAGCACTATCACCATGGGCACTTTCAACATGGGCACTGTCACCATGCGAACTGTCACCATGAACACTATCACTATGAGCACTATCACCATGAGCACTCTCCCAAAGGGCACTGTCACCGTGAGCTCTGTCACCATGAGCACTGTCACTGTGGGCAATGTCACCATGAGCACTGTCACCGTGGGCACTCTCACCATGGGAACTGTCACCATGAGCACTATCACCGTGAGCACTAACACCATTTGCAGTGTCACCGTGAGCAATATCACCATGGGAAATGTCAGAGTGAGCACTATTACCATGGGCACTATCACCATGAGCACTCTCACCATGAGCACTGTCACCGTGGGCACTGTCACCATGGGCAGTGTCACCATGAGCACTGTCACCCTGGGCTCTGTCATCATGGACACTGTCATCTTAGGAACTGCCACCACGGACACTGCCACCATGAGCACTGTAACCATTGGCACTGCCACAGTGAGCACTCTCACCATGAGCACTCTCACCATGGGAAATGTCACCATGAGCACGGTCACCAGGGACACTGTCACCATGGGCACTATCCACCAGGGCACTGTCACCGTGAGCACTATCACTGTCAGCACTATCACCGTGAGCACTATCACCATGGGCACTGTCACCGTGAGCCCTATTACCATGGGCACTATCACCAAGGGCACTGTCACTGTGAGCACTATCAACGTGAGCACTGTCACCATGATCACTGTCACCGTGGGCAATGTCACCATGAGCACTGTCACCATGGACACTTTCAACATGGCTACTGTCACCATGGGCACTGTCACCATGGACACTGTCATCATGAGCTCTGTTACCATGGGAAATGTCACCATGAGCACTGTCATCTTGGGAACTGCCACCATGGACACAGCCACCATGAGCAATGTAACCATTGGCACTGCCACAGTGAGCACTGTCACCGTGAGCACTGTCACCATGGGAACTGTCACCATGTGCCCTGTCACCATGGGAACTCTCACCATGAGCACTATCACCATGAGCACTATCACCATGGGCACTGTCACCATGGGCACTGTCACCATGAGCATTATTACCATGGGTACTATCACCAAGGGCACTGTCACCGTGAGCACTGTCACCAAGGGCACTGTCACCGTGAGCACTGTTACCATGAGCACTGTCACCGTGGGCACTGTCACCCTGAGCACTGTCATCATCGGCACTGTCACCATGGGAACTCTCACCATGAGCACTGTCACCATGGGAAATATCACCATGGGCACTATCACTATGGGCACTATCACCATGGGCAGTGTCACTATGAGCACAGTCAACGTGGCCACTGTCACCATGGGAACTGTCACAATGAGCACTAACTCCGTGAGCACTATCACCATGGGCAGTGTCAGCGTGAGCAATATCAACATGGGCAGTGTCACCATTAGCGCTATTACCATGGGCACTATCGCGTTGAGCACTATCACCATGAGCACTGTCACCGTGGGCACTGTCACGGTAGTCACTGTCAACATGAGCACAGTCAGCATAGGAACTCTCACCATGAGCACTGTCACCATGGGAAATGTCACCATGGGCACTATCACTATGGGCACTATCACCATGGGCTGTGTCACCATGAGCACTGTCACCATGGGCACTGTCACCATGCGAACTCTCACCATGAGCACTGTCACCGTGGGCAATGTCACAATGAGCACTGTCACCATGAGCACTATCACCGTGAGCATTCTAACCATGGGCAGTGTCACCGTAAGCAATATCACCGTAAACACTGTCACCGTGTGCACTGTCATCGTGAGCACTGTCACCATAGGAAATGTCACCATGGGCACTATCACCGTGAGCACTATTAACATGGGTACTATCACCAAGGGCATTGTTACCATGAGCAGTGTCACCATGAGCACTGTCACCGTGAGCACGGTCACCATGAGCATTTTCACCGTGGGCACTGTCACCATGAGCATAGTCACCATGAGCATTGTCACCATGGGAACTCTCACCATGAGCACTGTCACCATGGGAAATGTCACCATGGGCACTGTCACCATAGGCACTGTCACCATGGACACTCTCAGCATGAGCACTATCATCATGTGCATTACCACCATAAAGAATTTCACCATGGGATCTCCAACCATGTACACCGCCAGCATGAGCACATTCACCATGGGCAGTGTCACCATGAGCACTATCACCATGAGCACTATCACCATGAGCATTATCACCAAGGGAACTGTCACCATGGACACTGTCAAGGTGAGCACTGTCACCGTTGGAATTCTCACCATGAGCATTGTCACCGTGGGCACAGTCAACATGAGCACTGTTACCTTGGACACTGTCACCATGGGCACTCTCACCATGGGCACTGTCACCATGGACACTGTCACCATGGGCACTGTCAAGATGAGCAATGTCACCATGGGAAATGTCACCATGGGCACTGTCACGATGGGCACTGTCACCATGGGCACTGTCACCATGGACACTGTCACCATGAGCACTATCGTCATGGGCAGTGCCACCATAAGGAATTTCACCATGGGAACTCCAACCATATACACCACCAGCATGAGCACAGTCACCATGGGCAGTGTCACCATGAGCACTGTCACCATGGGCACTTTCAACATACACAGTGTCACCATGCGAACTGTCACCATGAGCACTATCACCGTGAGCACTATCACCATGGGCAGTGTCACCGTGAGCAATATCACCATGGGCACAGTTACCGTGAGCACTATTACAATGGGTACTATCACCAAGGGCACTGTCACTGTGAGCACTGTCACCATGAGCACTGTCACCATGGGCACTGTCACCATGAGCACTGTCATCATCGGCACTGTCACCATGGGAACTGTCACCATGGGAACTGTCACCATGAGCACTATCATCGTGAGGACTATAACCATGGGCACTGTCACCGTGAACACTGTCACCATTAGAACTGTCACTGGGGGCACTATCACCGTGAGCACTACCACAAAGGGCACTGTCACCATAGGCACTGTCACCATGGACACTGTCACCATGAACACTATCATCATGGGCAGTGCCACCATGAGGAATTTCACCATGGGAACTCCAACCATGTGCATCGGCAGGTTTAGAACAGTCACCATGGGCTGTGTCTCCATGAGCACTGTCACCATGGGCACTATCACCATGCGAACTCTCACCATGAGCACTGTCACCGTGGGCACTGTCACCATGGGCAGTGTCACCATGAGCACTATCACCGTGAGGACTATAACCATGGGCACTGTCACTGTGAGCAATATCACCATGAACACTGTCACCATGGGAAATGTGACCGTGGGCACTGTCACCGTGTGCACTGTCAACATAAGCACTGTCACCATGGGAAATGTCATCATGGGCACTGTCACCATGGGCAGTGTCACCATGAGCCCTGTCACCGTGGGCCATGTCACCATGAGCACTGTCACCGTGGGCACTGTCACCATGGGAACTGTCACCATGAGCACTATCACCGTGAGGACTATAACCATGGGCACTGTCACCGTGAGCAATATCACGATGATCACTGTCACCATAGGAAATGTCACCATGGGCACGGTCATCGTCTGCACTGTCAACATAAGCACTGTCACCATGGGAAATGTCACCATGGGCCCTGTCACCATGGGCAGTGTCACCATGAGCACTGTCACCATGGGAACTCTCACAATGGTCACTGTCACCATGAGCACTATCATCATGGGCAGTGCCACCATGAGGAATTTCACCATGGGAATTCCAAACATGTACACCACCAGAATGAGCACAGTCACCATGGACAGTGTCACCATGAGCAATGTCACCATGGGCACTTTCAACATGGGCACTGTCACCATGGACACTGTCATCATGAGCTCTGTTACCATGGGAAATGTCACCATGGGCACTGTCACCATAGGCACTGTCACCATGATCTCTGTCACCATGAGCACTATCACCATTAGCACTATCACCATGGGCACTATCACGAAGGGCGCTGTCACCAAGAGAACTATCACTGTGAGCACTGTCACCATGAGCACTGTCACCGTGAGCACTGTCACCATGAGCACTGTCACCATGGGCACTGTAACCATGGGAATTGTCACCATGAGCACTATCACTGTGAGCACTATCAACATGGGCAGTGTCACCGTGAGCACTGTCACCATGAGCACTGTCATCATGAGCACTGTCACCATGTGAATTGTCACCATGAGCACTTTCACCATGAGCACTATCACCATGAGCAGTATCACCAAGGGAACTGTCACCGTGAGCACTATCACCATGAGCACTATCACCATGGGCACTGTCACCGTGAGCATTATTACCATGGGTACTATCACCAAGGGCACTGTTAAGGTGAGCACTGTCACCATGGGAACTCTCACCATGAGCACTGTCACCATGGACACTGTCACGATGGGCACTGTCACCATGGGCACACTCATCATGGTCAATGTCACCATGGACACTGTCACCATGGGCACTGTCAACTTGAGCACTATTACCATGAGCACTATCACCATGAGCACTATCACCAAGGGAAGTGTCACCATGAGCACTATCACCGTGAGCAGTATCACCATGGGCAGTGTCACCTTGAGCAATATCAACATGGGCACTGTCACCGTGAGCATTATTACAATAGGCACTATCACCATGAGCACTAACACCATGAGCAATGTCACCGTTGGCATTATCACCGTGTGCACAGTCACCATGAGCACTGTCACCATGAACACTGTTATCATCGGCACTGTCACCATAGGAAATGTCACCATGAGCACTTTCACTGTGGGCACTATCACCCTGAGCACTATCACAATGGGCACTGTCACCATGGACACTGTCACCATGAGCACTATCATCATAGGCAATGTCACCATGGGCACTCTCACCATGGGCAATGTCATCATGGACACTCTCACCGTGAACACTGTCAACATGGGAAATGTCACCATGGTCACTGTCACCATGGGCACTTTCAACATTGTCACTGTCACCGTGCGAAATGTCACCATGGGCAGTGTCACCATGAGCACTGTCACCATTGGCACTGTCACCATGGACACTGTCACCATGAACACTATCATCATAAGGAATTTCAACATGGGAACATCCAACCCTGTATACCGCCAGCATGAGCACAGTCACCATGGGCATTGTCACCATGGGAACTTTCAACATGGGCACTGTCAGCATGCGAACTGTCACCATGGGCAGTGTCACCATGAGCACTATCACCAAAGGCACTGTCAATGTGAGCACTATCACCATGAGCACTATTACCATGGGCAGTGTCACCATGAGCAATATCACCATGGGCAGTGTCACCATGGGCACTATCACCTTGAGCACTATCACCAAGGGAACTGTCACCGTGAGCACTATCATCGTGAGCACTATCACCCTGAACACTGTCACCATGAGCACTGTCACCGTCGGTACTGTCACCATGAGCACTGTCACTATGGGCACTGTCACCATGGGAACTGTCACCATGAGCACTATCACCGTGAGCTCTATCACCATGGGCAGTGTCACCATGAGCAATATCACCATGGGCACTGTCAACATGAGCACTATTACCATGGGCAATATCACCATGAGCACTATCACCGTGAGCACTGTCACCATGGGCACTGTCACTATGGGCACTGTGACCATGGGAACTGTCACCATGGACACTGTCACCATGAGCACTATCTTCATGGGCAGTGCTACCATGAGGCATTTCACCATGGGAACTCCAACCAGGTACACTGCCAGCATGAGCACATTCACCATGGGCAGTGCCACCACGAGCACTGTCCCCATGGGCACTTTCAACATGGGCCATATCACCATTCGAACTGTCACCATGAGCACTATCACCGTGAGCACTGTCTCTATGAGCATAGTCACCGTGGGCACTGTCACCATGAGCACTGTCACCATGGGCAGTGTAACCGTGGGAACTGTCACCATGAGCACTATCACCGTGAGCACTATCACCATGGGCAGTGTCACTGTGAGCAATATCACCATCGCACTGTCACCGTGAGCACTATTAACAAGGGTACTATCACCAAGGGCACTGTCACCATGAGCACTGTCATCATGGGCACTGTCACCATAGGAACTGTCACCATGAGCACTGTCACTGTGGGCACTATCACCCTGAGCACTATCAAAATGGGCACTGTCACCATAGGCACTGTCACCATGGACACTGTCACCATGAGCACTATCATCATGGGCAGTGCCACCATGAGCAATTTCACCATCGGAACTCCATCCATGTACACCGCCAGCATGAGCACAGTCAACATGGGCAGTGTCACCATGAGCACTGTCACCATGGGCACTGTCACCATGCGAACTGTCACCGTGAGCACTGTCACCCTGGGCAATGTCACAATGAGCACTGTTCACCATGGGAACTGTCACCATGGACCCTGTCGCCATGGGTACTGTCACCATGTGTACTGTCCTCATGGGAACTCTTAGCAAGAGCACAGTCACCATGGACAATGTCACCATGGGCAATGTCAACATGAGCACGCTCACCATGGAAAATGTCACCATGAGCACTATCACCGTGGGCAGTGTCACCGTGAGCAATATCACCATGGGTAGTGTCACCATGAGCACTATCACCATGGACACTCTCACCATGGGCACTCTCACCATGGGCAATGTCATCATGGACACTCTCACCATGAACACTGTCAACATGGGAAATGTCACCATGGTCACTGTCACCATGGGCACTTTCAACATGGGCACTGTCACCGTGCGAAATGTCACCATGGGCAGTTTCACCATGAGCACTGTCACCATTGGCACTATCACCATGGACACTGTCACCAGGAACACTATCATCATGGGCAGTGCCACCATGAGGAATTTCAACATGGGAACACCAACCCTGTACACGGCCAGCATGAGCACAGTCACCATGGTCATTATCACCATGAGCACTGTCACCATGGGAACTTTCAATATGGGCACTATCAGCATGTGAGCTATCACCATGGGCAGTGTCACCATGAGCACTATCACCAAAGACACTGTCAACGTGAGCACTATCACCATGAGCACTATTACCATGGGCAGTGTCACCGTGAGCAATATCACCATGGGCAGTGTCACCATGGGCACTATCACCATGAGCACTATCACCAAGGGAACTGTCATCGTGAGCACTATCATCATGAGCACTATCACCCTGAGCATTGTCACCATGAGCACTGTCACCGTCGGTACTGTCACCATGAGCACTGTCACTATGGGCACTGTCACCATGGGAACTCTCACCATGAGCACTATCACCGTGAGCACTATCACCATGGGCAGTCTCACCATGAGCAATATCACCATGGGCATTATCACCGTGAGCACTGTCACCGTGTGCACTGTCCCCATGAGCACTGTCACCATGAGGACTATCACCATGGGAACTGTCAACATGGGAACGGTCACCATGGGCACTGTCAATATGAGCACTGTCACCATGGGAACTCTCACCATGAGCACTGTCACCATGGCCAGTGTCACCATGGTCACTGTCACCATAAGCACTGTCACCATGAGCACTGTTCAACATGAGCACTGTCACCGAGAGCACTGCCACTGTGGGCACTATCACCGTGAGCACTGTCACCATGAGCATTGTCACCTTGAGCACTGTCACCATGGGAACATTCACCATGGGCACTGTCACCATGGGCACTGTCACCATGGAAAATGTCACCTTGGAAACTGTCACCATGGGCACTGTAACCATGGACACTGTCACCAGGAGCACTATCACCATGGACACTGTTTCCATGAGCTTTGTCCCCAAGTACACTGTCAACATTGGAACTGTCATCATGGGCACTGTCACCATGGGCACTGTCACCATGATCACCGTCAATATGGGAACTGCCACCATGAGCACTGTCACCATGGACACTGCCACCATGAGCACTGTCACCGTGAGCACTGTCACCATGATCATGGTCACCAGGAGCATTGTCATCATGGGAAGTGTCACCATGAGTACTGTCACCATGGGCACTGTCACCATGGGCATTCTCACCATGGGCATTCTCACCATGGGCACTGTTGACCATGGACACTGTCACCATGGGCACTGTGAACATGAGCACTGTCACCATGGTAACTCTTACCATGAACACTGTCACCATGGAAAATGTCACTATGGGCACTGTCAGCATGGGCACTGTTACCATGGACACAGTCAACATGAGCACTATCATCATGGGCAGTGCCACCATGAGGAATTTCACGATGGCAACTCCAACCATGTACACCGCCAGCATGAGCACATTCACCATGGGCAGTGTCACCATGAGCACTATCACCATGAGCTCTATCACCATGAGCATTATCACCAAGGGAACTGTCACCATGGACACTCTCAAGGTGAGCACTGTCACCGTTGGAATTCTCACCATGAGCATTGTCACCGTGGGCACAGTCAACATGAGCACTGTCACCTTGGACGCTGTCACCATGGGCACTCTCACCATGGGCACTGTCACCATGGACACTGTCACCATGGGCACTGTCAAGATGAGCACTGTCACCATAAGCACTGTCACCATGGGAAATGTCACCATGGGCACTGTCACGATGGGCACTGTCACCATGGGCACTGTCACCATGGACACTGTCACCATGAGCACTATCGTCATGGGCAGTGCCACCATAAGGAATTTCACCATGGGAACTCCAACCATATACACCACCAGCATGAGCACAGTCACCATGGGCAGTGTCACCATGAGCACTGTCACCATGGGCACTTTCAACATACACAGTGTCACCATGCGAACTGTCATCATGAGCACTATCACCATGAGCACTATCACCATGGGCAGTGTCACCGTGAGCAATATCACCATGGGCACAGTTACCGTGAGCACTATTACAATGGGTACTATCACCGAGGGCACTGTCACCGTGAGCACTGTCACCATGAGCACTGTCACCATGGGCACTGTCACCATGAGCACTGTCATCATCAGCATTGTCACCATGGGAACTGTCACCATGGGAACTGTCACCATGAGCACTATCATCGTGAGGACTATAACCATGGGCACTGTCACCGTGAGCACTGTCACCATTAGAACTGTCACTGTGGGCACTATCACCGTGAGCACTATCACAATGGGCACTGTCACCATAGGCACTGTCACCATGGACACTGTCACCATGAACACTATCATCATGGGCAGTGCCACCATGAGGAATTTCACCATGGGAACTCCAACCATGTACATCGGCAGGTTTAGAACAGTCACCATGGGCTGTGTCACCATGAGCACTGTCACCATGGGCACTATCACCATGCGAACTCTCACCATGAGCACTGTCACCGTGGGCAATGTCACCATGAGCACTGTCACCGTGGGCACTGTCACCATGGGAACTCTCACCATGAGCACTATCACCATGAGCACTATCACCATGGGCAGTCTCACCATGAGCAATATCACCATGGGCATTATCACCGTGAGCACTGTCACCGTGTGCACTGTCCCCATGAGCACTGTCACCATGAGGACTATCACCATGGGAACTGTCAACATGGGAACGGTCACCATGGGCACTGTCAATATGAGCACTGTCACCATGGGAACTCTCACCATGAGCACTGTCACCATGGCCAGTGTCACCATGGTCACTGTCACCATAAGCACTGTCACCAAGGGAAATGTCACCATGGGCACTCTCACCATTTTCACTGTCACCGTGGGCACTGTCACCATAAGCACTGTCACCATGAGCACTGTTCAACATGAGCACTGTCACCGAGAGCACTGCCACTGTGGGCACTATCACCGTGAGCACTGTCACCATGGGCACTGTCACCATGGGCACTGTCACCATGGACACTGTCACCATGAGCATTGTCACCTTGAGCACTGTCACCATGGGAACATTCACCATGGGCACTGTCACCATGGGCACTGTCACCATGGAAAATGTCACCTTGGAAACTGTCACCATGGGCACTGTAACCATGGACACTGTCACCAGGAGCACTATCACCATGGACACTGTTTCCATGAGCATTATCCCCAAGTACACTGTCAACATTGGAACTGTCATCATGGGCACTGTCACCATGGGCACTGTCACCATGATCACCGTCAATATGGGAACTGCCACCATGAGCACTGTCACCATGGACACTGCCACCATGAGCACTGTCACCGTGAGCACTGTCACCATGATCATTGTCACCAGGAGCATTGTCATTATGGGAAGTGTCACCATGAGTACTGTCACCATGGGCACTGTCACCATGGGCACTCTCAACATGGGCACTCTCACCATGGGCACTCTTGACCATGGACACTGTCACCATGGGCACTGTGAACATGAGCACTGTCACCATGGTATCTCTTACCATGAACACTGTCACCATGGGAAATGTCACTATGGGCACTGTCAGCATGGGCACTGTTACCATGGACACAGTCAACATGAGCACTATCATCATGGGCAGTGCCACCATGAGGAATTTCACCATGGCAACTCCAACCATGTACACCGCCAGCATGAGCACAGTCACCATGGGCAGTGTCACCGTGAGCACTATCACCATGGGCACTTTCAACATGGGCACTGTCACCATGCGAACTGTCACCATGAACACTATCACTATGAGCACTATCACCATGAGCACTCTCACAAAGGGCACTGTCACCGTGAGCTCTGTCACCATGAGCACTGTCACTGTGGGCAATGTCACCATGAGCACTGTCACCGTGGGCACGCTCACCATGGGAACTGTCACCATGAGCACTATCACCGTGAGCACTAACACCATTTGCAGTGTCACCGTGAGCAATATCACCATGGGAAATGTGAGAGTGAGCACTATTACCATGGGCACTATCACCATGAGCACTCTCACCATGAGCACTGTCACCGTGGGCACTGTCACCGTGTGCACTGTCACCATGGGCAGTGTCACCATGAGCACTGTCACCCTGGGCTCTGTCATCATGGACACTGTCATCTTAGGAACTGCCACCACGGACACTGCCACCATGAGCACTGTAACCATTGGCACTGCCACAGTGAGCACTCTCACCATGAGCACTCTCACCATGGGAAATGTCACCATGAGCACGGTCACCAGGGACACTGTCACCATGGGCACTATCCACCAGGGCACTGTCACCGTGAGCACTATCACTGTCAGCACTATCACCGTGAGCACTATCACCATGGGCACTGTCACCGTGAGCCCTATTACCATGGGCACTATCACCAAGGGCACTGTCACTGTGAGCACTATCAACGTGAGCACTGTCACCATGATCACTGTCACTGTGGGCAATGTCACCATGAGCACTGTCACCATGGACACTTTCAACATGGCTACTGTCACCATGGGCACTGTCACCATGGACACTGTCATCATGAGCTCTGTTACCATGGGAAATGTCACCATGAGCACTGTCATCTTGGGAACTGCCACCATGGACACAGCCACCATGAGCAATGTAACCATTGGCACTGCCACAGTGAGCACTGTCACCGTGAGCACTGTCACCATGGGAACTGTCACCATGTGCCCTGTCACCATGGGAACTCTCACCATGAGCACTATCACCATGAGCACTATCACCATGGGCACTGTCACCATGGGCACTGTCACCATGAGCATTATTACCATGGGTACTATCACCAAGGGCACTGTCACCGTGAGCACTGTCACCAAGGGCACTGTCACCGTGAGCACTGTTACCATGAGCACTGTCACCGTGGGCACTGTCACCCTGAGCACTGTCATCATCGGCACTGTCACCATGGGAACTCTCACCATGAGCACTGTCACCATGGGAAATATCACCATGGGCACTATCACTATGGGCACTATCACCATGGGCAGTGTCACTATGAGCACAGTCAACGTGGCCACTGTCACCATGGGAACTGTCACAATGAGCACTAACTCCGTGAGCACTATCACCATGGGCAGTGTCAGCGTGAGCAATATCAACATGGGCAGTGTCACCATTAGCGCTATTACCATGGGCACTATCGCGTTGAGCACTATCACCATGAGCACTGTCACCGTGGGCACTGTCACCGTAGTCACTGTCAACATGAGCACAGTCAGCATAGGAACTCTCACCATGAGCACTGTCACCATGGGAAATGTCACCATGGGCACTATCACTATGGGCACTATCACCATGGGCTGTGTCACCATGAGCACTGTCACCATGGGCACTGTCACCATGCGAACTCTCACCATGAGCACTGTCACCGTGGGCAATGTCACAATGAGCACTGTCACCATGAGCACTATCACCGTGAGCATTCTAACCATGGGCAGTGTCACCGTAAGCAATATCACCGTAAACACTGTCACCGTGTGCACTGTCATCGTGAGCACTGTCACCATAGGAAATGTCACCATGGGCACTATCACCGTGAGCACTATTAACATGGGTACTATCACCAAGGGCATTGTTACCATGAGCAGTGTCACCATGAGCACTGTCACCGTGGGCACTGTCACCATGAGCACTGTCATCATGGGCACTGTCACCATGGGAACTGTCACCATTAGAACTGTCACTGTGGGTACTATCACCGTGAGCACTATCACAATGGGCACTGTCACCATGAGCACTATCATCTTGGGCAGTGCAACCATGAGCACTGTAACCATTGGCACTGTCACCATGGACACTGTCGCCATGGGTACTGTCACTATGGGTACTGTCCTCATGGGAACTCTTAGCAAGAGCACAGTCACCATGGGCACTGTCACCATGGACAATGTCACCATGAGCAATGTCAACATGAGCACTCTCACCATGGAAAATGTCACCATGAGCACTATCACCGTGGGCAGTGTCACCATGAGCAATATCACCATGGGCAGTGTCACCATGAGCACTATCACCATGGACACTGTCACCATGGGCACTCTCACCATGGGAAATGTCATCATGGACACTCTCACCATGAACACTGTCAACATGGGAAATGTCACCATGGTCACTGTCACCATGGGCACTTTCAACATGGGCACTGTCACCGTGCGAAATGTCACCATGGGCAGTTTCACCATGAGCACTGTCACCATTGGCACTGTCACCATGAACAGTATCATCATGGGCTGTGCCACCATGAGGAATTTCAACATGGGAACACCAACCCTGTACACCACCAGCATGAGCATAGTCACCATGGGCATTGTCACCATGAGCACTGTCACCACAGGATCTTTCAACATGGGCAGTATCAGCATGCGAACTGTCACCATGGGCAGTGTCACCATGAGCACTATCACCAAAGGCACTGTCAACGTGAGCACTCTCACCATGAGCACTATTACCATGGGCAGTGTCACCGTGAGCAATATCACCATGGGCAGTGTCACCATGGGCACTATCACCATGAGCACTATCACCAAGGGAACTGTCATCGTGAGCACTATCATCGTGAGCACTATCACCCTGAGCACTGTCACCGTCGGTACTGTCACCATGAGCACTGTCACTATGGGCACTGTCATCATGGGAACTGTCACCATGAGCACTATCACCGTGCGCACTATCACCATGGGCAGTGTCACCATGAGCAATATCACCATGGGCACTGTCAACATGAGCACTATTACCATGGGCAATATCACCATGAGCACTATAACCGTGAGCACTGTCACCGTGGGCACTGTCACCGCGTGCACTGTCCCCATGAGCACTGTCACCATGAGCACTATCACCATGAGCACTGTCACCATGGGCACTGTCACCATGGGAACTCTCACTATGAGCACTGTCACCATGGCCAGTGTCACTATGGCCACTGTCACCTTAAGCACTGTCACCAAGGGAAATGTCAGCATGGGAACTCTCACCATTTGCACTGTCACCGTGGGCACTGTCACCATAAGCACTGTCACCATGAGCACTGTTCAACATGGGCACTGTCACCTAGAGCACTGCCACTGTAGGCACTTTCACCGTGAGCACTGTTCACCATGGGCACTGTAACCATGAGCACTGTCACCATGGACACTGTCACCAGGAACACTATCATCATGGGCAGTGCCACCATGAGGAATTTCAACATGGGAACACCAACCCTGTACACCGCCAGCATGAGCACAGTCACCATGGGCATTATCACCATGAGCACTGTCACCATGGGAACTTTCAACATGGGCACTATCAGCATGCGAACTGTCACCATGGGCAGTGTCACCATGAGCACTATCACCAAAGACACTGTCAACGTGAGCACTATCACCATGAGCACTATTACCATGGGCAGTGTCACCGTGAGCAATATCACCATGGGCAGTGTCACCATGGGCACTATCACCATGAGCACTATCACCAAGGGAACTGTCACCGTGAGCACTATCATCGTGAGCACTATCACCCTGAGAATTGTCACCATGAGCACTGTCACCGTCGGTACTGTCACCATGAGCACTGTCACTATGGGCACTGTCACCATGGAACTCTCACCATGAGCACTATCACCGTGAGCACTATCACCATGGGCAGTCTCACCATGAGCAATATCACCATGGGCATTATCACCGTGAGCAATGTCATCGTGTGCGCTGTCCCCATGAGCACTGTCACCATGAGCACTGTCACCATGGGCACTGTCACCATGGAAAATGTCACCTTGGAAACTGTCACCATGGGCACTGTAACCATGGACACTGTCACCAGGAGCACTATCACCATGGACACTGTTTCCATGAGCTTTGTCCCCAAGTACACTGTCAACATTGGAACTGTCATCATGGGCACTGTCACCATGGGCACTGTCACCATGATCACCGTCAATATGGGAACTGCCACCATGAGCACTGTCACCATGGACACTGCCACCATGAGCACTGTCACCGTGAGCACTGTCACCATGATCATTGTCACCAGGAGCATTGTCATCATGGGAAGTGTCACCATGAGTACTGTCACCATGGGCACTGTCACCATGGGCACTCTCAACATGGGCACTCTCACCATGGGCACTCTTGACCATGGACACTGTCACCATGGGCACTGTGAACATGAGCACTGTCACCATGGTAACTCTTACCATGAACACTGTCACCATGGGAAATGTCACTATGGGCACTGTCAGCATGGGCACTGTTACCATGGACACAGTCAACATGAGCACTATCATCATGGGCAGTGCCACCATGAGGAATTTCACCATGGCAACTCCAACCATGTACACCGCCAGCATGAGCACAGTCACCATGGGCAGTGTCACCGTGAGCACTATCACCATGGGCACTTTCAACATGGGCACTGTCACCATGCGAACTGTCACCATGAACACTATCACTATGAGCACTATCACCATGAGCACTCTCCCAAAGGGCACTGTCACCGTGAGCTCTGTCACCATGAGCACTGTCACTGTGGGCAATGTCACCATGAGCACTGTCACCGTGGGCACTCTCACCATGGGAACTGTCACCATGAGCACTATCACCGTGAGCACTAACACCATTTGCAGTGTCACCGTGAGCAATATCACCATGGGAAATGTCAGAGTGAGCACTATTACCATGGGCACTATCACCATGAGCACTCTCACCATGAGCACTGTCACCGTGGGCACTGTCACCATGGGCAGTGTCACCATGAGCACTGTCACCCTGGGCTCTGTCATCATGGACACTGTCATCTTAGGAACTGCCACCACGGACACTGCCACCATGAGCACTGTAACCATTGGCACTGCCACAGTGAGCACTCTCACCATGAGCACTCTCACCATGGGAAATGTCACCATGAGCACGGTCACCAGGGACACTGTCACCATGGGCACTATCCACCAGGGCACTGTCACCGTGAGCACTATCACTGTCAGCACTATCACCGTGAGCACTATCACCATGGGCACTGTCACCGTGAGCCCTATTACCATGGGCACTATCACCAAGGGCACTGTCACTGTGAGCACTATCAACGTGAGCACTGTCACCATGATCACTGTCACCGTGGGCAATGTCACCATGAGCACTGTCACCATGGACACTTTCAACATGGCTACTGTCACCATGGGCACTGTCACCATGGACACTGTCATCATGAGCTCTGTTACCATGGGAAATGTCACCATGAGCACTGTCATCTTGGGAACTGCCACCATGGACACAGCCACCATGAGCAATGTAACCATTGGCACTGCCACAGTGAGCACTGTCACCGTGAGCACTGTCACCATGGGAACTGTCACCATGTGCCCTGTCACCATGGGAACTCTCACCATGAGCACTATCACCATGAGCACTATCACCATGGGCACTGTCACCAAGGGCACTGTCACCGTGAGCACTGTCACCAAGGGCACTGTCACCGTGAGCACTGTTACCATGAGCACTGTCACCGTGGGCACTGTCACCCTGAGCACTGTCATCATCGGCACTGTCACCATGGGAACTCTCACCATGAGCACTGTCACCATGGGAAATATCACCATGGGCACTATCACTATGGGCACTATCACCATGGGCAGTGTCACTATGAGCACAGTCAACATGGCCACTGTCACCATGGGAACTGTCACAATGAGCACTAACTCCGTGAGCACTATCACCATGGGCAGTGTCAGCGTGAGCAATATCAACATGGGCAGTGTCACCATTAGCGCTATTACCATGGGCACTATCGCGTTGAGCACTATCACCATGAGCACTGTCACCGTGGGCACTGTCACCGTAGTCACTGTCAACATGAGCACAGTCAGCATAGGAACTCTCACCATGAGCACTGTCACCATGGGAAATGTCACCATGGGCACTATCACTATGGGCACTATCACCATGGGCTGTGTCACCATGAGCACTGTCACCATGGGCACTGTCACCATGCGAACTCTCACCATGAGCACTGTCACCGTGGGCAATGTCACAATGAGCACTGTCACCATGAGCACTATCACCGTGAGCATTCTAACCATGGGCAGTGTCACCGTAAGCAATATCACCGTAAACACTGTCACCGTGTGCACTGTCATCGTGAGCACTGTCACCATAGGAAATGTCACCATGGGCACTATCACCGTGAGCACTATTAACATGGGTACTATCACCAAGGGCATTGTTACCATGAGCAGTGTCACCATGAGCACTGTCACCGTGGGCACTGTCACCATGAGCACTGTCATCATGGGCACTGTCACCATGGGAACTGTCACCATTAGAACTGTCACTGTGGGTACTATCACCGTGAGCACTATCACAATGGGCACTGTCACCATGAGCACTATCATCTTGGGCAGTGCAACCATGAGCACTGTAACCATTGGCACTGTCACCATGGACACTGTCGCCATGGGTACTGTCACTATGGGTACTGTCCTCATGGGAACTCTTAGCAAGAGCACAGTCACCATGGGCACTGTCACCATGGACAATGTCACCATGAGCAATGTCAACATGAGCACTCTCACCATGGAAAATGTCACCATGAGCACTATCACCGTGGGCAGTGTCACCATGAGCAATATCACCATGGGCAGTGTCACCATGAGCACTATCACCATGGACACTGTCACCATGGGCACTCTCACCATGGGAAATGTCATCATGGACACTCTCACCATGAACACTGTCAACATGGGAAATGTCACCATGGTCACTGTCACCATGGGCACTTTCAACATGGGCACTGTCACCGTGCGAAATGTCACCATGGGCAGTTTCACCATGAGCACTGTCACCATTGGCACTGTCACCATGAACAGTATCATCATGGGCTGTGCCACCATGAGGAATTTCAACATGGGAACACCAACCCTGTACACCACCAGCATGAGCATAGTCACCATGGGCATTGTCACCATGAGCACTGTCACCACAGGATCTTTCAACATGGGCAGTATCAGCATGCGAACTGTCACCATGGGCAGTGTCACCATGAGCACTATCACCAAAGGCACTGTCAACGTGAGCACTCTCACCATGAGCACTATTACCATGGGCAGTGTCACCGTGAGCAATATCACCATGGGCAGTGTCACCATGGGCACTATCACCATGAGCACTATCACCAAGGGAACTGTCATCGTGAGCACTATCATCGTGAGCACTATCACCCTGAGCACTGTCACCGTCGGTACTGTCACCATGAGCACTGTCACTATGGGCACTGTCATCATGGGAACTGTCACCATGAGCACTATCACCGTGCGCACTATCACCATGGGCAGTGTCACCATGAGCAATATCACCATGGGCACTGTCAACATGAGCACTATTACCATGGGCAATATCACCATGAGCACTATAACCGTGAGCACTGTCACCGTGGGCACTGTCACCGCGTGCACTGTCCCCATGAGCACTGTCACCATGAGCACTATCACCATGAGCACTGTCACCATGGGCACTGTCACCATGGGAACTCTCACTATGAGCACTGTCACCATGGCCAGTGTCACTATGGCCACTGTCACCTTAAGCACTGTCACCAAGGGAAATGTCAGCATGGGAACTCTCACCATTTGCACTGTCACCGTGGGCACTGTCACCATAAGCACTGTCACCATGAGCACTGTTCAACATGGGCACTGTCACCTAGAGCACTGCCACTGTAGGCACTTTCACCGTGAGCACTGTTCACCATGGGCACTGTAACCATGAGCACTGTCACCATGGACACTGTCACCAGGAACACTATCATCATGGGCAGTGCCACCATGAGGAATTTCAACATGGGAACACCAACCCTGTACACTGCCAGCATGAGCACAGTCACCATGGGCATTATCACCATGAGCACTGTCACCGTGGGAACTTTCAACATGGGCACTATCAGCATGTGAACTGTCACCATGGGCAGTGTCACCATGAGCACTATCACCAAAGGCACTGTCAACGTGAGCACTATCACCATGAGCACTATTACCATGGGCAGTGTCACCGTGAGCAATATCACCATGGGCAGTGTCACCATGGGCACTATCACCATGAGCACTATCACCAAGGGAACTGTCACCGTGAGCACTATCATCGTGAGCACTCTCACCCTGAGCACTGTCACCATGAGCACTGTCACCATGAGCACTGTCACCGTCGGTACTGTCACCATGAGCACTGTCACTATGGGCACTGTCATCATGGGAACTGTCACCATGAGCACTATCACCGTGCGCACTATCACCATGGGCAGTGTCACCATGAGCAATATCACCATGGGCACTGTCAACATGAGCACTATTACCATGGGCAATATCACCATGAGCACTATAACCGTGAGCACTGTCACCGTGGGCACTGTCACCGCGTGCACTGTCCCCATGAGCACTGTCACCATGAGCACTATCACCATGAGCACTGTCACCATGGGCACTGTCACCATGGGAACTCTCACTATGAGCACTGTCACCATGGCCAGTGTCACTATGGCCACTGTCACCTTAAGCACTGTCACCAAGGGAAATGTCAGCATGGGAACTCTCACCATTTGCACTGTCACCGTGGGCACTGTCACCATAAGCACTGTCACCATGAGCACTGTTCAACATGGGCACTGTCACCTAGAGCACTGCCACTGTAGGCACTTTCACCGTGAGCACTGTTCACCATGGGCACTGTAACCATGAGCACTGTCACCATGGACACTGTCACCAGGAACACTATCATCATGGGCAGTGCCACCATGAGGAATTTCAACATGGGAACACCAACCCTGTACACCGCCAGCATGAGCACAGTCACCATGGGCATTATCACCATGAGCACTGTCACCATGGGAACTTTCAACATGGGCACTATCAGCATGCGAACTGTCACCATGGGCAGTGTCACCATGAGCACTATCACCAAAGACACTGTCAACGTGAGCACTATCACCATGAGCACTATTACCATGGGCAGTGTCACCGTGAGCAATATCACCATGGGCAGTGTCACCATGGGCACTATCACCATGAGCACTATCACCAAGGGAACTGTCACCGTGAGCACTATCATCGTGAGCACTATCACCCTGAGAATTGTCACCATGAGCACTGTCACCGTCGGTACTGTCACCATGAGCACTGTCACTATGGGCACTGTCACCATGGAACTCTCACCATGAGCACTATCACCGTGAGCACTATCACCATGGGCAGTCTCACCATGAGCAATATCACCATGGGCATTATCACCGTGAGCAATGTCATCGTGTGCGCTGTCCCCATGAGCACTGTCACCATGAGCACTGTCACCATGGGCACTGTCACCATGGAAAATGTCACCTTGGAAACTGTCACCATGGGCACTGTAACCATGGACACTGTCACCAGGAGCACTATCACCATGGACACTGTTTCCATGAGCTTTGTCCCCAAGTACACTGTCAACATTGGAACTGTCATCATGGGCACTGTCACCATGGGCACTGTCACCATGATCACCGTCAATATGGGAACTGCCACCATGAGCACTGTCACCATGGACACTGCCACCATGAGCACTGTCACCGTGAGCACTGTCACCATGATCATTGTCACCAGGAGCATTGTCATCATGGGAAGTGTCACCATGAGTACTGTCACCATGGGCACTGTCACCATGGGCACTCTCAACATGGGCACTCTCACCATGGGCACTCTTGACCATGGACACTGTCACCATGGGCACTGTGAACATGAGCACTGTCACCATGGTAACTCTTACCATGAACACTGTCACCATGGGAAATGTCACTATGGGCACTGTCAGCATGGGCACTGTTACCATGGACACAGTCAACATGAGCACTATCATCATGGGCAGTGCCACCATGAGGAATTTCACCATGGCAACTCCAACCATGTACACCGCCAGCATGAGCACAGTCACCATGGGCAGTGTCACCGTGAGCACTATCACCATGGGCACTTTCAACATGGGCACTGTCACCATGCGAACTGTCACCATGAACACTATCACTATGAGCACTATCACCATGAGCACTCTCCCAAAGGGCACTGTCACCGTGAGCTCTGTCACCATGAGCACTGTCACTGTGGGCAATGTCACCATGAGCACTGTCACCGTGGGCACTCTCACCATGGGAACTGTCACCATGAGCACTATCACCGTGAGCACTAACACCATTTGCAGTGTCACCGTGAGCAATATCACCATGGGAAATGTCAGAGTGAGCACTATTACCATGGGCACTATCACCATGAGCACTCTCACCATGAGCACTGTCACCGTGGGCACTGTCACCATGGGCAGTGTCACCATGAGCACTGTCACCCTGGGCTCTGTCATCATGGACACTGTCATCTTAGGAACTGCCACCACGGACACTGCCACCATGAGCACTGTAACCATTGGCACTGCCACAGTGATCACTCTCACCATGAGCACTCTCACCATGGGAAATGTCACCATGAGCACGGTCACCAGGGACACTGTCACCATGGGCACTATCCACCAGGGCACTGTCACCGTGAGCACTATCACTGTCAGCACTATCACCGTGAGCACTATCACCATGGGCACTGTCACCGTGAGCCCTATTACCATGGGCACTATCACCAAGGGCACTGTCACTGTGAGCACTATCAACGTGAGCACTGTCACCATGATCACTGTCACCGTGGGCAATGTCACCATGAGCACTGTCACCATGGACACTTTCAACATGGCTACTGTCACCATGGGCACTGTCACCATGGACACTGTCATCATGAGCTCTGTTACCATGGGAAATGTCACCATGAGCACTGTCATCTTGGGAACTGCCACCATGGACACAGCCACCATGAGCAATGTAACCATTGGCACTGCCACAGTGAGCACTGTCACCGTGAGCACTGTCACCATGGGAACTGTCACCATGTGCCCTGTCACCATGGGAACTCTCACCATGAGCACTATCACCATGAGCACTATCACCATGGGCACTGTCACCATGGGCACTGTCACCATGAGCATTATTACCATGGGTACTATCACCAAGGGCACTGTCACCGTGAGCACTGTCACCAAGGGCACTGTCACCGTGAGCACTGTTACCATGAGCACTGTCACCGTGGGCACTGTCACCCTGAGCACTGTCATCATCGGCACTGTCACCATGGGAACTCTCACCATGAGCACTGTCACCATGGGAAATATCACCATGGGCACTATCACTATGGGCACTATCACCATGGGCAGTGTCACTATGAGCACAGTCAACGTGGCCACTGTCACCATGGGAACTGTCACAATGAGCACTATCTCCGTGAGCACTATCACCATGGGCAGTGTCAGCGTGAGCAATATCAACATGGGCAGTGTCACCATTAGCGCTATTACCATGGGCACTATCGCGTTGAGCACTATCACCATGAGCACTGTCACCGTGGGCACTGTCACGGTAGTCACTGTCAACATGAGCACAGTCAGCATAGGAACTCTCACCATGAGCACTGTCACCATGGGAAATGTCACCATGGGCACTATCACTATGGGCACTATCACCATGGGCTGTGTCACCATGAGCACTGTCACCATGGGCACTGTCACCATGCGAACTCTCACCATGAGCACTGTCACCGTGGGCAATGTCACAATGAGCACTGTCACCATGAGCACTATCACCGTGAGCATTCTAACCATGGGCAGTGTCACCGTGAGCAATATCACCATAAACACTGTCACCGTGTGCACTGTCATCGTGAGCACTGTCACCATAGGAAATGTCACCATGGGCACTATCACCGTGAGCACTATTAACATGGGTACTATCACCAAGGGCATTGTTACCATGAGCAGTGTCACCATGAGCACTGTCACCGTGGGCACTGTCACCATGAGCACTGTCATCGTGGGCACTGTCACCATGGGAACTGTCACCATTAGAACTGTCACTGTGGGTACTATCACCGTGAGCACTATCACAATGGGCACTGTCACCATGAGCACTATCATCTTGGGCAGTGCAACCATGAGCACTGTAACCATTGGCACTGTCACCATGGACACTGTCGCCATGGGTACTGTCACTATGGGTACTGTCCTCATGGGAACTCTTAGCAAGAGCACAGTCACCATGGGCACTGTCACCATGGACAATGTCACCATGAGCAATGTCAACATGAGCACTCTCACCATGGAAAATGTCACCATGAGCACTATCACCGTGGGCAGTGTCACCATGAGCAATATCACCATGGGCAGTGTCACCATGAGCACTATCACCATGGACACTGTCACCATGGGCACTCTCACCATGGGAAATGTCATCATGGACACTCTCACCATGAACACTGTCAACATGGGAAATGTCACCATGGTCACTGTCACCATGGGCACTTTCAACATGGGCACTGTCACCGTGCGAAATGTCACCATGGGCAGTTTCACCATGAGCACTGTCACCATTGGCACTGTCACCATGAACAGTATCATCATGGGCTGTGCCACCATGAGGAATTTCAACATGGGAACACCAACCCTGTACACCACCAGCATGAGCATAGTCACCATGGGCATTGTCACCATGAGCACTGTCACCACAGGATCTTTCAACATGGGCAGTATCAGCATGCGAACTGTCACCATGGGCAGTGTCACCATGAGCACTATCACCAAAGGCACTGTCAACGTGAGCACTCTCACCATGAGCACTATTACCATGGGCAGTGTCACCGTGAGCAATATCACCATGGGCAGTGTCACCATGGGCACTATCACCATGAGCACTATCACCAAGGGAACTGTCATCGTGAGCACTATCATCGTGAGCACTATCACCCTGAGCACTGTCACCGTCGGTACTGTCACCATGAGCACTGTCACTCTGGGCACTGTCATCATGGGAACTGTCACCATGAGCACTATCACCGTGCGCACTATCACCATGGGCAGTGTCACCATGAGCAATATCACCATGGGCACTGTCAACATGAGCACTATTACCATGGGCAATATCACCATGAGCACTATAACCGTGAGCACTGTCACCGTGGGCACTGTCACCGCGTGCACTGTCCCCATGAGCACTGTCACCATGAGCACTATCACCATGAGCACTGTCACCATGGGCACTGTCACCATGGGAACTCTCACTATGAGCACTGTCACCATGGCCAGTGTCACTATGGCCACTGTCACCTTAAGCACTGTCACCAAGGGAAATGTCAGCATGGGAACTCTCACCATTTGCACTGTCACCGTGGGCACTGTCACCATAAGCACTGTCACCATGAGCACTGTTCAACATGGGCACTGTCACCTAGAGCACTGCCACTGTAGGCACTTTCACCGTGAGCACTGTTCACCATGGGCACTGTAACCATGAGCACTGTCACCATGGACACTGTCACCAGGAACACTATCATCATGGGCAGTGCCACCATGAGGAATTTCAACATGGGAACACCAACCCTGTACACCGCCAGCATGAGCACAGTCACCATGGGCATTATCACCATGAGCACTGTCACCATGGGAACTTTCAACATGGGCACTATCAGCATGCGAACTGTCACCATGGGCAGTGTCACCATGAGCACTATCACCAAAGACACTGTCAACGTGAGCACTATCACCATGAGCACTATTACCATGGGCAGTGTCACCGTGAGCAATATCACCATGGGCAGTGTCACCATGGGCACTATCACCATGAGCACTATCACCAAGGGAACTGTCACCGTGAGCACTATCATCGTGAGCACTATCACCCTGAGAATTGTCACCATGAGCACTGTCACCGTCGGTACTGTCACCATGAGCACTGTCACTATGGGCACTGTCACCATGGAACTCTCACCATGAGCACTATCACCGTGAGCACTATCACCATGGGCAGTCTCACCATGAGCAATATCACCATGGGCATTATCACCGTGAGCAATGTCATCGTGTGCGCTGTCCCCATGAGCACTGTCACCATGAGCACTGTCACCATGGGCACTGTCACCATGGAAAATGTCACCTTGGAAACTGTCACCATGGGCACTGTAACCATGGACACTGTCACCAGGAGCACTATCACCATGGACACTGTTTCCATGAGCTTTGTCCCCAAGTACACTGTCAACATTGGAACTGTCATCATGGGCACTGTCACCATGGGCACTGTCACCATGATCACCGTCAATATGGGAACTGCCACCATGAGCACTGTCACCATGGACACTGCCACCATGAGCACTGTCACCGTGAGCACTGTCACCATGATCATTGTCACCAGGAGCATTGTCATCATGGGAAGTGTCACCATGAGTACTGTCACCATGGGCACTGTCACCATGGGCACTCTCAACATGGGCACTCTCACCATGGGCACTCTTGACCATGGACACTGTCACCATGGGCACTGTGAACATGAGCACTGTCACCATGGTAACTCTTACCATGAACACTGTCACCATGGGAAATGTCACTATGGGCACTGTCAGCATGGGCACTGTTACCATGGACACAGTCAACATGAGCACTATCATCATGGGCAGTGCCACCATGAGGAATTTCACCATGGCAACTCCAACCATGTACACCGCCAGCATGAGCACAGTCACCATGGGCAGTGTCACCGTGAGCACTATCACCATGGGCACTTTCAACATGGGCACTGTCACCATGCGAACTGTCACCATGAACACTATCACTATGAGCACTATCACCATGAGCACTCTCCCAAAGGGCACTGTCACCGTGAGCTCTGTCACCATGAGCACTGTCACTGTGGGCAATGTCACCATGAGCACTGTCACCGTGGGCACTCTCACCATGGGAACTGTCACCATGAGCACTATCACCGTGAGCACTAACACCATTTGCAGTGTCACCGTGAGCAATATCACCATGGGAAATGTCAGAGTGAGCACTATTACCATGGGCACTATCACCATGAGCACTCTCACCATGAGCACTGTCACCGTGGGCACTGTCACCATGGGCAGTGTCACCATGAGCACTGTCACCCTGGGCTCTGTCATCATGGACACTGTCATCTTAGGAACTGCCACCACGGACACTGCCACCATGAGCACTGTAACCATTGGCACTGCCACAGTGAGCACTCTCACCATGAGCACTCTCACCATGGGAAATGTCACCATGAGCACGGTCACCAGGGACACTGTCACCATGGGCACTATCCACCAGGGCACTGTCACCGTGAGCACTATCACCATGGGCACTGTCACCGTGAGCCCTATTACCATGGGCACTATCACCAAGGGCACTGTCACTGTGAGCACTATCAACGTGAGCACTGTCACCATGATCACTGTCACCGTGGGCAATGTCACCATGAGCACTGTCACCATGGACACTTTCAACATGGCTACTGTCACCATGGGCACTGTCACCATGGACACTGTCATCATGAGCTCTGTTACCATGGGAAATGTCACCATGAGCACTGTCATCTTGGGAACTGCCACCATGGACACAGCCACCATGAGCAATGTAACCATTGGCACTGCCACAGTGAGCACTGTCACCGTGAGCACTGTCACCATGGGAACTGTCACCATGTGCCCTGTCACCATGGGAACTCTCACCATGAGCACTATCACCATGAGCACTATCACCATGGGCACTGTCACCATGGGCACTGTCACCATGAGCATTATTACCATGGGTACTATCACCAAGGGCACTGTCACCGTGAGCACTGTCACCAAGGGCACTGTCACCGTGAGCACTGTTACCATGAGCACTGTCACCGTGGGCACTGTCACCCTGAGCACTGTCATCATCGGCACTGTCACCATGGGAACTCTCACCATGAGCACTGTCACCATGGGAAATATCACCATGGGCACTATCACTATGGGCACTATCACCATGGGCAGTGTCACTATGAGCACAGTCAACGTGGCCACTGTCACCATGGGAACTGTCACAATGAGCACTAACTCCGTGAGCACTATCACCATGGGCAGTGTCAGCGTGAGCAATATCAACATGGGCAGTGTCACCATTAGCGCTATTACCATGGGCACTATCGCGTTGAGCACTATCACCATGAGCACTGTCACCGTGGGCACTGTCACGGTAGTCACTGTCAACATGAGCACAGTCAGCATAGGAACTCTCACCATGAGCACTGTCACCATGGGAAATGTCACCATGGGCACTATCACTATGGGCACTATCACCATGGGCTGTGTCACCATGAGCACTGTCACCATGGGCACTGTCACCATGCGAACTCTCACCATGAGCACTGTCACCGTGGGCAATGTCACAATGAGCACTGTCACCATGAGCACTATCACCGTGAGCATTCTAACCATGGGCAGTGTCACCGTAAGCAATATCACCGTAAACACTGTCACCGTGTGCACTGTCATCGTGAGCACTGTCACCATAGGAAATGTCACCATGGGCACTATCACCGTGAGCACTATTAACATGGGTACTATCACCAAGGGCATTGTTACCATGAGCAGTGTCACCATGAGCACTGTCACCGTGGGCACTGTCACCATGAGCACTGTCATCATGGGCACTGTCACCATGGGAACTGTCACCATTAGAACTGTCACTGTGGGTACTATCACCGTGAGCACTATCACAATGGGCACTGTCACCATGAGCACTATCATCTTGGGCAGTGCAACCATGAGCACTGTCACCATGGACACTGTCGCCATGGGTACTGTCACTATGGGTACTGTCCTCATGGGAACTCTTAGCAAGAGCACAGTCACCATGGGCACTGTCACCATGGACAATGTCACCATGAGCAATGTCAACATGAGCACTCTCACCATGGAAAATGTCACCATGAGCACTATCACCGTGGGCAGTGTCACCATGAGCAATATCACCATGGGCAGTGTCACCATGAGCACTATCACCATGGACACTGTCACCATGGGCACTCTCACCATGGGAAATGTCATCATGGACACTCTCACCATGAACACTGTCAACATGGGAAATGTCACCATGGTCACTGTCACCATGGGCACTTTCAACATGGGCACTGTCACCGTGTGAAATGTCACCATGGGCAGTTTCACCATGAGCACTGTCACCATTGGCACTGTCACCATGAACAGTATCATCATGGGCTGTGCCACCATGAGGAATTTCAACATGGGAACACCAACCCTGTACACCACCAGCATGAGCATAGTCACCATGGGCATTGTCACCATGAGCACTGTCACCACAGGATCTTTCAACATGGGCAGTATCAGCATGCGAACTGTCACCATGGGCAGTGTCACCATGAGCACTATCACCAAAGGCACTGTCAACGTGAGCACTCTCACCATGAGCACTATTACCATGGGCAGTGTCACCGTGAGCAATATCACCATGGGCAGTGTCACCATGGGCACTATCACCATGAGCACTATCACCAAGGGAACTGTCATCGTGAGCACTATCATCGTGAGCACTATCACCCTGAGCACTGTCACCGTCGGTACTGTCACCATGAGCACTGTCACTATGGGCACTGTCATCATGGGAACTGTCACCATGAGCACTATCACCGTGCGCACTATCACCATGGGCAGTGTCACCATGAGCAATATCACCATGGGCACTGTCAACATGAGCACTATTACCATGGGCAATATCACCATGAGCACTATAACCGTGAGCACTGTCACCGTGGGCACTGTCACCGCGTGCACTGTCCCCATGAGCACTGTCACCATGAGCACTATCACCATGAGCACTGTCACCATGGGCACTGTCACCATGGGAACTCTCACTATGAGCACTGTCACCATGGCCAGTGTCACTATGGCCACTGTCACCTTAAGCACTGTCACCAAGGGAAATGTCAGCATGGGAACTCTCACCATTTGCACTGTCACCGTGGGCACTGTCACCATAAGCACTGTCACCATGAGCACTGTTCAACATGGGCACTGTCACCTAGAGCACTGCCACTGTAGGCACTTTCACCGTGAGCACTGTTCACCATGGGCACTGTAACCATGAGCACTGTCACCATGGACACTGTCACCAGGAACACTATCATCATGGGCAGTGCCACCATGAGGAATTTCAACATGGGAACACCAACCCTGTACACCGCCAGCATGAGCACAGTCACCATGGGCATTATCACCATGAGCACTGTCACCATGGGAACTTTCAACATGGGCACTATCAGCATGCGAACTGTCACCATGGGCAGTGTCACCATGAGCACTATCACCAAAGACACTGTCAACGTGAGCACTATCACCATGAGCACTATTACCATGGGCAGTGTCACCGTGAGCAATATCACCATGGGCAGTGTCACCATGGGCACTATCACCATGAGCACTATCACCAAGGGAACTGTCACCGTGAGCACTATCATCGTGAGCACTATCACCCTGAGAATTGTCACCATGAGCACTGTCACCGTCGGTACTGTCACCATGAGCACTGTCACTATGGGCACTGTCACCATGGAACTCTCACCATGAGCACTATCACCGTGAGCACTATCACCATGGGCAGTCTCACCATGAGCAATATCACCATGGGCATTATCACCGTGAGCAATGTCATCGTGTGCGCTGTCCCCATGAGCACTGTCACCATGAGCACTGTCACCATGGGCACTGTCACCTTGGAAACTGTCACCATGGGCACTGTAACCATGGACACTGTCACCAGGAGCACTATCACCATGGACACTGTTTCCATGAGCTTTGTCCCCAAGTACACTGTCAACATTGGAACTGTCATCATGGGCACTGTCACCATGGGCACTGTCACCATGATCACCGTCAATATGGGAACTGCCACCATGAGCACTGTCACCATGGACACTGCCACCATGAGCACTGTCACCGTGAGCACTGTCACCATGATCATTGTCACCAGGAGCATTGTCATCATGGGAAGTGTCACCATGAGTACTGTCACCATGGGCACTGTCACCATGGGCACTCTCAACATGGGCACTCTCACCATGGGCACTCTTGACCATGGACACTGTCACCATGGGCACTGTGAACATGAGCACTGTCACCATGGTAACTCTTACCATGAACACTGTCACCATGGGAAATGTCACTATGGGCACTGTCAGCATGGGCACTGTTACCATGGACACAGTCAACATGAGCACTATCATCATGGGCAGTGCCACCATGAGGAATTTCACCATGGCAACTCCAACCATGTACACCGCCAGCATGAGCACAGTCACCATGGGCAGTGTCACCGTGAGCACTATCACCATGGGCACTTTCAACATGGGCACTGTCACCATGCGAACTGTCACCATGAACACTATCACTATGAGCACTATCACCATGAGCACTCTCCCAAAGGGCACTGTCACCGTGAGCTCTGTCACCATGAGCACTGTCACTGTGGGCAATGTCACCATGAGCACTGTCACCGTGGGCACTCTCACCATGGGAACTGTCACCATGAGCACTATCACCGTGAGCACTAACACCATTTGCAGTGTCACCGTGAGCAATATCACCATGGGAAATGTCAGAGTGAGCACTATTACCATGGGCACTATCACCATGAGCACTCTCACCATGAGCACTGTCACCGTGGGCACTGTCACCATGGGCAGTGTCACCATGAGCACTGTCACCCTGGGCTCTGTCATCATGGACACTGTCATCTTAGGAACTGCCACCACGGACACTGCCACCATGAGCACTGTAACCATTGGCACTGCCACAGTGAGCACTCTCACCATGAGCACTCTCACCATGGGAAATGTCACCATGAGCACGGTCACCAGGGACACTGTCACCATGGGCACTATCCACCAGGGCACTGTCACCGTGAGCACTATCACTGTCAGCACTATCACCGTGAGCACTATCACCATGGGCACTGTCACCGTGAGCCCTATTACCATGGGCACTATCACCAAGGGCACTGTCACTGTGAGCACTATCAACGTGAGCACTGTCACCATGATCACTGTCACCGTGGGCAATGTCACCATGAGCACTGTCACCATGGACACTTTCAACATGGCTACTGTCACCATGGGCACTGTCACCATGGACACTGTCATCATGAGCTCTGTTACCATGGGAAATGTCACCATGAGCACTGTCATCTTGGGAACTGCCACCATGGACACAGCCACCATGAGCAATGTAACCATTGGCACTGCCACAGTGAGCACTGTCACCGTGAGCACTGTCACCATGGGAACTGTCACCATGTGCCCTGTCACCATGGGAACTCTCACCATGAGCACTATCACCATGAGCACTATCACCATGGGCACTGTCACCATGGGCACTGTCACCATGAGCATTATTACCATGGGTACTATCACCAAGGGCACTGTCACCGTGAGCACTGTCACCAAGGGCACTGTCACCGTGAGCACTGTTACCATGAGCACTGTCACCGTGGGCACTGTCACCCTGAGCACTGTCATCATCGGCACTGTCACCATGGGAACTCTCACCATGAGCACTGTCACCATGGGAAATATCACCATGGGCACTATCACTATGGGCACTATCACCATGGGCAGTGTCACTATGAGCACAGTCAACGTGGCCACTGTCACCATGGGAACTGTCACAATGAGCACTAACTCCGTGAGCACTATCACCATGGGCAGTGTCAGCGTGAGCAATATCAACATGGGCAGTGTCACCATTAGCGCTATTACCATGGGCACTATCGCGTTGAGCACTATCACCATGAGCACTGTCACCGTGGGCACTGTCACGGTAGTCACTGTCAACATGAGCACAGTCAGCATAGGAACTCTCACCATGAGCACTGTCACCATGGGAAATGTCACCATGGGCACTATCACTATGGGCACTATCACCATGGGCTGTGTCACCATGAGCACTGTCACCATGGGCACTGTCACCATGCGAACTCTCACCATGAGCACTGTCACCGTGGGCAATGTCACAATGAGCACTGTCACCATGAGCACTATCACCGTGAGCATTCTAACCATGGGCAGTGTCACCGTAAGCAATATCACCGTAAACACTGTCACCGTGTGCACTGTCATCGTGAGCACTGTCACCATAGGAAATGTCACCATGGGCACTATCACCGTGAGCACTATTAACATGGGTACTATCACCAAGGGCATTGTTACCATGAGCAGTGTCACCATGAGCACTGTCACCGTGAGCACGGTCACCATGAGCATTTTCACCGTGGGCACTGTCACCATGAGCATAGTCACCATGAGCATTGTCACCATGGGAACTCTCACCATGAGCACTGTCACCATGGGAAATGTCACCATGGGCACTGTCACCATAGGCACTGTCACCATGGACACTCTCAGCATGAGCACTATCATCATGTGCATTACCACCATAAAGAATTTCACCATGGGATCTCCAACCATGTACACCGCCAGCATGAGCACATTCACCATGGGCAGTGTCACCATGAGCACTATCACCATGAGCACTATCACCATGAGCATTATCACCAAGGGAACTGTCACCATGGACACTGTCAAGGTGAGCACTGTCACCGTTGGAATTCTCACCATGAGCATTGTCACCGTGGGCACAGTCAACATGAGCACTGTTACCTTGGACACTGTCACCATGGGCACTCTCACCATGGGCACTGTCACCATGGACACTGTCACCATGGGCACTGTCAAGATGAGCAATGTCACCATGGGAAATGTCACCATGGGCACTGTCACGATGGGCACTGTCACCATGGGCACTGTCACCATGGACACTGTCACCATGAGCACTATCGTCATGGGCAGTGCCACCATAAGGAATTTCACCATGGGAACTCCAACCATATACACCACCAGCATGAGCACAGTCACCATGGGCAGTGTCACCATGAGCACTGTCACCATGGGCACTTTCAACATACACAGTGTCACCATGCGAACTGTCACCATGAGCACTATCACCGTGAGCACTATCACCATGGGCAGTGTCACCGTGAGCAATATCACCATGGGCACAGTTACCGTGAGCACTATTACAATGGGTACTATCACCAAGGGCACTGTCACTGTGAGCACTGTCACCATGAGCACTGTCACCATGGGCACTGTCACCATGAGCACTGTCATCATCGGCACTGTCACCATGGGAACTGTCACCATGGGAACTGTCACCATGAGCACTATCATCGTGAGGACTATAACCATGGGCACTGTCACCGTGAACACTGTCACCATTAGAACTGTCACTGGGGGCACTATCACCGTGAGCACTACCACAAAGGGCACTGTCACCATAGGCACTGTCACCATGGACACTGTCACCATGAACACTATCATCATGGGCAGTGCCACCATGAGGAATTTCACCATGGGAACTCCAACCATGTGCATCGGCAGGTTTAGAACAGTCACCATGGGCTGTGTCTCCATGAGCACTGTCACCATGGGCACTATCACCATGCGAACTCTCACCATGAGCACTGTCACCGTGGGCACTGTCACCATGGGCAGTGTCACCATGAGCACTATCACCGTGAGGACTATAACCATGGGCACTGTCACTGTGAGCAATATCACCATGAACACTGTCACCATGGGAAATGTGACCGTGGGCACTGTCACCGTGTGCACTGTCAACATAAGCACTGTCACCATGGGAAATGTCATCATGGGCACTGTCACCATGGGCAGTGTCACCATGAGCCCTGTCACCGTGGGCCATGTCACCATGAGCACTGTCACCGTGGGCACTGTCACCATGGGAACTGTCACCATGAGCACTATCACCGTGAGGACTATAACCATGGGCACTGTCACCGTGAGCAATATCACGATGATCACTGTCACCATAGGAAATGTCACCATGGGCACGGTCATCGTCTGCACTGTCAACATAAGCACTGTCACCATGGGAAATGTCACCATGGGCCCTGTCACCATGGGCAGTGTCACCATGAGCACTGTCACCATGGGAACTCTCACAATGGTCACTGTCACCATGAGCACTATCATCATGGGCAGTGCCACCATGAGGAATTTCACCATGGGAATTCCAAACATGTACACCGCCAGAATGAGCACAGTCACCATGGACAGTGTCACCATGAGCAATGTCACCATGGGCACTTTCAACATGGGCACTGTCACCATGGACACTGTCATCATGAGCTCTGTTACCATGGGAAATGTCACCATGGGCACTGTCACCATAGGCACTGTCACCATGATCTCTGTCACCATGAGCACTATCACCATTAGCACTATCACCATGGGCACTATCACGAAGGGCGCTGTCACCAAGAGAACTATCACTGTGAGCACTGTCACCATGAGCACTGTCACCGTGAGCACTGTCACCATGAGCACTGTCACCATGGGCACTGTAACCATGGGAATTGTCACCATGAGCACTATCACTGTGAGCACTATCAACATGGGCAGTGTCACCGTGAGCACTGTCACCATGAGCACTGTCATCATGAGCACTGTCACCATGTGAATTGTCACCATGAGCACTTTCACCATGAGCACTATCACCATGAGCAGTATCACCAAGGGAACTGTCACCGTGAGCACTATCACCATGAGCACTATCACCATGGGCACTGTCACCGTGAGCATTATTACCATGGGTACTATCACCAAGGGCACTGTTAAGGTGAGCACTGTCACCATGGGAACTCTCACCATGAGCACTGTCACCATGGACACTGTCACGATGGGCACTGTCACCATGGGCACACTCATCATGGTCAATGTCACCATGGACACTGTCACCATGGGCACTGTCAACTTGAGCACTATTACCATGAGCACTATCACCATGAGCACTATCACCAAGGGAAGTGTCACCATGAGCACTATCACCGTGAGCAGTATCACCATGGGCAGTGTCACCTTGAGCAATATCAACATGGGCACTGTCACCGTGAGCATTATTACAATAGGCACTATCACCATGAGCACTAACACCATGAGCAATGTCACCGTTGGCATTATCACCGTGTGCACAGTCACCATGAGCACTGTCACCATGAACACTGTTATCATCGGCACTGTCACCATAGGAAATGTCACCATGAGCACTTTCACTGTGGGCACTATCACCCTGAGCACTATCACAATGGGCACTGTCACCATGGACACTGTCACCATGAGCACTATCATCATAGGCAATGTCACCATGGGCACTCTCACCATGGGCAATGTCATCATGGACACTCTCACCGTGAACACTGTCAACATGGGAAATGTCACCATGGTCACTGTCACCATGGGCACTTTCAACATTGTCACTGTCACCGTGCGAAATGTCACCATGGGCAGTGTCACCATGAGCACTGTCACCATTGGCACTGTCACCATGGACACTGTCACCATGAACACTATCATCATAAGGAATTTCAACATGGGAACATCCAACCCTGTATACCGCCAGCATGAGCACAGTCACCATGGGCATTGTCACCATGGGAACTTTCAACATGGGCACTGTCAGCATGCGAACTGTCACCATGGGCAGTGTCACCATGAGCACTATCACCAAAGGCACTGTCAATGTGAGCACTATCACCATGAGCACTATTACCATGGGCAGTGTCACCATGAGCAATATCACCATGGGCAGTGTCACCATGGGCACTATCACCTTGAGCACTATCACCAAGGGAACTGTCACCGTGAGCACTATCATCGTGAGCACTATCACCCTGAACACTGTCACCATGAGCACTGTCACCGTCGGTACTGTCACCATGAGCACTGTCACTATGGGCACTGTCACCATGGGAACTGTCACCATGAGCACTATCACCGTGAGCTCTATCACCATGGGCAGTGTCACCATGAGCAATATCACCATGGGCACTGTCAACATGAGCACTATTACCATGGGCAATATCACCATGAGCACTATCACCGTGAGCACTGTCACCATGGGCACTGTCACTATGGGCACTGTGACCATGGGAACTGTCACCATGGACACTGTCACCATGAGCACTATCTTCATGGGCAGTGCTACCATGAGGCATTTCACCATGGGAACTCCAACCAGGTACACTGCCAGCATGAGCACATTCACCATGGGCAGTGCCACCACGAGCACTGTCCCCATGGGCACTTTCAACATGGGCCATATCACCATTCGAACTGTCACCATGAGCACTATCACCGTGAGCACTGTCTCTATGAGCATAGTCACCGTGGGCACTGTCACCATGAGCACTGTCACCATGGGCAGTGTAACCGTGGGAACTGTCACCATGAGCACTATCACCGTGAGCACTATCACCATGGGCAGTGTCACTGTGAGCAATATCACCATCGCACTGTCACCGTGAGCACTATTAACAAGGGTACTATCACCAAGGGCACTGTCACCATGAGCACTGTCATCATGGGCACTGTCACCATAGGAACTGTCACCATGAGCACTGTCACTGTGGGCACTATCACCCTGAGCACTATCAAAATGGGCACTGTCACCATAGGCACTGTCACCATGGACACTGTCACCATGAGCACTATCATCATGGGCAGTGCCACCATGAGCAATTTCACCATCGGAACTCCATCCATGTACACCGCCAGCATGAGCACAGTCAACATGGGCAGTGTCACCATGAGCACTGTCACCATGGGCACTGTCACCATGCGAACTGTCACCGTGAGCACTGTCACCCTGGGCAATGTCACAATGAGCACTGTTCACCATGGGAACTGTCACCATGGACCCTGTCGCCATGGGTACTGTCACCATGTGTACTGTCCTCATGGGAACTCTTAGCAAGAGCACAGTCACCATGGACAATGTCACCATGGGCAATGTCAACATGAGCACGCTCACCATGGAAAATGTCACCATGAGCACTATCACCGTGGGCAGTGTCACCGTGAGCAATATCACCATGGGTAGTGTCACCATGAGCACTATCACCATGGACACTCTCACCATGGGCACTCTCACCATGGGCAATGTCATCATGGACACTCTCACCATGAACACTGTCAACATGGGAAATGTCACCATGGTCACTGTCACCATGGGCACTTTCAACATGGGCACTGTCACCGTGCGAAATGTCACCATGGGCAGTTTCACCATGAGCACTGTCACCATTGGCACTATCACCATGGACACTGTCACCAGGAACACTATCATCATGGGCAGTGCCACCATGAGGAATTTCAACATGGGAACACCAACCCTGTACACGGCCAGCATGAGCACAGTCACCATGGTCATTATCACCATGAGCACTGTCACCATGGGAACTTTCAATATGGGCACTATCAGCATGTGAGCTATCACCATGGGCAGTGTCACCATGAGCACTATCACCAAAGACACTGTCAACGTGAGCACTATCACCATGAGCACTATTACCATGGGCAGTGTCACCGTGAGCAATATCACCATGGGCAGTGTCACCATGGGCACTATCACCATGAGCACTATCACCAAGGGAACTGTCATCGTGAGCACTATCATCATGAGCACTATCACCCTGAGCATTGTCACCATGAGCACTGTCACCGTCGGTACTGTCACCATGAGCACTGTCACTATGGGCACTGTCACCATGGGAACTCTCACCATGAGCACTATCACCGTGAGCACTATCACCATGGGCAGTCTCACCATGAGCAATATCACCATGGGCATTATCACCGTGAGCACTGTCACCGTGTGCACTGTCCCCATGAGCACTGTCACCATGAGGACTATCACCATGGGAACTGTCAACATGGGAACGGTCACCATGGGCACTGTCAATATGAGCACTGTCACCATGGGAACTCTCACCATGAGCACTGTCACCATGGCCAGTGTCACCATGGTCACTGTCACCATAAGCACTGTCACCATGAGCACTGTTCAACATGAGCACTGTCACCGAGAGCACTGCCACTGTGGGCACTATCACCGTGAGCACTGTCACCATGAGCATTGTCACCTTGAGCACTGTCACCATGGGAACATTCACCATGGGCACTGTCACCATGGGCACTGTCACCATGGAAAATGTCACCTTGGAAACTGTCACCATGGGCACTGTAACCATGGACACTGTCACCAGGAGCACTATCACCATGGACACTGTTTCCATGAGCTTTGTCCCCAAGTACACTGTCAACATTGGAACTGTCATCATGGGCACTGTCACCATGGGCACTGTCACCATGATCACCGTCAATATGGGAACTGCCACCATGAGCACTGTCACCATGGACACTGCCACCATGAGCACTGTCACCGTGAGCACTGTCACCATGATCATGGTCACCAGGAGCATTGTCATCATGGGAAGTGTCACCATGAGTACTGTCACCATGGGCACTGTCACCATGGGCATTCTCACCATGGGCATTCTCACCATGGGCACTGTTGACCATGGACACTGTCACCATGGGCACTGTGAACATGAGCACTGTCACCATGGTAACTCTTACCATGAACACTGTCACCATGGAAAATGTCACTATGGGCACTGTCAGCATGGGCACTGTTACCATGGACACAGTCAACATGAGCACTATCATCATGGGCAGTGCCACCATGAGGAATTTCACGATGGCAACTCCAACCATGTACACCGCCAGCATGAGCACATTCACCATGGGCAGTGTCACCATGAGCACTATCACCATGAGCTCTATCACCATGAGCATTATCACCAAGGGAACTGTCACCATGGACACTCTCAAGGTGAGCACTGTCACCGTTGGAATTCTCACCATGAGCATTGTCACCGTGGGCACAGTCAACATGAGCACTGTCACCTTGGACGCTGTCACCATGGGCACTCTCACCATGGGCACTGTCACCATGGACACTGTCACCATGGGCACTGTCAAGATGAGCACTGTCACCATAAGCACTGTCACCATGGGAAATGTCACCATGGGCACTGTCACGATGGGCACTGTCACCATGGGCACTGTCACCATGGACACTGTCACCATGAGCACTATCGTCATGGGCAGTGCCACCATAAGGAATTTCACCATGGGAACTCCAACCATATACACCACCAGCATGAGCACAGTCACCATGGGCAGTGTCACCATGAGCACTGTCACCATGGGCACTTTCAACATACACAGTGTCACCATGCGAACTGTCATCATGAGCACTATCACCATGAGCACTATCACCATGGGCAGTGTCACCGTGAGCAATATCACCATGGGCACAGTTACCGTGAGCACTATTACAATGGGTACTATCACCGAGGGCACTGTCACCGTGAGCACTGTCACCATGAGCACTGTCACCATGGGCACTGTCACCATGAGCACTGTCATCATCAGCATTGTCACCATGGGAACTGTCACCATGGGAACTGTCACCATGAGCACTATCATCGTGAGGACTATAACCATGGGCACTGTCACCGTGAGCACTGTCACCATTAGAACTGTCACTGTGGGCACTATCACCGTGAGCACTATCACAATGGGCACTGTCACCATAGGCACTGTCACCATGGACACTGTCACCATGAACACTATCATCATGGGCAGTGCCACCATGAGGAATTTCACCATGGGAACTCCAACCATGTACATCGGCAGGTTTAGAACAGTCACCATGGGCTGTGTCACCATGAGCACTGTCACCATGGGCACTATCACCATGCGAACTCTCACCATGAGCACTGTCACCGTGGGCAATGTCACCATGAGCACTGTCACCGTGGGCACTGTCACCATGGGAACTCTCACCATGAGCACTATCACCATGAGCACTATCACCATGGGCAGTCTCACCATGAGCAATATCACCATGGGCATTATCACCGTGAGCACTGTCACCGTGTGCACTGTCCCCATGAGCACTGTCACCATGAGGACTATCACCATGGGAACTGTCAACATGGGAACGGTCACCATGGGCACTGTCAATATGAGCACTGTCACCATGGGAACTCTCACCATGAGCACTGTCACCATGGCCAGTGTCACCATGGTCACTGTCACCATAAGCACTGTCACCAAGGGAAATGTCACCATGGGCACTCTCACCATTTTCACTGTCACCGTGGGCACTGTCACCATAAGCACTGTCACCATGAGCACTGTTCAACATGAGCACTGTCACCGAGAGCACTGCCACTGTGGGCACTATCACCGTGAGCACTGTCACCATGGGCACTGTCACCATGGGCACTGTCACCATGGACACTGTCACCATGAGCATTGTCACCTTGAGCACTGTCACCATGGGAACATTCACCATGGGCACTGTCACCATGGGCACTGTCACCATGGAAAATGTCACCTTGGAAACTGTCACCATGGGCACTGTAACCATGGACACTGTCACCAGGAGCACTATCACCATGGACACTGTTTCCATGAGCATTATCCCCAAGTACACTGTCAACATTGGAACTGTCATCATGGGCACTGTCACCATGGGCACTGTCACCATGATCACCGTCAATATGGGAACTGCCACCATGAGCACTGTCACCATGGACACTGCCACCATGAGCACTGTCACCGTGAGCACTGTCACCATGATCATTGTCACCAGGAGCATTGTCATTATGGGAAGTGTCACCATGAGTACTGTCACCATGGGCACTGTCACCATGGGCACTCTCAACATGGGCACTCTCACCATGGGCACTCTTGACCATGGACACTGTCACCATGGGCACTGTGAACATGAGCACTGTCACCATGGTATCTCTTACCATGAACACTGTCACCATGGGAAATGTCACTATGGGCACTGTCAGCATGGGCACTGTTACCATGGACACAGTCAACATGAGCACTATCATCATGGGCAGTGCCACCATGAGGAATTTCACCATGGCAACTCCAACCATGTACACCGCCAGCATGAGCACAGTCACCATGGGCAGTGTCACCGTGAGCACTATCACCATGGGCACTTTCAACATGGGCACTGTCACCATGCGAACTGTCACCATGAACACTATCACTATGAGCACTATCACCATGAGCACTCTCACAAAGGGCACTGTCACCGTGAGCTCTGTCACCATGAGCACTGTCACTGTGGGCAATGTCACCATGAGCACTGTCACCGTGGGCACGCTCACCATGGGAACTGTCACCATGAGCACTATCACCGTGAGCACTAACACCATTTGCAGTGTCACCGTGAGCAATATCACCATGGGAAATGTGAGAGTGAGCACTATTACCATGGGCACTATCACCATGAGCACTCTCACCATGAGCACTGTCACCGTGGGCACTGTCACCGTGTGCACTGTCACCATGGGCAGTGTCACCATGAGCACTGTCACCCTGGGCTCTGTCATCATGGACACTGTCATCTTAGGAACTGCCACCACGGACACTGCCACCATGAGCACTGTAACCATTGGCACTGCCACAGTGAGCACTCTCACCATGAGCACTCTCACCATGGGAAATGTCACCATGAGCACGGTCACCAGGGACACTGTCACCATGGGCACTATCCACCAGGGCACTGTCACCGTGAGCACTATCACTGTCAGCACTATCACCGTGAGCACTATCACCATGGGCACTGTCACCGTGAGCCCTATTACCATGGGCACTATCACCAAGGGCACTGTCACTGTGAGCACTATCAACGTGAGCACTGTCACCATGATCACTGTCACTGTGGGCAATGTCACCATGAGCACTGTCACCATGGACACTTTCAACATGGCTACTGTCACCATGGGCACTGTCACCATGGACACTGTCATCATGAGCTCTGTTACCATGGGAAATGTCACCATGAGCACTGTCATCTTGGGAACTGCCACCATGGACACAGCCACCATGAGCAATGTAACCATTGGCACTGCCACAGTGAGCACTGTCACCGTGAGCACTGTCACCATGGGAACTGTCACCATGTGCCCTGTCACCATGGGAACTCTCACCATGAGCACTATCACCATGAGCACTATCACCATGGGCACTGTCACCATGGGCACTGTCACCATGAGCATTATTACCATGGGTACTATCACCAAGGGCACTGTCACCGTGAGCACTGTCACCAAGGGCACTGTCACCGTGAGCACTGTTACCATGAGCACTGTCACCGTGGGCACTGTCACCCTGAGCACTGTCATCATCGGCACTGTCACCATGGGAACTCTCACCATGAGCACTGTCACCATGGGAAATATCACCATGGGCACTATCACTATGGGCACTATCACCATGGGCAGTGTCACTATGAGCACAGTCAACGTGGCCACTGTCACCATGGGAACTGTCACAATGAGCACTAACTCCGTGAGCACTATCACCATGGGCAGTGTCAGCGTGAGCAATATCAACATGGGCAGTGTCACCATTAGCGCTATTACCATGGGCACTATCGCGTTGAGCACTATCACCATGAGCACTGTCACCGTGGGCACTGTCACCGTAGTCACTGTCAACATGAGCACAGTCAGCATAGGAACTCTCACCATGAGCACTGTCACCATGGGAAATGTCACCATGGGCACTATCACTATGGGCACTATCACCATGGGCTGTGTCACCATGAGCACTGTCACCATGGGCACTGTCACCATGCGAACTCTCACCATGAGCACTGTCACCGTGGGCAATGTCACAATGAGCACTGTCACCATGAGCACTATCACCGTGAGCATTCTAACCATGGGCAGTGTCACCGTAAGCAATATCACCGTAAACACTGTCACCGTGTGCACTGTCATCGTGAGCACTGTCACCATAGGAAATGTCACCATGGGCACTATCACCGTGAGCACTATTAACATGGGTACTATCACCAAGGGCATTGTTACCATGAGCAGTGTCACCATGAGCACTGTCACCGTGGGCACTGTCACCATGAGCACTGTCATCATGGGCACTGTCACCATGGGAACTGTCACCATTAGAACTGTCACTGTGGGTACTATCACCGTGAGCACTATCACAATGGGCACTGTCACCATGAGCACTATCATCTTGGGCAGTGCAACCATGAGCACTGTAACCATTGGCACTGTCACCATGGACACTGTCGCCATGGGTACTGTCACTATGGGTACTGTCCTCATGGGAACTCTTAGCAAGAGCACAGTCACCATGGGCACTGTCACCATGGACAATGTCACCATGAGCAATGTCAACATGAGCACTCTCACCATGGAAAATGTCACCATGAGCACTATCACCGTGGGCAGTGTCACCATGAGCAATATCACCATGGGCAGTGTCACCATGAGCACTATCACCATGGACACTGTCACCATGGGCACTCTCACCATGGGAAATGTCATCATGGACACTCTCACCATGAACACTGTCAACATGGGAAATGTCACCATGGTCACTGTCACCATGGGCACTTTCAACATGGGCACTGTCACCGTGCGAAATGTCACCATGGGCAGTTTCACCATGAGCACTGTCACCATTGGCACTGTCACCATGAACAGTATCATCATGGGCTGTGCCACCATGAGGAATTTCAACATGGGAACACCAACCCTGTACACCACCAGCATGAGCATAGTCACCATGGGCATTGTCACCATGAGCACTGTCACCACAGGATCTTTCAACATGGGCAGTATCAGCATGCGAACTGTCACCATGGGCAGTGTCACCATGAGCACTATCACCAAAGGCACTGTCAACGTGAGCACTCTCACCATGAGCACTATTACCATGGGCAGTGTCACCGTGAGCAATATCACCATGGGCAGTGTCACCATGGGCACTATCACCATGAGCACTATCACCAAGGGAACTGTCATCGTGAGCACTATCATCGTGAGCACTATCACCCTGAGCACTGTCACCGTCGGTACTGTCACCATGAGCACTGTCACTATGGGCACTGTCATCATGGGAACTGTCACCATGAGCACTATCACCGTGCGCACTATCACCATGGGCAGTGTCACCATGAGCAATATCACCATGGGCACTGTCAACATGAGCACTATTACCATGGGCAATATCACCATGAGCACTATAACCGTGAGCACTGTCACCGTGGGCACTGTCACCGCGTGCACTGTCCCCATGAGCACTGTCACCATGAGCACTATCACCATGAGCACTGTCACCATGGGCACTGTCACCATGGGAACTCTCACTATGAGCACTGTCACCATGGCCAGTGTCACTATGGCCACTGTCACCTTAAGCACTGTCACCAAGGGAAATGTCAGCATGGGAACTCTCACCATTTGCACTGTCACCGTGGGCACTGTCACCATAAGCACTGTCACCATGAGCACTGTTCAACATGGGCACTGTCACCTAGAGCACTGCCACTGTAGGCACTTTCACCGTGAGCACTGTTCACCATGGGCACTGTAACCATGAGCACTGTCACCATGGACACTGTCACCAGGAACACTATCATCATGGGCAGTGCCACCATGAGGAATTTCAACATGGGAACACCAACCCTGTACACCGCCAGCATGAGCACAGTCACCATGGGCATTATCACCATGAGCACTGTCACCATGGGAACTTTCAACATGGGCACTATCAGCATGCGAACTGTCACCATGGGCAGTGTCACCATGAGCACTATCACCAAAGACACTGTCAACGTGAGCACTATCACCATGAGCACTATTACCATGGGCAGTGTCACCGTGAGCAATATCACCATGGGCAGTGTCACCATGGGCACTATCACCATGAGCACTATCACCAAGGGAACTGTCACCGTGAGCACTATCATCGTGAGCACTATCACCCTGAGAATTGTCACCATGAGCACTGTCACCGTCGGTACTGTCACCATGAGCACTGTCACTATGGGCACTGTCACCATGGAACTCTCACCATGAGCACTATCACCGTGAGCACTATCACCATGGGCAGTCTCACCATGAGCAATATCACCATGGGCATTATCACCGTGAGCAATGTCATCGTGTGCGCTGTCCCCATGAGCACTGTCACCATGAGCACTGTCACCATGGGCACTGTCACCATGGAAAATGTCACCTTGGAAACTGTCACCATGGGCACTGTAACCATGGACACTGTCACCAGGAGCACTATCACCATGGACACTGTTTCCATGAGCTTTGTCCCCAAGTACACTGTCAACATTGGAACTGTCATCATGGGCACTGTCACCATGGGCACTGTCACCATGATCACCGTCAATATGGGAACTGCCACCATGAGCACTGTCACCATGGACACTGCCACCATGAGCACTGTCACCGTGAGCACTGTCACCATGATCATTGTCACCAGGAGCATTGTCATCATGGGAAGTGTCACCATGAGTACTGTCACCATGGGCACTGTCACCATGGGCACTCTCAACATGGGCACTCTCACCATGGGCACTCTTGACCATGGACACTGTCACCATGGGCACTGTGAACATGAGCACTGTCACCATGGTAACTCTTACCATGAACACTGTCACCATGGGAAATGTCACTATGGGCACTGTCAGCATGGGCACTGTTACCATGGACACAGTCAACATGAGCACTATCATCATGGGCAGTGCCACCATGAGGAATTTCACCATGGCAACTCCAACCATGTACACCGCCAGCATGAGCACAGTCACCATGGGCAGTGTCACCGTGAGCACTATCACCATGGGCACTTTCAACATGGGCACTGTCACCATGCGAACTGTCACCATGAACACTATCACTATGAGCACTATCACCATGAGCACTCTCCCAAAGGGCACTGTCACCGTGAGCTCTGTCACCATGAGCACTGTCACTGTGGGCAATGTCACCATGAGCACTGTCACCGTGGGCACTCTCACCATGGGAACTGTCACCATGAGCACTATCACCGTGAGCACTAACACCATTTGCAGTGTCACCGTGAGCAATATCACCATGGGAAATGTCAGAGTGAGCACTATTACCATGGGCACTATCACCATGAGCACTCTCACCATGAGCACTGTCACCGTGGGCACTGTCACCATGGGCAGTGTCACCATGAGCACTGTCACCCTGGGCTCTGTCATCATGGACACTGTCATCTTAGGAACTGCCACCACGGACACTGCCACCATGAGCACTGTAACCATTGGCACTGCCACAGTGAGCACTCTCACCATGAGCACTCTCACCATGGGAAATGTCACCATGAGCACGGTCACCAGGGACACTGTCACCATGGGCACTATCCACCAGGGCACTGTCACCGTGAGCACTATCACTGTCAGCACTATCACCGTGAGCACTATCACCATGGGCACTGTCACCGTGAGCCCTATTACCATGGGCACTATCACCAAGGGCACTGTCACTGTGAGCACTATCAACGTGAGCACTGTCACCATGATCACTGTCACCGTGGGCAATGTCACCATGAGCACTGTCACCATGGACACTTTCAACATGGCTACTGTCACCATGGGCACTGTCACCATGGACACTGTCATCATGAGCTCTGTTACCATGGGAAATGTCACCATGAGCACTGTCATCTTGGGAACTGCCACCATGGACACAGCCACCATGAGCAATGTAACCATTGGCACTGCCACAGTGAGCACTGTCACCGTGAGCACTGTCACCATGGGAACTGTCACCATGTGCCCTGTCACCATGGGAACTCTCACCATGAGCACTATCACCATGAGCACTATCACCATGGGCACTGTCACCAAGGGCACTGTCACCGTGAGCACTGTCACCAAGGGCACTGTCACCGTGAGCACTGTTACCATGAGCACTGTCACCGTGGGCACTGTCACCCTGAGCACTGTCATCATCGGCACTGTCACCATGGGAACTCTCACCATGAGCACTGTCACCATGGGAAATATTACCATGGGCACTATCACTATGGGCACTATCACCATGGGCAGTGTCACTATGAGCACAGTCAACATGGCCACTGTCACCATGGGAACTGTCACAATGAGCACTAACTCCGTGAGCACTATCACCATGGGCAGTGTCAGCGTGAGCAATATCAACATGGGCAGTGTCACCATTAGCGCTATTACCATGGGCACTATCGCGTTGAGCACTATCACCATGAGCACTGTCACCGTGGGCACTGTCACCGTAGTCACTGTCAACATGAGCACAGTCAGCATAGGAACTCTCACCATGAGCACTGTCACCATGGGAAATGTCACCATGGGCACTATCACTATGGGCACTATCACCATGGGCTGTGTCACCATGAGCACTGTCACCATGGGCACTGTCACCATGCGAACTCTCACCATGAGCACTGTCACCGTGGGCAATGTCACAATGAGCACTGTCACCATGAGCACTATCACCGTGAGCATTCTAACCATGGGCAGTGTCACCGTAAGCAATATCACCGTAAACACTGTCACCGTGTGCACTGTCATCGTGAGCACTGTCACCATAGGAAATGTCACCATGGGCACTATCACCGTGAGCACTATTAACATGGGTACTATCACCAAGGGCATTGTTACCATGAGCAGTGTCACCATGAGCACTGTCACCGTGGGCACTGTCACCATGAGCACTGTCATCATGGGCACTGTCACCATGGGAACTGTCACCATTAGAACTGTCACTGTGGGTACTATCACCGTGAGCACTATCACAATGGGCACTGTCACCATGAGCACTATCATCTTGGGCAGTGCAACCATGAGCACTGTAACCATTGGCACTGTCACCATGGACACTGTCGCCATGGGTACTGTCACTATGGGTACTGTCCTCATGGGAACTCTTAGCAAGAGCACAGTCACCATGGGCACTGTCACCATGGACAATGTCACCATGAGCAATGTCAACATGAGCACTCTCACCATGGAAAATGTCACCATGAGCACTATCACCGTGGGCAGTGTCACCATGAGCAATATCACCATGGGCAGTGTCACCATGAGCACTATCACCATGGACACTGTCACCATGGGCACTCTCACCATGGGAAATGTCATCATGGACACTCTCACCATGAACACTGTCAACATGGGAAATGTCACCATGGTCACTGTCACCATGGGCACTTTCAACATGGGCACTGTCACCGTGCGAAATGTCACCATGGGCAGTTTCACCATGAGCACTGTCACCATTGGCACTGTCACCATGAACAGTATCATCATGGGCTGTGCCACCATGAGGAATTTCAACATGGGAACACCAACCCTGTACACCACCAGCATGAGCATAGTCACCATGGGCATTGTCACCATGAGCACTGTCACCACAGGATCTTTCAACATGGGCAGTATCAGCATGCGAACTGTCACCATGGGCAGTGTCACCATGAGCACTATCACCAAAGGCACTGTCAACGTGAGCACTCTCACCATGAGCACTATTACCATGGGCAGTGTCACCGTGAGCAATATCACCATGGGCAGTGTCACCATGGGCACTATCACCATGAGCACTATCACCAAGGGAACTGTCATCGTGAGCACTATCATCGTGAGCACTATCACCCTGAGCACTGTCACCGTCGGTACTGTCACCATGAGCACTGTCACTATGGGCACTGTCATCATGGGAACTGTCACCATGAGCACTATCACCGTGCGCACTATCACCATGGGCAGTGTCACCATGAGCAATATCACCATGGGCACTGTCAACATGAGCACTATTACCATGGGCAATATCACCATGAGCACTATAACCGTGAGCACTGTCACCGTGGGCACTGTCACCGCGTGCACTGTCCCCATGAGCACTGTCACCATGAGCACTATCACCATGAGCACTGTCACCATGGGCACTGTCACCATGGGAACTCTCACTATGAGCACTGTCACCATGGCCAGTGTCACTATGGCCACTGTCACCTTAAGCACTGTCACCAAGGGAAATGTCAGCATGGGAACTCTCACCATTTGCACTGTCACCGTGGGCACTGTCACCATAAGCACTGTCACCATGAGCACTGTTCAACATGGGCACTGTCACCTAGAGCACTGCCACTGTAGGCACTTTCACCGTGAGCACTGTTCACCATGGGCACTGTAACCATGAGCACTGTCACCATGGACACTGTCACCAGGAACACTATCATCATGGGCAGTGCCACCATGAGGAATTTCAACATGGGAACACCAACCCTGTACACTGCCAGCATGAGCACAGTCACCATGGGCATTATCACCATGAGCACTGTCACCGTGGGAACTTTCAACATGGGCACTATCAGCATGTGAACTGTCACCATGGGCAGTGTCACCATGAGCACTATCACCAAAGGCACTGTCAACGTGAGCACTATCACCATGAGCACTATTACCATGGGCAGTGTCACCGTGAGCAATATCACCATGGGCAGTGTCACCATGGGCACTATCACCATGAGCACTATCACCAAGGGAACTGTCACCGTGAGCACTATCATCGTGAGCACTCTCACCCTGAGCACTGTCACCATGAGCACTGTCACCATGAGCACTGTCACCGTCGGTACTGTCACCATGAGCACTGTCACTATGGGCACTGTCATCATGGGAACTGTCACCATGAGCACTATCACCGTGCGCACTATCACCATGGGCAGTGTCACCATGAGCAATATCACCATGGGCACTGTCAACATGAGCACTATTACCATGGGCAATATCACCATGAGCACTATAACCGTGAGCACTGTCACCGTGGGCACTGTCACCGCGTGCACTGTCCCCATGAGCACTGTCACCATGAGCACTATCACCATGAGCACTGTCACCATGGGCACTGTCACCATGGGAACTCTCACTATGAGCACTGTCACCATGGCCAGTGTCACTATGGCCACTGTCACCTTAAGCACTGTCACCAAGGGAAATGTCAGCATGGGAACTCTCACCATTTGCACTGTCACCGTGGGCACTGTCACCATAAGCACTGTCACCATGAGCACTGTTCAACATGGGCACTGTCACCTAGAGCACTGCCACTGTAGGCACTTTCACCGTGAGCACTGTTCACCATGGGCACTGTAACCATGAGCACTGTCACCATGGACACTGTCACCAGGAACACTATCATCATGGGCAGTGCCACCATGAGGAATTTCAACATGGGAACACCAACCCTGTACACCGCCAGCATGAGCACAGTCACCATGGGCATTATCACCATGAGCACTGTCACCATGGGAACTTTCAACATGGGCACTATCAGCATGCGAACTGTCACCATGGGCAGTGTCACCATGAGCACTATCACCAAAGACACTGTCAACGTGAGCACTATCACCATGAGCACTATTACCATGGGCAGTGTCACCGTGAGCAATATCACCATGGGCAGTGTCACCATGGGCACTATCACCATGAGCACTATCACCAAGGGAACTGTCACCGTGAGCACTATCATCGTGAGCACTATCACCCTGAGAATTGTCACCATGAGCACTGTCACCGTCGGTACTGTCACCATGAGCACTGTCACTATGGGCACTGTCACCATGGAACTCTCACCATGAGCACTATCACCGTGAGCACTATCACCATGGGCAGTCTCACCATGAGCAATATCACCATGGGCATTATCACCGTGAGCAATGTCATCGTGTGCGCTGTCCCCATGAGCACTGTCACCATGAGCACTGTCACCATGGGCACTGTCACCATGGAAAATGTCACCTTGGAAACTGTCACCATGGGCACTGTAACCATGGACACTGTCACCAGGAGCACTATCACCATGGACACTGTTTCCATGAGCTTTGTCCCCAAGTACACTGTCAACATTGGAACTGTCATCATGGGCACTGTCACCATGGGCACTGTCACCATGATCACCGTCAATATGGGAACTGCCACCATGAGCACTGTCACCATGGACACTGCCACCATGAGCACTGTCACCGTGAGCACTGTCACCATGATCATTGTCACCAGGAGCATTGTCATCATGGGAAGTGTCACCATGAGTACTGTCACCATGGGCACTGTCACCATGGGCACTCTCAACATGGGCACTCTCACCATGGGCACTCTTGACCATGGACACTGTCACCATGGGCACTGTGAACATGAGCACTGTCACCATGGTAACTCTTACCATGAACACTGTCACCATGGGAAATGTCACTATGGGCACTGTCAGCATGGGCACTGTTACCATGGACACAGTCAACATGAGCACTATCATCATGGGCAGTGCCACCATGAGGAATTTCACCATGGCAACTCCAACCATGTACACCGCCAGCATGAGCACAGTCACCATGGGCAGTGTCACCGTGAGCACTATCACCATGGGCACTTTCAACATGGGCACTGTCACCATGCGAACTGTCACCATGAACACTATCACTATGAGCACTATCACCATGAGCACTCTCCCAAAGGGCACTGTCACCGTGAGCTCTGTCACCATGAGCACTGTCACTGTGGGCAATGTCACCATGAGCACTGTCACCGTGGGCACTCTCACCATGGGAACTGTCACCATGAGCACTATCACCGTGAGCACTAACACCATTTGCAGTGTCACCGTGAGCAATATCACCATGGGAAATGTCAGAGTGAGCACTATTACCATGGGCACTATCACCATGAGCACTCTCACCATGAGCACTGTCACCGTGGGCACTGTCACCATGGGCAGTGTCACCATGAGCACTGTCACCCTGGGCTCTGTCATCATGGACACTGTCATCTTAGGAACTGCCACCACGGACACTGCCACCATGAGCACTGTAACCATTGGCACTGCCACAGTGATCACTCTCACCATGAGCACTCTCACCATGGGAAATGTCACCATGAGCACGGTCACCAGGGACACTGTCACCATGGGCACTATCCACCAGGGCACTGTCACCGTGAGCACTATCACTGTCAGCACTATCACCGTGAGCACTATCACCATGGGCACTGTCACCGTGAGCCCTATTACCATGGGCACTATCACCAAGGGCACTGTCACTGTGAGCACTATCAACGTGAGCACTGTCACCATGATCACTGTCACCGTGGGCAATGTCACCATGAGCACTGTCACCATGGACACTTTCAACATGGCTACTGTCACCATGGGCACTGTCACCATGGACACTGTCATCATGAGCTCTGTTACCATGGGAAATGTCACCATGAGCACTGTCATCTTGGGAACTGCCACCATGGACACAGCCACCATGAGCAATGTAACCATTGGCACTGCCACAGTGAGCACTGTCACCGTGAGCACTGTCACCATGGGAACTGTCACCATGTGCCCTGTCACCATGGGAACTCTCACCATGAGCACTATCACCATGAGCACTATCACCATGGGCACTGTCACCATGGGCACTGTCACCATGAGCATTATTACCATGGGTACTATCACCAAGGGCACTGTCACCGTGAGCACTGTCACCAAGGGCACTGTCACCGTGAGCACTGTTACCATGAGCACTGTCACCGTGGGCACTGTCACCCTGAGCACTGTCATCATCGGCACTGTCACCATGGGAACTCTCACCATGAGCACTGTCACCATGGGAAATATCACCATGGGCACTATCACTATGGGCACTATCACCATGGGCAGTGTCACTATGAGCACAGTCAACGTGGCCACTGTCACCATGGGAACTGTCACAATGAGCACTATCTCCGTGAGCACTATCACCATGGGCAGTGTCAGCGTGAGCAATATCAACATGGGCAGTGTCACCATTAGCGCTATTACCATGGGCACTATCGCGTTGAGCACTATCACCATGAGCACTGTCACCGTGGGCACTGTCACGGTAGTCACTGTCAACATGAGCACAGTCAGCATAGGAACTCTCACCATGAGCACTGTCACCATGGGAAATGTCACCATGGGCACTATCACTATGGGCACTATCACCATGGGCTGTGTCACCATGAGCACTGTCACCATGGGCACTGTCACCATGCGAACTCTCACCATGAGCACTGTCACCGTGGGCAATGTCACAATGAGCACTGTCACCATGAGCACTATCACCGTGAGCATTCTAACCATGGGCAGTGTCACCGTAAGCAATATCACCGTAAACACTGTCACCGTGTGCACTGTCATCGTGAGCACTGTCACCATAGGAAATGTCACCATGGGCACTATCACCGTGAGCACTATTAACATGGGTACTATCACCAAGGGCATTGTTACCATGAGCAGTGTCACCATGAGCACTGTCACCGTGGGCACTGTCACCATGAGCACTGTCATCATGGGCACTGTCACCATGGGAACTGTCACCATTAGAACTGTCACTGTGGGTACTATCACCGTGAGCACTATCACAATGGGCACTGTCACCATGAGCACTATCATCTTGGGCAGTGCAACCATGAGCACTGTCACCATGGACACTGTCGCCATGGGTACTGTCACTATGGGTACTGTCCTCATGGGAACTCTTAGCAAGAGCACAGTCACCATGGGCACTGTCACCATGGACAATGTCACCATGAGCAATGTCAACATGAGCACTCTCACCATGGAAAATGTCACCATGAGCACTATCACCGTGGGCAGTGTCACCATGAGCAATATCACCATGGGCAGTGTCACCATGAGCACTATCACCATGGACACTGTCACCATGGGCACTCTCACCATGGGAAATGTCATCATGGACACTCTCACCATGAACACTGTCAACATGGGAAATGTCACCATGGTCACTGTCACCATGGGCACTTTCAACATGGGCACTGTCACCGTGTGAAATGTCACCATGGGCAGTTTCACCATGAGCACTGTCACCATTGGCACTGTCACCATGAACAGTATCATCATGGGCTGTGCCACCATGAGGAATTTCAACATGGGAACACCAACCCTGTACACCACCAGCATGAGCATAGTCACCATGGGCATTGTCACCATGAGCACTGTCACCACAGGATCTTTCAACATGGGCAGTATCAGCATGCGAACTGTCACCATGGGCAGTGTCACCATGAGCACTATCACCAAAGGCACTGTCAACGTGAGCACTCTCACCATGAGCACTATTACCATGGGCAGTGTCACCGTGAGCAATATCACCATGGGCAGTGTCACCATGGGCACTATCACCATGAGCACTATCACCAAGGGAACTGTCATCGTGAGCACTATCATCGTGAGCACTATCACCCTGAGCACTGTCACCGTCGGTACTGTCACCATGAGCACTGTCACTATGGGCACTGTCATCATGGGAACTGTCACCATGAGCACTATCACCGTGCGCACTATCACCATGGGCAGTGTCACCATGAGCAATATCACCATGGGCACTGTCAACATGAGCACTATTACCATGGGCAATATCACCATGAGCACTATAACCGTGAGCACTGTCACCGTGGGCACTGTCACCGCGTGCACTGTCCCCATGAGCACTGTCACCATGAGCACTATCACCATGAGCACTGTCACCATGGGCACTGTCACCATGGGAACTCTCACTATGAGCACTGTCACCATGGCCAGTGTCACTATGGCCACTGTCACCTTAAGCACTGTCACCAAGGGAAATGTCAGCATGGGAACTCTCACCATTTGCACTGTCACCGTGGGCACTGTCACCATAAGCACTGTCACCATGAGCACTGTTCAACATGGGCACTGTCACCTAGAGCACTGCCACTGTAGGCACTTTCACCGTGAGCACTGTTCACCATGGGCACTGTAACCATGAGCACTGTCACCATGGACACTGTCACCAGGAACACTATCATCATGGGCAGTGCCACCATGAGGAATTTCAACATGGGAACACCAACCCTGTACACCGCCAGCATGAGCACAGTCACCATGGGCATTATCACCATGAGCACTGTCACCATGGGAACTTTCAACATGGGCACTATCAGCATGCGAACTGTCACCATGGGCAGTGTCACCATGAGCACTATCACCAAAGACACTGTCAACGTGAGCACTATCACCATGAGCACTATTACCATGGGCAGTGTCACCGTGAGCAATATCACCATGGGCAGTGTCACCATGGGCACTATCACCATGAGCACTATCACCAAGGGAACTGTCACCGTGAGCACTATCATCGTGAGCACTATCACCCTGAGAATTGTCACCATGAGCACTGTCACCGTCGGTACTGTCACCATGAGCACTGTCACTATGGGCACTGTCACCATGGAACTCTCACCATGAGCACTATCACCGTGAGCACTATCACCATGGGCAGTCTCACCATGAGCAATATCACCATGGGCATTATCACCGTGAGCAATGTCATCGTGTGCGCTGTCCCCATGAGCACTGTCACCATGAGCACTGTCACCATGGGCACTGTCACCATGGAAAATGTCACCTTGGAAACTGTCACCATGGGCACTGTAACCATGGACACTGTCACCAGGAGCACTATCACCATGGACACTGTTTCCATGAGCTTTGTCCCCAAGTACACTGTCAACATTGGAACTGTCATCATGGGCACTGTCACCATGGGCACTGTCACCATGATCACCGTCAATATGGGAACTGCCACCATGAGCACTGTCACCATGGACACTGCCACCATGAGCACTGTCACCGTGAGCACTGTCACCATGATCATTGTCACCAGGAGCATTGTCATCATGGGAAGTGTCACCATGAGTACTGTCACCATGGGCACTGTCACCATGGGCACTCTCAACATGGGCACTCTCACCATGGGCACTCTTGACCATGGACACTGTCACCATGGGCACTGTCACCATGGTAACTCTTACCATGAACACTGTCACCATGGGAAATGTCACTATGGGCACTGTCAGCATGGGCACTGTTACCATGGACACAGTCAACATGAGCACTATCATCATGGGCAGTGCCACCATGAGGAATTTCACCATGGCAACTCCAACCATGTACACCGCCAGCATGAGCACAGTCACCATGGGCAGTGTCACCGTGAGCACTATCACCATGGGCACTTTCAACATGGGCACTGTCACCATGCGAACTGTCACCATGAACACTATCACTATGAGCACTATCACCATGAGCACTCTCCCAAAGGGCACTGTCACCGTGAGCTCTGTCACCATGAGCACTGTCACTGTGGGCAATGTCACCATGAGCACTGTCACCGTGGGCACTCTCACCATGGGAACTGTCACCATGAGCACTATCACCGTGAGCACTAACACCATTTGCAGTGTCACCGTGAGCAATATCACCATGGGAAATGTCAGAGTGAGCACTATTACCATGGGCACTATCACCATGAGCACTCTCACCATGAGCACTGTCACCGTGGGCACTGTCACCGTGTGCCCTGTCACCATGGGCAGTGTCACCATGAGCACTGTCACCCTGGGCTCTGTCATCATGGACACTGTCATCTTAGGAACTGCCACCACGGACACTGCCACCATGAGCACTGTAACCATTGGCACTGCCACAGTGAGCACTCTCACCATGAGCACTCTCACCATGGGAAATGTCACCATGAGCACGGTCACCAGGGACACTGTCACCATGGGCACTATCCATCAGGGCACTGTCACCGTGAGCACTATCACTGTGAGCACTATCACCGTGAGAAGTATCACCAAGGGCACTGTCACCATGAGCACTGTCATCGTGGGCACTGTCACCATGAGCACTGTCATCATGGGCACTGTCACCATGGGAACTCTCACCATTAGCACTGTCACTGTGGGCACTATCTCCGTGAGCACTATCACAATGGACCCTGTCACCATAGGCACTGTCACCATGGACACTGTCACTATGAACACTATCATCATGGGCAGTGCCACCATAAGGAATTTCACCATAGAAACTCCAACCATGGACAATGCCAGCATGAGCACATTCACTATGGGCAGTGACACCATGAGCACTGCCACCATGGGCACTTTCAACATGGGCACTGTCACCATGCGAACCGTCACCATGATCACTATTACCATGAGCACTATCACCAAGGGCACTATCAGCGTGAGCACTATTACCGTGAGCACTATCACCGTGAGCACGGTCACCATGAGCATTTTCACCGTGGGCACTGTCACCATGAGCATAGTCACCATGAGCATTGTCACCATGGGAACTCTCACCATGAGCACTGTCACCATGGGAAATGTCACCATGGGCACTGTCACCATAGGCACTGTCACCATGGACACTCTCAGCATGAGCACTATCATCATGTGCATTACCACCATAAAGAATTTCACCATGGGATCTCCAACCATGTACACCGCCAGCATGAGCACATTCACCATGGGCAGTGTCACCATGAGCACTATCACCATGAGCACTATCACCATGAGCATTATCACCAAGGGAACTGTCACCATGGACACTGTCAAGGTGAGCACTGTCACCGTTGGAATTCTCACCATGAGCATTGTCACCGTGGGCACAGTCAACATGAGCACTGTTACCTTGGACACTGTCACCATGGGCACTCTCACCATGGGCACTGTCACCATGGACACTGTCACCATGGGCACTGTCAAGATGAGCAATGTCACCATGGGAAATGTCACCATGGGCACTGTCACGATGGGCACTGTCACCATGGGCACTGTCACCATGGACACTGTCACCATGAGCACTATCGTCATGGGCAGTGCCACCATAAGGAATTTCACCATGGGAACTCCAACCATATACACCACCAGCATGAGCACAGTCACCATGGGCAGTGTCACCATGAGCACTGTCACCATGGGCACTTTCAACATACACAGTGTCACCATGCGAACTGTCACCATGAGCACTATCACCGTGAGCACTATCACCATGGGCAGTGTCACCGTGAGCAATATCACCATGGGCACAGTTACCGTGAGCACTATTACAATGGGTACTATCACCAAGGGCACTGTCACTGTGAGCACTGTCACCATGAGCACTGTCACCATGGGCACTGTCACCATGAGCACTGTCATCATCGGCACTGTCACCATGGGAACTGTCACCATGGGAACTGTCACCATGAGCACTATCATCGTGAGGACTATAACCATGGGCACTGTCACCGTGAACACTGTCACCATTAGAACTGTCACTGGGGGCACTATCACCGTGAGCACTACCACAATGGGCACTGTCACCATAGGCACTGTCACCATGGACACTGTCACCATGAACACTATCATCATGGGCAGTGCCACCATGAGGAATTTCACCATGGGAACTCCAACCATGAGCATCGGCAGGTTTAGAACAGTCACCATGGGCTGTGTCTCCATGAGCACTGTCACCATGGGCACTATCACCATGCGAACTCTCACCATGAGCACTGTCACCGTGGGCACTGTCACCATGGGCAGTGTCACCATGAGCACTATCACCGTGAGGACTATGACCATGGGCACTGTCACTGTGAGCAATATCACCATGAACACTGTCACCATGGGAAATGTGACCGTGGGCACTGTCACCGTGTGCACTGTCAACATAAGCACTGTCACCATGGGAAATGTCATCATGGGCACTGTCACCATGGGCAGTGTCACCATGAGCCCTGTCACCGTGGGCCATGTCACCATGAGCACTGTCACCGTGGGCACTGTCACCATGGGAACTGTCACCATGAGCACTATCACCGTGAGGACTATAACCATGGGCACTGTCACCGTGAGCAATATCACGATGATCACTGTCACCATAGGAAATGTCACCGTGGGCACGGTCATCGTCTGCACTGTCAACATAAGCACTGTCACCATGGGAAATGTCACCATGGGCCCTGTCACCATGGGCAGTGTCACCATGAGCACTGTCACCATGGGAACTCTCACAATGGTCACTGTCACCATGAGCACTATCATCATGGGCAGTGCCACCATGAGGAATTTCACCATGGGAATTCCAAACATGTACACCGCCAGAATGAGCACAGTCACCATGGACAGTGTCACCATGAGCAATGTCACCATGGGCACTTTCAACATGGGCACTGTCACCATGGACACTGTCATCATGAGCTCTGTTACCATGGGAAATGTCACCATGGGCACTGTCACCATAGGCACTGTCACCATGATCTCTGTCACCATGAGCACTATCACCATTAGCACTATCACCATGGGCACTATCACCAAGGGCGCTGTCACCAAGAGAACTATCACTGTGAGCACTGTCACCATGAGCACTGTCACCGTGAGCACTGTCACCATGAGCACTGTCACCATGGGCACTGTAACCATGGGAATTGTCACCATGAGCACTATCACTGTGAGCACTATCAACATGGGCAGTGTCACCGTGAGCACTGTCACCATGAGCACTGTCATCATGAGCACTGTCACCATGTGAATTGTCACCATGAGCACTTTCACCATGAGCACTATCACCATGAGCAGTATCACCAAGGGAACTGTCACCGTGAGCACTATCACCATGAGCACTATCACCATGGGCACTGTCACCGTGAGCACTATTACCATGGGTACTATCACCAAGGGCACTGTTAAGGTGAGCACTGTCACCATGGGAACTCTCACCATGAGCACTGTCACCATGGACACTGTCACGATGGGCACTGTCACCATGGGCACACTCATCATGGTCAATGTCACCATGGACACTGTCACCATGGGCACTGTCAACTTGAGCACTATTACCATGAGCACTATCACCATGAGCACTATCACCAAGGGAAGTGTCACCATGAGCACTATCACCGTGAGCAGTATCACCATGGGCAGTGTCACCTTGAGCAATATCAACATGGGCACTGTCACCGTGAGCATTATTACAATAGGCACTATCACCATGAGCACTAACACCATGAGCAATGTCACCGTTGGCATTATCACCGTGTGCACAGTCACCATGAGCACTGTCACCATGAACACTGTAATCATCGGCACTGTCACCATAGGAAATGTCACCATGAGCACTTTCACTGTGGGCACTATCACCCTGAGCACTATCACAATGGGCACTGTCACCATGGACACTGTCACCATGAGCACTATCATCATAGGCAATGTCACCATGGGCACTCTCACCATGGGCAATGTCATCATGGACACTCTCACCGTGAACACTGTCAACATGGGAAATGTCACCATGGTCACTGTCACCATGGGCACTTTCAACATGGGCACTGTCACCGTGCGAAATGTCACCATGGGCAGTGTCACCATGAGCACTGTCACCATTGGCACTGTCACCATGGACACTGTCACCATGAACACTATCATCATAAGGAATTTCAACATGGGAACATCCAACCCTGTATACCGCCAGCATGAGCACAGTCACCATGGGCATTGTCACCATGGGAACTTTCAACATGGGCACTGTCAGCATGCGAACTGTCACCATGGGCAGTGTCACCATGAGCACTATCACCAAAGGCACTGTCAATGTGAGCACTATCACCATGAGCACTATTACCATGGGCAGTGTCACCATGAGCAATATCACCATGGGCAGTGTCACCATGGGCACTATCACCTTGAGCACTATCACCAAGGGAACTGTCACCATGAGCACTATCATCGTGAGCACTATCACCCTGAACACTGTCACCATGAGCACTGTCACCGTCGGTACTGTCACCATGAGCACTGTCACTATGGGCACTGTCACCATGGGAACTGTCACCATGAGCACTATCACCGTGAGCTCTATCACCATGGGCAGTGTCACCATGAGCAATATCACCATGGGCACTGTCAACATGAGCACTATTACCATGGGCAATATCACCATGAGCACTATCACCGTGAGCACTGTCACCATGGGCACTGTCACTATGGGCACTGTGACCATGGGAACTGTCACCATGGACACTGTCACCATGAGCACTATCTTCATGGGCAGTGCTACCATGAGGCATTTCACCATGGGAACTCCAACCAGGTACACTGCCAGCATGAGCACATTCACCATGGGCAGTGCCACCACGAGCACTGTCCCCATGGGCACTTTCAACATGGGCCCTATCACCATTCGAACTGTCACCATGAGCACTATCACCGTGAGCACTGTCTCTATGAGCATAGTCACCGTGGGCACTGTCACCATGAGCACTGTCACCATGGGCAGTGTAACCGTGGGAACTGTCACCATGAGCACTATCACCGTGAGCACTATCACCATGGGCAGTGTCACTGTGAGCAATATCACCATCGCACTGTCACCGTGAGCACTATTAACAAGGGTACTATCACCAAGGGCACTGTCACCATGAGCACTGTCATCATGGGCACTGTCACCATAGGAACTGTCACCATGAGCACTGTCACTGTGGGCACTATCACCCTGAGCACTATCAAAATGGGCACTGTCACCATAGGCACTGTCACCATGGACACTGTCACCATGAGCACTATCATCATGGGCAGTGCCACCATGAGCAATTTCACCATCGGAACTCCATCCATGTACACCGCCAGCATGAGCACCGTCAACATGGGCAGTGTCACCATGAGCACTGTCACCATGGGCACTGTCACCATGCGAACTGTCACCGTGAGCACTGTCACCCTGGGCAATGTCACAATGAGCACTGTTCACCATGGGAACTGTCACCATGGACCCTGTCGCCATGGGTACTGTCACCATGTGTACTGTCCTCATGGGAACTCTTAGCAAGAGCACAGTCACCATGGACAATGTCACCATGGGCAATGTCAACATGAGCACGCTCACCATGGAAAATGTCACCATGAGCACTATCACCGTGGGCAGTGTCACCGTGAGCAATATCACCATGGGTAGTGTCACCATGAGCACTATCACCATGGACACTCTCACCATGGGCACTCTCACCATGGGCAATGTCATCATGGACACTCTCACCATGAACACTGTCAACATGGGAAATGTCACCATGGTCACTGTCACCATGGGCACTTTCAACATGGGCACTGGCACCGTGCGAAATGTCACCATGGGCAGTTTCACCATGAGCACTGTCACCATTGGCACTATCACCATGGACACTGTCACCAGGAACACTATCATCATGGGCAGTGCCACCATGAGGAATTTCAACATGGGAACACCAACCCTGTACACGGCCAGCATGAGCACAGTCACCATGGTCATTATCACCATGAGCACTGTCACCATGGGAACTTTCAATATGGGCACTATCAGCATGTGAGCTATCACCATGGGCAGTGTCACCATGAGCACTATCACCAAAGACACTGTCAACGTGAGCACTATCACCATGAGCACTATTACCATGGGCAGTGTCACCGTGAGCAATATCACCATGGGCAGTGTCACCATGGGCACTATCACCATGAGCACTATCACCAAGGGAACTGTCATCGTGAGCACTATCATCATGAGCACTATCACCCTGAGCATTGTCACCATGAGCACTGTCACCGTCGGTACTGTCACCATGAGCACTGTCACTATGGGCACTGTCACCATGGGAACTCTCACCATGAGCACTATCACCGTGAGCACTATCACCATGGGCAGTCTCACCATGAGCAATATCACCATGGGCATTATCACCGTGAGCACTGTCACCGTGTGCACTGTCCCCATGAGCACTGTCACCATGAGGACTATCACCATGGGAACTGTCAACATGGGAACGGTCACCATGGGCACTGTCAATATGAGCACTGTCACCATGGGAACTCTCACCATGAGCACTGTCACCATGGCCAGTGTCACCATGGTCACTGTCACCATAAGCACTGTCACCATGAGCACTGTTCAACATGAGCACTGTCACCGAGAGCACTGCCACTGTGGGCACTATCACCGTGAGCACTGTCACCATGAGCATTGTCACCTTGAGCACTGTCACCATGGGAACATTCACCATGGGCACTGTCACCATGGGCACTGTCACCATGGAAAATGTCACCTTGGAAACTGTCACCATGGGCACTGTAACCATGGACACTGTCACCAGGAGCACTATCACCATGGACACTGTTTCCATGAGCTTTGTCCCCAAGTACACTGTCAACATTGGAACTGTCATCATGGGCACTGTCACCATGGGCACTGTCACCATGATCACCGTCAATATGGGAACTGCCACCATGAGCACTGTCACCATGGACACTGCCACCATGAGCACTGTCACCGTGAGCACTGTCACCATGATCATGGTCACCAGGAGCATTGTCATCATGGGAAGTGTCACCATGAGTACTGTCACCATGGGCACTGTCACCATGGGCATTCTCACCATGGGCACTCTCACCATGGGCACTGTTGACCATGGACACTGTCACCATGGGCACTGTGAACAGGAGCACTGTCACCATGGTAACTCTTACCATGAACACTGTCACCATGGAAAATGTCACTATGGGCACTGTCAGCATGGGCACTGTTACCATGGACACAGTCAACATGAGCACTATCATCATGGGCAGTGCCACCATGAGGAATTTCACGATGGCAACTCCAACCATGTACACCGCCAGCATGAGCACATTCACCATGGGCAGTGTCACCATGAGCACTATCACCATGAGCACTATCACCATGAGCATTATCACCAAGGGAACTGTCACCATGGACACTCTCAAGGTGAGCACTGTCACCGTTGGAATTCTCACCATGAGCATTGTCACCGTGGGCACAGTCAACATGAGCACTGTCACCTTGGACGCTGTCACCATGGGCACTCTCACCATGGGCACTGTCACCATGGACACTGTCACCATGGGCACTGTCAAGATGAGCACTGTCACCATGGGAACTCTCACCATAAGCACTGTCACCATGGGAAATGTCACCATGGGCACTGTCACGATGGGCACTGTCACCATGGGCACTGTCACCATGGACACTGTCACCATGAGCACTATCGTCATGGGCAGTGCCACCATAAGGAATTTCACCATGGGAACTCCAACCATATACACCACCAGCATGAGCACAGTCACCATGGGCAGTGTCACCATGAGCACTGTCACCATGGGCACTTTCAACATACACAGTGTCACCATGCGAACTGTCATCATGAGCACTATCACCATGAGCACTATCACCATGGGCAGTGTCACCGTGAGCAATATCACCATGGGCACAGTTACCGTGAGCACTATTACAATGGGTACTATCACCGAGGGCACTGTCACCGTGAGCACTGTCACCATGAGCACTGTCACCATGGGCACTGTCACCATGAGCACTGTCATCATCAGCATTGTCACCATGGGAACTGTCACCATGGGAACTGTCACCATGAGCACTATCATCGTGAGGACTATAACCATGGGCACTGTCACCGTGAGCACTGTCACCATTAGAACTGTCACTGTGGGCACTATCACCGTGAGCACTATCACAATGGGCACTGTCACCATAGGCACTGTCACCATGGACACTGTCACCATGAACACTATCATCATGGGCAGTGCCACCATGAGGAATTTCACCATGGGAACTCCAACCATGTACATCGGCAGGTTTAGAACAGTCACCATGGGCTGTGTCACCATGAGCACTGTCACCATGGGCACTATCACCATGAGAACTCTCACCATGAGCACTGTCACCGTGGGCAATGTCACCATGAGCACTGTCACCGTGGGCACTGTCACCATGGGAACTCTCACCATGAGCACTATCACCATGAGCACTATCACCATGGGCAGTCTCACCATGAGCAATATCACCATGGGCATTATCACCGTGAGCACTGTCACCGTGTGCACTGTCCCCATGAGCACTGTCACCATGAGGACTATCACCATGGGAACTGTCAACATGGGAACGGTCACCATGGGCACTGTCAATATGAGCACTGTCACCATGGGAACTCTCACCATGAGCACTGTCACCATGGCCAGTGTCACCATGGTCACTGTCACCATAAGCACTGTCACCAAGGGAAATGTCACCATGGGCACTCTCACCATTTTCACTGTCACCGTGGGCACTGTCACCATAAGCACTGTCACCATGAGCACTGTTCAACATGAGCACTGTCACCGAGAGCACTGCCACTGTGGGCACTATCACCGTGAGCACTGTCACCATGGGCACTGTCACCATGGGCACTGTCACCGTGTGCACTGTCACCATGGGCAGTGTCACCATGAGCACTGTCACCCTGGGCTCTGTCATCATGGACACTGTCATCTTAGGAACTGCCACCACGGACACTGCCACCATGAGCACTGTAACCATTGGCACTGCCACAGTGAGCACTCTCACCATGAGCACTCTCACCATGGGAAATGTCACCATGAGCACGGTCACCAGGGACACTGTCACCATGGGCACTATCCACCAGGGCACTGTCACCGTGAGCACTATCACTGTCAGCACTATCACCGTGAGCACTATCACCATGGGCACTGTCACCGTGAGCCCTATTACCATGGGCACTATCACCAAGGGCACTGTCACTGTGAGCACTATCAACGTGAGCACTGTCACCATGATCACTGTCACCGTGGGCAATGTCACCATGAGCACTGTCACCATGGACACTTTCAACATGGCTACTGTCACCATGGGCACTGTCACCATGGACACTGTCATCATGAGCTCTGTTACCATGGGAAATGTCACCATGAGCACTGTCATCTTGGGAACTGCCACCATGGACACAGCCACCATGAGCAATGTAACCATTGGCACTGCCACAGTGAGCACTGTCACCGTGAGCACTGTCACCATGGGAACTGTCACCATGTGCCCTGTCACCATGGGAACTCTCACCATGAGCACTATCACCATGAGCACTATCACCATGGGCACTGTCACCATGGGCACTGTCACCATGAGCATTATTACCATGGGTACTATCACCAAGGGCACTGTCACCGTGAGCACTGTCACCAAGGGCACTGTCACCGTGAGCACTGTTACCATGAGCACTGTCACCGTGGGCACTGTCACCCTGAGCACTGTCATCATCGGCACTGTCACCATGGGAACTCTCACCATGAGCACTGTCACCATGGGAAATATCACCATGGGCACTATCACTATGGGCACTATCACCATGGGCAGTGTCACTATGAGCACAGTCAACGTGGCCACTGTCACCATGGGAACTGTCACAATGAGCACTAACTCCGTGAGCACTATCACCATGGGCAGTGTCAGCGTGAGCAATATCAACATGGGCAGTGTCACCATTAGCGCTATTACCATGGGCACTATCGCGTTGAGCACTATCACCATGAGCACTGTCACCGTGGGCACTGTCACCGTAGTCACTGTCAACATGAGCACAGTCAGCATAGGAACTCTCACCATGAGCACTGTCACCATGGGAAATGTCACCATGGGCACTATCACTATGGGCACTATCACCATGGGCTGTGTCACCATGAGCACTGTCACCATGGGCACTGTCACCATGCGAACTCTCACCATGAGCACTGTCACCGTGGGCAATGTCACAATGAGCACTGTCACCATGAGCACTATCACCGTGAGCATTCTAACCATGGGCAGTGTCACCGTAAGCAATATCACCGTAAACACTGTCACCGTGTGCACTGTCATCGTGAGCACTGTCACCATAGGAAATGTCACCATGGGCACTATCACCGTGAGCACTATTAACATGGGTACTATCACCAAGGGCATTGTTACCATGAGCAGTGTCACCATGAGCACTGTCACCGTGGGCACTGTCACCATGAGCACTGTCATCATGGGCACTGTCACCATGGGAACTGTCACCATTAGAACTGTCACTGTGGGTACTATCACCGTGAGCACTATCACAATGGGCACTGTCACCATGAGCACTATCATCTTGGGCAGTGCAACCATGAGCACTGTAACCATTGGCACTGTCACCATGGACACTGTCGCCATGGGTACTGTCACTATGGGTACTGTCCTCATGGGAACTCTTAGCAAGAGCACAGTCACCATGGGCACTGTCACCATGGACAATGTCACCATGAGCAATGTCAACATGAGCACTCTCACCATGGAAAATGTCACCATGAGCACTATCACCGTGGGCAGTGTCACCATGAGCAATATCACCATGGGCAGTGTCACCATGAGCACTATCACCATGGACACTGTCACCATGGGCACTCTCACCATGGGAAATGTCATCATGGACACTCTCACCATGAACACTGTCAACATGGGAAATGTCACCATGGTCACTGTCACCATGGGCACTTTCAACATGGGCACTGTCACCGTGCGAAATGTCACCATGGGCAGTTTCACCATGAGCACTGTCACCATTGGCACTGTCACCATGAACAGTATCATCATGGGCTGTGCCACCATGAGGAATTTCAACATGGGAACACCAACCCTGTACACCACCAGCATGAGCATAGTCACCATGGGCATTGTCACCATGAGCACTGTCACCACAGGATCTTTCAACATGGGCAGTATCAGCATGCGAACTGTCACCATGGGCAGTGTCACCATGAGCACTATCACCAAAGGCACTGTCAACGTGAGCACTCTCACCATGAGCACTATTACCATGGGCAGTGTCACCGTGAGCAATATCACCATGGGCAGTGTCACCATGGGCACTATCACCATGAGCACTATCACCAAGGGAACTGTCATCGTGAGCACTATCATCGTGAGCACTATCACCCTGAGCACTGTCACCGTCGGTACTGTCACCATGAGCACTGTCACTATGGGCACTGTCATCATGGGAACTGTCACCATGAGCACTATCACCGTGCGCACTATCACCATGGGCAGTGTCACCATGAGCAATATCACCATGGGCACTGTCAACATGAGCACTATTACCATGGGCAATATCACCATGAGCACTATAACCGTGAGCACTGTCACCGTGGGCACTGTCACCGCGTGCACTGTCCCCATGAGCACTGTCACCATGAGCACTATCACCATGAGCACTGTCACCATGGGCACTGTCACCATGGGAACTCTCACTATGAGCACTGTCACCATGGCCAGTGTCACTATGGCCACTGTCACCTTAAGCACTGTCACCAAGGGAAATGTCAGCATGGGAACTCTCACCATTTGCACTGTCACCGTGGGCACTGTCACCATAAGCACTGTCACCATGAGCACTGTTCAACATGGGCACTGTCACCTAGAGCACTGCCACTGTAGGCACTTTCACCGTGAGCACTGTTCACCATGGGCACTGTAACCATGAGCACTGTCACCATGGACACTGTCACCAGGAACACTATCATCATGGGCAGTGCCACCATGAGGAATTTCAACATGGGAACACCAACCCTGTACACCGCCAGCATGAGCACAGTCACCATGGGCATTATCACCATGAGCACTGTCACCATGGGAACTTTCAACATGGGCACTATCAGCATGCGAACTGTCACCATGGGCAGTGTCACCATGAGCACTATCACCAAAGACACTGTCAACGTGAGCACTATCACCATGAGCACTATTACCATGGGCAGTGTCACCGTGAGCAATATCACCATGGGCAGTGTCACCATGGGCACTATCACCATGAGCACTATCACCAAGGGAACTGTCACCGTGAGCACTATCATCGTGAGCACTATCACCCTGAGAATTGTCACCATGAGCACTGTCACCGTCGGTACTGTCACCATGAGCACTGTCACTATGGGCACTGTCACCATGGAACTCTCACCATGAGCACTATCACCGTGAGCACTATCACCATGGGCAGTCTCACCATGAGCAATATCACCATGGGCATTATCACCGTGAGCAATGTCATCGTGTGCGCTGTCCCCATGAGCACTGTCACCATGAGCACTGTCACCATGGGCACTGTCACCATGGAAAATGTCACCTTGGAAACTGTCACCATGGGCACTGTAACCATGGACACTGTCACCAGGAGCACTATCACCATGGACACTGTTTCCATGAGCTTTGTCCCCAAGTACACTGTCAACATTGGAACTGTCATCATGGGCACTGTCACCATGGGCACTGTCACCATGATCACCGTCAATATGGGAACTGCCACCATGAGCACTGTCACCATGGACACTGCCACCATGAGCACTGTCACCGTGAGCACTGTCACCATGATCATTGTCACCAGGAGCATTGTCATCATGGGAAGTGTCACCATGAGTACTGTCACCATGGGCACTGTCACCATGGGCACTCTCAACATGGGCACTCTCACCATGGGCACTCTTGACCATGGACACTGTCACCATGGGCACTGTGAACATGAGCACTGTCACCATGGTAACTCTTACCATGAACACTGTCACCATGGGAAATGTCACTATGGGCACTGTCAGCATGGGCACTGTTACCATGGACACAGTCAACATGAGCACTATCATCATGGGCAGTGCCACCATGAGGAATTTCACCATGGCAACTCCAACCATGTACACCGCCAGCATGAGCACAGTCACCATGGGCAGTGTCACCGTGAGCACTATCACCATGGGCACTTTCAACATGGGCACTGTCACCATGCGAACTGTCACCATGAACACTATCACTATGAGCACTATCACCATGAGCACTCTCCCAAAGGGCACTGTCACCGTGAGCTCTGTCACCATGAGCACTGTCACTGTGGGCAATGTCACCATGAGCACTGTCACCGTGGGCACTCTCACCATGGGAACTGTCACCATGAGCACTATCACCGTGAGCACTAACACCATTTGCAGTGTCACCGTGAGCAATATCACCATGGGAAATGTGAGAGTGAGCACTATTACCATGGGCACTATCACCATGAGCACTCTCACCATGAGCACTGTCACCGTGGGCACTGTCACCATGGGCAGTGTCACCATGAGCACTGTCACCCTGGGCTCTGTCATCATGGACACTGTCATCTTAGGAACTGCCACCACGGACACTGCCACCATGAGCACTGTAACCATTGGCACTGCCACAGTGAGCACTCTCACCATGAGCACTCTCACCATGGGAAATGTCACCATGAGCACGGTCACCAGGGACACTGTCACCATGGGCACTATCCACCAGGGCACTGTCACCGTGAGCACTATCACTGTCAGCACTATCACCGTGAGCACTATCACCATGGGCACTGTCACCGTGAGCCCTATTACCATGGGCACTATCACCAAGGGCACTGTCACTGTGAGCACTATCAACGTGAGCACTGTCACCATGATCACTGTCACCGTGGGCAATGTCACCATGAGCACTGTCACCATGGACACTTTCAACATGGCTACTGTCACCATGGGCACTGTCACCATGGACACTGTCATCATGAGCTCTGTTACCATGGGAAATGTCACCATGAGCACTGTCATCTTGGGAACTGCCACCATGGACACAGCCACCATGAGCAATGTAACCATTGGCACTGCCACAGTGAGCACTGTCACCGTGAGCACTGTCACCATGGGAACTGTCACCATGTGCCCTGTCACCATGGGAACTCTCACCATGAGCACTATCACCATGAGCACTATCACCATGGGCACTGTCACCAAGGGCACTGTCACCGTGAGCACTGTCACCAAGGGCACTGTCACCGTGAGCACTGTTACCATGAGCACTGTCACCGTGGGCACTGTCACCCTGAGCACTGTCATCATCGGCACTGTCACCATGGGAACTCTCACCATGAGCACTGTCACCATGGGAAATATCACCATGGGCACTATCACTATGGGCACTATCACCATGGGCAGTGTCACTATGAGCACAGTCAACATGGCCACTGTCACCATGGGAACTGTCACAATGAGCACTAACTCCGTGAGCACTATCACCATGGGCAGTGTCAGCGTGAGCAATATCAACATGGGCAGTGTCACCATTAGCGCTATTACCATGGGCACTATCGCGTTGAGCACTATCACCATGAGCACTGTCACCGTGGGCACTGTCACCGTAGTCACTGTCAACATGAGCACAGTCAGCATAGGAACTCTCACCATGAGCACTGTCACCATGGGAAATGTCACCATGGGCACTATCACTATGGGCACTATCACCATGGGCTGTGTCACCATGAGCACTGTCACCATGGGCACTGTCACCATGCGAACTCTCACCATGAGCACTGTCACCGTGGGCAATGTCACAATGAGCACTGTCACCATGAGCACTATCACCGTGAGCATTCTAACCATGGGCAGTGTCACCGTAAGCAATATCACCGTAAACACTGTCACCGTGTGCACTGTCATCGTGAGCACTGTCACCATAGGAAATGTCACCATGGGCACTATCACCGTGAGCACTATTAACATGGGTACTATCACCAAGGGCATTGTTACCATGAGCAGTGTCACCATGAGCACTGTCACCGTGGGCACTGTCACCATGAGCACTGTCATCATGGGCACTGTCACCATGGGAACTGTCACCATTAGAACTGTCACTGTGGGTACTATCACCGTGAGCACTATCACAATGGGCACTGTCACCATGAGCACTATCATCTTGGGCAGTGCAACCATGAGCACTGTAACCATTGGCACTGTCACCATGGACACTGTCGCCATGGGTACTGTCACTATGGGTACTGTCCTCATGGGAACTCTTAGCAAGAGCACAGTCACCATGGGCACTGTCACCATGGACAATGTCACCATGAGCAATGTCAACATGAGCACTCTCACCATGGAAAATGTCACCATGAGCACTATCACCGTGGGCAGTGTCACCATGAGCAATATCACCATGGGCAGTGTCACCATGAGCACTATCACCATGGACACTGTCACCATGGGCACTCTCACCATGGGAAATGTCATCATGGACACTCTCACCATGAACACTGTCAACATGGGAAATGTCACCATGGTCACTGTCACCATGGGCACTTTCAACATGGGCACTGTCACCGTGCGAAATGTCACCATGGGCAGTTTCACCATGAGCACTGTCACCATTGGCACTGTCACCATGAACAGTATCATCATGGGCTGTGCCACCATGAGGAATTTCAACATGGGAACACCAACCCTGTACACCACCAGCATGAGCATAGTCACCATGGGCATTGTCACCATGAGCACTGTCACCACAGGATCTTTCAACATGGGCAGTATCAGCATGCGAACTGTCACCATGGGCAGTGTCACCATGAGCACTATCACCAAAGGCACTGTCAACGTGAGCACTCTCACCATGAGCACTATTACCATGGGCAGTGTCACCGTGAGCAATATCACCATGGGCAGTGTCACCATGGGCACTATCACCATGAGCACTATCACCAAGGGAACTGTCATCGTGAGCACTATCATCGTGAGCACTATCACCCTGAGCACTGTCACCGTCGGTACTGTCACCATGAGCACTGTCACTATGGGCACTGTCATCATGGGAACTGTCACCATGAGCACTATCACCGTGCGCACTATCACCATGGGCAGTGTCACCATGAGCAATATCACCATGGGCACTGTCAACATGAGCACTATTACCATGGGCAATATCACCATGAGCACTATAACCGTGAGCACTGTCACCGTGGGCACTGTCACCGCGTGCACTGTCCCCATGAGCACTGTCACCATGAGCACTATCACCATGAGCACTGTCACCATGGGCACTGTCACCATGGGAACTCTCACTATGAGCACTGTCACCATGGCCAGTGTCACTATGGCCACTGTCACCTTAAGCACTGTCACCAAGGGAAATGTCAGCATGGGAACTCTCACCATTTGCACTGTCACCGTGGGCACTGTCACCATAAGCACTGTCACCATGAGCACTGTTCAACATGGGCACTGTCACCTAGAGCACTGCCACTGTAGGCACTTTCACCGTGAGCACTGTTCACCATGGGCACTGTAACCATGAGCACTGTCACCATGGACACTGTCACCAGGAACACTATCATCATGGGCAGTGCCACCATGAGGAATTTCAACATGGGAACACCAACCCTGTACACCGCCAGCATGAGCACAGTCACCATGGGCATTATCACCATGAGCACTGTCACCATGGGAACTTTCAACATGGGCACTATCAGCATGCGAACTGTCACCATGGGCAGTGTCACCATGAGCACTATCACCAAAGACACTGTCAACGTGAGCACTATCACCATGAGCACTATTACCATGGGCAGTGTCACCGTGAGCAATATCACCATGGGCAGTGTCACCATGGGCACTATCACCATGAGCACTATCACCAAGGGAACTGTCACCGTGAGCACTATCATCGTGAGCACTATCACCCTGAGAATTGTCACCATGAGCACTGTCACCGTCGGTACTGTCACCATGAGCACTGTCACTATGGGCACTGTCACCATGGAACTCTCACCATGAGCACTATCACCGTGAGCACTATCACCATGGGCAGTCTCACCATGAGCAATATCACCATGGGCATTATCACCGTGAGCAATGTCATCGTGTGCGCTGTCCCCATGAGCACTGTCACCATGAGCACTGTCACCATGGGCACTGTCACCATGGAAAATGTCACCTTGGAAACTGTCACCATGGGCACTGTAACCATGGACACTGTCACCAGGAGCACTATCACCATGGACACTGTTTCCATGAGCTTTGTCCCCAAGTACACTGTCAACATTGGAACTGTCATCATGGGCACTGTCACCATGGGCACTGTCACCATGATCACCGTCAATATGGGAACTGCCACCATGAGCACTGTCACCATGGACACTGCCACCATGAGCACTGTCACCGTGAGCACTGTCACCATGATCATTGTCACCAGGAGCATTGTCATCATGGGAAGTGTCACCATGAGTACTGTCATCATGGGCACTGTCACCATGGGCACTCTCAACATGGGCACTCTCACCATGGGCACTCTTGACCATGGACACTGTCACCATGGGCACTGTCACCATGGTAACTCTTACCATGAACACTGTCACCATGGGAAATGTCACTATGGGCACTGTCAGCATGGGCACTGTTACCATGGACACAGTCAACATGAGCACTATCATCATGGGCAGTGCCACCATGAGGAATTTCACCATGGCAACTCCAACCATGTACACCGCCAGCATGAGCACAGTCACCATGGGCAGTGTCACCGTGAGCACTATCACCATGGGCACTTTCAACATGGGCACTGTCACCATGCGAACTGTCACCATGAACACTATCACTATGAGCACTATCACCATGAGCACTCTCCCAAAGGGCACTGTCACCGTGAGCTCTGTCACCATGAGCACTGTCACTGTGGGCAATGTCACCATGAGCACTGTCACCGTGGGCACTCTCACCATGGGAACTGTCACCATGAGCACTATCACCGTGAGCACTAACACCATTTGCAGTGTCACCGTGAGCAATATCACCATGGGAAATGTCAGAGTGAGCACTATTACCATGGGCACTATCACCATGAGCACTCTCACCATGAGCACTGTCACCGTGGGCACTGTCACCGTGTGCCCTGTCACCATGGGCAGTGTCACCATGAGCACTGTCACCCTGGGCTCTGTCATCATGGACACTGTCATCTTAGGAACTGCCACCACGGACACTGCCACCATGAGCACTGTAACCATTGGCACTGCCACAGTGAGCACTCTCACCATGAGCACTCTCACCATGGGAAATGTCACCATGAGCACGGTCACCAGGGACACTGTCACCATGGGCACTATCCATCAGGGCACTGTCACCGTGAGCACTATCACTGTGAGCACTATCACCGTGAGAAGTATCACCAAGGGCACTGTCACCACGAGCACTGTCATCGTGGGCACTGTCACCATGAGCACTGTCATCATGGGCACTGTCACCATGGGAACTCTCACCATTAGCACTGTCACTGTGGGCACTATCTCCGTGAGCACTATCACAATGGACCCTGTCACCATAGGCACTGTCACCATGGACACTGTCACTATGAACACTATCATCATGGGCAGTGCCACCATAAGGAATTTCACCATAGAAACTCCAACCATGGACAATGCCAGCATGAGCACATTCACTATGGGCAGTGACACCATGAGCACTGCCACCATGGGCACTTTCAACATGGGCACTGTCACCATGCGAACCGTCACCATGATCACTATTACCATGAGCACTATCACCAAGGGCACTATCAGCGTGAGCACTATTACCGTGAGCACTATCACCGTGAGCACGGTCACCATGAGCATTTTCACCGTGGGCACTGTCACCATGAGCATAGTCACCATGAGCATTGTCACCATGGGAACTCTCACCATGAGCACTGTCACCATGGGAAATGTCACCATGGACACTGTCACCATAGGCACTGTCACCATGGACACTCTCAGCATGAGCACTATCATCATGTGCATTACCACCATAAAGAATTTCACCATGGGATCTCCAACCATGTACACCGCCAGCATGAGCACCTTCACCATGGGCAGTGTCACCATGAGCACTATCACCATGAGCACTATCACCATGAGCATTATCACCAAGGGAACTGTCACCATGGACACTGTCAAGGTGAGCACTGTCACCGTTGGAATTCTCACCATGAGCATTGTCACCGTGGGCACAGTCAACATGAGCACTGTTACCTTGGACACTGTCACCATGGGCACTCTCACCATGGGCACTGTCACCATGGACACTGTCACCATGGGCACTGTCAAGATGAGCAATGTCACCATGGGAAATGTCACCATGGGCACTGTCACGATGGGCACTGTCACCATGGGCACTGTCACCATGGACACTGTCACCATGAGCACTATCGTCATGGGCAGTGCCACCATAAGGAATTTCACCATGGGAACTCCAACCATATACACCACCAGCATGAGCACAGTCACCATGGGCAGTGTCACCATGAGCACTGTCACCATGGGCACTTTCAACATACACAGTGTCACCATGCGAACTGTCACCATGAGCACTATCACCGTGAGCACTATCACCATGGGCAGTGTCACCGTGAGCAATATCACCATGGGCACAGTTACCGTGAGCACTATTACAATGGGTACTATCACCAAGGGCACTGTCACTGTGAGCACTGTCACCATGAGCACTGTCACCATGGGCACTGTCACCATGAGCACTGTCATCATCGGCACTGTCACCATGGGAACTGTCACCATGGGAACTGTCACCATGAGCACTATCATCGTGAGGACTATAACCATGGGCACTGTCACCGTGAACACTGTCACCATTAGAACTGTCACTGGGGGCACTATCACCGTGAGCACTACCACAATGGGCACTGTCACCATAGGCACTGTCACCATGGACACTGTCACCATGAACACTATCATCATGGGCAGTGCCACCATGAGGAATTTCACCATGGGAACTCCAACCATGTGCATCGGCAGGTTTAGAACAGTCACCATGGGCTGTGTCTCCATGAGCACTGTCACCATGGGCACTATCACCATGCGAACTCTCACCATGAGCACTGTCACCGTTGGCACTGTCACCATGGGCAGTGTCACCATGAGCACTATCACCGTGAGGACTATAACCATGGGCACTGTCACTGTGAGCAATATCACCATGAACACTGTCACCATGGGAAATGTGACCGTGGGCACTGTCACCGTGTGCACTGTCAACATAAGCACTGTCACCATGGGAAATGTCATCATGGGCACTGTCACCATGGGCAGTGTCACCATGAGCCCTGTCACCATGGGCCATGTCACCATGAGCACTGTCACCGTGGGCACTGTCACCATGGGAACTGTCACCATGAGCACTATCACCGTGAGGACTATAACCATGGGCACTGTCACCGTGAGCAATATCACGATGATCACTGTCACCATAGGAAATGTCACCGTGGGCACGGTCATCGTCTGCACTGTCAACATAAGCACTGTCACCATGGGAAATGTCACCATGGGCCCTGTCACCATGGGCAGTGTCACCATGAGCACTGTCACCATGGGAACTCTCACAATGGTCACTGTCACCATGAGCACTATCATCATGGGCAGTGCCACCATGAGGAATTTCACCATGGGAATTCCAAACATGTACACCGCCAGAATGAGCACAGTCACCATGGACAGTGTCACCATGAGCAATGTCACCATGGGCACTTTCAACATGGGCACTGTCACCATGGACACTGTCATCATGAGCTCTGTTACCATGGGAAATGTCACCATGGGCACTGTCATCATAGGCACTGTCACCATGATCTCTGTCACCATGAGCACTATCACCATTAGCACTATCACCATGGGCACTATCACCAAGGGCGCTGTCACCAAGAGAACTATCACTGTGAGCACTGTCACCATGAGCACTGTCACCGTGAGCACTGTCACCATGAGCACTGTCACCATGGGCACTGTAACCATGGGAATTGTCACCATGAGCACTATCACTGTGAGCACTATCAACATGGGCAGTGTCACCGTGAGCACTGTCACCATGAGCACTGTCATCATGAGCACTGTCACCATGTGAATTGTCACCATGAGCACTTTCACCATGAGCACTATCACCATGAGCAGTATCACCAAGGGAACTGTCACCGTGAGCACTATCACCATGAGCACTATCACCATGGGCACTGTCACCGTGAGCACTATTACCATGGGTACTATCACCAAGGGCACTGTTAAGGTGAGCACTGTCACCATGGGAACTCTCACCATGAGCACTGTCACCATGGACACTGTCACGATGGGCACTGTCACCATGGGCACACTCATCATGGTCAATGTCACCATGGACACTGTCACCATGGGCACTGTCAACTTGAGCACTATTACCATGAGCACTATCACCATGAGCACTATCACCAAGGGAAGTGTCACCATGAGCACTATCACCGTGAGCAGTATCACCATGGGCAGTGTCACCTTGAGCAATATCAACATGGGCACTGTCACCGTGAGCATTATTACAATAGGCACTATCACCATGAGCACTAACACCATGAGCAATGTCACCGTTGGCATTATCACCGTGTGCACAGTCACCATGAGCACTGTCACCATGAACACTGTAATCATCGGCACTGTCACCATAGGAAATGTCACCATGAGCACTTTCACTGTGGGCACTATCACCCTGAGCACTATCACAATGGGCACTGTCACCATGGACACTGTCACCATGAGCACTATCATCATAGGCAATGTCACCATGGGCACTCTCACCATGGGCAATGTCATCATGGACACTCTCACCGTGAACACTGTCAACATGGGAAATGTCACCATGGTCACTGTCACCATGGGCACTTTCAACATGGGCACTGTCACTGTGCGAAATGTCACCATGGGCAGTGTCACCATGAGCACTGTCACCATTGGCACTGTCACCATGGACACTGTCACCATGAACACTATCATCATAAGGAATTTCAACATGGGAACATCCAACCCTGTATACCGCCAGCATGAGCACAGTCACCATGGGCATTGTCACCATGGGAACTTTCAACATGGGCACTGTCAGCATGCGAACTGTCACCATGGGCAGTGTCACCATGAGCACTATCACCAAAGGCACTGTCAATGTGAGCACTATCACCATGAGCACTATTACCATGGGCAGTGTCACCATGAGCAATATCACCATGGGCAGTGTCACCATGGGCACTATCACCTTGAGCACTATCACCAAGGGAACTGTCACCGTGAGCACTATCATCGTGAGCACTATCACCCTGAACACTGTCACCATGAGCACTGTCACCGTCGGTACTGTCACCATGAGCACTGTCACTATGGGCACTGTCACCATGGGAACTGTCACCATGAGCACTATCACCGTGAGCTCTATCACCATGGGCAGTGTCACCATGAGCAATATCACCATGGGCACTGTCAACATGAGCACTATTACCATGGGCAATATCACCATGAGCACTATCACCGTGAGCACTGTCACCATGGGCACTGTCACTATGGGCACTGTGACCATGGGAACTGTCACCATGGACACTGTCACCATGAGCACTATCTTCATGGGCAGTGCTACCATGAGGCATTTCACCATGGGAACTCCAACCAGGTACACTGCCAGCATGAGCACATTCACCATGGGCAGTGCCACCACGAGCACTGTCCCCATGGGCACTTTCAACATGGGCCCTATCACCATTCGAACTGTCACCATGAGCACTATCACCGTGAGCACTGTCTCTATGAGCATAGTCACCGTGGGCACTGTCACCATGAGCACTGTCACCATGGGCAGTGTAACCGTGGGAACTGTCACCATGAGCACTATCACCGTGAGCACTATCACCATGGGCAGTGTCACTGTGAGCAATATCACCATCGCACTGTCACCGTGAGCACTATTAACAAGGGTACTATCACCAAGGGCACTGTCACCATGAGCACTGTCATCATGGGCACTGTCACCATAGGAACTGTCACCATGAGCACTGTCACTGTGGGCACTATCACCCTGAGCACTATCAAAATGGGCACTGTCACCATAGGCACTGTCACCATGGACACTGTCACCATGAGCACTATCATCATGGGCAGTGCCACCATGAGCAATTTCACCATCGGAACTCCATCCATGTACACCGCCAGCATGAGCACCGTCAACATGGGCAGTGTCACCATGAGCACTGTCACCATGGGCACTGTCACCATGCGAACTGTCACCGTGAGCACTGTCACCCTGGGCAATGTCACAATGAGCACTGTTCACCATGGGAACTGTCACCATGGACCCTGTCGCCATGGGTACTGTCACCATGTGTACTGTCCTCATGGGAACTCTTAGCAAGAGCACAGTCACCATGGACAATGTCACCATGGGCAATGTCAACATGAGCACGCTCACCATGGAAAATGTCACCATGAGCACTATCACCGTGGGCAGTGTCACCATGGTAACTCTTACCATGAACACTGTCACCATGGGAAATGTCACTATGGGCACTGTCAGCATGGGCACTGTTACCATGGACACAGTCAACATGAGCACTATCATCATGGGCAGTGCCACCATGAGGAATTTCACCATGGCAACTCCAACCATGTACACCGCCAGCATGAGCACAGTCACCATGGGCAGTGTCACCGTGAGCACTATCACCATGGGCACTTTCAACATGGGCACTGTCACCATGCGAACTGTCACCATGAACACTATCACTATGAGCACTATCACCATGAGCACTCTCCCAAAGGGCACTGTCACCGTGAGCTCTGTCACCATGAGCACTGTCACTGTGGGCAATGTCACCATGAGCACTGTCACCGTGGGCACTCTCACCATGGGAACTGTCACCATGAGCACTATCACCGTGAGCACTAACACCATTTGCAGTGTCACCGTGAGCAATATCACCATGGGAAATGTCAGAGTGAGCACTATTACCATGGGCACTATCACCATGAGCACTCTCACCATGAGCACTGTCACCGTGGGCACTGTCACCGTGTGCCCTGTCACCATGGGCAGTGTCACCATGAGCACTGTCACCCTGGGCTCTGTCATCATGGACACTGTCATCTTAGGAACTGCCACCACGGACACTGCCACCATGAGCACTGTAACCATTGGCACTGCCACAGTGAGCACTCTCACCATGAGCACTCTCACCATGGGAAATGTCACCATGAGCACGGTCACCAGGGACACTGTCACCATGGGCACTATCCATCAGGGCACTGTCACCGTGAGCACTATCACTGTGAGCACTATCACCGTGAGAAGTATCACCAAGGGCACTGTCACCACGAGCACTGTCATCGTGGGCACTGTCACCATGAGCACTGTCATCATGGGCACTGTCACCATGGGAACTCTCACCATTAGCACTGTCACTGTGGGCACTATCTCCGTGAGCACTATCACAATGGACCCTGTCACCATAGGCACTGTCACCATGGACACTGTCACTATGAACACTATCATCATGGGCAGTGCCACCATAAGGAATTTCACCATAGAAACTCCAACCATGGACAATGCCAGCATGAGCACATTCACTATGGGCAGTGACACCATGAGCACTGCCACCATGGGCACTTTCAACATGGGCACTGTCACCATGCGAACCGTCACCATGATCACTATTACCATGAGCACTATCACCAAGGGCACTATCAGCGTGAGCACTATTACCGTGAGCACTATCACCGTGAGCACGGTCACCATGAGCATTTTCACCGTGGGCACTGTCACCATGAGCATAGTCACCATGAGCATTGTCACCATGGGAACTCTCACCATGAGCACTGTCACCATGGGAAATGTCACCATGGACACTGTCACCATAGGCACTGTCACCATGGACACTCTCAGCATGAGCACTATCATCATGTGCATTACCACCATAAAGAATTTCACCATGGGATCTCCAACCATGTACACCGCCAGCATGAGCACCTTCACCATGGGCAGTGTCACCATGAGCACTATCACCATGAGCACTATCACCATGAGCATTATCACCAAGGGAACTGTCACCATGGACACTGTCAAGGTGAGCACTGTCACCGTTGGAATTCTCACCATGAGCATTGTCACCGTGGGCACAGTCAACATGAGCACTGTTACCTTGGACACTGTCACCATGGGCACTCTCACCATGGGCACTGTCACCATGGACACTGTCACCATGGGCACTGTCAAGATGAGCAATGTCACCATGGGAAATGTCACCATGGGCACTGTCACGATGGGCACTGTCACCATGGGCACTGTCACCATGGACACTGTCACCATGAGCACTATCGTCATGGGCAGTGCCACCATAAGGAATTTCACCATGGGAACTCCAACCATATACACCACCAGCATGAGCACAGTCACCATGGGCAGTGTCACCATGAGCACTGTCACCATGGGCACTTTCAACATACACAGTGTCACCATGCGAACTGTCACCATGAGCACTATCACCGTGAGCACTATCACCATGGGCAGTGTCACCGTGAGCAATATCACCATGGGCACAGTTACCGTGAGCACTATTACAATGGGTACTATCACCAAGGGCACTGTCACTGTGAGCACTGTCACCATGAGCACTGTCACCATGGGCACTGTCACCATGAGCACTGTCATCATCGGCACTGTCACCATGGGAACTGTCACCATGGGAACTGTCACCATGAGCACTATCATCGTGAGGACTATAACCATGGGCACTGTCACCGTGAACACTGTCACCATTAGAACTGTCACTGGGGGCACTATCACCGTGAGCACTACCACAATGGGCACTGTCACCATAGGCACTGTCACCATGGACACTGTCACCATGAACACTATCATCATGGGCAGTGCCACCATGAGGAATTTCACCATGGGAACTCCAACCATGTGCATCGGCAGGTTTAGAACAGTCACCATGGGCTGTGTCTCCATGAGCACTGTCACCATGGGCACTATCACCATGCGAACTCTCACCATGAGCACTGTCACCGTTGGCACTGTCACCATGGGCAGTGTCACCATGAGCACTATCACCGTGAGGACTATAACCATGGGCACTGTCACTGTGAGCAATATCACCATGAACACTGTCACCATGGGAAATGTGACCGTGGGCACTGTCACCGTGTGCACTGTCAACATAAGCACTGTCACCATGGGAAATGTCATCATGGGCACTGTCACCATGGGCAGTGTCACCATGAGCCCTGTCACCATGGGCCATGTCACCATGAGCACTGTCACCGTGGGCACTGTCACCATGGGAACTGTCACCATGAGCACTATCACCGTGAGGACTATAACCATGGGCACTGTCACCGTGAGCAATATCACGATGATCACTGTCACCATAGGAAATGTCACCGTGGGCACGGTCATCGTCTGCACTGTCAACATAAGCACTGTCACCATGGGAAATGTCACCATGGGCCCTGTCACCATGGGCAGTGTCACCATGAGCACTGTCACCATGGGAACTCTCACAATGGTCACTGTCACCATGAGCACTATCATCATGGGCAGTGCCACCATGAGGAATTTCACCATGGGAATTCCAAACATGTACACCGCCAGAATGAGCACAGTCACCATGGACAGTGTCACCATGAGCAATGTCACCATGGGCACTTTCAACATGGGCACTGTCACCATGGACACTGTCATCATGAGCTCTGTTACCATGGGAAATGTCACCATGGGCACTGTCATCATAGGCACTGTCACCATGATCTCTGTCACCATGAGCACTATCACCATTAGCACTATCACCATGGGCACTATCACCAAGGGCGCTGTCACCAAGAGAACTATCACTGTGAGCACTGTCACCATGAGCACTGTCACCGTGAGCACTGTCACCATGAGCACTGTCACCATGGGCACTGTAACCATGGGAATTGTCACCATGAGCACTATCACTGTGAGCACTATCAACATGGGCAGTGTCACCGTGAGCACTGTCACCATGAGCACTGTCATCATGAGCACTGTCACCATGTGAATTGTCACCATGAGCACTTTCACCATGAGCACTATCACCATGAGCAGTATCACCAAGGGAACTGTCACCGTGAGCACTATCACCATGAGCACTATCACCATGGGCACTGTCACCGTGAGCACTATTACCATGGGTACTATCACCAAGGGCACTGTTAAGGTGAGCACTGTCACCATGGGAACTCTCACCATGAGCACTGTCACCATGGACACTGTCACGATGGGCACTGTCACCATGGGCACACTCATCATGGTCAATGTCACCATGGACACTGTCACCATGGGCACTGTCAACTTGAGCACTATTACCATGAGCACTATCACCATGAGCACTATCACCAAGGGAAGTGTCACCATGAGCACTATCACCGTGAGCAGTATCACCATGGGCAGTGTCACCTTGAGCAATATCAACATGGGCACTGTCACCGTGAGCATTATTACAATAGGCACTATCACCATGAGCACTAACACCATGAGCAATGTCACCGTTGGCATTATCACCGTGTGCACAGTCACCATGAGCACTGTCACCATGAACACTGTAATCATCGGCACTGTCACCATAGGAAATGTCACCATGAGCACTTTCACTGTGGGCACTATCACCCTGAGCACTATCACAATGGGCACTGTCACCATGGACACTGTCACCATGAGCACTATCATCTTAGGCAATGTCACCATGGGCACTCTCACCATGGGCAATGTCATCATGGACACTCTCACCGTGAACACTGTCAACATGGGAAATGTCACCATGGTCACTGTCACCATGGGAACTTTCAACATGGGCACTGTCACTGTGCGAAATGTCACCATGGGCAGTGTCACCATGAGCACTGTCACCATTGGCACTGTCACCATGGACACTGTCACCATGAACACTATCATCATAAGGAATTTCAACATGGGAACATCCAACCCTGTATACCGCCAGCATGAGCACAGTCACCATGGGCATTGTCACCATGGGAACTTTCAACATGGGCACTGTCAGCATGCGAACTGTCACCATGGGCAGTGTCACCATGAGCACTATCACCAAAGGCACTGTCAATGTGAGCACTATCACCATGAGCACTATTACCATGGGCAGTGTCACCATGAGCAATATCACCATGGGCAGTGTCACCATGGGCACTATCACCTTGAGCACTATCACCAAGGGAACTGTCACCGTGAGCACTATCATCGTGAGCACTATCACCCTGAACACTGTCACCATGAGCACTGTCACCGTCGGTACTGTCACCATGAGCACTGTCACTATGGGCACTGTCACCATGGGAACTGTCACCATGAGCACTATCACCGTGAGCTCTATCACCATGGGCAGTGTCACCATGAGCAATATCACCATGGGCACTGTCAACATGAGCACTATTACCATGGGCAATATCACCATGAGCACTATCACCGTGAGCACTGTCACCATGGGCACTGTCACTATGGGCACTGTGACCATGGGAACTGTCACCATGGACACTGTCACCATGAGCACTATCTTCATGGGCAGTGCTACCATGAGGCATTTCACCATGGGAACTCCAACCAGGTACACTGCCAGCATGAGCACATTCACCATGGGCAGTGCCACCACGAGCACTGTCCCCATGGGCACTTTCAACATGGGCCCTATCACCATTCGAACTGTCACCATGAGCACTATCACCGTGAGCACTGTCTCTATGAGCATAGTCACCGTGGGCACTGTCACCATGAGCACTGTCACCATGGGCAGTGTAACCGTGGGAACTGTCACCATGAGCACTATCACCGTGAGCACTATCACCATGGGCAGTGTCACTGTGAGCAATATCACCATCGCACTGTCACCGTGAGCACTATTAACAAGGGTACTATCACCAAGGGCACTGTCACCATGAGCACTGTCATCATGGGCACTGTCACCATAGGAACTGTCACCATGAGCACTGTCACTGTGGGCACTATCACCCTGAGCACTATCAAAATGGGCACTGTCACCATAGGCACTGTCACCATGGACACTGTCACCATGAGCACTATCATCATGGGCAGTGCCACCATGAGCAATTTCACCATCGGAACTCCATCCATGTACACCGCCAGCATGAGCACCGTCAACATGGGCAGTGTCACCATGAGCACTGTCACCATGGGCACTGTCACCATGCGAACTGTCACCGTGAGCACTGTCACCCTGGGCAATGTCACAATGAGCACTGTTCACCATGGGAACTGTCACCATGGACCCTGTCGCCATGGGTACTGTCACCATGTGTACTGTCCTCATGGGAACTCTTAGCAAGAGCACAGTCACCATGGACAATGTCACCATGGGCAATGTCAACATGAGCACGCTCACCATGGAAAATGTCACCATGAGCACTATCACCGTGGGCAGTGTCACCGTGAGCAATATCACCATGGGTAGTGTCACCATGAGCACTATCACCATGGACACTCTCACCATGGGCACTCTCACCATGGGCAATGTCATCATGGACACTCTCACCATGAACACTGTCAACATGGGAAATGTCACCATGGTCACTGTCACCATGGGCACTTTCAACATGGGCACTGGCACCGTGCGAAATGTCACCATGGGCAGTTTCACCATGAGCACTGTCACCATTGGCACTATCACCATGGACACTGTCACCAGGAACACTATCATCATGGGCAGTGCCACCATGAGGAATTTCAACATGGGAACACCAACCCTGTACACGGCCAGCATGAGCACAGTCACCATGGTCATTATCACCATGAGCACTGTCACCATGGGAACTTTCAATATGGGCACTATCAGCATGTGAGCTATCACCATGGGCAGTGTCACCATGAGCACTATCACCAAAGACACTGTCAACGTGAGCACTATCACCATGAGCACTATTACCATGGGCAGTGTCACCGTGAGCAATATCACCATGGGCAGTGTCACCATGGGCACTATCACCATGAGCACTATCACCAAGGGAACTGTCATCGTGAGCACTATCATCATGAGCACTATCACCCTGAGCATTGTCACCATGAGCACTGTCACCGTCGGTACTGTCACCATGAGCACTGTCACTATGGGCACTGTCACCATGGGAACTCTCACCATGAGCACTATCACCGTGAGCACTATCACCATGGGCAGTCTCACCATGAGCAATATCACCATGGGCATTATCACCGTGAGCACTGTCACCGTGTGCACTGTCCCCATGAGCACTGTCACCATGAGGACTATCACCATGGGAACTGTCAACATGGGAACGGTCACCATGGGCACTGTCAATATGAGCACTGTCACCATGGGAACTCTCACCATGAGCACTGTCACCATGGCCAGTGTCACCATGGTCACTGTCACCATAAGCACTGTCACCATGAGCACTGTTCAACATGAGCACTGTCACCGAGAGCACTGCCACTGTGGGCACTATCACCGTGAGCACTGTCACCATGAGCATTGTCACCTTGAGCACTGTCACCATGGGAACATTCACCATGGGCACTGTCACCATGGGCACTGTCACCATGGAAAATGTCACCTTGGAAACTGTCACCATGGGCACTGTAACCATGGACACTGTCACCAGGAGCACTATCACCATGGACACTGTTTCCATGAGCTTTGTCCCCAAGTACACTGTCAACATTGGAACTGTCATCATGGGCACTGTCACCATGGGCACTGTCACCATGATCACCGTCAATATGGGAACTGCCACCATGAGCACTGTCACCATGGACACTGCCACCATGAGCACTGTCACCGTGAGCACTGTCACCATGATCATGGTCACCAGGAGCATTGTCATCATGGGAAGTGTCACCATGAGTACTGTCACCATGGGCACTGTCACCATGGGCATTCTCACCATGGGCACTCTCACCATGGGCACTGTTGACCATGGACACTGTCACCATGGGCACTGTGAACATGAGCACTGTCACCATGGTAACTCTTACCATGAACACTGTCACCATGGAAAATGTCACTATGGGCACTGTCAGCATGGGCACTGTTACCATGGACACAGTCAACATGAGCACTATCATCATGGGCAGTGCCACCATGAGGAATTTCACGATGGCAACTCCAACCATGTACACCGCCAGCATGAGCACATTCACCATGGGCAGTGTCACCATGAGCACTATCACCATGAGCATTATCACCAAGGGAACTGTCACCATGGACACTCTCAAGGTGAGCACTGTCACCGTTGGAATTCTCACCATGAGCATTGTCACCGTGGGCACAGTCAACATGAGCACTGTCACCTTGGACGCTGTCACCATGGGCACTCTCACCATGGGCACTGTCACCATGGACACTGTCACCATGGGCACTGTCAAGATGAGCACTGTCACCATGGGAACTCTCACCATAAGCACTGTCACCATGGGAAATGTCACCATGGGCACTGTCACGATGGGCACTGTCACCATGGGCACTGTCACCATGGACACTGTCACCATGAGCACTATCGTCATGGGCAGTGCCACCATAAGGAATTTCACCATGGGAACTCCAACCATATACACCACCAGCATGAGCACAGTCACCATGGGCAGTGTCACCATGAGCACTGTCACCATGGGCACTTTCAACATACACAGTGTCACCATGCGAACTGTCATCATGAGCACTATCACCATGAGCACTATCACCATGGGCAGTGTCACCGTGAGCAATATCACCATGGGCACAGTTACCGTGAGCACTATTACAATGGGTACTATCACCGAGGGCACTGTCACCGTGAGCACTGTCACCATGAGCACTGTCACCATGGGCACTGTCACCATGAGCACTGTCATCATCAGCATTGTCACCATGGGAACTGTCACCATGGGAACTGTCACCATGAGCACTATCATCGTGAGGACTATAACCATGGGCACTGTCACCGTGAGCACTGTCACCATTAGAACTGTCACTGTGGGCACTATCACCGTGAGCACTATCACAATGGGCACTGTCACCATAGGCACTGTCACCATGGACACTGTCACCATGAACACTATCATCATGGGCAGTGCCACCATGAGGAATTTCACCATGGGAACTCCAACCATGTACATCGGCAGGTTTAGAACAGTCACCATGGGCTGTGTCACCATGAGCACTGTCACCATGGGCACTATCACCATGCGAACTCTCACCATGAGCACTGTCACCGTGGGCAATGTCACCATGAGCACTGTCACCGTGGGCACTGTCACCATGGGAACTCTCACCATGAGCACTATCACCATGAGCACTATCACCATGGGCAGTCTCACCATGAGCAATATCACCATGGGCATTATCACCGTGAGCACTGTCACCGTGTGCACTGTCCCCATGAGCACTGTCACCATGAGGACTATCACCATGGGAACTGTCAACATGGGAACGGTCACCATGGGCACTGTCAATATGAGCACTGTCACCATGGGAACTCTCACCATGAGCACTGTCACCATGGCCAGTGTCACCATGGTCACTGTCACCATAAGCACTGTCACCAAGGGAAATGTCACCATGGGCACTCTCACCATTTTCACTGTCACCGTGGGCACTGTCACCATAAGCACTGTCACCATGAGCACTGTTCAACATGAGCACTGTCACCGAGAGCACTGCCACTGTGGGCACTATCACCGTGAGCACTGTCACCATGGGCACTGTCACCATGGGCACTGTCACCATGGACACTGTCACCATGAGCATTGTCACCTTGAGCACTGTCACCATGGGAACATTCACCATGGGCACTGTCACCATGGGCACTGTCACCATGGAAAATGTCACCTTGGAAACTGTCACCATGGGCACTGTAACCATGGACACTGTCACCAGGAGCACTATCACCATGGACACTGTTTCCATGAGCATTATCCCCAAGTACACTGTCAACATTGGAACTGTCATCATGGGCACTGTCACCATGGGCACTGTCACCATGATCACCGTCAATATGGGAACTGCCACCATGAGCACTGTCACCATGGACACTGCCACCATGAGCACTGTCACCGTGAGCACTGTCACCATGATCATTGTCACCAGGAGCATTGTCATTATGGGAAGTGTCACCATGAGTACTGTCACCATGGGCACTGTCACCATGGGCACTCTCAACATGGGCACTCTCACCATGGGCACTCTTGACCATGGACACTGTCACCATGGGCACTGTGAACATGAGCACTGTCACCATGGTATCTCTTACCATAAACACTGTCACCATGGGAAATGTCACTATGGGCACTGTCAGCATGGGCACTGTTACCATGGACACAGTCAACATGAGCACTATCATCATGGGCAGTGCCACCATGAGGAATTTCACCATGGCAACTCCAACCATGTACACCGCCAGCATGAGCACAGTCACCATGGGCAGTGTCACCGTGAGCACTATCACCATGGGCACTTTCAACATGGGCACTGTCACCATGCGAACTGTCACCATGAACACTATCACTATGAGCACTATCACCATGAGCACTCTCACAAAGGGCACTGTCACCGTGAGCTCTGTTACCATGAGCACTGTCACTGTGGGCAATGTCACCATGAGCACTGTCACCGTGGGCACTCTCACCATGGGAACTGTCACCATGAGCACTATCACCGTGAGCACTAACACCATTTGCAGTGTCACCGTGAGCAATATCACCATGGGAAATGTGAGAGTGAGCACTATTACCATGGGCACTATCACCATGAGCACTCTCACCATGAGCACTGTCACCGTGGGCACTGTCACCGTGTGCACTGTCACCATGGGCAGTGTCACCATGAGCACTGTCACCCTGGGCTCTGTCATCATGGACACTGTCATCTTAGGAACTGCCACCACGGACACTGCCACCATGAGCACTGTAACCATTGGCACTGCCACAGTGAGCACTCTCACCATGAGCACTCTCACCATGGGAAATGTCACCATGAGCACGGTCACCAGGGACACTGTCACCATGGGCACTATCCACCAGGGCACTGTCACCGTGAGCACTATCACTGTCAGCACTATCACCGTGAGCACTATCACCATGGGCACTGTCACCGTGAGCCCTATTACCATGGGCACTATCACCAAGGGCACTGTCACTGTGAGCACTATCAACGTGAGCACTGTCACCATGATCACTGTCACCGTGGGCAATGTCACCATGAGCACTGTCACCATGGACACTTTCAACATGGCTACTGTCACCATGGGCACTGTCACCATGGACACTGTCATCATGAGCTCTGTTACCATGGGAAATGTCACCATGAGCACTGTCATCTTGGGAACTGCCACCATGGACACAGCCACCATGAGCAATGTAACCATTGGCACTGCCACAGTGAGCACTGTCACCGTGAGCACTGTCACCATGGGAACTGTCACCATGTGCCCTGTCACCATGGGAACTCTCACCATGAGCACTATCACCATGAGCACTATCACCATGGGCACTGTCACCAAGGGCACTGTCACCGTGAGCACTGTCACCAAGGGCACTGTCACCGTGAGCACTGTTACCATGAGCACTGTCACCGTGGGCACTGTCACCCTGAGCACTGTCATCATCGGCACTGTCACCATGGGAACTCTCACCATGAGCACTGTCACCATGGGAAATATCACCATGGGCACTATCACTATGGGCACTATCACCATGGGCAGTGTCACTATGAGCACAGTCAACGTGGCCACTGTCACCATGGGAACTGTCACAATGAGCACTAACTCCGTGAGCACTATCACCATGGGCAGTGTCAGCGTGAGCAATATCAACATGGGCAGTGTCACCATTAGCGCTATTACCATGGGCACTATCGCGTTGAGCACTATCACCATGAGCACTGTCACCGTGGGCACTGTCACCGTAGTCACTGTCAACATGAGCACAGTCAGCATAGGAACTCTCACCATGAGCACTGTCACCATGGGAAATGTCACCATGGGCACTATCACTATGGGCACTATCACCATGGGCTGTGTCACCATGAGCACTGTCACCATGGGCACTGTCACCATGCGAACTCTCACCATGAGCACTGTCACCGTGGGCAATGTCACAATGAGCACTGTCACCATGAGCACTATCACCGTGAGCATTCTAACCATGGGCAGTGTCACCGTAAGCAATATCACCGTAAACACTGTCACCGTGTGCACTGTCATCGTGAGCACTGTCACCATAGGAAATGTCACCATGGGCACTATCACCGTGAGCACTATTAACATGGGTACTATCACCAAGGGCATTGTTACCATGAGCAGTGTCACCATGAGCACTGTCACCGTGGGCACTGTCACCATGAGCACTGTCATCATGGGCACTGTCACCATGGGAACTGTCACCATTAGAACTGTCACTGTGGGTACTATCACCGTGAGCACTATCACAATGGGCACTGTCACCATGAGCACTATCATCTTGGGCAGTGCAACCATGAGCACTGTAACCATTGGCACTGTCACCATGGACACTGTCGCCATGGGTACTGTCACTATGGGTACTGTCCTCATGGGAACTCTTAGCAAGAGCACAGTCACCATGGGCACTGTCACCATGGACAATGTCACCATGAGCAATGTCAACATGAGCACTCTCACCATGGAAAATGTCACCATGAGCACTATCACCGTGGGCAGTGTCACCATGAGCAATATCACCATGGGCAGTGTCACCATGAGCACTATCACCATGGACACTGTCACCATGGGCACTCTCACCATGGGAAATGTCATCATGGACACTCTCACCATGAACACTGTCAACATGGGAAATGTCACCATGGTCACTGTCACCATGGGCACTTTCAACATGGGCACTGTCACCGTGCGAAATGTCACCATGGGCAGTTTCACCATGAGCACTGTCACCATTGGCACTGTCACCATGAACAGTATCATCATGGGCTGTGCCACCATGAGGAATTTCAACATGGGAACACCAACCCTGTACACCACCAGCATGAGCATAGTCACCATGGGCATTGTCACCATGAGCACTGTCACCACAGGATCTTTCAACATGGGCAGTATCAGCATGCGAACTGTCACCATGGGCAGTGTCACCATGAGCACTATCACCAAAGGCACTGTCAACGTGAGCACTCTCACCATGAGCACTATTACCATGGGCAGTGTCACCGTGAGCAATATCACCATGGGCAGTGTCACCATGGGCACTATCACCATGAGCACTATCACCAAGGGAACTGTCATCGTGAGCACTATCATCGTGAGCACTATCACCCTGAGCACTGTCACCGTCGGTACTGTCACCATGAGCACTGTCACTATGGGCACTGTCATCATGGGAACTGTCACCATGAGCACTATCACCGTGCGCACTATCACCATGGGCAGTGTCACCATGAGCAATATCACCATGGGCACTGTCAACATGAGCACTATTACCATGGGCAATATCACCATGAGCACTATAACCGTGAGCACTGTCACCGTGGGCACTGTCACCGCGTGCACTGTCCCCATGAGCACTGTCACCATGAGCACTATCACCATGAGCACTGTCACCATGGGCACTGTCACCATGGGAACTCTCACTATGAGCACTGTCACCATGGCCAGTGTCACTATGGCCACTGTCACCTTAAGCACTGTCACCAAGGGAAATGTCAGCATGGGAACTCTCACCATTTGCACTGTCACCGTGGGCACTGTCACCATAAGCACTGTCACCATGAGCACTGTTCAACATGGGCACTGTCACCTAGAGCACTGCCACTGTAGGCACTTTCACCGTGAGCACTGTTCACCATGGGCACTGTAACCATGAGCACTGTCACCATGGACACTGTCACCAGGAACACTATCATCATGGGCAGTGCCACCATGAGGAATTTCAACATGGGAACACCAACCCTGTACACTGCCAGCATGAGCACAGTCACCATGGGCATTATCACCATGAGCACTGTCACCGTGGGAACTTTCAACATGGGCACTATCAGCATGTGAACTGTCACCATGGGCAGTGTCACCATGAGCACTATCACCAAAGGCACTGTCAACGTGAGCACTATCACCATGAGCACTATTACCATGGGCAGTGTCACCGTGAGCAATATCACCATGGGCAGTGTCACCATGGGCACTATCACCATGAGCACTATCACCAAGGGAACTGTCACCGTGAGCACTATCATCGTGAGCACTCTCACCCTGAGCACTGTCACCATGAGCACTGTCACCATGAGCACTGTCACCGTCGGTACTGTCACCATGAGCACTGTCACTATGGGCACTGTCATCATGGGAACTGTCACCATGAGCACTATCACCGTGCGCACTATCACCATGGGCAGTGTCACCATGAGCAATATCACCATGGGCACTGTCAACATGAGCACTATTACCATGGGCAATATCACCATGAGCACTATAACCGTGAGCACTGTCACCGTGGGCACTGTCACCGCGTGCACTGTCCCCATGAGCACTGTCACCATGAGCACTATCACCATGAGCACTGTCACCATGGGCACTGTCACCATGGGAACTCTCACTATGAGCACTGTCACCATGGCCAGTGTCACTATGGCCACTGTCACCTTAAGCACTGTCACCAAGGGAAATGTCAGCATGGGAACTCTCACCATTTGCACTGTCACCGTGGGCACTGTCACCATAAGCACTGTCACCATGAGCACTGTTCAACATGGGCACTGTCACCTAGAGCACTGCCACTGTAGGCACTTTCACCGTGAGCACTGTTCACCATGGGCACTGTAACCATGAGCACTGTCACCATGGACACTGTCACCAGGAACACTATCATCATGGGCAGTGCCACCATGAGGAATTTCAACATGGGAACACCAACCCTGTACACCGCCAGCATGAGCACAGTCACCATGGGCATTATCACCATGAGCACTGTCACCATGGGAACTTTCAACATGGGCACTATCAGCATGCGAACTGTCACCATGGGCAGTGTCACCATGAGCACTATCACCAAAGACACTGTCAACGTGAGCACTATCACCATGAGCACTATTACCATGGGCAGTGTCACCGTGAGCAATATCACCATGGGCAGTGTCACCATGGGCACTATCACCATGAGCACTATCACCAAGGGAACTGTCACCGTGAGCACTATCATCGTGAGCACTATCACCCTGAGAATTGTCACCATGAGCACTGTCACCATCGGTACTGTCACCATGAGCACTGTCACTATGGGCACTGTCACCATGGAACTCTCACCATGAGCACTATCACCGTGAGCACTATCACCATGGGCAGTCTCACCATGAGCAATATCACCATGGGCATTATCACCGTGAGCAATGTCATCGTGTGCGCTGTCCCCATGAGCACTGTCACCATGAGCACTGTCACCATGGGCACTGTCACCATGGAAAATGTCACCTTGGAAACTGTCACCATGGGCACTGTAACCATGGACACTGTCACCAGGAGCACTATCACCATGGACACTGTTTCCATGAGCTTTGTCCCCAAGTACACTGTCAACATTGGAACTGTCATCATGGGCACTGTCACCATGGGCACTGTCACCATGATCACCGTCAATATGGGAACTGCCACCATGAGCACTGTCACCATGGACACTGCCACCATGAGCACTGTCACCGTGAGCACTGTCACCATGATCATTGTCACCAGGAGCATTGTCATCATGGGAAGTGTCACCATGAGTACTGTCACCATGGGCACTGTCACCATGGGCACTCTCAACATGGGCACTCTCACCATGGGCACTCTTGACCATGGACACTGTCACCATGGGCACTGTGAACATGAGCACTGTCACCATGGTAACTCTTACCATGAACACTGTCACCATGGGAAATGTCACTATGGGCACTGTCAGCATGGGCACTGTTACCATGGACACAGTCAACATGAGCACTATCATCATGGGCAGTGCCACCATGAGGAATTTCACCATGGCAACTCCAACCATGTACACCGCCAGCATGAGCACAGTCACCATGGGCAGTGTCACCGTGAGCACTATCACCATGGGCACTTTCAACATGGGCACTGTCACCATGCGAACTGTCACCATGAACACTATCACTATGAGCACTATCACCATGAGCACTCTCCCAAAGGGCACTGTCACCGTGAGCTCTGTCACCATGAGCACTGTCACTGTGGGCAATGTCACCATGAGCACTGTCACCGTGGGCACTCTCACCATGGGAACTGTCACCATGAGCACTATCACCGTGAGCACTAACACCATTTGCAGTGTCACCGTGAGCAATATCACCATGGGAAATGTCAGAGTGAGCACTATTACCATGGGCACTATCACCATGAGCACTCTCACCATGAGCACTGTCACCGTGGGCACTGTCACCATGGGCAGTGTCACCATGAGCACTGTCACCCTGGGCTCTGTCATCATGGACACTGTCATCTTAGGAACTGCCACCACGGACACTGCCACCATGAGCACTGTAACCATTGGCACTGCCACAGTGAGCACTCTCACCATGAGCACTCTCACCATGGGAAATGTCACCATGAGCACGGTCACCAGGGACACTGTCACCATGGGCACTATCCACCAGGGCACTGTCACCGTGAGCACTATCACTGTCAGCACTATCACCGTGAGCACTATCACCATGGGCACTGTCACCGTGAGCCCTATTACCATGGGCACTATCACCAAGGGCACTGTCACTGTGAGCACTATCAACGTGAGCACTGTCACCATGATCACTGTCACCGTGGGCAATGTCATCATGAGCACTGTCACCATGGACACTTTCAACATGGCTACTGTCACCATGGGCACTGTCACCATGGACACTGTCATCATGAGCTCTGTTACCATGGGAAATGTCACCATGAGCACTGTCATCTTGGGAACTGCCACCATGGACACAGCCACCATGAGCAATGTAACCATTGGCACTGCCACAGTGAGCACTGTCACCGTGAGCACTGTCACCATGGGAACTGTCACCATGTGCCCTGTCACCATGGGAACTCTCACCATGAGCACTATCACCATGAGCACTATCACCATGGGCACTGTCACCATGCGCACTGTCACCATGAGCATTATTACCATGGGTACTATCACCAAGGGCACTGTCACCGTGAGCACTGTCACCAAGGGCACTGTCACCGTGAGCACTGTTACCATGAGCACTGTCACCGTGGGCACTGTCACCCTGAGCACTGTCATCATCGGCACTGTCACCATGGGAACTCTCACCATGAGCACTGTCACCATGGGAAATATCACCATGGGCACTATCACTATGGGCACTATCACCATGGGCAGTGTCACTATGAGCACAGTCAACGTGGCCACTGTCACCATGGGAACTGTCACAATGAGCACTAACTCCGTGAGCACTATCACCATGGGCAGTGTCAGCGTGAGCAATATCAACATGGGCAGTGTCACCATTAGCGCTATTACCATGGGCACTATCGCGTTGAGCACTATCACCATGAGCACTGTCACCGTGGGCACTGTCACCGTAGTCACTGTCAACATGAGCACAGTCAGCATAGGAACTCTCACCATGAGCACTGTCACCATGGGAAATGTCACCATGGGCACTATCACTATGGGCACTATCACCATGGGCTGTGTCACCATGAGCACTGTCACCATGGGCACTGTCACCATGCGAACTCTCACCATGAGCACTGTCACCGTGGGCAATGTCACAATGAGCACTGTCACCATGAGCACTATCACCGTGAGCATTCTAACCATGGGCAGTGTCACCGTAAGCAATATCACCGTAAACACTGTCACCGTGTGCACTGTCATCGTGAGCACTGTCACCATAGGAAATGTCACCATGGGCACTATCACCGTGAGCACTATTAACATGGGTACTATCACCAAGGGCATTGTTACCATGAGCAGTGTCACCATGAGCACTGTCACCGTGGGCACTGTCACCATGAGCACTGTCATCATGGGCACTGTCACCATGGGAACTGTCACCATTAGAACTGTCACTGTGGGTACTATCACCGTGAGCACTATCACAATGGGCACTGTCACCATGAGCACTATCATCTTGGGCAGTGCAACCATGAGCACTGTCACCATGGACACTGTCGCCATGGGTACTGTCACTATGGGTACTGTCCTCATGGGAACTCTTAGCAAGAGCACAGTCACCATGGGCACTGTCACCATGGACAATGTCACCATGAGCAATGTCAACATGAGCACTCTCACCATGGAAAATGTCACCATGAGCACTATCACCGTGGGCAGTGTCACCATGAGCAATATCACCATGGGCAGTGTCACCATGAGCACTATCACCATGGACACTGTCACCATGGGCACTCTCACCATGGGAAATGTCATCATGGACACTCTCACCATGAACACTGTCAACATGGGAAATGTCACCATGGTCACTGTCACCATGGGCACTTTCAACATGGGCACTGTCACCGTGCGAAATGTCACCATGGGCAGTTTCACCATGAGCACTGTCACCATTGGCACTGTCACCATGAACAGTATCATCATGGGCTGTGCCACCATGAGGAATTTCAACATGGGAACACCAACCCTGTACACCACCAGCATGAGCATAGTCACCATGGGCATTGTCACCATGAGCACTGTCACCACAGGATCTTTCAACATGGGCAGTATCAGCATGCGAACTGTCACCATGGGCAGTGTCACCATGAGCACTATCACCAAAGGCACTGTCAACGTGAGCACTCTCACCATGAGCACTATTACCATGGGCAGTGTCACCGTGAGCAATATCACCATGGGCAGTGTCACCATGGGCACTATCACCATGAGCACTATCACCAAGGGAACTGTCATCGTGAGCACTATCATCGTGAGCACTATCACCCTGAGCACTGTCACCGTCGGTACTGTCACCATGAGCACTGTCACTATGGGCACTGTCATCATGGGAACTGTCACCATGAGCACTATCACCGTGCGCACTATCACCATGGGCAGTGTCACCATGAGCAATATCACCATGGGCACTGTCAACATGAGCACTATTACCATGGGCAATATCACCATGAGCACTATAACCGTGAGCACTGTCACCGTGGGCACTGTCATCGCGTGCACTGTCCCCATGAGCACTGTCACCATGAGCACTATCACCATGAGCACTGTCACCATGGGCACTGTCACCATGGGAACTCTCACTATGAGCACTGTCACCATGGCCAGTGTCACTATGGCCACTGTCACCTTAAGCACTGTCACCAAGGGAAATGTCAGCATGGGAACTCTCACCATTTGCACTGTCACCGTGGGCACTGTCACCATAAGCACTGTCACCATGAGCACTGTTCAACATGGGCACTGTCACCTAGAGCACTGCCACTGTAGGCACTTTCACCGTGAGCACTGTTCACCATGGGCACTGTAACCATGAGCACTGTCACCATGGACACTGTCACCAGGAACACTATCATCATGGGCAGTGCCACCATGAGGAATTTCAACATGGGAACACCAACCCTGTACACCGCCAGCATGAGCACAGTCACCATGGGCATTATCACCATGAGCACTGTCACCATGGGAACTTTCAACATGGGCACTATCAGCATGCAAACTGTCACCATGGGCAGTGTCACCATGAGCACTATCACCAAAGACACTGTCAACGTGAGCACTATCACCATGAGCACTATTACCATGGGCAGTGTCACCGTGAGCAATATCACCATGGGCAGTGTCACCATGGGCACTATCACCATGAGCACTATCACCAAGGGAACTGTCACCGTGAGCACTATCATTGTGAGCACTATCACCCTGAGAATTGTCACCATGAGCACTGTCACCGTCGGTACTGTCACCATGAGCACTGTCACTATGGGCACTGTCACCATGGAACTCTCACCATGAGCACTATCACCGTGAGCACTATCACCATGGGCAGTCTCACCATGAGCAATATCACCATGGGCATTATCACCGTGAGCAATGTCATCGTGTGCGCTGTCCCCATGAGCACTGTCACCATGAGCACTGTCACCATGGGCACTGTCACCTTGGAAACTGTCACCATGGGCACTGTAACCATGGACACTGTCACCAGGAGCACTATCACCATGGACACTGTTTCCATGAGCTTTGTCCCCAAGTACACTGTCAACATTGGAACTGTCATCATGGGCACTGTCACCATGGGCACTGTCACCATGATCACCGTCAATATGGGAACTGCCACCATGAGCACTGTCACCATGGACACTGCCACCATGAGCACTGTCACCGTGAGCACTGTCACCATGATCATTGTCACCAGGAGCATTGTCATCATGGGAAGTGTCACCATGAGTACTGTCACCATGGGCACTGTCACCATGGGCACTCTCAACATGGGCACTCTCACCATGGGCACTCTTGACCATGGACACTGTCACCATGGGCACTGTGAACATGAGCACTGTCACCATGGTAACTCTTACCATGAACACTGTCACCATGGGAAATGTCACTATGGGCACTGTCAGCATGGGCACTGTTACCATGGACACAGTCAACATGAGCACTATCATCATGGGCAGTGCCACCATGAGGAATTTCACCATGGCAACTCCAACCATGTACACCGCCAGCATGAGCACAGTCACCATGGGCAGTGTCACCGTGAGCACTATCACCATGGGCACTTTCAACATGGGCACTGTCACCATGCGAACTGTCACCATGAACACTATCACTATGAGCACTATCACCATGAGCACTCTCCCAAAGGGCACTGTCACCGTGAGCTCTGTCACCATGAGCACTGTCACTGTGGGCAATGTCACCATGAGCACTGTCACCGTGGGCACTCTCACCATGGGAACTGTCACCATGAGCACTATCACCGTGAGCACTAACACCATTTGCAGTGTCACCGTGAGCAATATCACCATGGGAAATGTCAGAGTGAGCACTATTACCATGGGCACTATCACCATGAGCACTCTCACCATGAGCACTGTCACCGTGGGCACTGTCACCATGGGCAGTGTCACCATGAGCACTGTCACCCTGGGCTCTGTCATCATGGACACTGTCATCTTAGGAACTGCCACCACGGACACTGCCACCATGAGCACTGTAACCATTGGCACTGCCACAGTGAGCACTCTCACCATGAGCACTCTCACCATGGGAAATGTCACCATGAGCACGGTCACCAGGGACACTGTCACCATGGGCACTATCCACCAGGGCACTGTCACCGTGAGCACTATCACTGTCAGCACTATCACCGTGAGCACTATCACCATGGGCACTGTCACCGTGAGCCCTATTACCATGGGCACTATCACCAAGGGCACTGTCACTGTGAGCACTATCAACGTGAGCACTGTCACCATGATCACTGTCACCGTGGGCAATGTCACCATGAGCACTGTCACCATGGACACTTTCAACATGGCTACTGTCACCATGGGCACTGTCACCATGGACACTGTCATCATGAGCTCTGTTACCATGGGAAATGTCACCATGAGCACTGTCATCTTGGGAACTGCCACCATGGACACAGCCACCATGAGCAATGTAACCATTGGCACTGCCACAGTGAGCACTGTCACCGTGAGCACTGTCACCATGGGAACTGTCACCATGTGCCCTGTCACCATGGGAACTCTCACCATGAGCACTATCACCATGAGCACTATCACCATGGGCACTGTCACCATGGGCACTGTCACCATGAGCATTATTACCATGGGTACTATCACCAAGGGCACTGTCACCGTGAGCACTGTCACCAAGGGCACTGTCACCGTGAGCACTGTTACCATGAGCACTGTCACCGTGGGCACTGTCACCCTGAGCACTGTCATCATCGGCACTGTCACCATGGGAACTCTCACCATGAGCACTGTCACCATGGGAAATATCACCATGGGCACTATCACTATGGGCACTATCACCATGGGCAGTGTCACTATGAGCACAGTCAACGTGGCCACTGTCACCATGGGAACTGTCACAATGAGCACTAACTCCGTGAGCACTATCACCATGGGCAGTGTCAGCGTGAGCAATATCAACATGGGCAGTGTCACCATTAGCGCTATTACCATGGGCACTATCGCGTTGAGCACTATCACCATGAGCACTGTCACCGTGGGCACTGTCACCGTAGTCACTGTCAACATGAGCACAGTCAGCATAGGAACTCTCACCATGAGCACTGTCACCATGGGAAATGTCACCATGGGCACTATCACTATGGGCACTATCACCATGGGCTGTGTCACCATGAGCACTGTCACCATGGGCACTGTCACCATGCGAACTCTCACCATGAGCACTGTCACCGTGGGCAATGTCACAATGAGCACTGTCACCATGAGCACTATCACCGTGAGCATTCTAACCATGGGCAGTGTCACCGTAAGCAATATCACCGTAAACACTGTCACCGTGTGCACTGTCATCGTGAGCACTGTCACCATAGGAAATGTCACCATGGGCACTATCACCGTGAGCACTATTAACATGGGAACTATCACCAAGGGCATTGTTACCATGAGCAGTGTCACCATGAGCACTGTCACCGTGAGCACGGTCACCATGAGCATTTTCACTGTGGGCACTGTCACCATGAGCATAGTCACCATGAGCATTGTCACCATGGGAACTCTCACCATGAGCACTGTCACCATGGGAAATGTCACCATGGGCACTGTCACCATAGGCACTGTCACCATGGACACTCTCAGCATGAGCACTATCATCATGTGCATTACCACCATAAAGAATTTCACCATGGGATCTCCAACCATGTACACCGCCAGCATGAGCACATTCACCATGGGCAGTGTCACCATGAGCACTATCACCATGAGCACTATCACCATGAGCATTATCACCAAGGGAACTGTCACCATGGACACTGTCAAGGTGAGCACTGTCACCGTTGGAATTCTCACCATGAGCATTGTCACCGTGGGCACAGTCAACATGAGCACTGTTACCTTGGACACTGCCACCATGGGCACTCTCACCATGGGCACTGTCACCATGGACACTGTCACCATGGGCACTGTCAAGATGAGCAATGTCACCATGGGAAATGTCACCATGGGCACTGTCACGATGGGCACTGTCACCATGGGCACTGTCACCATGGACACTGTCACCATGAGCACTATCGTCATGGGCAGTGCCACCATAAGGAATTTCACCATGGGAACTCCAACCATATACACCACCAGCATGAGCACAGTCACCATGGGCAGTGTCACCATGAGCACTGTCACCATGGGCACTTTCAACATACACAGTGTCACCATGCGAACTGTCACCATGAGCACTATCACCGTGAGAACTATCACCATGGGCAGTGTCACCGTGAGCAATATCACCATGGGCACAGTTACCGTGAGCACTATTACAATGGGTACTATCACCAAGGGCACTGTCACTGTGAGCACTGTCACCATGAGCACTGTCACCATGGGCACTGTCACCATGAGCACTGTCATCATCGGCACTGTCACCATGGGAACTGTCACCATGGGAACTGTCACCATGAGCACTATCATCGTGAGGACTATAACCATGGGCACTGTCACCGTGAACACTGTCACCATTAGAACTGTCACTGGGGGCACTATCACCGTGAGCACTACCACAATGGGCACTGTCACCATAGGCACTGTCACCATGGACACTGTCACCATGAACACTATCATCATGGGCAGTGCCACCATGAGGAATTTCACCATGGGAACTCCAACCATGTGCATCGGCAGGTTTAGAACAGTCACCATGGGCTGTGTCTCCATGAGCACTGTCACCATGGGCACTATCACCATGCGAACTCTCACCATGAGCACTGTCACCGTGGGCACTGTCACCATGGGCAGTGTCACCATGAGCACTATCACCGTGAGGACTATAACCATGGGCACTGTCACTGTGAGCAATATCACCATGAACACTGTCACCATGGGAAATGTGACCGTGGGCACTGTCACCGTGTGCACTGTCAACATAAGCACTGTCACCATGGGAAATGTCATCATGGGCACTGTCACCATGGGCAGTGTCACCATGAGCCCTGTCACCGTGGGCCATGTCACCATGAGCACTGTCACCGTGGGCACTGTCACCATGGGAACTGTCACCATGAGCACTATCACTGTGAGGACTATAACCATGGGCACTGTCACCGTGAGCAATATCACGATGATCACTGTCACCATAGGAAATGTCACCATGGGCACGGTCATCGTCTGCACTGTCAACATAAGCACTGTCACCATGGGAAATGTCACCATGGGCCCTGTCACCATGGGCAGTGTCACCATGAGCACTGTCACCATGGGAACTCTCACAATGGTCACTGTCACCATGAGCACTATCATCATGGGCAGTGCCACCATGAGGAATTTCACCATGGGAATTCCAAACATGTACACCACCAGAATGAGCACAGTCACCATGGACAGTGTCACCATGAGCAATGTCACCATGGGCACTTTCAACATGGGCACTGTCACCATGGACACTGTCATCATGAGCTCTGTTACCATGGGAAATGTCACCATGGGCACTGTCACCATAGGCACTGTCACCATGATCTCTGACACCATGAGCACTATCACCATTAGCACTATCACCATGGGCACTATCACGAAGGGCGCTGTCACCAAGAGAACTATCACTGTGAGCACTGTCACCATGAGCACTGTCACCATGAGCACTGTCACCATGAGCACTGTCACCATGGGCACTGTAACCATGGGAATTGTCACCATGAGCACTATCACTGTGAGCACTATCAACATGGGCAGTGTCACCGTGAGCACTGTCACCATGAGCACTGTCATCATGAGCACTGTCACCATGTGAATTGTCACCATGAGCATTGTCACCTTGAGCACTGTCACCATGGGAACATTCACCATGGGCACTGTCACAATGGGCACTGTCACCATGGAAAATGTCACCTTGGAAACTGTCACCATGGGCACTGTAACCATGGACACTGTCACCAGGAGCACTATCACCATGGACACTGTTTCCATGAGCTTTGTCCCCAAGTACACTGTCAACATTGGAACTGTCATCATGGGCACTGTCACCATGGGCACTGTCACCATGAGCACTATCGTCATGGGCAGTGCCACCATAAGGAATTTCACCATGGGAACTCCAACCATATACACCACCAGCATGAGCACAGTCACCATGGGCAGTGTCACCATGAGCACTGTCACCATGGGCACTTTCAACATACACAGTGTCACCATGCGAACTGTCATCATGAGCACTATCACCATGAGCACTATCACCATGGGCAGTGTCACCGTGAGCAATATCACCATGGGCACAGTTACCGTGAGCACTATTACAATGGGTACTATCACCGAGGGCACTGTCACCGTGAGCACTGTCACCATGAGCACTGTCACCATGGGCACTGTCACCATGAGCACTGTCATCATCAGCATTGTCACCATGGGAACTGTCACCATGGGAACTGTCACCATGAGCACTATCATCGTGAGGACTATAACCATGGGCACTGTCACCGTGAGCACTGTCACCATTAGAACTGTCACTGTGGGCACTATCACCGTGAGCACTATCACAATGGGCACTGTCACCATAGGCACTGTCACCATGGACACTGTCACCATGAACACTATCATCATGGGCAGTGCCACCATGAGGAATTTCACCATGGGAACTCCAACCATGTACATCGGCAGGTTTAGAACAGTCACCATGGGCTGTGTCACCATGAGCACTGTCACCATGGGCACTATCACCATGCGAACTCTCACCATGAGCACTGTCACCGTGGGCAATGTCACCATGAGCACTGTCACCGTGGGCACTGTCACCATGGGAACTCTCACCATGAGCACTATCACCATGAGCACTATCACCATGGGCAGTCTCACCATGAGCAATATCACCATGGGCATTATCACCGTGAGCACTGTCACCGTGTGCACTGTCCCCATGAGCACTGTCACCATGAGGACTATCACCATGGGAACTGTCAACATGGGAACGGTCACCATGGGCACTGTCAATATGAGCACTGTCACCATGGGAACTCTCACCATGAGCACTGTCACCATGGCCAGTGTCACCATGGTCACTGTCACCATAAGCACTGTCACCAAGGGAAATGTCACCATGGGCACTCTCACCATTTTCACTGTCACCGTGGGCACTGTCACCATAAGCACTGTCACCATGAGCACTGTTCAACATGAGCACTGTCACCGAGAGCACTGCCACTGTGGGCACTATCACCGTGAGCACTGTCACCATGGGCACTGTCACCATGGGCACTGTCACCATGGACACTGTCACCATGAGCATTGTCACCTTGAGCACTGTCACCATGGGAACATTCACCATGGGCACTGTCACCATGGGCACTGTCACCATGGAAAATGTCACCTTGGAAACTGTCACCATGGGCACTGTAACCATGGACACTGTCACCAGGAGCACTATCACCATGGACACTGTTTCCATGAGCATTATCCCCAAGTACACTGTCAACATTGGAACTGTCATCATGGGCACTGTCACCATGGGCACTGTCACCATGATCACCGTCAATATGGGAACTGCCACCATGAGCACTGTCACCATGGACACTGCCACCATGAGCACTGTCACCGTGAGCACTGTCACCATGATCATGGTCACCAGGAGCATTGTCATCATGGGAAGTGTCACCATGAGTACTGTCACCATGGGCACTGTCACCATGGGCATTCTCACCATGGGCACTCTCACCATGGGCACTGTTGACCATGGACACTGTCACCATGGGCACTGTGAACATGAGCACTGTCACCATGGTAACTCTTACCATGAACACTGTCACCATGGAAAATGTCACTATGGGCACTGTCAGCATGGGCACTGTTACCATGGACACAGTCAACATGAGCACTATCATCATGGGCAGTGCCACCATGAGGAATTTCACGATGGCAACTCCAACCATGTACACCGCCAGCATGAGCACATTCACCATGGGCAGTGTCACCATGAGCACTATCACCATGAGCACTATCACCATGAGCATTATCACCAAGGGAACTGTCACCATGGACACTCTCAAGGTGAGCACTGTCACCGTTGGAATTCTCACCATGAGCATTGTCACCGTGGGCACAGTCAACATGAGCACTGTCACCTTGGACGCTGTCACCATGGGCACTCTCACCATGGGCACTGTCACCATGGACACTGTCACCATGGGCACTGTCAAGATGAGCACTGTCACCATGGGAACTCTCACCATAAGCACTGTCACCATGGGAAATGTCACCATGGGCACTGTCACGATGGGCACTGTCACCATGGGCACTGTCACCATGGACACTGTCACCATGAGCACTATCGTCATGGGCAGTGCCACCATAAGGAATTTCACCATGGGAACTCCAACCATATACACCACCAGCATGAGCACAGTCACCATGGGCAGTGTCACCATGAGCACTGTCACCATGGGCACTTTCAACATACACAGTGTCACCATGCGAACTGTCATCATGAGCACTATCACCATGAGCACTATCACCATGGGCAGTGTCACCGTGAGCAATATCACCATGGGCACAGTTACCGTGAGCACTATTACAATGGGTACTATCACCGAGGGCACTGTCACCGTGAGCACTGTCACCATGAGCACTGTCACCATGGGCACTGTCACCATGAGCACTGTCATCATCAGCATTGTCACCATGGGAACTGTCACCATGGGAACTGTCACCATGAGCACTATCATCGTGAGGACTATAACCATGGGCACTGTCACCGTGAGCACTGTCACCATTAGAACTGTCACTGTGGGCACTATCACCGTGAGCACTATCACAATGGGCACTGTCACCATAGGCACTGTCACCATGGACACTGTCACCATGAACACTATCATCATGGGCAGTGCCACCATGAGGAATTTCACCATGGGAACTCCAACCATGTACATCGGCAGGTTTAGAACAGTCACCATGGGCTGTGTCACCATGAGCACTGTCACCATGGGCACTATCACCATGAGAACTCTCACCATGAGCACTGTCACCGTGGGCAATGTCACCATGAGCACTGTCACCGTGGGCACTGTCACCATGGGAACTCTCACCATGAGCACTATCACCATGAGCACTATCACCATGGGCAGTCTCACCATGAGCAATATCACCATGGGCATTATCACCGTGAGCACTGTCACCGTGTGCACTGTCCCCATGAGCACTGTCACCATGAGGACTATCACCATGGGAACTGTCAACATGGGAACGGTCACCATGGGCACTGTCAATATGAGCACTGTCACCATGGGAACTCTCACCATGAGCACTGTCACCATGGCCAGTGTCACGATGGTCACTGTCACCATAAGCACTGTCACCAAGGGAAATGTCACCATGGGCACTCTCACCATTTTCACTGTCACCGTGGGCACTGTCACCATAAGCACTGTCACCATGAGCACTGTTCAACATGAGCACTGTCACCGAGAGCACTGCCACTGTGGGCACTATCACCGTGAGCACTGTCACCATGGGCACTGTCACCATGGGCACTGTCACCGTGTGCACTGTCACCATGGGCAGTGTCACCATGAGCACTGTCACCCTGGGCTCTGTCATCATGGACACTGTCATCTTAGGAACTGCCACCACGGACACTGCCACCATGAGCACTGTAACCATTGGCACTGCCACAGTGAGCACTCTCACCATGAGCACTCTCACCATGGGAAATGTCACCATGAGCACGGTCACCAGGGACACTGTCACCATGGGCACTATCCACCAGGGCACTGTCACCGTGAGCACTATCACTGTCAGCACTATCACCGTGAGCACTATCACCATGGGCACTGTCACCGTGAGCCCTATTACCATGGGCACTATCACCAAGGGCACTGTCACTGTGAGCACTATCAACGTGAGCACTGTCACCATGATCACTGTCACCGTGGGCAATGTCACCATGAGCACTGTCACCATGGACACTTTCAACATGGCTACTGTCACCATGGGCACTGTCACCATGGACACTGTCATCATGAGCTCTGTTACCATGGGAAATGTCACCATGAGCACTGTCATCTTGGGAACTGCCACCATGGACACAGCCACCATGAGCAATGTAACCATTGGCACTGCCACAGTGAGCACTGTCACCGTGAGCACTGTCACCATGGGAACTGTCACCATGTGCCCTGTCACCATGGGAACTCTCACCATGAGCACTATCACCATGAGCACTATCACCATGGGCACTGTCACCATGGGCACTGTCACCATGAGCATTATTACCATGGGTACTATCACCAAGGGCACTGTCACCGTGAGCACTGTCACCAAGGGCACTGTCACCGTGAGCACTGTTACCATGAGCACTGTCACCGTGGGCACTGTCACCCTGAGCACTGTCATCATCGGCACTGTCACCATGGGAACTCTCACCATGAGCACTGTCACCATGGGAAATATCACCATGGGCACTATCACTATGGGCACTATCACCATGGGCAGTGTCACTATGAGCACAGTCAACGTGGCCACTGTCACCATGGGAACTGTCACAATGAGCACTAACTCCGTGAGCACTATCACCATGGGCAGTGTCAGCGTGAGCAATATCAACATGGGCAGTGTCACCATTAGCGCTATTACCATGGGCACTATCGCGTTGAGCACTATCACCATGAGCACTGTCACCGTGGGCACTGTCACCGTAGTCACTGTCAACATGAGCACAGTCAGCATAGGAACTCTCACCATGAGCACTGTCACCATGGGAAATGTCACCATGGGCACTATCACTATGGGCACTATCACCATGGGCTGTGTCACCATGAGCACTGTCACCATGGGCACTGTCACCATGCGAACTCTCACCATGAGCACTGTCACCGTGGGCAATGTCACAATGAGCACTGTCACCATGAGCACTATCACCGTGAGCATTCTAACCATGGGCAGTGTCACCGTAAGCAATATCACCGTAAACACTGTCACCGTGTGCACTGTCATCGTGAGCACTGTCACCATAGGAAATGTCACCATGGGCACTATCACCGTGAGCACTATTAACATGGGTACTATCACCAAGGGCATTGTTACCATGAGCAGTGTCACCATGAGCACTGTCACCGTGGGCACTGTCACCATGAGCACTGTCATCATGGGCACTGTCACCATGGGAACTGTCACCATTAGAACTGTCACTGTGGGTACTATCACCGTGAGCACTATCACAATGGGCACTGTCACCATGAGCACTATCATCTTGGGCAGTGCAACCATGAGCACTGTAACCATTGGCACTGTCACCATGGACACTGTCGCCATGGGTACTGTCACTATGGGTACTGTCCTCATGGGAACTCTTAGCAAGAGCACAGTCACCATGGGCACTGTCACCATGGACAATGTCACCATGAGCAATGTCAACATGAGCACTCTCACCATGGAAAATGTCACCATGAGCACTATCACCGTGGGCAGTGTCACCATGAGCAATATCACCATGGGCAGTGTCACCATGAGCACTATCACCATGGACACTGTCACCATGGGCACTCTCACCATGGGAAATGTCATCATGGACACTCTCACCATGAACACTGTCAACATGGGAAATGTCACCATGGTCACTGTCACCATGGGCACTTTCAACATGGGCACTGTCACCGTGCGAAATGTCACCATGGGCAGTTTCACCATGAGCACTGTCACCATTGGCACTGTCACCATGAACAGTATCATCATGGGCTGTGCCACCATGAGGAATTTCAACATGGGAACACCAACCCTGTACACCACCAGCATGAGCATAGTCACCATGGGCATTGTCACCATGAGCACTGTCACCACAGGATCTTTCAACATGGGCAGTATCAGCATGCGAACTGTCACCATGGGCAGTGTCACCATGAGCACTATCACCAAAGGCACTGTCAACGTGAGCACTCTCACCATGAGCACTATTACCATGGGCAGTGTCACCGTGAGCAATATCACCATGGGCAGTGTCACCATGGGCACTATCACCATGAGCACTATCACCAAGGGAACTGTCATCGTGAGCACTATCATCGTGAGCACTATCACCCTGAGCACTGTCACCGTCGGTACTGTCACCATGAGCACTGTCACTATGGGCACTGTCATCATGGGAACTGTCACCATGAGCACTATCACCGTGCGCACTATCACCATGGGCAGTGTCACCATGAGCAATATCACCATGGGCACTGTCAACATGAGCACTATTACCATGGGCAATATCACCATGAGCACTATAACCGTGAGCACTGTCACCGTGGGCACTGTCACCGCGTGCACTGTCCCCATGAGCACTGTCACCATGAGCACTATCACCATGAGCACTGTCACCATGGGCACTGTCACCATGGGAACTCTCACTATGAGCACTGTCACCATGGCCAGTGTCACTATGGCCACTGTCACCTTAAGCACTGTCACCAAGGGAAATGTCAGCATGGGAACTCTCACCATTTGCACTGTCACCGTGGGCACTGTCACCATAAGCACTGTCACCATGAGCACTGTTCAACATGGGCACTGTCACCTACAGCACTGCCACTGTAGGCACTTTCACCGTGAGCACTGTTCACCATGGGCACTGTAACCATGAGCACTGTCACCATGGACACTGTCACCAGGAACACTATCATCATGGGCAGTGCCACCATGAGGAATTTCAACATGGGAACACCAACCCTGTACACCGCCAGCATGAGCACAGTCACCATGGGCATTATCACCATGAGCACTGTCACCATGGGAACTTTCAACATGGGCACTATCAGCATGCGAACTGTCACCATGGGCAGTGTCACCATGAGCACTATCACCAAAGACACTGTCAACGTGAGCACTATCACCATGAGCACTATTACCATGGGCAGTGTCACCGTGAGCAATATCACCATGGGCAGTGTCACCATGGGCACTATCACCATGAGCACTATCACCAAGGGAACTGTCACCGTGAGCACTATCATCGTGAGCACTATCACCCTGAGAATTGTCACCATGAGCACTGTCACCGTCGGTACTGTCACCATGAGCACTGTCACTATGGGCACTGTCACCATGGAACTCTCACCATGAGCACTATCACCGTGAGCACTATCACCATGGGCAGTCTCACCATGAGCAATATCACCATGGGCATTATCACCGTGAGCAATGTCATCGTGTGCGCTGTCCCCATGAGCACTGTCACCATGAGCACTGTCACCATGGGCACTGTCACCATGGAAAATGTCACCTTGGAAACTGTCACCATGGGCACTGTAACCATGGACACTGTCACCAGGAGCACTATCACCATGGACACTGTTTCCATGAGCTTTGTCCCCAAGTACACTGTCAACATTGGAACTGTCATCATGGGCACTGTCACCATGGGCACTGTCACCATGATCACCGTCAATATGGGAACTGCCACCATGAGCACTGTCACCATGGACACTGCCACCATGAGCACTGTCACCGTGAGCACTGTCACCATGATCATTGTCACCAGGAGCATTGTCATCATGGGAAGTGTCACCATGAGTACTGTCACCATGGGCACTGTCACCATGGGCACTCTCAACATGGGCACTCTCACCATGGGCACTCTTGACCATGGACACTGTCACCATGGGCACTGTGAACATGAGCACTGTCACCATGGTAACTCTTACCATGAACACTGTCACCATGGGAAATGTCACTATGGGCACTGTCAGCATGGGCACTGTTACCATGGACACAGTCAACATGAGCACTATCATCATGGGCAGTGCCACCATGAGGAATTTCACCATGGCAACTCCAACCATGTACACCGCCAGCATGAGCACAGTCACCATGGGCAGTGTCACCGTGAGCACTATCACCATGGGCACTTTCAACATGGGCACTGTCACCATGCGAACTGTCACCATGAACACTATCACTATGAGCACTATCACCATGAGCACTCTCCCAAAGGGCACTGTCACCGTGAGCTCTGTCACCATGAGCACTGTCACTGTGGGCAATGTCACCATGAGCACTGTCACCGTGGGCACTCTCACCATGGGAACTGTCACCATGAGCACTATCACCGTGAGCACTAACACCATTTGCAGTGTCACCGTGAGCAATATCACCATGGGAAATGTCAGAGTGAGCACTATTACCATGGGCACTATCACCATGAGCACTCTCACCATGAGCACTGTCACCGTGGGCACTGTCACCATGGGCAGTGTCACCATGAGCACTGTCACCCTGGGCTCTGTCATCATGGACACTGTCATCTTAGGAACTGCCACCACGGACACTGCCACCATGAGCACTGTAACCATTGGCACTGCCACAGTGAGCACTCTCACCATGAGCACTCTCACCATGGGAAATGTCACCATGAGCACGGTCACCAGGGACACTGTCACCATGGGCACTATCCACCAGGGCACTGTCACCGTGAGCACTATCACTGTCAGCACTATCACCGTGAGCACTATCACCATGGGCACTGTCACCGTGAGCCCTATTACCATGGGCACTATCACCAAGGGCACTGTCACTGTGAGCACTATCAACGTGAGCACTGTCACCATGATCACTGTCACCGTGGGCAATGTCACCATGAGCACTGTCACCATGGACACTTTCAACATGGCTACTGTCACCATGGGCACTGTCACCATGGACACTGTCATCATGAGCTCTGTTACCATGGGAAATGTCACCATGAGCACTGTCATCTTGGGAACTGCCACCATGGACACAGCCACCATGAGCAATGTAACCATTGGCACTGCCACAGTGAGCACTGTCACCGTGAGCACTGTCACCATGGGAACTGTCACCATGTGCCCTGTCACCATGGGAACTCTCACCATGAGCACTATCACCATGAGCACTATCACCATGGGCACTGTCACCAAGGGCACTGTCACCGTGAGCACTGTCACCAAGGGCACTGTCACCGTGAGCACTGTTACCATGAGCACTGTCACCGTGGGCACTGTCACCCTGAGCACTGTCATCATCGGCACTGTCACCATGGGAACTCTCACCATGAGCACTGTCACCATGGGAAATATCACCATGGGCACTATCACTATGGGCACTATCACCATGGGCAGTGTCACTATGAGCACAGTCAACATGGCCACTGTCACCATGGGAACTGTCACAATGAGCACTAACTCCGTGAGCACTATCACCATGGGCAGTGTCAGCGTGAGCAATATCAACATGGGCAGTGTCACCATTAGCGCTATTACCATGGGCACTATCGCGTTGAGCACTATCACCATGAGCACTGTCACCGTGGGCACTGTCACCGTAGTCACTGTCAACATGAGCACAGTCAGCATAGGAACTCTCACCATGAGCACTGTCACCATGGGAAATGTCACCATGGGCACTATCACTATGGGCACTATCACCATGGGCTGTGTCACCATGAGCACTGTCACCATGGGCACTGTCACCATGCGAACTCTCACCATGAGCACTGTCACCGTGGGCAATGTCACAATGAGCACTGTCACCATGAGCACTATCACCGTGAGCATTCTAACCATGGGCAGTGTCACCGTAAGCAATATCACCGTAAACACTGTCACCGTGTGCACTGTCATCGTGAGCACTGTCACCATAGGAAATGTCACCATGGGCACTATCACCGTGAGCACTATTAACATGGGTACTATCACCAAGGGCATTGTTACCATGAGCAGTGTCACCATGAGCACTGTCACCGTGGGCACTGTCACCATGAGCACTGTCATCATGGGCACTGTCACCATGGGAACTGTCACCATTAGAACTGTCACTGTGGGTACTATCACCGTGAGCACTATCACAATGGGCACTGTCACCATGAGCACTATCATCTTGGGCAGTGCAACCATGAGCACTGTAACCATTGGCACTGTCACCATGGACACTGTCGCCATGGGTACTGTCACTATGGGTACTGTCCTCATGGGAACTCTTAGCAAGAGCACAGTCACCATGGGCACTGTCACCATGGACAATGTCACCATGAGCAATGTCAACATGAGCACTCTCACCATGGAAAATGTCACCATGAGCACTATCACCGTGGGCAGTGTCACCATGAGCAATATCACCATGGGCAGTGTCACCATGAGCACTATCACCATGGACACTGTCACCATGGGCACTCTCACCATGGGAAATGTCATCATGGACACTCTCACCATGAACACTGTCAACATGGGAAATGTCACCATGGTCACTGTCACCATGGGCACTTTCAACATGGGCACTGTCACCGTGCGAAATGTCACCATGGGCAGTTTCACCATGAGCACTGTCACCATTGGCACTGTCACCATGAACAGTATCATCATGGGCTGTGCCACCATGAGGAATTTCAACATGGGAACACCAACCCTGTACACCACCAGCATGAGCATAGTCACCATGGGCATTGTCACCATGAGCACTGTCACCACAGGATCTTTCAACATGGGCAGTATCAGCATGCGAACTGTCACCATGGGCAGTGTCACCATGAGCACTATCACCAAAGGCACTGTCAACGTGAGCACTCTCACCATGAGCACTATTACCATGGGCAGTGTCACCGTGAGCAATATCACCATGGGCAGTGTCACCATGGGCACTATCACCATGAGCACTATCACCAAGGGAACTGTCATCGTGAGCACTATCATCGTGAGCACTATCACCCTGAGCACTGTCACCGTCGGTACTGTCACCATGAGCACTGTCACTATGGGCACTGTCATCATGGGAACTGTCACCATGAGCACTATCACCGTGCGCACTATCACCATGGGCAGTGTCACCATGAGCAATATCACCATGGGCACTGTCAACATGAGCACTATTACCATGGGCAATATCACCATGAGCACTATAACCGTGAGCACTGTCACCGTGGGCACTGTCACCGCGTGCACTGTCCCCATGAGCACTGTCACCATGAGCACTATCACCATGAGCACTGTCACCATGGGCACTGTCACCATGGGAACTCTCACTATGAGCACTGTCACCATGGCCAGTGTCACTATGGCCACTGTCACCTTAAGCACTGTCACCAAGGGAAATGTCAGCATGGGAACTCTCACCATTTGCACTGTCACCGTGGGCACTGTCACCATAAGCACTGTCACCATGAGCACTGTTCAACATGGGCACTGTCACCTAGAGCACTGCCACTGTAGGCACTTTCACCGTGAGCACTGTTCACCATGGGCACTGTAACCATGAGCACTGTCACCATGGACACTGTCACCAGGAACACTATCATCATGGGCAGTGCCACCATGAGGAATTTCAACATGGGAACACCAACCCTGTACACCGCCAGCATGAGCACAGTCACCATGGGCATTATCACCATGAGCACTGTCACCATGGGAACTTTCAACATGGGCACTATCAGCATGCGAACTGTCACCATGGGCAGTGTCACCATGAGCACTATCACCAAAGACACTGTCAACGTGAGCACTATCACCATGAGCACTATTACCATGGGCAGTGTCACCGTGAGCAATATCACCATGGGCAGTGTCACCATGGGCACTATCACCATGAGCACTATCACCAAGGGAACTGTCACCGTGAGCACTATCATCGTGAGCACTATCACCCTGAGAATTGTCACCATGAGCACTGTCACCGTCGGTACTGTCACCATGAGCACTGTCACTATGGGCACTGTCACCATGGAACTCTCACCATGAGCACTATCACCGTGAGCACTATCACCATGGGCAGTCTCACCATGAGCAATATCACCATGGGCATTATCACCGTGAGCAATGTCATCGTGTGCGCTGTCCCCATGAGCACTGTCACCATGAGCACTGTCACCATGGGCACTGTCACCTTGGAAACTGTCACCATGGGCACTGTAACCATGGACACTGTCACCAGGAGCACTATCACCATGGACACTGTTTCCATGAGCTTTGTCCCCAAGTACACTGTCAACATTGGAACTGTCATCATGGGCACTGTCACCATGGGCACTGTCACCATGATCACCGTCAATATGGGAACTGCCACCATGAGCACTGTCACCATGGACACTGCCACCATGAGCACTGTCACCGTGAGCACTGTCACCATGATCATTGTCACCAGGAGCATTGTCATCATGGGAAGTGTCACCATGAGTACTGTCACCATGGGCACTGTCACCATGGGCACTCTCAACATGGGCACTCTCACCATGGGCACTCTTGACCATGGACACTGTCACCATGGGCACTGTCACCATGGTAACTCTTACCATGAACACTGTCACCATGGGAAATGTCACTATGGGCACTGTCAGCATGGGCACTGTTACCATGGACACAGTCAACATGAGCACTATCATCATGGGCAGTGCCACCATGAGGAATTTCACCATGGCAACTCCAACCATGTACACCGCCAGCATGAGCACAGTCACCATGGGCAGTGTCACCGTGAGCACTATCACCATGGGCACTTTCAACATGGGCACTGTCACCATGCGAACTGTCACCATGAACACTATCACTATGAGCACTATCACCATGAGCACTCTCCCAAAGGGCACTGTCACCGTGAGCTCTGTCACCATGAGCACTGTCACTGTGGGCAATGTCACCATGAGCACTGTCACCGTGGGCACTCTCACCATGGGAACTGTCACCATGAGCACTATCACCGTGAGCACTAACACCATTTGCAGTGTCACCGTGAGCAATATCACCATGGGAAATGTCAGAGTGAGCACTATTACCATGGGCACTATCACCATGAGCACTCTCACCATGAGCACTGTCACCGTGGGCACTGTCACCGTGTGCCCTGTCACCATGGGCAGTGTCACCATGAGCACTGTCACCCTGGGCTCTGTCATCATGGACACTGTCATCTTAGGAACTGCCACCACGGACACTGCCACCATGAGCACTGTAACCATTGGCACTGCCACAGTGAGCACTCTCACCATGAGCACTCTCACCATGGGAAATGTCACCATGAGCACGGTCACCAGGGACACTGTCACCATGGGCACTATCCATCAGGGCACTGTCACCGTGAGCACTATCACTGTGAGCACTATCACCGTGAGAAGTATCACCAAGGGCACTGTCACCACGAGCACTGTCATCGTGGGCACTGTCACCATGAGCACTGTCATCATGGGCACTGTCACCATGGGAACTCTCACCATTAGCACTGTCACTGTGGGCACTATCTCCGTGAGCACTATCACAATGGACCCTGTCACCATAGGCACTGTCACCATGGACACTGTCACTATGAACACTATCATCATGGGCAGTGCCACCATAAGGAATTTCACCATAGAAACTCCAACCATGGACAATGCCAGCATGAGCACATTCACTATGGGCAGTGACACCATGAGCACTGCCACCATGGGCACTTTCAACATGGGCACTGTCACCATGCGAACCGTCACCATGATCACTATTACCATGAGCACTATCACCAAGGGCACTATCAGCGTGAGCACTATTACCGTGAGCACTATCACCGTGAGCACGGTCACCATGAGCATTTTCACCGTGGGCACTGTCACCATGAGCATAGTCACCATGAGCATTGTCACCATGGGAACTCTCACCATGAGCACTGTCACCATGGGAAATGTCACCATGGACACTGTCACCATAGGCACTGTCACCATGGACACTCTCAGCATGAGCACTATCATCATGTGCATTACCACCATAAAGAATTTCACCATGGGATCTCCAACCATGTACACCGCCAGCATGAGCACCTTCACCATGGGCAGTGTCACCATGAGCACTATCACCATGAGCACTATCACCATGAGCATTATCACCAAGGGAACTGTCACCATGGACACTGTCAAGGTGAGCACTGTCACCGTTGGAATTCTCACCATGAGCATTGTCACCGTGGGCACAGTCAACATGAGCACTGTTACCTTGGACACTGTCACCATGGGCACTCTCACCATGGGCACTGTCACCATGGACACTGTCACCATGGGCACTGTCAAGATGAGCAATGTCACCATGGGAAATGTCACCATGGGCACTGTCACGATGGGCACTGTCACCATGGGCACTGTCACCATGGACACTGTCACCATGAGCACTATCGTCATGGGCAGTGCCACCATAAGGAATTTCACCATGGGAACTCCAACCATATACACCACCAGCATGAGCACAGTCACCATGGGCAGTGTCACCATGAGCACTGTCACCATGGGCACTTTCAACATACACAGTGTCACCATGCGAACTGTCACCATGAGCACTATCACCGTGAGCACTATCACCATGGGCAGTGTCACCGTGAGCAATATCACCATGGGCACAGTTACCGTGAGCACTATTACAATGGGTACTATCACCAAGGGCACTGTCACTGTGAGCACTGTCACCATGAGCACTGTCACCATGGGCACTGTCACCATGAGCACTGTCATCATCGGCACTGTCACCATGGGAACTGTCACCATGGGAACTGTCACCATGAGCACTATCATCGTGAGGACTATAACCATGGGCACTGTCACCGTGAACACTGTCACCATTAGAACTGTCACTGGGGGCACTATCACCGTGAGCACTACCACAATGGGCACTGTCACCATAGGCACTGTCACCATGGACACTGTCACCATGAACACTATCATCATGGGCAGTGCCACCATGAGGAATTTCACCATGGGAACTCCAACCATGTGCATCGGCAGGTTTAGAACAGTCACCATGGGCTGTGTCTCCATGAGCACTGTCACCATGGGCACTATCACCATGCGAACTCTCACCATGAGCACTGTCACCGTTGGCACTGTCACCATGGGCAGTGTCACCATGAGCACTATCACCGTGAGGACTATAACCATGGGCACTGTCACTGTGAGCAATATCACCATGAACACTGTCACCATGGGAAATGTGACCGTGGGCACTGTCACCGTGTGCACTGTCAACATAAGCACTGTCACCATGGGAAATGTCATCATGGGCACTGTCACCATGGGCAGTGTCACCATGAGCCCTGTCACCATGGGCCATGTCACCATGAGCACTGTCACCGTGGGCACTGTCACCATGGGAACTGTCACCATGAGCACTATCACCGTGAGGACTATAACCATGGGCACTGTCACCGTGAGCAATATCACGATGATCACTGTCACCATAGGAAATGTCACCGTGGGCACGGTCATCGTCTGCACTGTCAACATAAGCACTGTCACCATGGGAAATGTCACCATGGGCCCTGTCACCATGGGCAGTGTCACCATGAGCACTGTCACCATGGGAACTCTCACAATGGTCACTGTCACCATGAGCACTATCATCATGGGCAGTGCCACCATGAGGAATTTCACCATGGGAATTCCAAACATGTACACCGCCAGAATGAGCACAGTCACCATGGACAGTGTCACCATGAGCAATGTCACCATGGGCACTTTCAACATGGGCACTGTCACCATGGACACTGTCATCATGAGCTCTGTTACCATGGGAAATGTCACCATGGGCACTGTCATCATAGGCACTGTCACCATGATCTCTGTCACCATGAGCACTATCACCATTAGCACTATCACCATGGGCACTATCACCAAGGGCGCTGTCACCAAGAGAACTATCACTGTGAGCACTGTCACCATGAGCACTGTCACCGTGAGCACTGTCACCATGAGCACTGTCACCATGGGCACTGTAACCATGGGAATTGTCACCATGAGCACTATCACTGTGAGCACTATCAACATGGGCAGTGTCACCGTGAGCACTGTCACCATGAGCACTGTCATCATGAGCACTGTCACCATGTGAATTGTCACCATGAGCACTTTCACCATGAGCACTATCACCATGAGCAGTATCACCAAGGGAACTGTCACCGTGAGCACTATCACCATGAGCACTATCACCATGGGCACTGTCACCGTGAGCACTATTACCATGGGTACTATCACCAAGGGCACTGTTAAGGTGAGCACTGTCACCATGGGAACTCTCACCATGAGCACTGTCACCATGGACACTGTCACGATGGGCACTGTCACCATGGGCACACTCATCATGGTCAATGTCACCATGGACACTGTCACCATGGGCACTGTCAACTTGAGCACTATTACCATGAGCACTATCACCATGAGCACTATCACCAAGGGAAGTGTCACCATGAGCACTATCACCGTGAGCAGTATCACCATGGGCAGTGTCACCTTGAGCAATATCAACATGGGCACTGTCACCGTGAGCATTATTACAATAGGCACTATCACCATGAGCACTAACACCATGAGCAATGTCACCGTTGGCATTATCACCGTGTGCACAGTCACCATGAGCACTGTCACCATGAACACTGTAATCATCGGCACTGTCACCATAGGAAATGTCACCATGAGCACTTTCACTGTGGGCACTATCACCCTGAGCACTATCACAATGGGCACTGTCACCATGGACACTGTCACCATGAGCACTATCATCATAGGCAATGTCACCATGGGCACTCTCACCATGGGCAATGTCATCATGGACACTCTCACCGTGAACACTGTCAACATGGGAAATGTCACCATGGTCACTGTCACCATGGGCACTTTCAACATGGGCACTGTCACTGTGCGAAATGTCACCATGGGCAGTGTCACCATGAGCACTGTCACCATTGGCACTGTCACCATGGACACTGTCACCATGAACACTATCATCATAAGGAATTTCAACATGGGAACATCCAACCCTGTATACCGCCAGCATGAGCACAGTCACCATGGGCATTGTCACCATGGGAACTTTCAACATGGGCACTGTCAGCATGCGAACTGTCACCATGGGCAGTGTCACCATGAGCACTATCACCAAAGGCACTGTCAATGTGAGCACTATCACCATGAGCACTATTACCATGGGCAGTGTCACCATGAGCAATATCACCATGGGCAGTGTCACCATGGGCACTATCACCTTGAGCACTATCACCAAGGGAACTGTCACCGTGAGCACTATCATCGTGAGCACTATCACCCTGAACACTGTCACCATGAGCACTGTCACCGTCGGTACTGTCACCATGAGCACTGTCACTATGGGCACTGTCACCATGGGAACTGTCACCATGAGCACTATCACCGTGAGCTCTATCACCATGGGCAGTGTCACCATGAGCAATATCACCATGGGCACTGTCAACATGAGCACTATTACCATGGGCAATATCACCATGAGCACTATCACCGTGAGCACTGTCACCATGGGCACTGTCACTATGGGCACTGTGACCATGGGAACTGTCACCATGGACACTGTCACCATGAGCACTATCTTCATGGGCAGTGCTACCATGAGGCATTTCACCATGGGAACTCCAACCAGGTACACTGCCAGCATGAGCACATTCACCATGGGCAGTGCCACCACGAGCACTGTCCCCATGGGCACTTTCAACATGGGCCCTATCACCATTCGAACTGTCACCATGAGCACTATCACCGTGAGCACTGTCTCTATGAGCATAGTCACCGTGGGCACTGTCACCATGAGCACTGTCACCATGGGCAGTGTAACCGTGGGAACTGTCACCATGAGCACTATCACCGTGAGCACTATCACCATGGGCAGTGTCACTGTGAGCAATATCACCATCGCACTGTCACCGTGAGCACTATTAACAAGGGTACTATCACCAAGGGCACTGTCACCATGAGCACTGTCATCATGGGCACTGTCACCATAGGAACTGTCACCATGAGCACTGTCACTGTGGGCACTATCACCCTGAGCACTATCAAAATGGGCACTGTCACCATAGGCACTGTCACCATGGACACTGTCACCATGAGCACTATCATCATGGGCAGTGCCACCATGAGCAATTTCACCATCGGAACTCCATCCATGTACACCGCCAGCATGAGCACAGTCAACATGGGCAGTGTCACCATGAGCACTGTCACCATGGGCACTGTCACCATGCGAACTGTCACCGTGAGCACTGTCACCCTGGGCAATGTCACAATGAGCACTGTTCACCATGGGAACTGTCACCATGGACCCTGTCGCCATGGGTACTGTCACCATGTGTACTGTCCTCATGGGAACTCTTAGCAAGAGCACAGTCACCATGGACAATGTCACCATGGGCAATGTCAACATGAGCACGCTCACCATGGAAAATGTCACCATGAGCACTATCACCGTGGGCAGTGTCACCGTGAGCAATATCACCATGGGTAGTGTCACCATGAGCACTATCACCATGGACACTCTCACCATGGGCACTCTCACCATGGGCAATGTCATCATGGACACTCTCACCATGAACACTGTCAACATGGGAAATGTCACCATGGTCACTGTCACCATGGGCACTTTCAACATGGGCACTGGCACCGTGCGAAATGTCACCATGGGCAGTTTCACCATGAGCACTGTCACCATTGGCACTATCACCATGGACACTGTCACCAGGAACACTATCATCATGGGCAGTGCCACCATGAGGAATTTCAACATGGGAACACCAACCCTGTACACGGCCAGCATGAGCACAGTCACCATGGTCATTATCACCATGAGCACTGTCACCATGGGAACTTTCAATATGGGCACTATCAGCATGTGAGCTATCACCATGGGCAGTGTCACCATGAGCACTATCACCAAAGACACTGTCAACGTGAGCACTATCACCATGAGCACTATTACCATGGGCAGTGTCACCGTGAGCAATATCACCATGGGCAGTGTCACCATGGGCACTATCACCATGAGCACTATCACCAAGGGAACTGTCATCGTGAGCACTATCATCATGAGCACTATCACCCTGAGCATTGTCACCATGAGCACTGTCACCGTCGGTACTGTCACCATGAGCACTGTCACTATGGGCACTGTCACCATGGGAACTCTCACCATGAGCACTATCACCGTGAGCACTATCACCATGGGCAGTCTCACCATGAGCAATATCACCATGGGCATTATCACCGTGAGCACTGTCACCGTGTGCACTGTCCCCATGAGCACTGTCACCATGAGGACTATCACCATGGGAACTGTCAACATGGGAACGGTCACCATGGGCACTGTCAATATGAGCACTGTCACCATGGGAACTCTCACCATGAGCACTGTCACCATGGCCAGTGTCACCATGGTCACTGTCACCATAAGCACTGTCACCATGAGCACTGTTCAACATGAGCACTGTCACCGAGAGCACTGCCACTGTGGGCACTATCACCGTGAGCACTGTCACCATGAGCATTGTCACCTTGAGCACTGTCACCATGGGAACATTCACCATGGGCACTGTCACCATGGGCACTGTCACCATGGAAAATGTCACCTTGGAAACTGTCACCATGGGCACTGTAACCATGGACACTGTCACCAGGAGCACTATCACCATGGACACTGTTTCCATGAGCTTTGTCCCCAAGTACACTGTCAACATTGGAACTGTCATCATGGGCACTGTCACCATGGGCACTGTCACCATGATCACCGTCAATATGGGAACTGCCACCATGAGCACTGTCACCATGGACACTGCCACCATGAGCACTGTCACCGTGAGCACTGTCACCATGATCATGGTCACCAGGAGCATTGTCATCATGGGAAGTGTCACCATGAGTACTGTCACCATGGGCACTGTCACCATGGGCATTCTCACCATGGGCACTCTCACCATGGGCACTGTTGACCATGGACACTGTCACCATGGGCACTGTGAACATGAGCACTGTCACCATGGTAACTCTTACCATGAACACTGTCACCATGGAAAATGTCACTATGGGCACTGTCAGCATGGGCACTGTTACCATGGACACAGTCAACATGAGCACTATCATCATGGGCAGTGCCACCATGAGGAATTTCACGATGGCAACTCCAACCATGTACACCGCCAGCATGAGCACATTCACCATGGGCAGTGTCACCATGAGCACTATCACCATGAGCACTATCACCATGAGCATTATCACCAAGGGAACTGTCACCATGGACACTCTCAAGGTGAGCACTGTCACCGTTGGAATTCTCACCATGAGCATTGTCACCGTGGGCACAGTCAACATGAGCACTGTCACCTTGGACGCTGTCACCATGGGCACTCTCACCATGGGCACTGTCACCATGGACACTGTCACCATGGGCACTGTCAAGATGAGCACTGTCACCATGGGAACTCTCACCATAAGCACTGTCACCATGGGAAATGTCACCATGGGCACTGTCACGATGGGCACTGTCACCATGGGCACTGTCACCATGGACACTGTCACCATGAGCACTATCGTCATGGGCAGTGCCACCATAAGGAATTTCACCATGGGAACTCCAACCATATACACCACCAGCATGAGCACAGTCACCATGGGCAGTGTCACCATGAGCACTGTCACCATGGGCACTTTCAACATACACAGTGTCACCATGCGAACTGTCATCATGAGCACTATCACCATGAGCACTATCACCATGGGCAGTGTCACCGTGAGCAATATCACCATGGGCACAGTTACCGTGAGCACTATTACAATGGGTACTATCACCGAGGGCACTGTCACCGTGAGCACTGTCACCATGAGCACTGTCACCATGGGCACTGTCACCATGAGCACTGTCATCATCAGCATTGTCACCATGGGAACTGTCACCATGGGAACTGTCACCATGAGCACTATCATCGTGAGGACTATAACCATGGGCACTGTCACCGTGAGCACTGTCACCATTAGAACTGTCACTGTGGGCACTATCACCGTGAGCACTATCACAATGGGCACTGTCACCATAGGCACTGTCACCATGGACACTGTCACCATGAACACTATCATCATGGGCAGTGCCACCATGAGGAATTTCACCATGGGAACTCCAACCATGTACATCGGCAGGTTTAGAACAGTCACCATGGGCTGTGTCACCATGAGCACTGTCACCATGGGCACTATCACCATGCGAACTCTCACCATGAGCACTGTCACCGTGGGCAATGTCACCATGAGCACTGTCACCGTGGGCACTGTCACCATGGGAACTCTCACCATGAGCACTATCACCATGAGCACTATCACCATGGGCAGTCTCACCATGAGCAATATCACCATGGGCATTATCACCGTGAGCACTGTCACCGTGTGCACTGTCCCCATGAGCACTGTCACCATGAGGACTATCACCATGGGAACTGTCAACATGGGAACGGTCACCATGGGCACTGTCAATATGAGCACTGTCACCATGGGAACTCTCACCATGAGCACTGTCACCATGGCCAGTGTCACCATGGTCACTGTCACCATAAGCACTGTCACCAAGGGAAATGTCACCATGGGCACTCTCACCATTTTCACTGTCACCGTGGGCACTGTCACCATAAGCACTGTCACCATGAGCACTGTTCAACATGAGCACTGTCACCGAGAGCACTGCCACTGTGGGCACTATCACCGTGAGCACTGTCACCATGGGCACTGTCACCATGGGCACTGTCACCATGGACACTGTCACCATGAGCATTGTCACCTTGAGCACTGTCACCATGGGAACATTCACCATGGGCACTGTCACCATGGGCACTGTCACCATGGAAAATGTCACCTTGGAAACTGTCACCATGGGCACTGTAACCATGGACACTGTCACCAGGAGCACTATCACCATGGACACTGTTTCCATGAGCATTATCCCCAAGTACACTGTCAACATTGGAACTGTCATCATGGGCACTGTCACCATGGGCACTGTCACCATGATCACCGTCAATATGGGAACTGCCACCATGAGCACTGTCACCATGGACACTGCCACCATGAGCACTGTCACCGTGAGCACTGTCACCATGATCATTGTCACCAGGAGCATTGTCATTATGGGAAGTGTCACCATGAGTACTGTCACCATGGGCACTGTCACCATGGGCACTCTCAACATGGGCACTCTCACCATGGGCACTCTTGACCATGGACACTGTCACCATGGGCACTGTGAACATGAGCACTGTCACCATGGTATCTCTTACCATGAACACTGTCACCATGGGAAATGTCACTATGGGCACTGTCAGCATGGGCACTGTTACCATGGACACAGTCAACATGAGCACTATCATCATGGGCAGTGCCACCATGAGGAATTTCACCATGGCAACTCCAACCATGTACACCGCCAGCATGAGCACAGTCACCATGGGCAGTGTCACCGTGAGCACTATCACCATGGGCACTTTCAACATGGGCACTGTCACCATGCGAACTGTCACCATGAACACTATCACTATGAGCACTATCACCATGAGCACTCTCACAAAGGGCACTGTCACCGTGAGCTCTGTTACCATGAGCACTGTCACTGTGGGCAATGTCACCATGAGCACTGTCACCGTGGGCACTCTCACCATGGGAACTGTCACCATGAGCACTATCACCGTGAGCACTAACACCATTTGCAGTGTCACCGTGAGCAATATCACCATGGGAAATGTGAGAGTGAGCACTATTACCATGGGCACTATCACCATGAGCACTCTCACCATGAGCACTGTCACCGTGGGCACTGTCACCGTGTGCACTGTCACCATGGGCAGTGTCACCATGAGCACTGTCACCCTGGGCTCTGTCATCATGGACACTGTCATCTTAGGAACTGCCACCACGGACACTGCCACCATGAGCACTGTAACCATTGGCACTGCCACAGTGAGCACTCTCACCATGAGCACTCTCACCATGGGAAATGTCACCATGAGCACGGTCACCAGGGACACTGTCACCATGGGCACTATCCACCAGGGCACTGTCACCGTGAGCACTATCACTGTCAGCACTATCACCGTGAGCACTATCACCATGGGCACTGTCACCGTGAGCCCTATTACCATGGGCACTATCACCAAGGGCACTGTCACTGTGAGCACTATCAACGTGAGCACTGTCACCATGATCACTGTCACCGTGGGCAATGTCACCATGAGCACTGTCACCATGGACACTTTCAACATGGCTACTGTCACCATGGGCACTGTCACCATGGACACTATCATCATGAGCTCTGTTACCATGGGAAATGTCACCATGAGCACTGTCATCTTGGGAACTGCCACCATGGACACAGCCACCATGAGCAATGTAACCATTGGCACTGCCACAGTGAGCACTGTCACCGTGAGCACTGTCACCATGGGAACTGTCACCATGTGCCCTGTCACCATGGGAACTCTCACCATGAGCACTATCACCATGAGCACTATCACCATGGGCACTGTCACCAAGGGCACTGTCACCGTGAGCACTGTCACCAAGGGCACTGTCACCGTGAGCACTGTTACCATGAGCACTGTCACCGTGGGCACTGTCACCCTGAGCACTGTCATCATCGGCACTGTCACCATGGGAACTCTCACCATGAGCACTGTCACCATGGGAAATATCACCATGGGCACTATCACTATGGGCACTATCACCATGGGCAGTGTCACTATGAGCACAGTCAACGTGGCCACTGTCACCATGGGAACTGTCACAATGAGCACTAACTCCGTGAGCACTATCACCATGGGCAGTGTCAGCGTGAGCAATATCAACATGGGCAGTGTCACCATTAGCGCTATTACCATGGGCACTATCGCGTTGAGCACTATCACCATGAGCACTGTCACCGTGGGCACTGTCACCGTAGTCACTGTCAACATGAGCACAGTCAGCATAGGAACTCTCACCATGAGCACTGTCACCATGGGAAATGTCACCATGGGCACTATCACTATGGGCACTATCACCATGGGCTGTGTCACCATGAGCACTGTCACCATGGGCACTGTCACCATGCGAACTCTCACCATGAGCACTGTCACCGTGGGCAATGTCACAATGAGCACTGTCACCATGAGCACTATCACCGTGAGCATTCTAACCATGGGCAGTGTCACCGTAAGCAATATCACCGTAAACACTGTCACCGTGTGCACTGTCATCGTGAGCACTGTCACCATAGGAAATGTCACCATGGGCACTATCACCGTGAGCACTATTAACATGGGTACTATCACCAAGGGCATTGTTACCATGAGCAGTGTCACCATGAGCACTGTCACCGTGGGCACTGTCACCATGAGCACTGTCATCATGGGCACTGTCACCATGGGAACTGTCACCATTAGAACTGTCACTGTGGGTACTATCACCGTGAGCACTATCACAATGGGCACTGTCACCATGAGCACTATCATCTTGGGCAGTGCAACCATGAGCACTGTAACCATTGGCACTGTCACCATGGACACTGTCGCCATGGGTACTGTCACTATGGGTACTGTCCTCATGGGAACTCTTAGCAAGAGCACAGTCACCATGGGCACTGTCACCATGGACAATGTCACCATGAGCAATGTCAACATGAGCACTCTCACCATGGAAAATGTCACCATGAGCACTATCACCGTGGGCAGTGTCACCATGAGCAATATCACCATGGGCAGTGTCACCATGAGCACTATCACCATGGACACTGTCACCATGGGCACTCTCACCATGGGAAATGTCATCATGGACACTCTCACCATGAACACTGTCAACATGGGAAATGTCACCATGGTCACTGTCACCATGGGCACTTTCAACATGGGCACTGTCACCGTGCGAAATGTCACCATGGGCAGTTTCACCATGAGCACTGTCACCATTGGCACTGTCACCATGAACAGTATCATCATGGGCTGTGCCACCATGAGGAATTTCAACATGGGAACACCAACCCTGTACACCACCAGCATGAGCATAGTCACCATGGGCATTGTCACCATGAGCACTGTCACCACAGGATCTTTCAACATGGGCAGTATCAGCATGCGAACTGTCACCATGGGCAGTGTCACCATGAGCACTATCACCAAAGGCACTGTCAACGTGAGCACTCTCACCATGAGCACTATTACCATGGGCAGTGTCACCGTGAGCAATATCACCATGGGCAGTGTCACCATGGGCACTATCACCATGAGCACTATCACCAAGGGAACTGTCATCGTGAGCACTATCATCGTGAGCACTATCACCCTGAGCACTGTCACCGTCGGTACTGTCACCATGAGCACTGTCACTATGGGCACTGTCATCATGGGAACTGTCACCATGAGCACTATCACCGTGCGCACTATCACCATGGGCAGTGTCACCATGAGCAATATCACCATGGGCACTGTCAACATGAGCACTATTACCATGGGCAATATCACCATGAGCACTATAACCGTGAGCACTGTCACCGTGGGCACTGTCACCGCGTGCACTGTCCCCATGAGCACTGTCACCATGAGCACTATCACCATGAGCACTGTCACCATGGGCACTGTCACCATGGGAACTCTCACTATGAGCACTGTCACCATGGCCAGTGTCACTATGGCCACTGTCACCTTAAGCACTGTCACCAAGGGAAATGTCAGCATGGGAACTCTCACCATTTGCACTGTCACCGTGGGCACTGTCACCATAAGCACTGTCACCATGAGCACTGTTCAACATGGGCACTGTCACCTAGAGCACTGCCACTGTAGGCACTTTCACCGTGAGCACTGTTCACCATGGGCACTGTAACCATGAGCACTGTCACCATGGACACTGTCACCAGGAACACTATCATCATGGGCAGTGCCACCATGAGGAATTTCAACATGGGAACACCAACCCTGTACACTGCCAGCATGAGCACAGTCACCATGGGCATTATCACCATGAGCACTGTCACCGTGGGAACTTTCAACATGGGCACTATCAGCATGTGAACTGTCACCATGGGCAGTGTCACCATGAGCACTATCACCAAAGGCACTGTCAACGTGAGCACTATCACCATGAGCACTATTACCATGGGCAGTGTCACCGTGAGCAATATCACCATGGGCAGTGTCACCATGGGCACTATCACCATGAGCACTATCACCAAGGGAACTGTCACCGTGAGCACTATCATCGTGAGCACTCTCACCCTGAGCACTGTCACCATGAGCACTGTCACCATGAGCACTGTCACCGTCGGTACTGTCACCATGAGCACTGTCACTATGGGCACTGTCATCATGGGAACTGTCACCATGAGCACTATCACCGTGCGCACTATCACCATGGGCAGTGTCACCATGAGCAATATCACCATGGGCACTGTCAACATGAGCACTATTACCATGGGCAATATCACCATGAGCACTATAACCGTGAGCACTGTCACCGTGGGCACTGTCACCGCGTGCACTGTCCCCATGAGCACTGTCACCATGAGCACTATCACCATGAGCACTGTCACCATGGGCACTGTCACCATGGGAACTCTCACTATGAGCACTGTCACCATGGCCAGTGTCACTATGGCCACTGTCACCTTAAGCACTGTCACCAAGGGAAATGTCAGCATGGGAACTCTCACCATTTGCACTGTCACCGTGGGCACTGTCACCATAAGCACTGTCACCATGAGCACTGTTCAACATGGGCACTGTCACCTAGAGCACTGCCACTGTAGGCACTTTCACCGTGAGCACTGTTCACCATGGGCACTGTAACCATGAGCACTGTCACCATGGACACTGTCACCAGGAACACTATCATCATGGGCAGTGCCACCATGAGGAATTTCAACATGGGAACACCAACCCTGTACACCGCCAGCATGAGCACAGTCACCATGGGCATTATCACCATGAGCACTGTCACCATGGGAACTTTCAACATGGGCACTATCAGCATGCGAACTGTCACCATGGGCAGTGTCACCATGAGCACTATCACCAAAGACACTGTCAACGTGAGCACTATCACCATGAGCACTATTACCATGGGCAGTGTCACCGTGAGCAATATCACCATGGGCAGTGTCACCATGGGCACTATCACCATGAGCACTATCACCAAGGGAACTGTCACCGTGAGCACTATCATCGTGAGCACTATCACCCTGAGAATTGTCACCATGAGCACTGTCACCATCGGTACTGTCACCATGAGCACTGTCACTATGGGCACTGTCACCATGGAACTCTCACCATGAGCACTATCACCGTGAGCACTATCACCATGGGCAGTCTCACCATGAGCAATATCACCATGGGCATTATCACCGTGAGCAATGTCATCGTGTGCGCTGTCCCCATGAGCACTGTCACCATGAGCACTGTCACCATGGGCACTGTCACCATGGAAAATGTCACCTTGGAAACTGTCACCATGGGCACTGTAACCATGGACACTGTCACCAGGAGCACTATCACCATGGACACTGTTTCCATGAGCTTTGTCCCCAAGTACACTGTCAACATTGGAACTGTCATCATGGGCACTGTCACCATGGGCACTGTCACCATGATCACCGTCAATATGGGAACTGCCACCATGAGCACTGTCACCATGGACACTGCCACCATGAGCACTGTCACCGTGAGCACTGTCACCATGATCATTGTCACCAGGAGCATTGTCATCATGGGAAGTGTCACCATGAGTACTGTCACCATGGGCACTGTCACCATGGGCACTCTCAACATGGGCACTCTCACCATGGGCACTCTTGACCATGGACACTGTCACCATGGGCACTGTGAACATGAGCACTGTCACCATGGTAACTCTTACCATGAACACTGTCACCATGGGAAATGTCACTATGGGCACTGTCAGCATGGGCACTGTTACCATGGACACAGTCAACATGAGCACTATCATCATGGGCAGTGCCACCATGAGGAATTTCACCATGGCAACTCCAACCATGTACACCGCCAGCATGAGCACAGTCACCATGGGCAGTGTCACCGTGAGCACTATCACCATGGGCACTTTCAACATGGGCACTGTCACCATGCGAACTGTCACCATGAACACTATCACTATGAGCACTATCACCATGAGCACTCTCCCAAAGGGCACTGTCACCGTGAGCTCTGTCACCATGAGCACTGTCACTGTGGGCAATGTCACCATGAGCACTGTCACCGTGGGCACTCTCACCATGGGAACTGTCACCATGAGCACTATCACCGTGAGCACTAACACCATTTGCAGTGTCACCGTGAGCAATATCACCATGGGAAATGTCAGAGTGAGCACTATTACCATGGGCACTATCACCATGAGCACTCTCACCATGAGCACTGTCACCGTGGGCACTGTCACCATGGGCAGTGTCACCATGAGCACTGTCACCCTGGGCTCTGTCATCATGGACACTGTCATCTTAGGAACTGCCACCACGGACACTGCCACCATGAGCACTGTAACCATTGGCACTGCCACAGTGAGCACTCTCACCATGAGCACTCTCACCATGGGAAATGTCACCATGAGCACGGTCACCAGGGACACTGTCACCATGGGCACTATCCACCAGGGCACTGTCACCGTGAGCACTATCACTGTCAGCACTATCACCGTGAGCACTATCACCATGGGCACTGTCACCGTGAGCCCTATTACCATGGGCACTATCACCAAGGGCACTGTCACTGTGAGCACTATCAACGTGAGCACTGTCACCATGATCACTGTCACCGTGGGCAATGTCATCATGAGCAGTGTCACCATGGGCACTTTCAACATGGCTACTGTCACCATGGGCACTGTCACCATGGACACTGTCATCATGAGCTCTGTTACCATGGGAAATGTCACCATGAGCACTGTCATCTTGGGAACTGCCACCATGGACACAGCCACCATGAGCAATGTAACCATTGGCACTGCCACAGTGAGCACTGTCACCGTGAGCACTGTCACCATGGGAACTGTCACCATGTGCCCTGTCACCATGGGAACTCTCACCATGAGCACTATCACCATGAGCACTATCACCATGGGCACTGTCACCATGCGCACTGTCACCATGAGCATTATTACCATGGGTACTATCACCAAGGGCACTGTCACCGTGAGCACTGTCACCAAGGGCACTGTCACCGTGAGCACTGTTACCATGAGCACTGTCACCGTGGGCACTGTCACCCTGAGCACTGTCATCATCGGCACTGTCACCATGGGAACTCTCACCATGAGCACTGTCACCATGGGAAATATCACCATGGGCACTATCACTATGGGCACTATCACCATGGGCAGTGTCACTATGAGCACAGTCAACGTGGCCACTGTCACCATGGGAACTGTCACAATGAGCACTAACTCCGTGAGCACTATCACCATGGGCAGTGTCAGCGTGAGCAATATCAACATGGGCAGTGTCACCATTAGCGCTATTACCATGGGCACTATCGCGTTGAGCACTATCACCATGAGCACTGTCACCGTGGGCACTGTCACCGTAGTCACTGTCAACATGAGCACAGTCAGCATAGGAACTCTCACCATGAGCACTGTCACCATGGGAAATGTCACCATGGGCACTATCACTATGGGCACTATCACCATGGGCTGTGTCACCATGAGCACTGTCACCATGGGCACTGTCACCATGCGAACTCTCACCATGAGCACTGTCACCGTGGGCAATGTCACAATGAGCACTGTCACCATGAGCACTATCACCGTGAGCATTCTAACCATGGGCAGTGTCACCGTAAGCAATATCACCGTAAACACTGTCACCGTGTGCACTGTCATCGTGAGCACTGTCACCATAGGAAATGTCACCATGGGCACTATCACCGTGAGCACTATTAACATGGGTACTATCACCAAGGGCATTGTTACCATGAGCAGTGTCACCATGAGCACTGTCACCGTGGGCACTGTCACCATGAGCACTGTCATCATGGGCACTGTCACCATGGGAACTGTCACCATTAGAACTGTCACTGTGGGTACTATCACCGTGAGCACTATCACAATGGGCACTGTCACCATGAGCACTATCATCTTGGGCAGTGCAACCATGAGCACTGTCACCATGGACACTGTCGCCATGGGTACTGTCACTATGGGTACTGTCCTCATGGGAACTCTTAGCAAGAGCACAGTCACCATGGGCACTGTCACCATGGACAATGTCACCATGAGCAATGTCAACATGAGCACTCTCACCATGGAAAATGTCACCATGAGCACTATCACCGTGGGCAGTGTCACCATGAGCAATATCACCATGGGCAGTGTCACCATGAGCACTATCACCATGGACACTGTCACCATGGGCACTCTCACCATGGGAAATGTCATCATGGACACTCTCACCATGAACACTGTCAACATGGGAAATGTCACCATGGTCACTGTCACCATGGGCACTTTCAACATGGGCACTGTCACCGTGCGAAATGTCACCATGGGCAGTTTCACCATGAGCACTGTCACCATTGGCACTGTCACCATGAACAGTATCATCATGGGCTGTGCCACCATGAGGAATTTCAACATGGGAACACCAACCCTGTACACCACCAGCATGAGCATAGTCACCATGGGCATTGTCACCATGAGCACTGTCACCACAGGATCTTTCAACATGGGCAGTATCAGCATGCGAACTGTCACCATGGGCAGTGTCACCATGAGCACTATCACCAAAGGCACTGTCAACGTGAGCACTCTCACCATGAGCACTATTACCATGGGCAGTGTCACCGTGAGCAATATCACCATGGGCAGTGTCACCATGGGCACTATCACCATGAGCACTATCACCAAGGGAACTGTCATCGTGAGCACTATCATCGTGAGCACTATCACCCTGAGCACTGTCACCGTCGGTACTGTCACCATGAGCACTGTCACTATGGGCACTGTCATCATGGGAACTGTCACCATGAGCACTATCACCGTGCGCACTATCACCATGGGCAGTGTCACCATGAGCAATATCACCATGGGCACTGTCAACATGAGCACTATTACCATGGGCAATATCACCATGAGCACTATAACCGTGAGCACTGTCACCGTGGGCACTGTCACCGCGTGCACTGTCCCCATGAGCACTGTCACCATGAGCACTATCACCATGAGCACTGTCACCATGGGCACTGTCACCATGGGAACTCTCACTATGAGCACTGTCACCATGGCCAGTGTCACTATGGCCACTGTCACCTTAAGCACTGTCACCAAGGGAAATGTCAGCATGGGAACTCTCACCATTTGCACTGTCACCGTGGGCACTGTCACCATAAGCACTGTCACCATGAGCACTGTTCAACATGGGCACTGTCACCTAGAGCACTGCCACTGTAGGCACTTTCACCGTGAGCACTGTTCACCATGGGCACTGTAACCATGAGCACTGTCACCATGGACACTGTCACCAGGAACACTATCATCATGGGCAGTGCCACCATGAGGAATTTCAACATGGGAACACCAACCCTGTACACCGCCAGCATGAGCACAGTCACCATGGGCATTATCACCATGAGCACTGTCACCATGGGAACTTTCAACATGGGCACTATCAGCATGCGAACTGTCACCATGGGCAGTGTCACCATGAGCACTATCACCAAAGACACTGTCAACGTGAGCACTATCACCATGAGCACTATTACCATGGGCAGTGTCACCGTGAGCAATATCACCATGGGCAGTGTCACCATGGGCACTATCACCATGAGCACTATCACCAAGGGAACTGTCACCGTGAGCACTATCATCGTGAGCACTATCACCCTGAGAATTGTCACCATGAGCACTGTCACCGTCGGTACTGTCACCATGAGCACTGTCACTATGGGCACTGTCACCATGGAACTCTCACCATGAGCACTATCACCGTGAGCACTATCACCATGGGCAGTCTCACCATGAGCAATATCACCATGGGCATTATCACCGTGAGCAATGTCATCGTGTGCGCTGTCCCCATGAGCACTGTCACCATGAGCACTGTCACCATGGGCACTGTCACCTTGGAAACTGTCACCATGGGCACTGTAACCATGGACACTGTCACCAGGAGCACTATCACCATGGACACTGTTTCCATGAGCTTTGTCCCCAAGTACACTGTCAACATTGGAACTGTCATCATGGGCACTGTCACCATGGGCACTGTCACCATGATCACCGTCAATATGGGAACTGCCACCATGAGCACTGTCACCATGGACACTGCCACCATGAGCACTGTCACCGTGAGCACTGTCACCATGATCATTGTCACCAGGAGCATTGTCATCATGGGAAGTGTCACCATGAGTACTGTCACCATGGGCACTGTCACCATGGGCACTCTCAACATGGGCACTCTCACCATGGGCACTCTTGACCATGGACACTGTCACCATGGGCACTGTGAACATGAGCACTGTCACCATGGTAACTCTTACCATGAACACTGTCACCATGGGAAATGTCACTATGGGCACTGTCAGCATGGGCACTGTTACCATGGACACAGTCAACATGAGCACTATCATCATGGGCAGTGCCACCATGAGGAATTTCACCATGGCAACTCCAACCATGTACACCGCCAGCATGAGCACAGTCACCATGGGCAGTGTCACCGTGAGCACTATCACCATGGGCACTTTCAACATGGGCACTGTCACCATGCGAACTGTCACCATGAACACTATCACTATGAGCACTATCACCATGAGCACTCTCCCAAAGGGCACTGTCACCGTGAGCTCTGTCACCATGAGCACTGTCACTGTGGGCAATGTCACCATGAGCACTGTCACCGTGGGCACTCTCACCATGGGAACTGTCACCATGAGCACTATCACCGTGAGCACTAACACCATTTGCAGTGTCACCGTGAGCAATATCACCATGGGAAATGTCAGAGTGAGCACTATTACCATGGGCACTATCACCATGAGCACTCTCACCATGAGCACTGTCACCGTGGGCACTGTCACCATGGGCAGTGTCACCATGAGCACTGTCACCCTGGGCTCTGTCATCATGGACACTGTCATCTTAGGAACTGCCACCACGGACACTGCCACCATGAGCACTGTAACCATTGGCACTGCCACAGTGAGCACTCTCACCATGAGCACTCTCACCATGGGAAATGTCACCATGAGCACGGTCACCAGGGACACTGTCACCATGGGCACTATCCACCAGGGCACTGTCACCGTGAGCACTATCACTGTCAGCACTATCACCGTGAGCACTATCACCATGGGCACTGTCACCGTGAGCCCTATTACCATGGGCACTATCACCAAGGGCACTGTCACTGTGAGCACTATCAACGTGAGCACTGTCACCATGATCACTGTCACCGTGGGCAATGTCACCATGAGCACTGTCACCATGGACACTTTCAACATGGCTACTGTCACCATGGGCACTGTCACCATGGACACTGTCATCATGAGCTCTGTTACCATGGGAAATGTCACCATGAGCACTGTCATCTTGGGAACTGCCACCATGGACACAGCCACCATGAGCAATGTAACCATTGGCACTGCCACAGTGAGCACTGTCACCGTGAGCACTGTCACCATGGGAACTGTCACCATGTGCCCTGTCACCATGGGAACTCTCACCATGAGCACTATCACCATGAGCACTATCACCATGGGCACTGTCACCATGGGCACTGTCACCATGAGCATTATTACCATGGGTACTATCACCAAGGGCACTGTCACCGTGAGCACTGTCACCAAGGGCACTGTCACCGTGAGCACTGTTACCATGAGCACTGTCACCGTGGGCACTGTCACCCTGAGCACTGTCATCATCGGCACTGTCACCATGGGAACTCTCACCATGAGCACTGTCACCATGGGAAATATCACCATGGGCACTATCACTATGGGCACTATCACCATGGGCAGTGTCACTATGAGCACAGTCAACGTGGCCACTGTCACCATGGGAACTGTCACAATGAGCACTAACTCCGTGAGCACTATCACCATGGGCAGTGTCAGCGTGAGCAATATCAACATGGGCAGTGTCACCATTAGCGCTATTACCATGGGCACTATCGCGTTGAGCACTATCACCATGAGCACTGTCACCGTGGGCACTGTCACCGTAGTCACTGTCAACATGAGCACAGTCAGCATAGGAACTCTCACCATGAGCACTGTCACCATGGGAAATGTCACCATGGGCACTATCACTATGGGCACTATCACCATGGGCTGTGTCACCATGAGCACTGTCACCATGGGCACTGTCACCATGCGAACTCTCACCATGAGCACTGTCACCGTGGGCAATGTCACAATGAGCACTGTCACCATGAGCACTATCACCGTGAGCATTCTAACCATGGGCAGTGTCACCGTAAGCAATATCACCGTAAACACTGTCACCGTGTGCACTGTCATCGTGAGCACTGTCACCATAGGAAATGTCACCATGGGCACTATCACCGTGAGCACTATTAACATGGGTACTATCACCAAGGGCATTGTTACCATGAGCAGTGTCACCATGAGCACTGTCACCGTGAGCACGGTCACCATGAGCATTTTCACTGTGGGCACTGTCACCATGAGCATAGTCACCATGAGCATTGTCACCATGGGAACTCTCACCATGAGCACTGTCACCATGGGAAATGTCACCATGGGCACTGTCACCATAGGCACTGTCACCATGGACACTCTCAGCATGAGCACTATCATCATGTGCATTACCACCATAAAGAATTTCACCATGGGATCTCCAACCATGTACACCGCCAGCATGAGCACATTCACCATGGGCAGTGTCACCATGAGCACTATCACCATGAGCACTATCACCATGAGCATTATCACCAAGGGAACTGTCACCATGGACACTGTCAAGGTGAGCACTGTCACCGTTGGAATTCTCACCATGAGCATTGTCACCGTGGGCACAGTCAACATGAGCACTGTTACCTTGGACACTGCCACCATGGGCACTCTCACCATGGGCACTGTCACCATGGACACTGTCACCATGGGCACTGTCAAGATGAGCAATGTCACCATGGGAAATGTCACCATGGGCACTGTCACGATGGGCACTGTCACCATGGGCACTGTCACCATGGACACTGTCACCATGAGCACTATCGTCATGGGCAGTGCCACCATAAGGAATTTCACCATGGGAACTCCAACCATATACACCACCAGCATGAGCACAGTCACCATGGGCAGTGTCACCATGAGCACTGTCACCATGGGCACTTTCAACATACACAGTGTCACCATGCGAACTGTCACCATGAGCACTATCACCGTGAGAACTATCACCATGGGCAGTGTCACCGTGAGCAATATCACCATGGGCACAGTTACCGTGAGCACTATTACAATGGGTACTATCACCAAGGGCACTGTCACTGTGAGCACTGTCACCATGAGCACTGTCACCATGGGCACTGTCACCATGAGCACTGTCATCATCGGCACTGTCACCATGGGAACTGTCACCATGGGAACTGTCACCATGAGCACTATCATCGTGAGGACTATAACCATGGGCACTGTCACCGTGAACACTGTCACCATTAGAACTGTCACTGGGGGCACTATCACCGTGAGCACTACCACAATGGGCACTGTCACCATAGGCACTGTCACCATGGACACTGTCACCATGAACACTATCATCATGGGCAGTGCCACCATGAGGAATTTCACCATGGGAACTCCAACCATGTGCATCGGCAGGTTTAGAACAGTCACCATGGGCTGTGTCTCCATGAGCACTGTCACCATGGGCACTATCACCATGCGAACTCTCACCATGAGCACTGTCACCGTGGGCACTGTCACCATGGGCAGTGTCACCATGAGCACTATCACCGTGAGGACTATAACCATGGGCACTGTCACTGTGAGCAATATCACCATGAACACTGTCACCATGGGAAATGTGACCGTGGGCACTGTCACCGTGTGCACTGTCAACATAAGCACTGTCACCATGGGAAATGTCATCATGGGCACTGTCACCATGGGCAGTGTCACCATGAGCCCTGTCACCGTGGGCCATGTCACCATGAGCACTGTCACCGTGGGCACTGTCACCATGGGAACTGTCACCATGAGCACTATCACCGTGAGGACTATAACCATGGGCACTGTCACCGTGAGCAATATCACGATGATCACTGTCACCATAGGAAATGTCACCATGGGCACGGTCATCGTCTGCACTGTCAACATAAGCACTGTCACCATGGGAAATGTCACCATGGGCCCTGTCACCATGGGCAGTGTCACCATGAGCACTGTCACCATGGGAACTCTCACAATGGTCACTGTCACCATGAGCACTATCATCATGGGCAGTGCCACCATGAGGAATTTCACCATGGGAATTCCAAACATGTACACCACCAGAATGAGCACAGTCACCATGGACAGTGTCACCATTAGCAATGTCACCATGGGCACTTTCAACATGGGCACTGTCACCATGGACACTGTCATCATGAGCTCTGTTACCATGGGAAATGTCACCATGGGCACTGTCACCATAGGCACTGTCACCATGATCTCTGTCACCATGAGCACTATCACCATTAGCACTATCACCATGGGCACTATCACGAAGGGCGCTGTCACCAAGAGAACTATCACTGTGAGCACTGTCACCATGAGCACTGTCACCATGAGCACTGTCACCATGAGCACTGTCACCATGGGCACTGTAACCATGGGAATTGTCACCATGAGCACTATCACTGTGAGCACTATCAACATGGGCAGTGTCACCGTGAGCACTGTCACCATGAGCACTGTCATCATGAGCACTGTCACCATGTGAATTGTCACCATGAGCATTGTCACCTTGAGCACTGTCACCATGGGAACATTCACCATGGGCACTGTCACAATGGGCACTGTCACCATGGAAAATGTCACCTTGGAAACTGTCACCATGGGCACTGTAACCATGGACACTGTCACCAGGAGCACTATCACCATGGACACTGTTTCCATGAGCTTTGTCCCCAAGTACACTGTCAACATTGGAACTGTCATCATGGGCACTGTCACCATGGGCACTGTCACCATGAGCACTATCGTCATGGGCAGTGCCACCATAAGGAATTTCACCATGGGAACTCCAACCATATACACCACCAGCATGAGCACAGTCACCATGGGCAGTGTCACCATGAGCACTGTCACCATGGGCACTTTCAACATACACAGTGTCACCATGCGAACTGTCATCATGAGCACTATCACCATGAGCACTATCACCATGGGCAGTGTCACCGTGAGCAATATCACCATGGGCACAGTTACCGTGAGCACTATTACAATGGGTACTATCACCGAGGGCACTGTCACCGTGAGCACTGTCACCATGAGCACTGTCACCATGGGCACTGTCACCATGAGCACTGTCATCATCAGCATTGTCACCATGGGAACTGTCACCATGGGAACTGTCACCATGAGCACTATCATCGTGAGGACTATAACCATGGGCACTGTCACCGTGAGCACTGTCACCATTAGAACTGTCACTGTGGGCACTATCACCGTGAGCACTATCACAATGGGCACTGTCACCATAGGCACTGTCACCATGGACACTGTCACCATGAACACTATCATCATGGGCAGTGCCACCATGAGGAATTTCACCATGGGAACTCCAACCATGTACATCGGCAGGTTTAGAACAGTCACCATGGGCTGTGTCACCATGAGCACTGTCACCATTGGCACTATCACCATGCGAACTCTCACCATGAGCACTGTCACCGTGGGCAATGTCACCATGAGCACTGTCACCGTGGGCACTGTCACCATGGGAACTCTCACCATGAGCACTATCACCATGAGCACTATCACCATGGGCAGTCTCACCATGAGCAATATCACCATGGGCATTATCACCGTGAGCACTGTCACCGTGTGCACTGTCCCCATGAGCACTGTCACCATGAGGACTATCACCATGGGAACTGTCAACATGGGAACGGTCACCATGGGCACTGTCAATATGAGCACTGTCACCATGGGAACTCTCACCATGAGCACTGTCACCATGGCCAGTGTCACCATGGTCACTGTCACCATAAGCACTGTCACCAAGGGAAATGTCACCATGGGCACTCTCACCATTTTCACTGTCACCGTGGGCACTGTCACCATAAGCACTGTCACCATGAGCACTGTTCAACATGAGCACTGTCACCGAGAGCACTGCCACTGTGGGCACTATCACCGTGAGCACTGTCACCATGGGCACTGTCACCATGGGCACTGTCACCATGGACACTGTCACCATGAGCATTGTCACCTTGAGCACTGTCACCATGGGAACATTCACCATGGGCACTGTCACCATGGGCACTGTCACCATGGAAAATGTCACCTTGGAAACTGTCACCATGGGCACTGTAACCATGGACACTGTCACCAGGAGCACTATCACCATGGACACTGTTTCCATGAGCATTATCCCCAAGTACACTGTCAACATTGGAACTGTCATCATGGGCACTGTCACCATGGGCACTGTCACCATGATCACCGTCAATATGGGAACTGCCACCATGAGCACTGTCACCATGGACACTGCCACCATGAGCACTGTCACCGTGAGCACTGTCACCATGATCATTGTCACCAGGAGCATTGTCATTATGGGAAGTGTCACCATGAGTACTGTCACCATGGGCACTGTCACCATGGGCACTCTCAACATGGGCACTCTCACCATGGGCACTCTTGACCATGGACACTGTCACCATGGGCACTGTGAACATGAGCACTGTCACCATGGTATCTCTTACCATGAACATTGTCACCATGGGAAATGTCACTATGGGCACTGTCAGCATGGGCACTGTTACCATGGACACAGTCAACATGAGCACTATCATCATGGGCAGTGCCACCATGAGGAATTTCACCATGGCAACTCCAACCATGTACACCGCCAGCATGAGCACAGTCACCATGGGCAGTGTCACCGTGAGCACTATCACCATGGGCACTTTCAACATGGGCACTGTCACCATGCGAACTGTCACCATGAACACTATCACTATGAGCACTATCACCATGAGCACTATCACAAAGGGCACTGTCACCGTGAGCTCTGTCACCATGAGCACTGTCACTGTGGGCAATGTCACCATGAGCACTGTCACCGTGGGCACTCTCACCATGGGAACTGTCACCATGAGCACTATCACCGTGAGCACTAACACCATTTGCAGTGTCACCGTGAGCAATATCACCATGGGAAATGTGAGAGTGAGCACTATTACCATGGGCACTATCACCATGAGCACTCTCACCATGAGCACTGTCACCGTGGGCACTGTCACCGTGTGCACTGTCACCATGGGCAGTGTCACCATGAGCACTGTCACCCTGGGCTCTGTCATCATGGACACTGTCATCTTAGGAACTGCCACCACGGACACTGCCACCATGAGCACTGTAACCATTGGCACTGCCACAGTGAGCACTCTCACCATGAGCACTCTCACCATGGGAAATGTCACCATGAGCACGGTCACCAGGGACACTGTCACCATGGGCACTATCCACCAGGGCACTGTCACCGTGAGCACTATCACTGTCAGCACTATCACCGTGAGCACTATCACCATGGGCACTGTCACCGTGAGCCCTATTACCATGGGCACTATCACCAAGGGCACTGTCACTGTGAGCACTATCAACGTGAGCACTGTCACCATGATCACTGTCACCGTGGGCAATGTCACCATGAGCAGTGTCACCATGGGCACTTTCAACATGGCTACTGTCACCATGGGCACTGTCACCATGGACACTGTCATCATGAGCTCTGTTACCATGGGAAATGTCACCATGAGCACTGTCATCTTGGGAACTGCCACCATGGACACAGCCACCATGAGCAATGTAACCATTGGCACTGCCACAGTGAGCACTGTCACCGTGAGCACTGTCACCATGGGAACTGTCACCATGTGCCCTGTCACCATGGGAACTCTCACCATGAGCACTATCACCATGAGCACTATCACCATGGGCACTGTCACCATGGGCACTGTCACCATGAGCATTATTACCATGGGTACTATCACCAAGGGCACTGTCACCGTGAGCACTGTCACCAAGGGCACTGTCACCGTGAGCACTGTTACCATGAGCACTGTCACCGTGGGCACTGTCACCCTGAGCACTGTCATCATCGGCACTGTCACCATGGGAACTCTCACCATGAGCACTGTCACCATGGGAAATATCACCATGGGCACTATCACTATGGGCACTATCACCATGGGCAGTGTCACTATGAGCACAGTCAACGTGGCCACTGTCACCATGGGAACTGTCACAATGAGCACTAACTCCGTGAGCACTATCACCATGGGCAGTGTCAGCGTGAGCAATATCAACATGGGCAGTGTCACCATTAGCGCTATTACCATGGGCACTATCGCGTTGAGCACTATCACCATGAGCACTGTCACCGTGGGCACTGTCACCGTAGTCACTGTCAACATGAGCACAGTCAGCATAGGAACTCTCACCATGAGCACTGTCACCATGGGAAATGTCACCATGGGCACTATCACTATGGGCACTATCACCATGGGCTGTGTCACCATGAGCACTGTCACCATGGGCACTGTCACCATGCGAACTCTCACCATGAGCACTGTCACCGTGGGCAATGTCACAATGAGCACTGTCACCATGAGCACTATCACCATGAGCATTCTAACCATGGGCAGTGTCACCGTAAGCAATATCACCGTAAACACTGTCACCGTGTGCACTGTCATCGTGAGCACTGTCACCATAGGAAATGTCACCATGGGCACTATCACCGTGAGCACTATTAACATGGGTACTATCACCAAGGGCATTGTTACCATGAGCAGTGTCACCATGAGCACTGTCACCGTGGGCACTGTCACCATGAGCACTGTCATCATGGGCACTGTCACCATGGGAACTGTCACCATTAGAACTGTCACTGTGGGTACTATCACCGTGAGCACTATCACAATGGGCACTGTCACCATGAGCACTATCATCTTGGGCAGTGCAACCATGAGCACTGTAACCATTGGCACTCTCACCATGGACACTGTCGCCATGGGTACTGTCACTATGGGTACTGTCCTCATGGGAACTCTTAGCAAGAGCACAGTCACCATGGGCACTGTCACCATGGACAATGTCACCATGAGCAATGTCAACATGAGCACTCTCACCATGGAAAATGTCACCATGAGCACTATCACCGTGGGCAGTGTCACCATGAGCAATATCACCATGGGCAGTGTCACCATGAGCACTATCACCATGGACACTGTCACCATGGGCACTCTCACCATGGGAAATGTCATCATGGACACTCTCACCATGAACACTGTCAACATGGGAAATGTCACCATGGTCACTGTCACCATGGGCACTTTCAACATGGGCACTGTCACCGTGCGAAATGTCACCATGGGCAGTTTCACCATGAGCACTGTCACCATTGGCACTGTCACCATGAACAGTATCATCATGGGCTGTGCCACCATGAGGAATTTCAACATGGGAACACCAACCCTGTACACCACCAGCATGAGCATAGTCACCATGGGCATTGTCACCATGAGCACTGTCACCACAGGATCTTTCAACATGGGCAGTATCAGCATGAGAACTGTCACCATGGGCAGTGTCACCATGAGCACTATCACCAAAGGCACTGTCAACGTGAGCACTCTCACCATGAGCACTATTACCATGGGCAGTGTCACCGTGAGCAATATCACCATGGGCAGTGTCACCATGGGCACTATCACCATGAGCACTATCACCAAGGGAACTGTCATCGTGAGCACTATCATCGTGAGCACTATCACCCTGAGCACTGTCACCGTCGGTACTGTCACCATGAGCACTGTCACTATGGGCACTGTCATCATGGGAACTGTCACCATGAGCACTATCACCGTGCGCACTATCACCATGGGCAGTGTCACCATGAGCAATATCACCATGGGCACTGTCAACATGAGCACTATTACCATGGGCAATATCACCATGAGCACTATAACCGTGAGCACTGTCACCGTGGGCACTGTCACCGCGTGCACTGTCCCCATGAGCACTGTCACCATGAGCACTATCACCATGAGCACTGTCACCATGGGCACTGTCACCATGGGAACTCTCACTATGAGCACTGTCACCATGGCCAGTGTCACTATGGCCACTGTCACCTTAAGCACTGTCACCAAGGGAAATGTCAGCATGGGAACTCTCACCATTTGCACTGTCACCGTGGGCACTGTCACCATAAGCACTGTCACCATGAGCACTGTTCAACATGGGCACTGTCACCTAGAGCACTGCCACTGTAGGCACTTTCACCGTGAGCACTGTTCACCATGGGCACTGTAACCATGAGCACTGTCACCATGGACACTGTCACCAGGAACACTATCATCATGGGCAGTGCCACCATGAGGAATTTCAACATGGGAACACCAACCCTGTACACCGCCAGCATGAGCACAGTCACCATGGGCATTATCACCATGAGCACTGTCACCATGGGAACTTTCAACATGGGCACTATCAGCATGCGAACTGTCACCATGGGCAGTGTCACCATGAGCACTATCACCAAAGACACTGTCAACGTGAGCACTATCACCATGAGCACTATTACCATGGGCAGTGTCACCGTGAGCAATATCACCATGGGCAGTGTCACCATGGGCACTATCACCATGAGCACTATCACCAAGGGAACTGTCACCGTGAGCACTATCATCGTGAGCACTATCACCCTGAGAATTGTCACCATGAGCACTGTCACCATCGGTACTGTCACCATGAGCACTGTCACTATGGGCACTGTCACCATGGAACTCTCACCATGAGCACTATCACCGTGAGCACTATCACCATGGGCAGTCTCACCATGAACAATATCACCATGGGCATTATCACCGTGAGCAATGTCATCGTGTGCGCTGTCCCCATGAGCACTGTCACCATGAGCACTGTCACCATGGGCACTGTCACCATGGAAAATGTCACCTTGGAAACTGTCACCATGGGCACTGTAACCATGGACACTGTCACCAGGAGCACTATCACCATGGACACTGTTTCCATGAGCTTTGTCCCCAAGTACACTGTCAACATTGGAACTGTCATCATGGGCACTGTCACCATGGGCACTGTCACCATGATCACCGTCAATATGGGAACTGCCACCATGAGCACTGTCACCATGGACACTGCCACCATGAGCACTGTCACTGTGAGCACTGTCACCATGATCATTGTCACCAGGAGCATTGTCATCATGGGAAGTGTCACCATGAGTACTGTCACCATGGGCACTGTCACCATGGGCACTCTCAACATGGGCACTCTCACCATGGGCACTCTTGACCATGGACACTGTCACCATGGGCACTGTCACCATGGTAACTCTTACCATGAACACTGTCACCATGGGAAATGTCACTATGGGCACTGTCAGCATGGGCACTGTTACCATGGACACAGTCAACATGAGCACTATCATCATGGGCAGTGCCACCATGAGGAATTTCACCATGGCAACTCCAACCATGTACACCGCCAGCATGAGCACAGTCACCATGGGCAGTGTCACCGTGAGCACTATCACCATGGGCACTTTCAACATGGGCACTGTCACCATGCGAACTGTCACCATGAACACTATCACTATGAGCACTATCACCATGAGCACTCTCCCAAAGGGCACTGTCACCGTGAGCTCTGTCACCATGAGCACTGTCACTGTGGGCAATGTCACCATGAGCACTGTCACCGTGGGCACTCTCACCATGGGAACTGTCACCATGAGCACTATCACCGTGAGCACTAACACCATTTGCAGTGTCACCGTGAGCAATATCACCATGGGAAATGTCAGAGTGAGCACTATTACCATGGGCACTATCACCATGAGCACTCTCACCATGAGCACTGTCACCGTGGGCACTGTCACCATGGGCAGTGTCACCATGAGCACTGTCACCCTGGGCTCTGTCATCATGGACACTGTCATCTTAGGAACTGCCACCACGGACACTGCCACCATGAGCACTGTAACCATTGGCACTGCCACAGTGAGCACTCTCACCATGAGCACTCTCACCATGGGAAATGTCACCATGAGCACGGTCACCAGGGACACTGTCACCATGGGCACTATCCACCAGGGCACTGTCACCGTGAGCACTATCACTGTCAGCACTATCACCGTGAGCACTATCACCATGGGCACTGTCACCGTGAGCCCTATTACCATGGGCACTATCACCAAGGGCACTGTCACTGTGAGCACTATCAACGTGAGCACTGTCACCATGATCACTGTCACCGTGGGCAATGTCATCATGAGCACTGTCACCATGGACACTTTCAACATGGCTACTGTCACCATGGGCACTGTCACCATGGACACTGTCATCATGAGCTCTGTTACCATGGGAAATGTCACCATGAGCACTGTCATCTTGGGAACTGCCACCATGGACACAGCCACCATGAGCAATGTAACCATTGGCACTGCCACAGTGAGCACTGTCACCGTGAGCACTGTCACCATGGGAACTGTCACCATGTGCCCTGTCACCATGGGAACTCTCACCATGAGCACTATCACCATGAGCACTATCACCATGGGCACTGTCACCATGGGCACTGTCACCATGAGCATTATTACCATGGGTACTATCACCAAGGGCACTGTCACCGTGAGCACTGTCACCAAGGGCACTGTCACCGTGAGCACTGTTACCATGAGCACTGTCACCGTGGGCACTGTCACCCTGAGCACTGTCATCATCGGCACTGTCACCATGGGAACTCTCACCATGAGCACTGTCACCATGGGAAATATCACCATGGGCACTATCACTATGGGCACTATCACCATGGGCAGTGTCACTATGAGCACAGTCAACGTGGCCACTGTCACCATGGGAACTGTCACAATGAGCACTAACTCCGTGAGCACTATCACCATGGGCAGTGTCAGCGTGAGCAATATCAACATGGGCAGTGTCACCATTAGCGCTATTACCATGGGCACTATCGCGTTGAGCACTATCACCATGAGCACTGTCACCGTGGGCACTGTCACCGTAGTCACTGTCAACATGAGCACAGTCAGCATAGGAACTCTCACCATGAGCACTGTCACCATGGGAAATGTCACCATGGGCACTATCACTATGGGCACTATCACCATGGGCTGTGTCACCATGAGCACTGTCACCATGGGCACTGTCACCATGCGAACTCTCACCATGAGCACTGTCACCGTGGGCAATGTCACAATGAGCACTGTCACCATGAGCACTATCACCGTGAGCATTCTAACCATGGGCAGTGTCACCGTAAGCAATATCACCGTAAACACTGTCACCGTGTGCACTGTCATTGTGAGCACTGTCACCATAGGAAATGTCACCATGGGCACTATCACCGTGAGCACTATTAACATGGGTACTATCACCAAGGGCATTGTTACCATGAGCAGTGTCACCATGAGCACTGTCACCGTGGGCACTGTCACCATGAGCACTGTCATCATGGGCACTGTCACCATGGGAACTGTCACCATTAGAACTGTCACTGTGGGTACTATCACCGTGAGCACTATCACAATGGGCACTGTCACCATGAGCACTATCATCTTGGGCAGTGCAACCATGAGCACTGTCACCATGGACACTGTCGCCATGGGTACTGTCACTATGGGTACTGTCCTCATGGGAACTCTTAGCAAGAGCACAGTCACCATGGGCACTGTCACCATGGACAATGTCACCATGAGCAATGTCAACATGAGCACTCTCACCATGGAAAATGTCACCATGAGCACTATCACCGTGGGCAGTGTCACCATGAGCAATATCACCATGGGCAGTGTCACCATGAGCACTATCACCATGGACACTGTCACCATGGGCACTCTCACCATGGGAAATGTCATCATGGACACTCTCACCATGAACACTGTCAACATGGGAAATGTCACCATGGTCACTGTCACCATGGGCACTTTCAACATGGGCACTGTCACCGTGTGAAATGTCACCATGGGCAGTTTCACCATGAGCACTGTCACCATTGGCACTGTCACCATGAACAGTATCATCATGGGCTGTGCCACCATGAGGAATTTCAACATGGGAACACCAACCCTGTACACCACCAGCATGAGCATAGTCACCATGGGCATTGTCACCATGAGCACTGTCACCACAGGATCTTTCAACATGGGCAGTATCAGCATGCGAACTGTCACCATGGGCAGTGTCACCATGAGCACTATCACCAAAGGCACTGTCAACGTGAGCACTCTCACCATGAGCACTATTACCATGGGCAGTGTCACCGTGAGCAATATCACCATGGGCAGTGTCACCATGGGCACTATCACCATGAGCACTATCACCAAGGGAACTGTCATCGTGAGCACTATCATCGTGAGCACTATCACCCTGAGCACTGTCACCGTCGGTACTGTCACCATGAGCACTGTCACTATGGGCACTGTCATCATGGGAACTGTCACCATGAGCACTATCACCGTGCGCACTATCACCATGGGCAGTGTCACCATGAGCAATATCACCATGGGCACTGTCAACATGAGCACTATTACCATGGGCAATATCACCATGAGCACTATAACCGTGAGCACTGTCACCGTGGGCACTGTCACCGCGTGCACTGTCCCCATGAGCACTGTCACCATGAGCACTATCACCATGAGCACTGTCACCATGGGCACTGTCACCATGGGAACTCTCACTATGAGCACTGTCACCATGGCCAGTGTCACTATGGCCACTGTCACCTTAAGCACTGTCACCAAGGGAAATGTCAGCATGGGAACTCTCACCATTTGCACTGTCACCGTGGGCACTGTCACCATAAGCACTGTCACCATGAGCACTGTTCAACATGGGCACTGTCACCTAGAGCACTGCCACTGTAGGCACTTTCACCGTGAGCACTGTTCACCATGGGCACTGTAACCATGAGCACTGTCACCATGGACACTGTCACCAGGAACACTATCATCATGGGCAGTGCCACCATGAGGAATTTCAACATGGGAACACCAACCCTGTACACCGCCAGCATGAGCACAGTCACCATGGGCATTATCACCATGAGCACTGTCACCATGGGAACTTTCAACATGGGCACTATCAGCATGCGAACTGTCACCATGGGCAGTGTCACCATGAGCACTATCACCAAAGACACTGTCAACGTGAGCACTATCACCATGAGCACTATTACCATGGGCAGTGTCACCGTGAGCAATATCACCATGGGCAGTGTCACCATGGGCACTATCACCATGAGCACTATCACCAAGGGAACTGTCACCGTGAGCACTATCATCGTGAGCACTATCACCCTGAGAATTGTCACCATGAGCACTGTCACCGTCGGTACTGTCACCATGAGCACTGTCACTATGGGCACTGTCACCATGGAACTCTCACCATGAGCACTATCACCGTGAGCACTATCACCATGGGCAGTCTCACCATGAGCAATATCACCATGGGCATTATCACCGTGAGCAATGTCATCGTGTGCGCTGTCCCCATGAGCACTGTCACCATGAGCACTGTCACCATGGGCACTGTCACCTTGGAAACTGTCACCATGGGCACTGTAACCATGGACACTGTCACCAGGAGCACTATCACCATGGACACTGTTTCCATGAGCTTTGTCCCCAAGTACACTGTCAACATTGGAACTGTCATCATGGGCACTGTCACCATGGGCACTGTCACCATGATCACCGTCAATATGGGAACTGCCACCATGAGCACTGTCACCATGGACACTGCCACCATGAGCACTGTCACCGTGAGCACTGTCACCATGATCATTGTCACCAGGAGCATTGTCATCATGGGAAGTGTCACCATGAGTACTGTCACCATGGGCACTGTCACCATGGGCACTCTCAACATGGGCACTCTCACCATGGGCACTCTTGACCATGGACACTGTCACCATGGGCACTGTGAACATGAGCACTGTCACCATGGTAACTCTTACCATGAACACTGTCACCATGGGAAATGTCACTATGGGCACTGTCAGCATGGGCACTGTTACCATGGACACAGTCAACATGAGCACTATCATCATGGGCAGTGCCACCATGAGGAATTTCACCATGGCAACTCCAACCATGTACACCGCCAGCATGAGCACAGTCACCATGGGCAGTGTCACCGTGAGCACTATCACCATGGGCACTTTCAACATGGGCACTGTCACCATGCGAACTGTCACCATGAACACTATCACTATGAGCACTATCACCATGAGCACTCTCCCAAAGGGCACTGTCACCGTGAGCTCTGTCACCATGAGCACTGTCACTGTGGGCAATGTCACCATGAGCACTGTCACCGTGGGCACTCTCACCATGGGAACTGTCACCATGAGCACTATCACCGTGAGCACTAACACCATTTGCAGTGTCACCGTGAGCAATATCACCATGGGAAATGTCAGAGTGAGCACTATTACCATGGGCACTATCACCATGAGCACTCTCACCATGAGCACTGTCACCGTGGGCACTGTCACCATGGGCAGTGTCACCATGAGCACTGTCACCCTGGGCTCTGTCATCATGGACACTGTCATCTTAGGAACTGCCACCACGGACACTGCCACCATGAGCACTGTAACCATTGGCACTGCCACAGTGAGCACTCTCACCATGAGCACTCTCACCATGGGAAATGTCACCATGAGCACGGTCACCAGGGACACTGTCACCATGGGCACTATCCACCAGGGCACTGTCACCGTGAGCACTATCACTGTCAGCACTATCACCGTGAGCACTATCACCATGGGCACTGTCACCGTGAGCCCTATTACCATGGGCACTATCACCAAGGGCACTGTCACTGTGAGCACTATCAACGTGAGCACTGTCACCATGATCACTGTCACCGTGGGCAATGTCACCATGAGCACTGTCACCATGGACACTTTCAACATGGCTACTGTCACCATGGGCACTGTCACCATGGACACTGTCATCATGAGCTCTGTTACCATGGGAAATGTCACCATGAGCACTGTCATCTTGGGAACTGCCACCATGGACACAGCCACCATGAGCAATGTAACCATTGGCACTGCCACAGTGAGCACTGTCACCGTGAGCACTGTCACCATGGGAACTGTCACCATGTGCCCTGTCACCATGGGAACTCTCACCATGAGCACTATCACCATGAGCACTATCACCATGGGCACTGTCACCATGGGCACTGTCACCATGAGCATTATTACCATGGGTACTATCACCAAGGGCACTGTCACCGTGAGCACTGTCACCAAGGGCACTGTCACCGTGAGCACTGTTACCATGAGCACTGTCACCGTGGGCACTGTCACCCTGAGCACTGTCATCATCGGCACTGTCACCATGGGAACTCTCACCATGAGCACTGTCACCATGGGAAATATCACCATGGGCACTATCACTATGGGCACTATCACCATGGGCAGTGTCACTATGAGCACAGTCAACGTGGCCACTGTCACCATGGGAACTGTCACAATGAGCACTAACTCCGTGAGCACTATCACCATGGGCAGTGTCAGCGTGAGCAATATCAACATGGGCAGTGTCACCATTAGCGCTATTACCATGGGCACTATCGCGTTGAGCACTATCACCATGAGCACTGTCACCGTGGGCACTGTCACCGTAGTCACTGTCAACATGAGCACAGTCAGCATAGGAACTCTCACCATGAGCACTGTCACCATGGGAAATGTCACCATGGGCACTATCACTATGGGCACTATCACCATGGGCTGTGTCACCATGAGCACTGTCACCATGGGCACTGTCACCATGCGAACTCTCACCATGAGCACTGTCACCGTGGGCAATGTCACAATGAGCACTGTCACCATGAGCACTATCACCGTGAGCATTCTAACCATGGGCAGTGTCACCGTAAGCAATATCACCGTAAACACTGTCACCGTGTGCACTGTCATCGTGAGCACTGTCACCATAGGAAATGTCACCATGGGCACTATCACCGTGAGCACTATTAACATGGGTACTATCACCAAGGGCATTGTTACCATGAGCAGTGTCACCATGAGCACTGTCACCGTGAGCACGGTCACCATGAGCATTTTCACCGTGGGCACTGTCACCATGAGCATAGTCACCATGAGCATTGTCACCATGGGAACTCTCACCATGAGCACTGTCACCATGGGAAATGTCACCATGGGCACTGTCACCATAGGCACTGTCACCATGGACACTCTCAGCATGAGCACTATCATCATGTGCATTACCACCATAAAGAATTTCACCATGGGATCTCCAACCATGTACACCGCCAGCATGAGCACATTCACCATGGGCAGTGTCACCATGAGCACTATCACCATGAGCACTATCACCATGAGCATTATCACCAAGGGAACTGTCACCATGGACACTGTCAAGGTGAGCACTGTCACCGTTGGAATTCTCACCATGAGCATTGTCACCGTGGGCACAGTCAACATGAGCACTGTTACCTTGGACACTGTCACCATGGGCACTCTCACCATGGGCGCTGTCACCATGGACACTGTCACCATGGGCACTGTCAAGATGAGCAATGTCACCATGGGAAATGTCACCATGGGCACTGTCACGATGGGCACTGTCACCATGGGCACTGTCACCATGGACACTGTCACCATGAGCACTATCGTCATGGGCAGTGCCACCATAAGGAATTTCACCATGGGAACTCCAACCATATACACCACCAGCATGAGCACAGTCACCATGGGCAGTGTCACCATGAGCACTGTCACCATGGGCACTTTCAACATACACAGTGTCACCATGCGAACTGTCACCATGAGCACTATCACCGTGAGCACTATCACCATGGGCAGTGTCACCGTGAGCAATATCACCATGGGCACAGTTACCGTGAGCACTATTACAATGGGTACTATCACCAAGGGCACTGTCACTGTGAGCACTGTCACCATGAGCACTGTCACCATGGGCACTGTCACCATGAGCACTGTCATCATCGGCACTGTCACCATGGGAACTGTCACCATGGGAACTGTCACCATGAGCACTATCATCGTGAGGACTATAACCATGGGCACTGTCACCGTGAACACTGTCACCATTAGAACTGTCACTGGGGGCACTATCACCGTGAGCACTACCACAATGGGCACTGTCACCATAGGCACTGTCACCATGGACACTGTCACCATGAACACTATCATCATGGGCAGTGCCACCATGAGGAATTTCACCATGGGAACTCCAACCATGTGCATCGGCAGGTTTAGAACAGTCACCATGGGCTGTGTCTCCATGAGCACTGTCACCATGGGCACTATCACCATGCGAACTCTCACCATGAGCACTGTCACCGTGGGCACTGTCACCATGGGCAGTGTCACCATGAGCACTATCACCGTGAGGACTATAACCATGGGCACTGTCACTGTGAGCAATATCACCATGAACACTGTCACCATGGGAAATGTGACCGTGGGCACTGTCACCGTGTGCACTGTCAACATAAGCACTGTCACCATGGGAAATGTCATCATGGGCACTGTCACCATGGGCAGTGTCACCATGAGCCCTGTCACCGTGGGCCATGTCACCATGAGCACTGTCACCGTGGGCACTGTCACCATGGGAACTGTCACCATGAGCACTATCACCGTGAGGACTATAACCATGGGCACTGTCACCGTGAGCAATATCACGATGATCACTGTCACCATAGGAAATGTCACCGTGGGCACGGTCATCGTCTGCACTGTCAACATAAGCACTGTCACCATGGGAAATGTCACCATGGGCCCTGTCACCATGGGCAGTGTCACCATGAGCACTGTCACCATGGGAACTCTCACAATGGTCACTGTCACCATGAGCACTATCATCATGGGCAGTGCCACCATGAGGAATTTCACCATGGGAATTCCAAACATGTACACCGCCAGAATGAGCACAGTCACCATGGACAGTGTCACCATGAGCAATGTCACCATGGGCACTTTCAACATGGGCACTGTCACCATGGACACTGTCATCATGAGCTCTGTTACCATGGGAAATGTCACCATGGGCACTGTCACCATAGGCACTGTCACCATGATCTCTGTCACCATGAGCACTATCACCATTAGCACTATCACCATGGGCACTATCACCAAGGGCGCTGTCACCAAGAGAACTATCACTGTGAGCACTGTCACCATGAGCACTGTCACCGTGAGCACTGTCACCATGAGCACTGTCACCATGGGCACTGTAACCATGGGAATTGTCACCATGAGCACTATCACTGTGAGCACTATCAACATGGGCAGTGTCACCGTGAGCACTGTCACCATGAGCACTGTCATCATGAGCACTGTCACCATGTGAATTGTCACCATGAGCACTTTCACCATGAGCACTATCACCATGAGCAGTATCACCAAGGGAACTGTCACCGTGAGCACTATCACCATGAGCACTATCACCATGGGCACTGTCACCGTGAGCACTATTACCATGGGTACTATCACCAAGGGCACTGTTAAGGTGAGCACTGTCACCATGGGAACTCTCACCATGAGCACTGTCACCATGGACACTGTCACGATGGGCACTGTCACCATGGGCACACTCATCATGGTCAATGTCACCATGGACACTGTCACCATGGGCACTGTCAACTTGAGCACTATTACCATGAGCACTATCACCATGAGCACTATCACCAAGGGAAGTGTCACCATGAGCACTATCACCGTGAGCAGTATCACCATGGGCAGTGTCACCTTGAGCAATATCAACATGGGCACTGTCACCGTGAGCATTATTACAATAGGCACTATCACCATGAGCACTAACACCATGAGCAATGTCACCGTTGGCATTATCACCGTGTGCACAGTCACCATGAGCACTGTCACCATGAACACTGTAATCATCGGCACTGTCACCATAGGAAATGTCACCATGAGCACTTTCACTGTGGGCACTATCACCCTGAGCACTATCACAATGGGCACTGTCACCATGGACACTGTCACCATGAGCACTATCATCATAGGCAATGTCACCATGGGCACTCTCACCATGGGCAATGTCATCATGGACACTCTCACCGTGAACACTGTCAACATGGGAAATGTCACCATGGTCACTGTCACCATGGGCACTTTCAACATGGGCACTGTCACCGTGCGAAATGTCACCATGGGCAGTGTCACCATGAGCACTGTCACCATTGGCACTGTCACCATGGAAACTGTCACCATGAACACTATCATCATAAGGAATTTCAACATGGGAACATCCAACCCTGTATACCGCCAGCATGAGCACAGTCACCATGGGCATTGTCACCATGGGAACTTTCAACATGGGCACTGTCAGCATGCGAACTGTCACCATGGGCAGTGTCACCATGAGCACTATCACCAAAGGCACTGTCAATGTGAGCACTATCACCATGAGCACTATTACCATGGGCAGTGTCACCATGAGCAATATCACCATGGGCAGTGTCACCATGGGCACTATCACCTTGAGCACTATCACCAAGGGAACTGTCACCATGAGCACTATCATCGTGAGCACTATCACCCTGAACACTGTCACCATGAGCACTGTCACCGTCGGTACTGTCACCATGAGCACTGTCACTATGGGCACTGTCACCATGGGAACTGTCACCATGAGCACTATCACCGTGAGCTCTATCACCATGGGCAGTGTCACCATGAGCAATATCACCATGGGCACTGTCAACATGAGCACTATTACCATGGGCAATATCACCATGAGCACTATCACCGTGAGCACTGTCACCATGGGCACTGTCACTATGGGCACTGTGACCATGGGAACTGTCACCATGGACACTGTCACCATGAGCACTATCTTCATGGGCAGTGCTACCATGAGGCATTTCACCATGGGAACTCCAACCAGGTACACTGCCAGCATGAGCACATTCACCATGGGCAGTGCCACCACGAGCACTGTCCCCATGGGCACTTTCAACATGGGCCCTATCACCATTCCAACTGTCACCATGAGCACTATCACCGTGAGCACTGTCTCTATGAGCATAGTCACCGTGGGCACTGTCACCATGAGCACTGTCACCATGGGCAGTGTAACCGTGGGAACTGTCACCATGAGCACTATCACCGTGAGCACTATCACCATGGGCAGTGTCACTGTGAGCAATATCACCATCGCACTGTCACCGTGAGCACTATTAACAAGGGTACTATCACCAAGGGCACTGTCACCATGAGCACTGTCATCATGGGCACTGTCACCATAGGAACTGTCACCATGAGCACTGTCACTGTGGGCACTATCACCCTGAGCACTATCAAAATGGGCACTGTCACCATAGGCACTGTCACCATGGACACTGTCACCATGAGCACTATCATCATGGGCAGTGCCACCATGAGCAATTTCACCATCGGAACTCCATCCATGTACACCGCCAGCATGAGCACCGTCAACATGGGCAGTGTCACCATGAGCACTGTCACCATGGGCACTGTCACCATGCGAACTGTCACCGTGAGCACTGTCACCCTGGGCAATGTCACAATGAGCACTGTTCACCATGGGAACTGTCACCATGGACCCTGTCACCATGGGTACTGTCACCATGTGTACTGTCCTCATGGGAACTCTTAGCAAGAGCACAGTCACCATGGACAATGTCACCATGGGCAATGTCAACATGAGCACGCTCACCATGGAAAATGTCACCATGAGCACTATCACCGTGGGCAGTGTCACCGTGAGCAATATCACCATGGGTAGTGTCACCATGAGCACTATCACCATGGACACTCTCACCATGGGCACTCTCACCATGGGCAATGTCATCATGGACACTCTCACCATGAACACTGTCAACATGGGAAATGTCACCATGGTCACTGTCACCATGGGCACTTTCAACATGGGCACTGTCACCGTGCGAAATGTCACCATGGGCAGTTTCACCATGAGCACTGTCACCATTGGCACTATCACCATGGACACTGTCACCAGGAACACTATCATCATGGGCAGTGCCACCATGAGGAATTTCAACATGGGAACACCAACCCTGTACACGGCCAGCATGAGCACAGTCACCATGGTCATTATCACCATGAGCACTGTCACCATGGGAACTTTCAATATGGGCACTATCAGCATGTGAGCTATCACCATGGGCAGTGTCACCATGAGCACTATCACCAAAGACACTGTCAACGTGAGCACTATCACCATGAGCACTATTACCATGGGCAGTGTCACCGTGAGCAATATCACCATGGGCAGTGTCACCATGGGCACTATCACCATGAGCACTATCACCAAGGGAACTGTCATCGTGAGCACTATCATCATGAGCACTATCACCCTGAGCATTGTCACCATGAGCACTGTCACCGTCGGTACTGTCACCATGAGCACTGTCACTATGGGCACTGTCACCATGGGAACTCTCACCATGAGCACTATCACCGTGAGCACTATCACCATGGGCAGTCTCACCATGAGCAATATCACCATGGGCATTATCACCGTGAGCACTGTCACCGTGTGCACTGTCCCCATGAGCACTGTCACCATGAGGACTATCACCATGGGAACTGTCAACATGGGAACGGTCACCATGGGCACTGTCAATATGAGCACTGTCACCATGGGAACTCTCACCATGAGCACTGTCACCATGGCCAGTGTCACCATGGTCACTGTCACCATAAGCACTGTCACCATGAGCACTTTTCAACATGAGCACTGTCACCGAGAGCACTGCCACTGTGGGCACTATCACCGTGAGCACTGTCACCATGAGCATTGTCACCTTGAGCACTGTCACCATGGGAACATTCACCATGGGCACTGTCACCATGGGCACTGTCACCATGGAAAATGTCACCTTGGAAACTGTCACCATGGGCACTGTAACCATGGACACTGTCACCAGGAGCACTATCACCATGGACACTGTTTCCATGAGCTTTGTCCCCAAGTACACTGTCAACATTGGAACTGTCATCATGGGCACTGTCACCATGGGCACTGTCACCATGATCACCGTCAATATGGGAACTGCCACCATGAGCACTGTCACCATGGACACTGCCACCATGAGCACTGTCACCGTGAGCACTGTCACCATGATCATGGTCACCAGGAGCATTGTCATCATGGGAAGTGTCACCATGAGTACTGTCACCATGGGCACTGTCACCATGGGCATTCTCACCATGGGCACTCTCACCATGGGCACTGTTGACCATGGACACTGTCACCATGGGCACTGTGAACATGAGCACTGTCACCATGGTAACTCTTACCATGAACACTGTCACCATGGAAAATGTCACTATGGGCACTGTCAGCATGGGCACTGTTACCATGGACACAGTCAACATGAGCACTATCATCATGGGCAGTGCCACCATGAGGAATTTCACGATGGCAACTCCAACCATGTACACCGCCAGCATGAGCACATTCACCATGGGCAGTGTCACCATGAGCACTATCACCATGAGCACTATCACCATGAGCATTATCACCAAGGGAACTGTCACCATGGACACTCTCAAGGTGAGCACTGTCACCGTTGGAATTCTCACCATGAGCATTGTCACCGTGGGCACAGTCAACATGAGCACTGTCACCTTGGACGCTGTCACCATGGGCACTCTCACCATGGGCACTGTCACCATGGACACTGTCACCATGGGCACTGTCAAGATGAGCACTGTCACCATGGGAACTCTCACCATAAGCACTGTCACCATGGGAAATGTCACCATGGGCACTGTCACGATGGGCACTGTCACCATGGGCACTGTCACCATGGACACTGTCACCATGAGCACTATCGTCATGGGCAGTGCCACCATAAGGAATTTCACCATGGGAACTCCAACCATATACACCACCAGCATGAGCACAGTCACCATGGGCAGTGTCACCATGAGCACTGTCACCATGGGCACTTTCAACATACACAGTGTCACCATGCGAACTGTCATCATGAGCACTATCACCATGAGCACTATCACCATGGGCAGTGTCACCGTGAGCAATATCACCATGGGCACAGTTACCGTGAGCACTATTACAATGGGTACTATCACCGAGGGCACTGTCACCGTGAGCACTGTCACCATGAGCACTGTCACCATGGGCACTGTCACCATGAGCACTGTCATCATCAGCATTGTCACCATGGGAACTGTCACCATGGGAACTGTCACCATGAGCACTATCATCGTGAGGACTATAACCATGGGCACTGTCACCGTGAGCACTGTCACCATTAGAACTGTCACTGTGGGCACTATCACCGTGAGCACTATCACAATGGGCACTGTCACCATAGGCACTGTCACCATGGACACTGTCACCATGAACACTATCATCATGGGCAGTGCCACCATGAGGAATTTCACCATGGGAACTCCAACCATGTACATCGGCAGGTTTAGAACAGTCACCATGGGCTGTGTCACCATGAGCACTGTCACCATGGGCACTATCACCATGCGAACTCTCACCATGAGCACTGTCACCGTGGGCAATGTCACCATGAGCACTGTCACCGTGGGCACTGTCACCATGGGAACTCTCACCATGAGCACTATCACCATGAGCACTATCACCATGGGCAGTCTCACCATGAGCAATATCACCATGGGCATTATCACCGTGAGCACTGTCACCGTGTGCACTGTCCCCATGAGCACTGTCACCATGAGGACTATCACCATGGGAACTGTCAACATGGGAACGGTCACCATGGGCACTGTCAATATGAGCACTGTCACCATGGGAACTCTCACCATGAGCACTGTCACCATGGCCAGTGTCACCATGGTCACTGTCACCATAAGCACTGTCACCAAGGGAAATGTCACCATGGGCACTCTCACCATTTTCACTGTCACCGTGGGCACTGTCACCATAAGCACTGTCACCATGAGCACTGTTCAACATGAGCACTGTCACCGAGAGCACTGCCACTGTGGGCACTATCACCGTGAGCACTGTCACCATGGGCACTGTCACCATGGGCACTGTCACCGTGTGCACTGTCACCATGGGCAGTGTCACCATGAGCACTGTCACCCTGGGCTCTGTCATCATGGACACTGTCATCTTAGGAACTGCCACCACGGACACTGCCACCATGAGCACTGTAACCATTGGCACTGCCACAGTGAGCACTCTCACCATGAGCACTCTCACCATGGGAAATGTCACCATGAGCACGGTCACCAGGGACACTGTCACCATGGGCACTATCCACCAGGGCACTGTCACCGTGAGCACTATCACTGTCAGCACTATCACCGTGAGCACTATCACCATGGGCACTGTCACCGTGAGCCCTATTACCATGGGCACTATCACCAAGGGCACTGTCACTGTGAGCACTATCAACGTGAGCACTGTCACCATGATCACTGTCACCGTGGGCAATGTCACCATGAGCACTGTCACCATGGACACTTTCAACATGGCTACTGTCACCATGGGCACTGTCACCATGGACACTGTCATCATGAGCTCTGTTACCATGGGAAATGTCACCATGAGCACTGTCATCTTGGGAACTGCCACCATGGACACAGCCACCATGAGCAATGTAACCATTGGCACTGCCACAGTGAGCACTGTCACCGTGAGCACTGTCACCATGGGAACTGTCACCATGTGCCCCGTCACCATGGGAACTCTCACCATGAGCACTATCACCATGAGCACTATCACCATGGGCACTGTCACCATGGGCACTGTCACCATGAGCATTATTACCATGGGTACTATCACCAAGGGCACTGTCACCGTGAGCACTGTCACCAAGGGCACTGTCACCGTGAGCACTGTTACCATGAGCACTGTCACCGTGGGCACTGTCACCCTGAGCACTGTCATCATCGGCACTGTCACCATGGGAACTCTCACCATGAGCACTGTCACCATGGGAAATATCACCATGGGCACTATCACTATGGGCACTATCACCATGGGCAGTGTCACTATGAGCACAGTCAACGTGGCCACTGTCACCATGGGAACTGTCACAATGAGCACTAACTCCGTGAGCACTATCACCATGGGCAGTGTCAGCGTGAGCAATATCAACATGGGCAGTGTCACCATTAGCGCTATTACCATGGGCACTATCGCGTTGAGCACTATCACCATGAGCACTGTCACCGTGGGCACTGTCACCGTAGTCACTGTCAACATGAGCACAGTCAGCATAGGAACTCTCACCATGAGCACTGTCACCATGGGAAATGTCACCATGGGCACTATCACTATGGGCACTATCACCATGGGCTGTGTCACCATGAGCACTGTCACCATGGGCACTGTCACCATGCGAACTCTCACCATGAGCACTGTCACCGTGGGCAATGTCACAATGAGCACTGTCACCATGAGCACTATCACCGTGAGCATTCTAACCATGGGCAGTGTCACCGTAAGCAATATCACCGTAAACACTGTCACCGTGTGCACTGTCATCGTGAGCACTGTCACCATAGGAAATGTCACCATGGGCACTATCACCGTGAGCACTATTAACATGGGTACTATCACCAAGGGCATTGTTACCATGAGCAGTGTCACCATGAGCACTGTCACCGTGGGCACTGTCACCATGAGCACTGTCATCATGGGCACTGTCACCATGGGAACTGTCACCATTAGAACTGTCACTGTGGGTACTATCACCGTGAGCACTATCACAATGGGCACTGTCACCATGAGCACTATCATCTTGGGCAGTGCAACCATGAGCACTGTAACCATTGGCACTGTCACCATGGACACTGTCGCCATGGGTACTGTCACTATGGGTACTGTCCTCATGGGAACTCTTAGCAAGAGCACAGTCACCATGGGCACTGTCACCATGGACAATGTCACCATGAGCAATGTCAACATGAGCACTCTCACCATGGAAAATGTCACCATGAGCACTATCACCGTGGGCAGTGTCACCATGAGCAATATCACCATGGGCAGTGTCACCATGAGCACTATCACCATGGACACTGTCACCATGGGCACTCTCACCATGGGAAATGTCATCATGGACACTCTCACCATGAACACTGTCAACATGGGAAATGTCACCATGGTCACTGTCACCATGGGCACTTTCAACATGGGCACTGTCACCGTGCGAAATGTCACCATGGGCAGTTTCACCATGAGCACTGTCACCATTGGCACTGTCACCATGAACAGTATCATCATGGGCTGTGCCACCATGAGGAATTTCAACATGGGAACACCAACCCTGTACACCACCAGCATGAGCATAGTCACCATGGGCATTGTCACCATGAGCACTGTCACCACAGGATCTTTCAACATGGGCAGTATCAGCATGCGAACTGTCACCATGGGCAGTGTCACCATGAGCACTATCACCAAAGGCACTGTCAACGTGAGCACTCTCACCATGAGCACTATTACCATGGGCAGTGTCACCGTGAGCAATATCACCATGGGCAGTGTCACCATGGGCACTATCACCATGAGCACTATCACCAAGGGAACTGTCATCGTGAGCACTATCATCGTGAGCACTATCACCCTGAGCACTGTCACCGTCGGTACTGTCACCATGAGCACTGTCACTATGGGCACTGTCATCATGGGAACTGTCACCATGAGCACTATCACCGTGCGCACTATCACCATGGGCAGTGTCACCATGAGCAATATCACCATGGGCACTGTCAACATGAGCACTATTACCATGGGCAATATCACCATGAGCACTATAACCGTGAGCACTGTCACCGTGGGCACTGTCACCGCGTGCACTGTCCCCATGAGCACTGTCACCATGAGCACTATCACCATGAGCACTGTCACCATGGGCACTGTCACCATGGGAACTCTCACTATGAGCACTGTCACCATGGCCAGTGTCACTATGGCCACTGTCACCTTAAGCACTGTCACCAAGGGAAATGTCAGCATGGGAACTCTCACCATTTGCACTGTCACCGTGGGCACTGTCACCATAAGCACTGTCACCATGAGCACTGTTCAACATGGGCACTGTCACCTAGAGCACTGCCACTGTAGGCACTTTCACCGTGAGCACTGTTCACCATGGGCACTGTAACCATGAGCACTGTCACCATGGACACTGTCACCAGGAACACTATCATCATGGGCAGTGCCACCATGAGGAATTTCAACATGGGAACACCAACCCTGTACACCGCCAGCATGAGCACAGTCACCATGGGCATTATCACCATGAGCACTGTCACCATGGGAACTTTCAACATGGGCACTATCAGCATGCGAACTGTCACCATGGGCAGTGTCACCATGAGCACTATCACCAAAGACACTGTCAACGTGAGCACTATCACCATGAGCACTATTACCATGGGCAGTGTCACCGTGAGCAATATCACCATGGGCAGTGTCACCATGGGCACTATCACCATGAGCACTATCACCAAGGGAACTGTCACCGTGAGCACTATCATCGTGAGCACTATCACCCTGAGAATTGTCACCATGAGCACTGTCACCGTCGGTACTGTCACCATGAGCACTGTCACTATGGGCACTGTCACCATGGAACTCTCACCATGAGCACTATCACCGTGAGCACTATCACCATGGGCAGTCTCACCATGAGCAATATCACCATGGGCATTATCACCGTGAGCAATGTCATCGTGTGCGCTGTCCCCATGAGCACTGTCACCATGAGCACTGTCACCATGGGCACTGTCACCATGGAAAATGTCACCTTGGAAACTGTCACCATGGGCACTGTAACCATGGACACTGTCACCAGGAGCACTATCACCATGGACACTGTTTCCATGAGCTTTGTCCCCAAGTACACTGTCAACATTGGAACTGTCATCATGGGCACTGTCACCATGGGCACTGTCACCATGATCACCGTCAATATGGGAACTGCCACCATGAGCACTGTCACCATGGACACTGCCACCATGAGCACTGTCACCGTGAGCACTGTCACCATGATCATTGTCACCAGGAGCATTGTCATCATGGGAAGTGTCACCATGAGTACTGTCACCATGGGCACTGTCACCATGGGCACTCTCAACATGGGCACTCTCACCATGGGCACTCTTGACCATGGACACTGTCACCATGGGCACTGTGAACATGAGCACTGTCACCATGGTAACTCTTACCATGAACACTGTCACCATGGGAAATGTCACTATGGGCACTGTCAGCATGGGCACTGTTACCATGGACACAGTCAACATGAGCACTATCATCATGGGCAGTGCCACCATGAGGAATTTCACCATGGCAACTCCAACCATGTACACCGCCAGCATGAGCACAGTCACCATGGGCAGTGTCACCGTGAGCACTATCACCATGGGCACTTTCAACATGGGCACTGTCACCATGCGAACTGTCACCATGAACACTATCACTATGAGCACTATCACCATGAGCACTCTCCCAAAGGGCACTGTCACCGTGAGCTCTGTCACCATGAGCACTGTCACTGTGGGCAATGTCACCATGAGCACTGTCACCGTGGGCACTCTCACCATGGGAACTGTCACCATGAGCACTATCACCGTGAGCACTAACACCATTTGCAGTGTCACCGTGAGCAATATCACCATGGGAAATGTCAGAGTGAGCACTATTACCATGGGCACTATCACCATGAGCACTCTCACCATGAGCACTGTCACCGTGGGCACTGTCACCATGGGCAGTGTCACCATGAGCACTGTCACCCTGGGCTCTGTCATCATGGACACTGTCATCTTAGGAACTGCCACCACGGACACTGCCACCATGAGCACTGTAACCATTGGCACTGCCACAGTGAGCACTCTCACCATGAGCACTCTCACCATGGGAAATGTCACCATGAGCACGGTCACCAGGGACACTGTCACCATGGGCACTATCCACCAGGGCACTGTCACCGTGAGCACTATCACTGTCAGCACTATCACCGTGAGCACTATCACCATGGGCACTGTCACCGTGAGCCCTATTACCATGGGCACTATCACCAAGGGCACTGTCACTGTGAGCACTATCAACGTGAGCACTGTCACCATGATCACTGTCACCGTGGGCAATGTCACCATGAGCACTGTCACCATGGACACTTTCAACATGGCTACTGTCACCATGGGCACTGTCACCATGGACACTGTCATCATGAGCTCTGTTACCATGGGAAATGTCACCATGAGCACTGTCATCTTGGGAACTGCCACCATGGACACAGCCACCATGAGCAATGTAACCATTGGCACTGCCACAGTGAGCACTGTCACCGTGAGCACTGTCACCATGGGAACTGTCACCATGTGCCCTGTCACCATGGGAACTCTCACCATGAGCACTATCACCATGAGCACTATCACCATGGGCACTGTCACCAAGGGCACTGTCACCGTGAGCACTGTCACCAAGGGCACTGTCACCGTGAGCACTGTTACCATGAGCACTGTCACCGTGGGCACTGTCACCCTGAGCACTGTCATCATCGGCACTGTCACCATGGGAACTCTCACCATGAGCACTGTCACCATGGGAAATATCACCATGGGCACTATCACTATGGGCACTATCACCATGGGCAGTGTCACTATGAGCACAGTCAACATGGCCACTGTCACCATGGGAACTGTCACAATGAGCACTAACTCCGTGAGCACTATCACCATGGGCAGTGTCAGCGTGAGCAATATCAACATGGGCAGTGTCACCATTAGCGCTATTACCATGGGCACTATCGCGTTGAGCACTATCACCATGAGCACTGTCACCGTGGGCACTGTCACCGTAGTCACTGTCAACATGAGCACAGTCAGCATAGGAACTCTCACCATGAGCACTGTCACCATGGGAAATGTCACCATGGGCACTATCACTATGGGCACTATCACCATGGGCTGTGTCACCATGAGCACTGTCACCATGGGCACTGTCACCATGCGAACTCTCACCATGAGCACTGTCACCGTGGGCAATGTCACAATGAGCACTGTCACCATGAGCACTATCACCGTGAGCATTCTAACCATGGGCAGTGTCACCGTAAGCAATATCACCGTAAACACTGTCACCGTGTGCACTGTCATCGTGAGCACTGTCACCATAGGAAATGTCACCATGGGCACTATCACCGTGAGCACTATTAACATGGGTACTATCACCAAGGGCATTGTTACCATGAGCAGTGTCACCATGAGCACTGTCACCGTGGGCACTGTCACCATGAGCACTGTCATCATGGGCACTGTCACCATGGGAACTGTCACCATTAGAACTGTCACTGTGGGTACTATCACCGTGAGCACTATCACAATGGGCACTGTCACCATGAGCACTATCATCTTGGGCAGTGCAACCATGAGCACTGTAACCATTGGCACTGTCACCATGGACACTGTCGCCATGGGTACTGTCACTATGGGTACTGTCCTCATGGGAACTCTTAGCAAGAGCACAGTCACCATGGGCACTGTCACCATGGACAATGTCACCATGAGCAATGTCAACATGAGCACTCTCACCATGGAAAATGTCACCATGAGCACTATCACCGTGGGCAGTGTCACCATGAGCAATATCACCATGGGCAGTGTCACCATGAGCACTATCACCATGGACACTGTCACCATGGGCACTCTCACCATGGGAAATGTCATCATGGACACTCTCACCATGAACACTGTCAACATGGGAAATGTCACCATGGTCACTGTCACCATGGGCACTTTCAACATGGGCACTGTCACCGTGCGAAATGTCACCATGGGCAGTTTCACCATGAGCACTGTCACCATTGGCACTGTCACCATGAACAGTATCATCATGGGCTGTGCCACCATGAGGAATTTCAACATGGGAACACCAACCCTGTACACCACCAGCATGAGCATAGTCACCATGGGCATTGTCACCATGAGCACTGTCACCACAGGATCTTTCAACATGGGCAGTATCAGCATGCGAACTGTCACCATGGGCAGTGTCACCATGAGCACTATCACCAAAGGCACTGTCAACGTGAGCACTCTCACCATGAGCACTATTACCATGGGCAGTGTCACCGTGAGCAATATCACCATGGGCAGTGTCACCATGGGCACTATCACCATGAGCACTATCACCAAGGGAACTGTCATCGTGAGCACTATCATCGTGAGCACTATCACCCTGAGCACTGTCACCGTCGGTACTGTCACCATGAGCACTGTCACTATGGGCACTGTCATCATGGGAACTGTCACCATGAGCACTATCACCGTGCGCACTATCACCATGGGCAGTGTCACCATGAGCAATATCACCATGGGCACTGTCAACATGAGCACTATTACCATGGGCAATATCACCATGAGCACTATAACCGTGAGCACTGTCACCGTGGGCACTGTCACCGCGTGCACTGTCCCCATGAGCACTGTCACCATGAGCACTATCACCATGAGCACTGTCACCATGGGCACTGTCACCATGGGAACTCTCACTATGAGCACTGTCACCATGGCCAGTGTCACTATGGCCACTGTCACCTTAAGCACTGTCACCAAGGGAAATGTCAGCATGGGAACTCTCACCATTTGCACTGTCACCGTGGGCACTGTCACCATAAGCACTGTCACCATGAGCACTGTTCAACATGGGCACTGTCACCTAGAGCACTGCCACTGTAGGCACTTTCACCGTGAGCACTGTTCACCATGGGCACTGTAACCATGAGCACTGTCACCATGGACACTGTCACCAGGAACACTATCATCATGGGCAGTGCCACCATGAGGAATTTCAACATGGGAACACCAACCCTGTACACCGCCAGCATGAGCACAGTCACCATGGGCATTATCACCATGAGCACTGTCACCATGGGAACTTTCAACATGGGCACTATCAGCATGCGAACTGTCACCATGGGCAGTGTCACCATGAGCACTATCACCAAAGACACTGTCAACGTGAGCACTATCACCATGAGCACTATTACCATGGGCAGTGTCACCGTGAGCAATATCACCATGGGCAGTGTCACCATGGGCACTATCACCATGAGCACTATCACCAAGGGAACTGTCACCGTGAGCACTATCATCGTGAGCACTATCACCCTGAGAATTGTCACCATGAGCACTGTCACCGTCGGTACTGTCACCATGAGCACTGTCACTATGGGCACTGTCACCATGGAACTCTCACCATGAGCACTATCACCGTGAGCACTATCACCATGGGCAGTCTCACCATGAGCAATATCACCATGGGCATTATCACCGTGAGCAATGTCATCGTGTGCGCTGTCCCCATGAGCACTGTCACCATGAGCACTGTCACCATGGGCACTGTCACCATGGAAAATGTCACCTTGGAAACTGTCACCATGGGCACTGTAACCATGGACACTGTCACCAGGAGCACTATCACCATGGACACTGTTTCCATGAGCTTTGTCCCCAAGTACACTGTCAACATTGGAACTGTCATCATGGGCACTGTCACCATGGGCACTGTCACCATGATCACCGTCAATATGGGAACTGCCACCATGAGCACTGTCACCATGGACACTGCCACCATGAGCACTGTCACCGTGAGCACTGTCACCATGATCATTGTCACCAGGAGCATTGTCATCATGGGAAGTGTCACCATGAGTACTGTCATCATGGGCACTGTCACCATGGGCACTCTCAACATGGGCACTCTCACCATGGGCACTCTTGACCATGGACACTGTCACCATGGGCACTGTCACCATGGTAACTCTTACCATGAACACTGTCACCATGGGAAATGTCACTATGGGCACTGTCAGCATGGGCACTGTTACCATGGACACAGTCAACATGAGCACTATCATCATGGGCAGTGCCACCATGAGGAATTTCACCATGGCAACTCCAACCATGTACACCGCCAGCATGAGCACAGTCACCATGGGCAGTGTCACCGTGAGCACTATCACCATGGGCACTTTCAACATGGGCACTGTCACCATGCGAACTGTCACCATGAACACTATCACTATGAGCACTATCACCATGAGCACTCTCCCAAAGGGCACTGTCACCGTGAGCTCTGTCACCATGAGCACTGTCACTGTGGGCAATGTCACCATGAGCACTGTCACCGTGGGCACTCTCACCATGGGAACTGTCACCATGAGCACTATCACCGTGAGCACTAACACCATTTGCAGTGTCACCGTGAGCAATATCACCATGGGAAATGTCAGAGTGAGCACTATTACCATGGGCACTATCACCATGAGCACTCTCACCATGAGCACTGTCACCGTGGGCACTGTCACCGTGTGCCCTGTCACCATGGGCAGTGTCACCATGAGCACTGTCACCCTGGGCTCTGTCATCATGGACACTGTCATCTTAGGAACTGCCACCACGGACACTGCCACCATGAGCACTGTAACCATTGGCACTGCCACAGTGAGCACTCTCACCATGAGCACTCTCACCATGGGAAATGTCACCATGAGCACGGTCACCAGGGACACTGTCACCATGGGCACTATCCATCAGGGCACTGTCACCGTGAGCACTATCACTGTGAGCACTATCACCGTGAGAAGTATCACCAAGGGCACTGTCACCACGAGCACTGTCATCGTGGGCACTGTCACCATGAGCACTGTCATCATGGGCACTGTCACCATGGGAACTCTCACCATTAGCACTGTCACTGTGGGCACTATCTCCGTGAGCACTATCACAATGGACCCTGTCACCATAGGCACTGTCACCATGGACACTGTCACTATGAACACTATCATCATGGGCAGTGCCACCATAAGGAATTTCACCATAGAAACTCCAACCATGGACAATGCCAGCATGAGCACATTCACTATGGGCAGTGACACCATGAGCACTGCCACCATGGGCACTTTCAACATGGGCACTGTCACCATGCGAACCGTCACCATGATCACTATTACCATGAGCACTATCACCAAGGGCACTATCAGCGTGAGCACTATTACCGTGAGCACTATCACCGTGAGCACGGTCACCATGAGCATTTTCACCGTGGGCACTGTCACCATGAGCATAGTCACCATGAGCATTGTCACCATGGGAACTCTCACCATGAGCACTGTCACCATGGGAAATGTCACCATGGACACTGTCACCATAGGCACTGTCACCATGGACACTCTCAGCATGAGCACTATCATCATGTGCATTACCACCATAAAGAATTTCACCATGGGATCTCCAACCATGTACACCGCCAGCATGAGCACCTTCACCATGGGCAGTGTCACCATGAGCACTATCACCATGAGCACTATCACCATGAGCATTATCACCAAGGGAACTGTCACCATGGACACTGTCAAGGTGAGCACTGTCACCGTTGGAATTCTCACCATGAGCATTGTCACCGTGGGCACAGTCAACATGAGCACTGTTACCTTGGACACTGTCACCATGGGCACTCTCACCATGGGCACTGTCACCATGGACACTGTCACCATGGGCACTGTCAAGATGAGCAATGTCACCATGGGAAATGTCACCATGGGCACTGTCACGATGGGCACTGTCACCATGGGCACTGTCACCATGGACACTGTCACCATGAGCACTATCGTCATGGGCAGTGCCACCATAAGGAATTTCACCATGGGAACTCCAACCATATACACCACCAGCATGAGCACAGTCACCATGGGCAGTGTCACCATGAGCACTGTCACCATGGGCACTTTCAACATACACAGTGTCACCATGCGAACTGTCACCATGAGCACTATCACCGTGAGCACTATCACCATGGGCAGTGTCACCGTGAGCAATATCACCATGGGCACAGTTACCGTGAGCACTATTACAATGGGTACTATCACCAAGGGCACTGTCACTGTGAGCACTGTCACCATGAGCACTGTCACCATGGGCACTGTCACCATGAGCACTGTCATCATCGGCACTGTCACCATGGGAACTGTCACCATGGGAACTGTCACCATGAGCACTATCATCGTGAGGACTATAACCATGGGCACTGTCACCGTGAACACTGTCACCATTAGAACTGTCACTGGGGGCACTATCACCGTGAGCACTACCACAATGGGCACTGTCACCATAGGCACTGTCACCATGGACACTGTCACCATGAACACTATCATCATGGGCAGTGCCACCATGAGGAATTTCACCATGGGAACTCCAACCATGAGCATCGGCAGGTTTAGAACAGTCACCATGGGCTGTGTCTCCATGAGCACTGTCACCATGGGCACTATCACCATGCGAACTCTCACCATGAGCACTGTCACCGTGGGCACTGTCACCATGGGCAGTGTCACCATGAGCACTATCACCGTGAGGACTATAACCATGGGCACTGTCACTGTGAGCAATATCACCATGAACACTGTCACCATGGGAAATGTGACCGTGGGCACTGTCACCGTGTGCACTGTCAACATAAGCACTGTCACCATGGGAAATGTCATCATGGGCACTGTCACCATGGGCAGTGTCACCATGAGCCCTGTCACCGTGGGCCATGTCACCATGAGCACTGTCACCGTGGGCACTGTCACCATGGGAACTGTCACCATGAGCACTATCACCGTGAGGACTATAACCATGGGCACTGTCACCGTGAGCAATATCACGATGATCACTGTCACCATAGGAAATGTCACCGTGGGCACGGTCATCGTCTGCACTGTCAACATAAGCACTGTCACCATGGGAAATGTCACCATGGGCCCTGTCACCATGGGCAGTGTCACCATGAGCACTGTCACCATGGGAACTCTCACAATGGTCACTGTCACCATGAGCACTATCATCATGGGCAGTGCCACCATGAGGAATTTCACCATGGGAATTCCAAACATGTACACCGCCAGAATGAGCACAGTCACCATGGACAGTGTCACCATGAGCAATGTCACCATGGGCACTTTCAACATGGGCACTGTCACCATGGACACTGTCATCATGAGCTCTGTTACCATGGGAAATGTCACCATGGGCACTGTCATCATAGGCACTGTCACCATGATCTCTGTCACCATGAGCACTATCACCATTAGCACTATCACCATGGGCACTATCACCAAGGGCGCTGTCACCAAGAGAACTATCACTGTGAGCACTGTCACCATGAGCACTGTCACCGTGAGCACTGTCACCATGAGCACTGTCACCATGGGCACTGTAACCATGGGAATTGTCACCATGAGCACTATCACTGTGAGCACTATCAACATGGGCAGTGTCACCGTGAGCACTGTCACCATGAGCACTGTCATCATGAGCACTGTCACCATGTGAATTGTCACCATGAGCACTTTCACCATGAGCACTATCACCATGAGCAGTATCACCAAGGGAACTGTCACCGTGAGCACTATCACCATGAGCACTATCACCATGGGCACTGTCACCGTGAGCACTATTACCATGGGTACTATCACCAAGGGCACTGTTAAGGTGAGCACTGTCACCATGGGAACTCTCACCATGAGCACTGTCACCATGGACACTGTCACGATGGGCACTGTCACCATGGGCACACTCATCATGGTCAATGTCACCATGGACACTGTCACCATGGGCACTGTCAACTTGAGCACTATTACCATGAGCACTATCACCATGAGCACTATCACCAAGGGAAGTGTCACCATGAGCACTATCACCGTGAGCAGTATCACCATGGGCAGTGTCACCTTGAGCAATATCAACATGGGCACTGTCACCGTGAGCATTATTACAATAGGCACTATCACCATGAGCACTAACACCATGAGCAATGTCACCGTTGGCATTATCACCGTGTGCACAGTCACCATGAGCACTGTCACCATGAACACTGTAATCATCGGCACTGTCACCATAGGAAATGTCACCATGAGCACTTTCACTGTGGGCACTATCACCCTGAGCACTATCACAATGGGCACTGTCACCATGGACACTGTCACCATGAGCACTATCATCATAGGCAATGTCACCATGGGCACTCTCACCATGGGCAATGTCATCATGGACACTCTCACCGTGAACACTGTCAACATGGGAAATGTCACCATGGTCACTGTCACCATGGGCACTTTCAACATGGGCACTGTCACCGTGCGAAATGTCACCATGGGCAGTGTCACCATGAGCACTGTCACCATTGGCACTGTCACCATGGACACTGTCACCATGAACACTATCATCATAAGGAATTTCAACATGGGAACATCCAACCCTGTATACCGCCAGCATGAGCACAGTCACCATGGGCATTGTCACCATGGGAACTTTCAACATGGGCACTGTCAGCATGCGAACTGTCACCATGGGCAGTGTCACCATGAGCACTATCACCAAAGGCACTGTCAATGTGAGCACTATCACCATGAGCACTATTACCATGGGCAGTGTCACCATGAGCAATATCACCATGGGCAGTGTCACCATGGGCACTATCACCTTGAGCACTATCACCAAGGGAACTGTCACCGTGAGCACTATCATCGTGAGCACTATCACCCTGAACACTGTCACCATGAGCACTGTCACCGTCGGTACTGTCACCATGAGCACTGTCACTATGGGCACTGTCACCATGGGAACTGTCACCATGAGCACTATCACCGTGAGCTCTATCACCATGGGCAGTGTCACCATGAGCAATATCACCATGGGCACTGTCAACATGAGCACTATTACCATGGGCAATATCACCATGAGCACTATCACCGTGAGCACTGTCACCATGGGCACTGTCACTATGGGCACTGTGACCATGGGAACTGTCACCATGGACACTGTCACCATGAGCACTATCTTCATGGGCAGTGCTACCATGAGGCATTTCACCATGGGAACTCCAACCAGGTACACTGCCAGCATGAGCACATTCACCATGGGCAGTGCCACCACGAGCACTGTCCCCATGGGCACTTTCAACATGGGCCCTATCACCATTCGAACTGTCACCATGAGCACTATCACCGTGAGCACTGTCTCTATGAGCATAGTCACCGTGGGCACTGTCACCATGAGCACTGTCACCATGGGCAGTGTAACCGTGGGAACTGTCACCATGAGCACTATCACCGTGAGCACTATCACCATGGGCAGTGTCACTGTGAGCAATATCACCATCGCACTGTCACCGTGAGCACTATTAACAAGGGTACTATCACCAAGGGCACTGTCACCATGAGCACTGTCATCATGGGCACTGTCACCATAGGAACTGTCACCATGAGCACTGTCACTGTGGGCACTATCACCCTGAGCACTATCAAAATGGGCACTGTCACCATAGGCACTGTCACCATGGACACTGTCACCATGAGCACTATCATCATGGGCAGTGCCACCATGAGCAATTTCACCATCGGAACTCCATCCATGTACACCGCCAGCATGAGCACAGTCAACATGGGCAGTGTCACCATGAGCACTGTCACCATGGGCACTGTCACCATGCGAACTGTCACCGTGAGCACTGTCACCCTGGGCAATGTCACAATGAGCACTGTTCACCATGGGAACTGTCACCATGGACCCTGTCGCCATGGGTACTGTCACCATGTGTACTGTCCTCATGGGAACTCTTAGCAAGAGCACAGTCACCATGGACAATGTCACCATGGGCAATGTCAACATGAGCACGCTCACCATGGAAAATGTCACCATGAGCACTATCACCGTGGGCAGTGTCACCGTGAGCAATATCACCATGGGTAGTGTCACCATGAGCACTATCACCATGGACACTCTCACCATGGGCACTCTCACCATGGGCAATGTCATCATGGACACTCTCACCATGAACACTGTCAACATGGGAAATGTCACCATGGTCACTGTCACCATGGGCACTTTCAACATGGGCACTGTCACCGTGCGAAATGTCACCATGGGCAGTTTCACCATGAGCACTGTCACCATTGGCACTATCACCATGGACACTGTCACCAGGAACACTATCATCATGGGCAGTGCCACCATGAGGAATTTCAACATGGGAACACCAACCCTGTACACGGCCAGCATGAGCACAGTCACCATGGTCATTATCACCATGAGCACTGTCACCATGGGAACTTTCAATATGGGCACTATCAGCATGTGAGCTATCACCATGGGCAGTGTCACCATGAGCACTATCACCAAAGACACTGTCAACGTGAGCACTATCACCATGAGCACTATTACCATGGGCAGTGTCACCGTGAGCAATATCACCATGGGCAGTGTCACCATGGGCACTATCACCATGAGCACTATCACCAAGGGAACTGTCATCGTGAGCACTATCATCATGAGCACTATCACCCTGAGCATTGTCACCATGAGCACTGTCACCGTCGGTACTGTCACCATGAGCACTGTCACTATGGGCACTGTCACCATGGGAACTCTCACCATGAGCACTATCACCGTGAGCACTATCACCATGGGCAGTCTCACCATGAGCAATATCACCATGGGCATTATCACCGTGAGCACTGTCACCGTGTGCACTGTCCCCATGAGCACTGTCACCATGAGGACTATCACCATGGGAACTGTCAACATGGGAACGGTCACCATGGGCACTGTCAATATGAGCACTGTCACCATGGGAACTCTCACCATGAGCACTGTCACCATGGCCAGTGTCACCATGGTCACTGTCACCATAAGCACTGTCACCATGAGCACTGTTCAACATGAGCACTGTCACCGAGAGCACTGCCACTGTGGGCACTATCACCGTGAGCACTGTCACCATGAGCATTGTCACCTTGAGCACTGTCACCATGGGAACATTCACCATGGGCACTGTCACCATGGGCACTGTCACCATGGAAAATGTCACCTTGGAAACTGTCACCATGGGCACTGTAACCATGGACACTGTCACCAGGAGCACTATCACCATGGACACTGTTTCCATGAGCTTTGTCCCCAAGTACACTGTCAACATTGGAACTGTCATCATGGGCACTGTCACCATGGGCACTGTCACCATGATCACCGTCAATATGGGAACTGCCACCATGAGCACTGTCACCATGGACACTGCCACCATGAGCACTGTCACCGTGAGCACTGTCACCATGATCATGGTCACCAGGAGCATTGTCATCATGGGAAGTGTCACCATGAGTACTGTCACCATGGGCACTGTCACCATGGGCATTCTCACCATGGGCACTCTCACCATGGGCACTGTTGACCATGGACACTGTCACCATGGGCACTGTGAACATGAGCACTGTCACCATGGTAACTCTTACCATGAACACTGTCACCATGGAAAATGTCACTATGGGCACTGTCAGCATGGGCACTGTTACCATGGACACAGTCAACATGAGCACTATCATCATGGGCAGTGCCACCATGAGGAATTTCACGATGGCAACTCCAACCATGTACACCGCCAGCATGAGCACATTCACCATGGGCAGTGTCACCATGAGCACTATCACCATGAGCACTATCACCATGAGCATTATCACCAAGGGAACTGTCACCATGGACACTCTCAAGGTGAGCACTGTCACCGTTGGAATTCTCACCATGAGCATTGTCACCGTGGGCACAGTCAACATGAGCACTGTCACCTTGGACGCTGTCACCATGGGCACTCTCACCATGGGCACTGTCACCATGGACACTGTCACCATGGGCACTGTCAAGATGAGCACTGTCACCATGGGAACTCTCACCATAAGCACTGTCACCATGGGAAATGTCACCATGGGCACTGTCACGATGGGCACTGTCACCATGGGCACTGTCACCATGGACACTGTCACCATGAGCACTATCGTCATGGGCAGTGCCACCATAAGGAATTTCACCATGGGAACTCCAACCATATACACCACCAGCATGAGCACAGTCACCATGGGCAGTGTCACCATGAGCACTGTCACCATGGGCACTTTCAACATACACAGTGTCACCATGCGAACTGTCATCATGAGCACTATCACCATGAGCACTATCACCATGGGCAGTGTCACCGTGAGCAATATCACCATGGGCACAGTTACCGTGAGCACTATTACAATGGGTACTATCACCGAGGGCACTGTCACCGTGAGCACTGTCACCATGAGCACTGTCACCATGGGCACTGTCACCATGAGCACTGTCATCATCAGCATTGTCACCATGGGAACTGTCACCATGGGAACTGTCACCATGAGCACTATCATCGTGAGGACTATAACCATGGGCACTGTCACCGTGAGCACTGTCACCATTAGAACTGTCACTGTGGGCACTATCACCGTGAGCACTATCACAATGGGCACTGTCACCATAGGCACTGTCACCATGGACACTGTCACCATGAACACTATCATCATGGGCAGTGCCACCATGAGGAATTTCACCATGGGAACTCCAACCATGTACATCGGCAGGTTTAGAACAGTCACCATGGGCTGTGTCACCATGAGCACTGTCACCATGGGCACTATCACCATGCGAACTCTCACCATGAGCACTGTCACCGTGGGCAATGTCACCATGAGCACTGTCACCGTGGGCACTGTCACCATGGGAACTCTCACCATGAGCACTATCACCATGAGCACTATCACCATGGGCAGTCTCACCATGAGCAATATCACCATGGGCATTATCACCGTGAGCACTGTCACCGTGTGCACTGTCCCCATGAGCACTGTCACCATGAGGACTATCACCATGGGAACTGTCAACATGGGAACGGTCACCATGGGCACTGTCAATATGAGCACTGTCACCATGGGAACTCTCACCATGAGCACTGTCACCATGGCCAGTGTCACCATGGTCACTGTCACCATAAGCACTGTCACCAAGGGAAATGTCACCATGGGCACTCTCACCATTTTCACTGTCACCGTGGGCACTGTCACCATAAGCACTGTCACCATGAGCACTGTTCAACATGAGCACTGTCACCGAGAGCACTGCCACTGTGGGCACTATCACCGTGAGCACTGTCACCATGGGCACTGTCACCATGGGCACTGTCACCATGGACACTGTCACCATGAGCATTGTCACCTTGAGCACTGTCACCATGGGAACATTCACCATGGGCACTGTCACCATGGGCACTGTCACCATGGAAAATGTCACCTTGGAAACTGTCACCATGGGCACTGTAACCATGGACACTGTCACCAGGAGCACTATCACCATGGACACTGTTTCCATGAGCATTATCCCCAAGTACACTGTCAACATTGGAACTGTCATCATGGGCACTGTCACCATGGGCACTGTCACCATGATCACCGTCAATATGGGAACTGCCACCATGAGCACTGTCACCATGGACACTGCCACCATGAGCACTGTCACCGTGAGCACTGTCACCATGATCATTGTCACCAGGAGCATTGTCATTATGGGAAGTGTCACCATGAGTACTGTCACCATGGGCACTGTCACCATGGGCACTCTCAACATGGGCACTCTCACCAGGGGCACTCTTGACCATGGACACTGTCACCATGGGCACTGTGAACATGAGCACTGTCACCATGGTATCTCTTACCATGAACACTGTCACCATGGGAAATGTCACTATGGGCACTGTCAGCATGGGCACTGTTACCATGGACACAGTCAACATGAGCACTATCATCATGGGCAGTGCCACCATGAGGAATTTCACCATGGCAACTCCAACCATGTACACCGCCAGCATGAGCACAGTCACCATGGGCAGTGTCACCGTGAGCACTATCACCATGGGCACTTTCAACATGGGCACTGTCACCATGCGAACTGTCACCATGAACACTATCACTATGAGCACTATCACCATGAGCACTCTCACAAAGGGCACTGTCACCGTGAGCTCTGTTACCATGAGCACTGTCACTGTGGGCAATGTCACCATGAGCACTGTCACCGTGGGCACTCTCACCATGGGAACTGTCACCATGAGCACTATCACCGTGAGCACTAACACCATTTGCAGTGTCACCGTGAGCAATATCACCATGGGAAATGTGAGAGTGAGCACTATTACCATGGGCACTATCACCATGAGCACTCTCACCATGAGCACTGTCACCGTGGGCACTGTCACCGTGTGCACTGTCACCATGGGCAGTGTCACCATGAGCACTGTCACCCTGGGCTCTGTCATCATGGACACTGTCATCTTAGGAACTGCCACCACGGACACTGCCACCATGAGCACTGTAACCATTGGCACTGCCACAGTGAGCACTCTCACCATGAGCACTCTCACCATGGGAAATGTCACCATGAGCACGGTCACCAGGGACACTGTCACCATGGGCACTATCCACCAGGGCACTGTCACCGTGAGCACTATCACTGTCAGCACTATCACCGTGAGCACTATCACCATGGGCACTGTCACCGTGAGCCCTATTACCATGGGCACTATCACCAAGGGCACTGTCACTGTGAGCACTATCAACGTGAGCACTGTCACCATGATCACTGTCACCGTGGGCAATGTCACCATGAGCACTGTCACCATGGACACTTTCAACATGGCTACTGTCACCATGGGCACTGTCACCATGGACACTGTCATCATGAGCTCTGTTACCATGGGAAATGTCACCATGAGCACTGTCATCTTGGGAACTGCCACCATGGACACAGCCACCATGAGCAATGTAACCATTGGCACTGCCACAGTGAGCACTGTCACCGTGAGCACTGTCACCATGGGAACTGTCACCATGTGCCCTGTCACCATGGGAACTCTCACCATGAGCACTATCACCATGAGCACTATCACCATGGGCACTGTCACCAAGGGCACTGTCACCGTGAGCACTGTCACCAAGGGCACTGTCACCGTGAGCACTGTTACCATGAGCACTGTCACCGTGGGCACTGTCACCCTGAGCACTGTCATCATCGGCACTGTCACCATGGGAACTCTCACCATGAGCACTGTCACCCTGGGCAATGTCACAATGAGCACTGTTCACCATGGGAACTGTCACCATGGACCCTGTCGCCATGGGTACTGTCACCATGTGTACTGTCCTCATGGGAACTCTTAGCAAGAGCACAGTCACCATGGACAATGTCACCATGGGCAATGTCAACATGAGCACGCTCACCATGGAAAATGTCACCATGAGCACTATCACCGTGGGCAGTGTCACCGTGAGCAATATCACCATGGGTAGTGTCACCATGAGCACTATCACCATGGACACTCTCACCATGGGCACTCTCACCATGGGCAATGTCATCATGGACACTCTCACCATGAACACTGTCAACATGGGAAATGTCACCATGGTCACTGTCACCATGGGCACTTTCAACATGGGCACTGTCACCGTGCGAAATGTCACCATGGGCAGTTTCACCATGAGCACTGTCACCATTGGCACTATCACCATGGACACTGTCACCAGGAACACTATCATCATGGGCAGTGCCACCATGAGGAATTTCAACATGGGAACACCAACCCTGTACACGGCCAGCATGAGCACAGTCACCATGGTCATTATCACCATGAGCACTGTCACCATGGGAACTTTCAATATGGGCACTATCAGCATGTGAGCTATCACCATGGGCAGTGTCACCATGAGCACTATCACCAAAGACACTGTCAACGTGAGCACTATCACCATGAGCACTATTACCATGGGCAGTGTCACCGTGAGCAATATCACCATGGGCAGTGTCACCATGGGCACTATCACCATGAGCACTATCACCAAGGGAACTGTCATCGTGAGCACTATCATCATGAGCACTATCACCCTGAGCATTGTCACCATGAGCACTGTCACCGTCGGTACTGTCACCATGAGCACTGTCACTATGGGCACTGTCACCATGGGAACTCTCACCATGAGCACTATCACCGTGAGCACTATCACCATGGGCAGTCTCACCATGAGCAATATCACCATGGGCATTATCACCGTGAGCACTGTCACCGTGTGCACTGTCCCCATGAGCACTGTCACCATGAGGACTATCACCATGGGAACTGTCAACATGGGAACGGTCACCATGGGCACTGTCAATATGAGCACTGTCACCATGGGAACTCTCACCATGAGCACTGTCACCATGGCCAGTGTCACCATGGTCACTGTCACCATAAGCACTGTCACCATGAGCACTGTTCAACATGAGCACTGTCACCGAGAGCACTGCCACTGTGGGCACTATCACCGTGAGCACTGTCACCATGAGCATTGTCACCTTGAGCACTGTCACCATGGGAACATTCACCATGGGCACTGTCACCATGGGCACTGTCACCATGGAAAATGTCACCTTGGAAACTGTCACCATGGGCACTGTAACCATGGACACTGTCACCAGGAGCACTATCACCATGGACACTGTTTCCATGAGCTTTGTCCCCAAGTACACTGTCAACATTGGAACTGTCATCATGGGCACTGTCACCATGGGCACTGTCACCATGATCACCGTCAATATGGGAACTGCCACCATGAGCACTGTCACCATGGACACTGCCACCATGAGCACTGTCACCGTGAGCACTGTCACCATGATCATGGTCACCAGGAGCATTGTCATCATGGGAAGTGTCACCATGAGTACTGTCACCATGGGCACTGTCACCATGGGCATTCTCACCATGGGCACTCTCACCATGGGCACTGTTGACCATGGACACTGTCACCATGGGCACTGTGAACATGAGCACTGTCACCATGGTAACTCTTACCATGAACACTGTCACCATGGAAAATGTCACTATGGGCACTGTCAGCATGGGCACTGTTACCATGGACACAGTCAACATGAGCACTATCATCATGGGCAGTGCCACCATGAGGAATTTCACGATGGCAACTCCAACCATGTACACCGCCAGCATGAGCACATTCACCATGGGCAGTGTCACCATGAGCACTATCACCATGAGCACTATCACCATGAGCATTATCACCAAGGGAACTGTCACCATGGACACTCTCAAGGTGAGCACTGTCACCGTTGGAATTCTCACCATGAGCATTGTCACCGTGGGCACAGTCAACATGAGCACTGTCACCTTGGACGCTGTCACCATGGGCACTCTCACCATGGGCACTGTCACCATGGACACTGTCACCATGGGCACTGTCAAGATGAGCACTGTCACCATGGGAACTCTCACCATAAGCACTGTCACCATGGGAAATGTCACCATGGGCACTGTCACGATGGGCACTGTCACCATGGGCACTGTCACCATGGACACTGTCACCATGAGCACTATCGTCATGGGCAGTGCCACCATAAGGAATTTCACCATGGGAACTCCAACCATATACACCACCAGCATGAGCACAGTCACCATGGGCAGTGTCACCATGAGCACTGTCACCATGGGCACTTTCAACATACACAGTGTCACCATGCGAACTGTCATCATGAGCACTATCACCATGAGCACTATCACCATGGGCAGTGTCACCGTGAGCAATATCACCATGGGCACAGTTACCGTGAGCACTATTACAATGGGTACTATCACCGAGGGCACTGTCACCGTGAGCACTGTCACCATGAGCACTGTCACCATGGGCACTGTCACCATGAGCACTGTCATCATCAGCATTGTCACCATGGGAACTGTCACCATGGGAACTGTCACCATGAGCACTATCATCGTGAGGACTATAACCATGGGCACTGTCACCGTGAGCACTGTCACCATTAGAACTGTCACTGTGGGCACTATCACCGTGAGCACTATCACAATGGGCACTGTCACCATAGGCACTGTCACCATGGACACTGTCACCATGAACACTATCATCATGGGCAGTGCCACCATGAGGAATTTCACCATGGGAACTCCAACCATGTACATCGGCAGGTTTAGAACAGTCACCATGGGCTGTGTCACCATGAGCACTGTCACCATGGGCACTATCACCATGCGAACTCTCACCATGAGCACTGTCACCGTGGGCAATGTCACCATGAGCACTGTCACCGTGGGCACTGTCACCATGGGAACTCTCACCATGAGCACTATCACCATGAGCACTATCACCATGGGCAGTCTCACCATGAGCAATATCACCATGGGCATTATCACCGTGAGCACTGTCACCGTGTGCACTGTCCCCATGAGCACTGTCACCATGAGGACTATCACCATGGGAACTGTCAACATGGGAACGGTCACCATGGGCACTGTCAATATGAGCACTGTCACCATGGGAACTCTCACCATGAGCACTGTCACCATGGCCAGTGTCACCATGGTCACTGTCACCATAAGCACTGTCACCAAGGGAAATGTCACCATGGGCACTCTCACCATTTTCACTGTCACCGTGGGCACTGTCACCATAAGCACTGTCACCATGAGCACTGTTCAACATGAGCACTGTCACCGAGAGCACTGCCACTGTGGGCACTATCACCGTGAGCACTGTCACCATGGGCACTGTCACCATGGGCACTGTCACCATGGACACTGTCACCATGAGCATTGTCACCTTGAGCACTGTCACCATGGGAACATTCACCATGGGCACTGTCACCATGGGCACTGTCACCATGGAAAATGTCACCTTGGAAACTGTCACCATGGGCACTGTAACCATGGACACTGTCACCAGGAGCACTATCACCATGGACACTGTTTCCATGAGCATTATCCCCAAGTACACTGTCAACATTGGAACTGTCATCATGGGCACTGTCACCATGGGCACTGTCACCATGATCACCGTCAATATGGGAACTGCCACCATGAGCACTGTCACCATGGACACTGCCACCATGAGCACTGTCACCGTGAGCACTGTCACCATGATCATTGTCACCAGGAGCATTGTCATTATGGGAAGTGTCACCATGAGTACTGTCACCATGGGCACTGTCACCATGGGCACTCTCAACATGGGCACTCTCACCAGGGGCACTCTTGACCATGGACACTGTCACCATGGGCACTGTGAACATGAGCACTGTCACCATGGTATCTCTTACCATGAACACTGTCACCATGGGAAATGTCACTATGGGCACTGTCAGCATGGGCACTGTTACCATGGACACAGTCAACATGAGCACTATCATCATGGGCAGTGCCACCATGAGGAATTTCACCATGGCAACTCCAACCATGTACACCGCCAGCATGAGCACAGTCACCATGGGCAGTGTCACCGTGAGCACTATCACCATGGGCACTTTCAACATGGGCACTGTCACCATGCGAACTGTCACCATGAACACTATCACTATGAGCACTATCACCATGAGCACTCTCACAAAGGGCACTGTCACCGTGAGCTCTGTTACCATGAGCACTGTCACTGTGGGCAATGTCACCATGAGCACTGTCACCGTGGGCACTCTCACCATGGGAACTGTCACCATGAGCACTATCACCGTGAGCACTAACACCATTTGCAGTGTCACCGTGAGCAATATCACCATGGGAAATGTGAGAGTGAGCACTATTACCATGGGCACTATCACCATGAGCACTCTCACCATGAGCACTGTCACCGTGGGCACTGTCACCGTGTGCACTGTCACCATGGGCAGTGTCACCATGAGCACTGTCACCCTGGGCTCTGTCATCATGGACACTGTCATCTTAGGAACTGCCACCACGGACACTGCCACCATGAGCACTGTAACCATTGGCACTGCCACAGTGAGCACTCTCACCATGAGCACTCTCACCATGGGAAATGTCACCATGAGCACGGTCACCAGGGACACTGTCACCATGGGCACTATCCACCAGGGCACTGTCACCGTGAGCACTATCACTGTCAGCACTATCACCGTGAGCACTATCACCATGGGCACTGTCACCGTGAGCCCTATTACCATGGGCACTATCACCAAGGGCACTGTCACTGTGAGCACTATCAACGTGAGCACTGTCACCATGATCACTGTCACCGTGGGCAATGTCACCATGAGCACTGTCACCATGGACACTTTCAACATGGCTACTGTCACCATGGGCACTGTCACCATGGACACTGTCATCATGAGCTCTGTTACCATGGGAAATGTCACCATGAGCACTGTCATCTTGGGAACTGCCACCATGGACACAGCCACCATGAGCAATGTAACCATTGGCACTGCCACAGTGAGCACTGTCACCGTGAGCACTGTCACCATGGGAACTGTCACCATGTGCCCTGTCACCATGGGAACTCTCACCATGAGCACTATCACCATGAGCACTATCACCATGGGCACTGTCACCAAGGGCACTGTCACCGTGAGCACTGTCACCAAGGGCACTGTCACCATGAGCACTGTTACCATGAGCACTGTCACCGTGGGCACTGTCACCCTGAGCACTGTCATCATCGGCACTGTCACCATGGGAACTCTCACCATGAGCACTGTCACCATGGGAAATATCACCATGGGCACTATCACTATGGGCACTATCACCATGGGCAGTGTCACTATGAGCACAGTCAACGTGGCCACTGTCACCATGGGAACTGTCACAATGAGCACTAACTCCGTGAGCACTATCACCATGGGCAGTGTCAGCGTGAGCAATATCAACATGGGCAGTGTCACCATTAGCGCTATTACCATGGGCACTATCGCGTTGAGCACTATCACCATGAGCACTGTCACCGTGGGCACTGTCACCGTAGTCACTGTCAACATGAGCACAGTCAGCATAGGAACTCTCACCATGAGCACTGTCACCGTGGGCACTGTCACCATGGGAACTGTCACCATGAGCACTATCACCGTGAGGACTATAACCATGGGCACTGTCACCGTGAGCAATATCACGATGAACACTGTCACCATAGGAAATGTCACCGTGGGCACGGTCATCGTCTGCACTGTCAACATAAGCACTGTCACCATGGGAAATGTCACCATGGGCCCTGTCACCATGGGCAGTGTCACCATGAGCACTGTCACCATGGGAACTCTCACAATGGTCACTGTCACCATGAGCACTATCATCATGGGCAGTGCCACCATGAGGAATTTCACCATGGGAATTCCAAACATGTACACCACCAGAATGAGCACAGTCACCATGGACAGTGTCACCATGAGCAATGTCACCATGGGCACTTTCAACATGGGCACTGTCACCATGGACACTGTCATCATGAGCTCTGTTACCATGGGAAATGTCACCATGGGCACTGTCACCATAGGCACTGTCACCATGATCTCTGACACCATGAGCACTATCACCATTAGCACTATCACCATGGGCACTATCACGAAGGGCGCTGTCACCAAGAGAACTATCACTGTGAGCACTGTCACCATGAGCACTGTCACCATGAGCACTGTCACCATGGGCACTGTAACCATGGGAATTGTCACCATGAGCACTATCACTGTGAGCACTATCAACATGGGCAGTGTCACCGTGAGCACTGTCACCATGAGCACTGTCATCATGAGCACTGTCACCATGTGAATTGTCACCATGAGCATTGTCACCTTGAGCACTGTCACCATGGGAACATTCACCATGGGCACTGTCACAATGGGCACTGTCACCATGGAAAATGTCACCTTGGAAACTGTCACCATGGGCACTGTAACCATGGACACTGTCACCAGGAGCACTATCACCATGGACACTGTTTCCATGAGCTTTGTCCCCAAGTACACTGTCAACATTGGAACTGTCATCATGGGCACTGTCACCATGGGCACTGTCACCATGAGCACTATCGTCATGGGCAGTGCCACCATAAGGAATTTCACCATGGGAACTCCAACCATATACACCACCAGCATGAGCACAGTCACCATGGGCAGTGTCACCATGAGCACTGTCACCATGGGCACTTTCAACATACACAGTGTCACCATGCGAACTGTCATCATGAGCACTATCACCATGAGCACTATCACCATGGGCAGTGTCACCGTGAGCAATATCACCATGGGCACAGTTACCGTGAGCACTATTACAATGGGTACTATCACCGAGGGCACTGTCACCGTGAGCACTGTCACCATGAGCACTGTCACCATGGGCACTGTCACCATGAGCACTGTCATCATCAGCATTGTCACCATGGGAACTGTCACCATGGGAACTGTCACCATGAGCACTATCATCGTGAGGACTATAACCATGGGCACTGTCACCGTGAGCACTGTCACCATTAGAACTGTCACTGTGGGCACTATCACCGTGAGCACTATCACAATGGGCACTGTCACCATAGGCACTGTCACCATGGACACTGTCACCATGAACACTATCATCATGGGCAGTGCCACCATGAGGAATTTCACCATGGGAACTCCAACCATGTACATCGGCAGGTTTAGAACAGTCACCATGGGCTGTGTCACCATGAGCACTGTCACCATGGGCACTATCACCATGCGAACTCTCACCATGAGCACTGTCACCGTGGGCAATGTCACCATGAGCACTGTCACCGTGGGCACTGTCACCATGGGAACTCTCACCATGAGCACTATCACCATGAGCACTATCACCATGGGCAGTCTCACCATGAGCAATATCACCATGGGCATTATCACCGTGAGCACTGTCACCGTGTGCACTGTCCCCATGAGCACTGTCACCATGAGGACTATCACCATGGGAACTGTCAACATGGGAACGGTCACCATGGGCACTGTCAATATGAGCACTGTCACCATGGGAACTCTCACCATGAGCACTGTCACCATGGCCAGTGTCACCATGGTCACTGTCACCATAAGCACTGTCACCAAGGGAAATGTCACCATGGGCACTCTCACCATTTTCACTGTCACCGTGGGCACTGTCACCATAAGCACTGTCACCATGAGCACTGTTCAACATGAGCACTGTCACCGAGAGCACTGCCACTGTGGGCACTATCACCGTGAGCACTGTCACCATGGGCACTGTCACCATGGGCACTGTCACCATGGACACTGTCACCATGAGCATTGTCACCTTGAGCACTGTCACCATGGGAACATTCACCATGGGCACTGTCACCATGGGCACTGTCACCATGGAAAATGTCACCTTGGAAACTGTCACCATGGGCACTGTAACCATGGACACTGTCACCAGGAGCACTATCACCATGGACACTGTTTCCATGAGCATTATCCCCAAGTACACTGTCAACATTGGAACTGTCATCATGGGCACTGTCACCATGGGCACTGTCACCATGATCACCGTCAATATGGGAACTGCCACCATGAGCACTGTCACCATGGACACTGCCACCATGAGCACTGTCACCGTGAGCACTGTCACCATGATCATGGTCACCAGGAGCATTGTCATCATGGGAAGTGTCACCATGAGTACTGTCACCATGGGCACTGTCACCATGGGCATTCTCACCATGGGCACTCTCACCATGGGCACTGTTGACCATGGACACTGTCACCATGGGCACTGTGAACATGAGCACTGTCACCATGGTAACTCTTACCATGAACACTGTCACCATGGAAAATGTCACTATGGGCACTGTCAGCATGGGCACTGTTACCATGGACACAGTCAACATGAGCACTATCATCATGGGCAGTGCCACCATGAGGAATTTCACGATGGCAACTCCAACCATGTACACCGCCAGCATGAGCACATTCACCATGGGCAGTGTCACCATGAGCACTATCACCATGAGCACTATCACCATGAGCATTATCACCAAGGGAACTGTCACCATGGACACTCTCAAGGTGAGCACTGTCACCGTTGGAATTCTCACCATGAGCATTGTCACCGTGGGCACAGTCAACATGAGCACTGTCACCTTGGACGCTGTCACCATGGGCACTCTCACCATGGGCACTGTCACCATGGACACTGTCACCATGGGCACTGTCAAGATGAGCACTGTCACCATGGGAACTCTCACCATAAGCACTGTCACCATGGGAAATGTCACCATGGGCACTGTCACGATGGGCACTGTCACCATGGGCACTGTCACCATGGACACTGTCACCATGAGCACTATCGTCATGGGCAGTGCCACCATAAGGAATTTCACCATGGGAACTCCAACCATATACACCACCAGCATGAGCACAGTCACCATGGGCAGTGTCACCATGAGCACTGTCACCATGGGCACTTTCAACATACACAGTGTCACCATGCGAACTGTCATCATGAGCACTATCACCATGAGCACTATCACCATGGGCAGTGTCACCGTGAGCAATATCACCATGGGCACAGTTACCGTGAGCACTATTACAATGGGTACTATCACCGAGGGCACTGTCACCGTGAGCACTGTCACCATGAGCACTGTCACCATGGGCACTGTCACCATGAGCACTGTCATCATCAGCATTGTCACCATGGGAACTGTCACCATGGGAACTGTCACCATGAGCACTATCATCGTGAGGACTATAACCATGGGCACTGTCACCGTGAGCACTGTCACCATTAGAACTGTCACTGTGGGCACTATCACCGTGAGCACTATCACAATGGGCACTGTCACCATAGGCACTGTCACCATGGACACTGTCACCATGAACACTATCATCATGGGCAGTGCCACCATGAGGAATTTCACCATGGGAACTCCAACCATGTACATCGGCAGGTTTAGAACAGTCACCATGGGCTGTGTCACCATGAGCACTGTCACCATGGGCACTATCACCATGAGAACTCTCACCATGAGCACTGTCACCGTGGGCAATGTCACCATGAGCACTGTCACCGTGGGCACTGTCACCATGGGAACTCTCACCATGAGCACTATCACCATGAGCACTATCACCATGGGCAGTCTCACCATGAGCAATATCACCATGGGCATTATCACCGTGAGCACTGTCACCGTGTGCACTGTCCCCATGAGCACTGTCACCATGAGGACTATCACCATGGGAACTGTCAACATGGGAACGGTCACCATGGGCACTGTCAATATGAGCACTGTCACCATGGGAACTCTCACCATGAGCACTGTCACCATGGCCAGTGTCACGATGGTCACTGTCACCATAAGCACTGTCACCAAGGGAAATGTCACCATGGGCACTCTCACCATTTTCACTGTCACCGTGGGCACTGTCACCATAAGCACTGTCACCATGAGCACTGTTCAACATGAGCACTGTCACCGAGAGCACTGCCACTGTGGGCACTATCACCGTGAGCACTGTCACCATGGGCACTGTCACCATGGGCACTGTCACCGTGTGCACTGTCACCATGGGCAGTGTCACCATGAGCACTGTCACCCTGGGCTCTGTCATCATGGACACTGTCATCTTAGGAACTGCCACCACGGACACTGCCACCATGAGCACTGTAACCATTGGCACTGCCACAGTGAGCACTCTCACCATGAGCACTCTCACCATGGGAAATGTCACCATGAGCACGGTCACCAGGGACACTGTCACCATGGGCACTATCCACCAGGGCACTGTCACCGTGAGCACTATCACTGTCAGCACTATCACCGTGAGCACTATCACCATGGGCACTGTCACCGTGAGCCCTATTACCATGGGCACTATCACCAAGGGCACTGTCACTGTGAGCACTATCAACGTGAGCACTGTCACCATGATCACTGTCACCGTGGGCAATGTCACCATGAGCACTGTCACCATGGACACTTTCAACATGGCTACTGTCACCATGGGCACTGTCACCATGGACACTGTCATCATGAGCTCTGTTACCATGGGAAATGTCACCATGAGCACTGTCATCTTGGGAACTGCCACCATGGACACAGCCACCATGAGCAATGTAACCATTGGCACTGCCACAGTGAGCACTGTCACCGTGAGCACTGTCACCATGGGAACTGTCACCATGTGCCCTGTCACCATGGGAACTCTCACCATGAGCACTATCACCATGAGCACTATCACCATGGGCACTGTCACCATGGGCACTGTCACCATGAGCATTATTACCATGGGTACTATCACCAAGGGCACTGTCACCGTGAGCACTGTCACCAAGGGCACTGTCACCGTGAGCACTGTTACCATGAGCACTGTCACCGTGGGCACTGTCACCCTGAGCACTGTCATCATCGGCACTGTCACCATGGGAACTCTCACCATGAGCACTGTCACCATGGGAAATATCACCATGGGCACTATCACTATGGGCACTATCACCATGGGCAGTGTCACTATGAGCACAGTCAACGTGGCCACTGTCACCATGGGAACTGTCACAATGAGCACTAACTCCGTGAGCACTATCACCATGGGCAGTGTCAGCGTGAGCAATATCAACATGGGCAGTGTCACCATTAGCGCTATTACCATGGGCACTATCGCGTTGAGCACTATCACCATGAGCACTGTCACCGTGGGCACTGTCACCGTAGTCACTGTCAACATGAGCACAGTCAGCATAGGAACTCTCACCATGAGCACTGTCACCATGGGAAATGTCACCATGGGCACTATCACTATGGGCACTATCACCATGGGCTGTGTCACCATGAGCACTGTCACCATGGGCACTGTCACCATGCGAACTCTCACCATGAGCACTGTCACCGTGGGCAATGTCACAATGAGCACTGTCACCATGAGCACTATCACCGTGAGCATTCTAACCATGGGCAGTGTCACCGTAAGCAATATCACCGTAAACACTGTCACCGTGTGCACTGTCATCGTGAGCACTGTCACCATAGGAAATGTCACCATGGGCACTATCACCGTGAGCACTATTAACATGGGTACTATCACCAAGGGCATTGTTACCATGAGCAGTGTCACCATGAGCACTGTCACCGTGGGCACTGTCACCATGAGCACTGTCATCATGGGCACTGTCACCATGGGAACTGTCACCATTAGAACTGTCACTGTGGGTACTATCACCGTGAGCACTATCACAATGGGCACTGTCACCATGAGCACTATCATCTTGGGCAGTGCAACCATGAGCACTGTAACCATTGGCACTGTCACCATGGACACTGTCGCCATGGGTACTGTCACTATGGGTACTGTCCTCATGGGAACTCTTAGCAAGAGCACAGTCACCATGGGCACTGTCACCATGGACAATGTCACCATGAGCAATGTCAACATGAGCACTCTCACCATGGAAAATGTCACCATGAGCACTATCACCGTGGGCAGTGTCACCATGAGCAATATCACCATGGGCAGTGTCACCATGAGCACTATCACCATGGACACTGTCACCATGGGCACTCTCACCATGGGAAATGTCATCATGGACACTCTCACCATGAACACTGTCAACATGGGAAATGTCACCATGGTCACTGTCACCATGGGCACTTTCAACATGGGCACTGTCACCGTGCGAAATGTCACCATGGGCAGTTTCACCATGAGCACTGTCACCATTGGCACTGTCACCATGAACAGTATCATCATGGGCTGTGCCACCATGAGGAATTTCAACATGGGAACACCAACCCTGTACACCACCAGCATGAGCATAGTCACCATGGGCATTGTCACCATGAGCACTGTCACCACAGGATCTTTCAACATGGGCAGTATCAGCATGCGAACTGTCACCATGGGCAGTGTCACCATGAGCACTATCACCAAAGGCACTGTCAACGTGAGCACTCTCACCATGAGCACTATTACCATGGGCAGTGTCACCGTGAGCAATATCACCATGGGCAGTGTCACCATGGGCACTATCACCATGAGCACTATCACCAAGGGAACTGTCATCGTGAGCACTATCATCGTGAGCACTATCACCCTGAGCACTGTCACCGTCGGTACTGTCACCATGAGCACTGTCACTATGGGCACTGTCATCATGGGAACTGTCACCATGAGCACTATCACCGTGCGCACTATCACCATGGGCAGTGTCACCATGAGCAATATCACCATGGGCACTGTCAACATGAGCACTATTACCATGGGCAATATCACCATGAGCACTATAACCGTGAGCACTGTCACCGTGGGCACTGTCACCGCGTGCACTGTCCCCATGAGCACTGTCACCATGAGCACTATCACCATGAGCACTGTCACCATGGGCACTGTCACCATGGGAACTCTCACTATGAGCACTGTCACCATGGCCAGTGTCACTATGGCCACTGTCACCTTAAGCACTGTCACCAAGGGAAATGTCAGCATGGGAACTCTCACCATTTGCACTGTCACCGTGGGCACTGTCACCATAAGCACTGTCACCATGAGCACTGTTCAACATGGGCACTGTCACCTACAGCACTGCCACTGTAGGCACTTTCACCGTGAGCACTGTTCACCATGGGCACTGTAACCATGAGCACTGTCACCATGGACACTGTCACCAGGAACACTATCATCATGGGCAGTGCCACCATGAGGAATTTCAACATGGGAACACCAACCCTGTACACCGCCAGCATGAGCACAGTCACCATGGGCATTATCACCATGAGCACTGTCACCATGGGAACTTTCAACATGGGCACTATCAGCATGCGAACTGTCACCATGGGCAGTGTCACCATGAGCACTATCACCAAAGACACTGTCAACGTGAGCACTATCACCATGAGCACTATTACCATGGGCAGTGTCACCGTGAGCAATATCACCATGGGCAGTGTCACCATGGGCACTATCACCATGAGCACTATCACCAAGGGAACTGTCACCGTGAGCACTATCATCGTGAGCACTATCACCCTGAGAATTGTCACCATGAGCACTGTCACCGTCGGTACTGTCACCATGAGCACTGTCACTATGGGCACTGTCACCATGGAACTCTCACCATGAGCACTATCACCGTGAGCACTATCACCATGGGCAGTCTCACCATGAGCAATATCACCATGGGCATTATCACCGTGAGCAATGTCATCGTGTGCGCTGTCCCCATGAGCACTGTCACCATGAGCACTGTCACCATGGGCACTGTCACCATGGAAAATGTCACCTTGGAAACTGTCACCATGGGCACTGTAACCATGGACACTGTCACCAGGAGCACTATCACCATGGACACTGTTTCCATGAGCTTTGTCCCCAAGTACACTGTCAACATTGGAACTGTCATCATGGGCACTGTCACCATGGGCACTGTCACCATGATCACCGTCAATATGGGAACTGCCACCATGAGCACTGTCACCATGGACACTGCCACCATGAGCACTGTCACCGTGAGCACTGTCACCATGATCATTGTCACCAGGAGCATTGTCATCATGGGAAGTGTCACCATGAGTACTGTCACCATGGGCACTGTCACCATGGGCACTCTCAACATGGGCACTCTCACCATGGGCACTCTTGACCATGGACACTGTCACCATGGGCACTGTGAACATGAGCACTGTCACCATGGTAACTCTTACCATGAACACTGTCACCATGGGAAATGTCACTATGGGCACTGTCAGCATGGGCACTGTTACCATGGACACAGTCAACATGAGCACTATCATCATGGGCAGTGCCACCATGAGGAATTTCACCATGGCAACTCCAACCATGTACACCGCCAGCATGAGCACAGTCACCATGGGCAGTGTCACCGTGAGCACTATCACCATGGGCACTTTCAACATGGGCACTGTCACCATGCGAACTGTCACCATGAACACTATCACTATGAGCACTATCACCATGAGCACTCTCCCAAAGGGCACTGTCACCGTGAGCTCTGTCACCATGAGCACTGTCACTGTGGGCAATGTCACCATGAGCACTGTCACCGTGGGCACTCTCACCATGGGAACTGTCACCATGAGCACTATCACCGTGAGCACTAACACCATTTGCAGTGTCACCGTGAGCAATATCACCATGGGAAATGTCAGAGTGAGCACTATTACCATGGGCACTATCACCATGAGCACTCTCACCATGAGCACTGTCACCGTGGGCACTGTCACCATGGGCAGTGTCACCATGAGCACTGTCACCCTGGGCTCTGTCATCATGGACACTGTCATCTTAGGAACTGCCACCACGGACACTGCCACCATGAGCACTGTAACCATTGGCACTGCCACAGTGAGCACTCTCACCATGAGCACTCTCACCATGGGAAATGTCACCATGAGCACGGTCACCAGGGACACTGTCACCATGGGCACTATCCACCAGGGCACTGTCACCGTGAGCACTATCACTGTCAGCACTATCACCGTGAGCACTATCACCATGGGCACTGTCACCGTGAGCCCTATTACCATGGGCACTATCACCAAGGGCACTGTCACTGTGAGCACTATCAACGTGAGCACTGTCACCATGATCACTGTCACCGTGGGCAATGTCACCATGAGCACTGTCACCATGGACACTTTCAACATGGCTACTGTCACCATGGGCACTGTCACCATGGACACTGTCATCATGAGCTCTGTTACCATGGGAAATGTCACCATGAGCACTGTCATCTTGGGAACTGCCACCATGGACACAGCCACCATGAGCAATGTAACCATTGGCACTGCCACAGTGAGCACTGTCACCGTGAGCACTGTCACCATGGGAACTGTCACCATGTGCCCTGTCACCATGGGAACTCTCACCATGAGCACTATCACCATGAGCACTATCACCATGGGCACTGTCACCAAGGGCACTGTCACCGTGAGCACTGTCACCAAGGGCACTGTCACCGTGAGCACTGTTACCATGAGCACTGTCACCGTGGGCACTGTCACCCTGAGCACTGTCATCATCGGCACTGTCACCATGGGAACTCTCACCATGAGCACTGTCACCATGGGAAATATCACCATGGGCACTATCACTATGGGCACTATCACCATGGGCAGTGTCACTATGAGCACAGTCAACATGGCCACTGTCACCATGGGAACTGTCACAATGAGCACTAACTCCGTGAGCACTATCACCATGGGCAGTGTCAGCGTGAGCAATATCAACATGGGCAGTGTCACCATTAGCGCTATTACCATGGGCACTATCGCGTTGAGCACTATCACCATGAGCACTGTCACCGTGGGCACTGTCACCGTAGTCACTGTCAACATGAGCACAGTCAGCATAGGAACTCTCACCATGAGCACTGTCACCATGGGAAATGTCACCATGGGCACTATCACTATGGGCACTATCACCATGGGCTGTGTCACCATGAGCACTGTCACCATGGGCACTGTCACCATGCGAACTCTCACCATGAGCACTGTCACCGTGGGCAATGTCACAATGAGCACTGTCACCATGAGCACTATCACCGTGAGCATTCTAACCATGGGCAGTGTCACCGTAAGCAATATCACCGTAAACACTGTCACCGTGTGCACTGTCATCGTGAGCACTGTCACCATAGGAAATGTCACCATGGGCACTATCACCGTGAGCACTATTAACATGGGTACTATCACCAAGGGCATTGTTACCATGAGCAGTGTCACCATGAGCACTGTCACCGTGGGCACTGTCACCATGAGCACTGTCATCATGGGCACTGTCACCATGGGAACTGTCACCATTAGAACTGTCACTGTGGGTACTATCACCGTGAGCACTATCACAATGGGCACTGTCACCATGAGCACTATCATCTTGGGCAGTGCAACCATGAGCACTGTAACCATTGGCACTGTCACCATGGACACTGTCGCCATGGGTACTGTCACTATGGGTACTGTCCTCATGGGAACTCTTAGCAAGAGCACAGTCACCATGGGCACTGTCACCATGGACAATGTCACCATGAGCAATGTCAACATGAGCACTCTCACCATGGAAAATGTCACCATGAGCACTATCACCGTGGGCAGTGTCACCATGAGCAATATCACCATGGGCAGTGTCACCATGAGCACTATCACCATGGACACTGTCACCATGGGCACTCTCACCATGGGAAATGTCATCATGGACACTCTCACCATGAACACTGTCAACATGGGAAATGTCACCATGGTCACTGTCACCATGGGCACTTTCAACATGGGCACTGTCACCGTGCGAAATGTCACCATGGGCAGTTTCACCATGAGCACTGTCACCATTGGCACTGTCACCATGAACAGTATCATCATGGGCTGTGCCACCATGAGGAATTTCAACATGGGAACACCAACCCTGTACACCACCAGCATGAGCATAGTCACCATGGGCATTGTCACCATGAGCACTGTCACCACAGGATCTTTCAACATGGGCAGTATCAGCATGCGAACTGTCACCATGGGCAGTGTCACCATGAGCACTATCACCAAAGGCACTGTCAACGTGAGCACTCTCACCATGAGCACTATTACCATGGGCAGTGTCACCGTGAGCAATATCACCATGGGCAGTGTCACCATGGGCACTATCACCATGAGCACTATCACCAAGGGAACTGTCATCGTGAGCACTATCATCGTGAGCACTATCACCCTGAGCACTGTCACCGTCGGTACTGTCACCATGAGCACTGTCACTATGGGCACTGTCATCATGGGAACTGTCACCATGAGCACTATCACCGTGCGCACTATCACCATGGGCAGTGTCACCATGAGCAATATCACCATGGGCACTATCAACATGAGCACTATTACCATGGGCAATATCACCATGAGCACTATAACCGTGAGCACTGTCACCGTGGGCACTGTCACCGCGTGCACTGTCCCCATGAGCACTGTCACCATGAGCACTATCACCATGAGCACTGTCACCATGGGCACTGTCACCATGGGAACTCTCACTATGAGCACTGTCACCATGGCCAGTGTCACTATGGCCACTGTCACCTTAAGCACTGTCACCAAGGGAAATGTCAGCATGGGAACTCTCACCATTTGCACTGTCACCGTGGGCACTGTCACCATAAGCACTGTCACCATGAGCACTGTTCAACATGGGCACTGTCACCTAGAGCACTGCCACTGTAGGCACTTTCACCGTGAGCACTGTTCACCATGGGCACTGTAACCATGAGCACTGTCACCATGGACACTGTCACCAGGAACACTATCATCATGGGCAGTGCCACCATGAGGAATTTCAACATGGGAACACCAACCCTGTACACCGCCAGCATGAGCACAGTCACCATGGGCATTATCACCATGAGCACTGTCACCATGGGAACTTTCAACATGGGCACTATCAGCATGCGAACTGTCACCATGGGCAGTGTCACCATGAGCACTATCACCAAAGACACTGTCAACGTGAGCACTATCACCATGAGCACTATTACCATGGGCAGTGTCACCGTGAGCAATATCACCATGGGCAGTGTCACCATGGGCACTATCACCATGAGCACTATCACCAAGGGAACTGTCACCGTGAGCACTATCATCGTGAGCACTATCACCCTGAGAATTGTCACCATGAGCACTGTCACCGTCGGTACTGTCACCATGAGCACTGTCACTATGGGCACTGTCACCATGGAACTCTCACCATGAGCACTATCACCGTGAGCACTATCACCATGGGCAGTCTCACCATGAGCAATATCACCATGGGCATTATCACCGTGAGCAATGTCATCGTGTGCGCTGTCCCCATGAGCACTGTCACCATGAGCACTGTCACCATGGGCACTGTCACCATGGAAAATGTCACCTTGGAAACTGTCACCATGGGCACTGTAACCATGGACACTGTCACCAGGAGCACTATCACCATGGACACTGTTTCCATGAGCTTTGTCCCCAAGTACACTGTCAACATTGGAACTGTCATCATGGGCACTGTCACCATGGGCACTGTCACCATGATCACCGTCAATATGGGAACTGCCACCATGAGCACTGTCACCATGGACACTGCCACCATGAGCACTGTCACCGTGAGCACTGTCACCATGATCATTGTCACCAGGAGCATTGTCATCATGGGAAGTGTCACCATGAGTACTGTCACCATGGGCACTGTCACCATGGGCACTCTCAACATGGGCACTCTCACCATGGGCACTCTTGACCATGGACACTGTCACCATGGGCACTGTCACCATGGTAACTCTTACCATGAACACTGTCACCATGGGAAATGTCACTATGGGCACTGTCAGCATGGGCACTGTTACCATGGACACAGTCAACATGAGCACTATCATCATGGGCAGTGCCACCATGAGGAATTTCACCATGGCAACTCCAACCATGTACACCGCCAGCATGAGCACAGTCACCATGGGCAGTGTCACCGTGAGCACTATCACCATGGGCACTTTCAACATGGGCACTGTCACCATGCGAACTGTCACCATGAACACTATCACTATGAGCACTATCACCATGAGCACTCTCCCAAAGGGCACTGTCACCGTGAGCTCTGTCACCATGAGCACTGTCACTGTGGGCAATGTCACCATGAGCACTGTCACCGTGGGCACTCTCACCATGGGAACTGTCACCATGAGCACTATCACCGTGAGCACTAACACCATTTGCAGTGTCACCGTGAGCAATATCACCATGGGAAATGTCAGAGTGAGCACTATTACCATGGGCACTATCACCATGAGCACTCTCACCATGAGCACTGTCACCGTGGGCACTGTCACCGTGTGCCCTGTCACCATGGGCAGTGTCACCATGAGCACTGTCACCCTGGGCTCTGTCATCATGGACACTGTCATCTTAGGAACTGCCACCACGGACACTGCCACCATGAGCACTGTAACCATTGGCACTGCCACAGTGAGCACTCTCACCATGAGCACTCTCACCATGGGAAATGTCACGATGAGCACGGTCACCAGGGACACTGTCACCATGGGCACTATCCATCAGGGCACTGTCACCGTGAGCACTATCACTGTGAGCACTATCACCGTGAGAAGTATCACCAAGGGCACTGTCACCACGAGCACTGTCATCGTGGGCACTGTCACCATGAGCACTGTCATCATGGGCACTGTCACCATGGGAACTCTCACCATTAGCACTGTCACTGTGGGCACTATCTCCGTGAGCACTATCACAATGGACCCTGTCACCATAGGCACTGTCACCATGGACACTGTCACTATGAACACTATCATCATGGGCAGTGCCACCATAAGGAATTTCACCATAGAAACTCCAACCATGGACAATGCCAGCATGAGCACATTCACTATGGGCAGTGACACCATGAGCACTGCCACCATGGGCACTTTCAACATGGGCACTGTCACCATGCGAACCGTCACCATGATCACTATTACCATGAGCACTATCACCAAGGGCACTATCAGCGTGAGCACTATTACCGTGAGCACTATCACCGTGAGCACGGTCACCATGAGCATTTTCACCGTGGGCACTGTCACCATGAGCATAGTCACCATGAGCATTGTCACCATGGGAACTCTCACCATGAGCACTGTCACCATGGGAAATGTCACCATGGACACTGTCACCATAGGCACTGTCACCATGGACACTCTCAGCATGAGCACTATCATCATGTGCATTACCACCATAAAGAATTTCACCATGGGATCTCCAACCATGTACACCGCCAGCATGAGCACCTTCACCATGGGCAGTGTCACCATGAGCACTATCACCATGAGCACTATCACCATGAGCATTATCACCAAGGGAACTGTCACCATGGACACTGTCAAGGTGAGCACTGTCACCGTTGGAATTCTCACCATGAGCATTGTCACCGTGGGCACAGTCAACATGAGCACTGTTACCTTGGACACTGTCACCATGGGCACTCTCACCATGGGCACTGTCACCATGGACACTGTCACCATGGGCACTGTCAAGATGAGCAATGTCACCATGGGAAATGTCACCATGGGCACTGTCACGATGGGCACTGTCACCATGGGCACTGTCACCATGGACACTGTCACCATGAGCACTATCGTCATGGGCAGTGCCACCATAAGGAATTTCACCATGGGAACTCCAACCATATACACCACCAGCATGAGCACAGTCACCATGGGCAGTGTCACCATGAGCACTGTCACCATGGGCACTTTCAACATACACAGTGTCACCATGCGAACTGTCACCATGAGCACTATCACCGTGAGCACTATCACCATGGGCAGTGTCACCGTGAGCAATATCACCATGGGCACAGTTACTGTGAGCACTATTACAATGGATACTATCACCAAGGGCACTGTCACTGTGAGCACTGTCACCATGAGCACTGTCACCATGGGCACTGTCACCATGAGCACTGTCATCATCGGCACTGTCACCATGGGAACTGTCACCATGGGAACTGTCACCATGAGCACTATCATCGTGAGGACTATAACCATGGGCACTGTCACCGTGAACACTGTCACCATTAGAACTGTCACTGGGGGCACTATCACCGTGAGCACTACCACAATGGGCACTGTCACCATAGGCACTGTCACCATGGACACTGTCACCATGAACACTATCATCATGGGCAGTGCCACCATGAGGAATTTCACCATGGGAACTCCAACCATGTGCATCGGCAGGTTTAGAACAGTCACCATGGGCTGTGTCTCCATGAGCACTGTCACCATGGGCACTATCACCATGCGAACTCTCACCATGAGCACTGTCACCGTTGGCACTGTCACCATGGGCAGTGTCACCATGAGCACTATCACCGTGAGGACTATAACCATGGGCACTGTCACTGTGAGCAATATCACCATGAACACTGTCACCATGGGAAATGTGACCGTGGGCACTGTCACCGTGTGCACTGTCAACATAAGCACTGTCACCATGGGAAATGTCATCATGGGCACTGTCACCATGGGCAGTGTCACCATGAGCCCTGTCACCATGGGCCATGTCACCATGAGCACTGTCACCGTGGGCACTGTCACCATGGGAACTGTCACCATGAGCACTATCACCGTGAGGACTATAACCATGGGCACTGTCACCGTGAGCAATATCACGATGATCACTGTCACCATAGGAAATGTCACCGTGGGCACGGTCATCGTCTGCACTGTCAACATAAGCACTGTCACCATGGGAAATGTCACCATGGGCCCTGTCACCATGGGCAGTGTCACCATGAGCACTGTCACCATGGGAACTCTCACAATGGTCACTGTCACCATGAGCACTATCATCATGGGCAGTGCCACCATGAGGAATTTCACCATGGGAATTCCAAACATGTACACCGCCAGAATGAGCACAGTCACCATGGACAGTGTCACCATGAGCAATGTCACCATGGGCACTTTCAACATGGGCACTGTCACCATGGACACTGTCATCATGAGCTCTGTTACCATGGGAAATGTCACCATGGGCACTGTCATCATAGGCACTGTCACCATGATCTCTGTCACCATGAGCACTATCACCATTAGCACTATCACCATGGGCACTATCACCAAGGGCGCTGTCACCAAGAGAACTATCACTGTGAGCACTGTCACCATGAGCACTGTCACCGTGAGCACTGTCACCATGAGCACTGTCACCATGGGCACTGTAACCATGGGAATTGTCACCATGAGCACTATCACTGTGAGCACTATCAACATGGGCAGTGTCACCGTGAGCACTGTCACCATGAGCACTGTCATCATGAGCACTGTCACCATGTGAATTGTCACCATGAGCACTTTCACCATGAGCACTATCACCATGAGCAGTATCACCAAGGGAACTGTCACCGTGAGCACTATCACCATGAGCACTATCACCATGGGCACTGTCACCGTGAGCACTATTACCATGGGTACTATCACCAAGGGCACTGTTAAGGTGAGCACTGTCACCATGGGAACTCTCACCATGAGCACTGTCACCATGGACACTGTCACGATGGGCACTGTCACCATGGGCACACTCATCATGGTCAATGTCACCATGGACACTGTCACCATGGGCACTGTCAACTTGAGCACTATTACCATGAGCACTATCACCATGAGCACTATCACCAAGGGAAGTGTCACCATGAGCACTATCACCGTGAGCAGTATCACCATGGGCAGTGTCACCTTGAGCAATATCAACATGGGCACTGTCACCGTGAGCATTATTACAATAGGCACTATCACCATGAGCACTAACACCATGAGCAATGTCACCGTTGGCATTATCACCGTGTGCACAGTCACCATGAGCACTGTCACCATGAACACTGTAATCATCGGCACTGTCACCATAGGAAATGTCACCATGAGCACTTTCACTGTGGGCACTATCACCCTGAGCACTATCACAATGGGCACTGTCACCATGGACACTGTCACCATGAGCACTATCATCATAGGCAATGTCACCATGGGCACTCTCACCATGGGCAATGTCATCATGGACACTCTCACCGTGAACACTGTCAACATGGGAAATGTCACCATGGTCACTGTCACCATGGGCACTTTCAACATGGGCACTGTCACTGTGCGAAATGTCACCATGGGCAGTGTCACCATGAGCACTGTCACCATTGGCACTGTCACCATGGACACTGTCACCATGAACACTATCATCATAAGGAATTTCAACATGGGAACATCCAACCCTGTATACCGCCAGCATGAGCACAGTCACCATGGGCATTGTCACCATGGGAACTTTCAACATGGGCACTGTCAGCATGCGAACTGTCACCATGGGCAGTGTCACCATGAGCACTATCACCAAAGGCACTGTCAATGTGAGCACTATCACCATGAGCACTATTACCATGGGCAGTGTCACCATGAGCAATATCACCATGGGCAGTGTCACCATGGGCACTATCACCTTGAGCACTATCACCAAGGGAACTGTCACCGTGAGCACTATCATCGTGAGCACTATCACCCTGAACACTGTCACCATGAGCACTGTCACCGTCGGTACTGTCACCATGAGCACTGTCACTATGGGCACTGTCACCATGGGAACTGTCACCATGAGCACTATCACCGTGAGCTCTATCACCATGGGCAGTGTCACCATGAGCAATATCACCATGGGCACTGTCAACATGAGCACTATTACCATGGGCAATATCACCATGAGCACTATCACCGTGAGCACTGTCACCATGGGCACTGTCACTATGGGCACTGTGACCATGGGAACTGTCACCATGGACACTGTCACCATGAGCACTATCTTCATGGGCAGTGCTACCATGAGGCATTTCACCATGGGAACTCCAACCAGGTACACTGCCAGCATGAGCACATTCACCATGGGCAGTGCCACCACGAGCACTGTCCCCATGGGCACTTTCAACATGGGCCCTATCACCATTCGAACTGTCACCATGAGCACTATCACCGTGAGCACTGTCTCTATGAGCATAGTCACCGTGGGCACTGTCACCATGAGCACTGTCACCATGGGCAGTGTAACCGTGGGAACTGTCACCATGAGCACTATCACCGTGAGCACTATCACCATGGGCAGTGTCACTGTGAGCAATATCACCATCGCACTGTCACCGTGAGCACTATTAACAAGGGTACTATCACCAAGGGCACTGTCACCATGAGCACTGTCATCATGGGCACTGTCACCATAGGAACTGTCACCATGAGCACTGTCACTGTGGGCACTATCACCCTGAGCACTATCAAAATGGGCACTGTCACCATAGGCACTGTCACCATGGACACTGTCACCATGAGCACTATCATCATGGGCAGTGCCACCATGAGCAATTTCACCATCGGAACTCCATCCATGTACACCGCCAGCATGAGCACAGTCAACATGGGCAGTGTCACCATGAGCACTGTCACCATGGGCACTGTCACCATGCGAACTGTCACCGTGAGCACTGTCACCCTGGGCAATGTCACAATGAGCACTGTTCACCATGGGAACTGTCACCATGGACCCTGTCGCCATGGGTACTGTCACCATGTGTACTGTCCTCATGGGAACTCTTAGCAAGAGCACAGTCACCATGGACAATGTCACCATGGGCAATGTCAACATGAGCACGCTCACCATGGAAAATGTCACCATGAGCACTATCACCGTGGGCAGTGTCACCGTGAGCAATATCACCATGGGTAGTGTCACCATGAGCACTATCACCATGGACACTCTCACCATGGGCACTCTCACCATGGGCAATGTCATCATGGACACTCTCACCATGAACACTGTCAACATGGGAAATGTCACCATGGTCACTGTCACCATGGGCACTTTCAACATGGGCACTGGCACCGTGCGAAATGTCACCATGGGCAGTTTCACCATGAGCACTGTCACCATTGGCACTATCACCATGGACACTGTCACCAGGAACACTATCATCATGGGCAGTGCCACCATGAGGAATTTCAACATGGGAACACCAACCCTGTACACGGCCAGCATGAGCACAGTCACCATGGTCATTATCACCATGAGCACTGTCACCATGGGAACTTTCAATATGGGCACTATCAGCATGTGAGCTATCACCATGGGCAGTGTCACCATGAGCACTATCACCAAAGACACTGTCAACGTGAGCACTATCACCATGAGCACTATTACCATGGGCAGTGTCACCGTGAGCAATATCACCATGGGCAGTGTCACCATGGGCACTATCACCATGAGCACTATCACCAAGGGAACTGTCATCGTGAGCACTATCATCATGAGCACTATCACCCTGAGCATTGTCACCATGAGCACTGTCACCGTCGGTACTGTCACCATGAGCACTGTCACTATGGGCACTGTCACCATGGGAACTCTCACCATGAGCACTATCACCGTGAGCACTATCACCATGGGCAGTCTCACCATGAGCAATATCACCATGGGCATTATCACCGTGAGCACTGTCACCGTGTGCACTGTCCCCATGAGCACTGTCACCATGAGGACTATCACCATGGGAACTGTCAACATGGGAACGGTCACCATGGGCACTGTCAATATGAGCACTGTCACCATGGGAACTCTCACCATGAGCACTGTCACCATGGCCAGTGTCACCATGGTCACTGTCACCATAAGCACTGTCACCATGAGCACTGTTCAACATGAGCACTGTCACCGAGAGCACTGCCACTGTGGGCACTATCACCGTGAGCACTGTCACCATGAGCATTGTCACCTTGAGCACTGTCACCATGGGAACATTCACCATGGGCACTGTCACCATGGGCACTGTCACCATGGAAAATGTCACCTTGGAAACTGTCACCATGGGCACTGTAACCATGGACACTGTCACCAGGAGCACTATCACCATGGACACTGTTTCCATGAGCTTTGTCCCCAAGTACACTGTCAACATTGGAACTGTCATCATGGGCACTGTCACCATGGGCACTGTCACCATGATCACCGTCAATATGGGAACTGCCACCATGAGCACTGTCACCATGGACACTGCCACCATGAGCACTGTCACCGTGAGCACTGTCACCATGATCATGGTCACCAGGAGCATTGTCATCATGGGAAGTGTCACCATGAGTACTGTCACCATGGGCACTGTCACCATGGGCATTCTCACCATGGGCACTCTCACCATGGGCACTGTTGACCATGGACACTGTCACCATGGGCACTGTGAACATGAGCACTGTCACCATGGTAACTCTTACCATGAACACTGTCACCATGGAAAATGTCACTATGGGCACTGTCAGCATGGGCACTGTTACCATGGACACAGTCAACATGAGCACTATCATCATGGGCAGTGCCACCATGAGGAATTTCACGATGGCAACTCCAACCATGTACACCGCCAGCATGAGCACATTCACCATGGGCAGTGTCACCATGAGCACTATCACCATGAGCACTATCACCATGAGCATTATCACCAAGGGAACTGTCACCATGGACACTCTCAAGGTGAGCACTGTCACCGTTGGAATTCTCACCATGAGCATTGTCACCGTGGGCACAGTCAACATGAGCACTGTCACCTTGGACGCTGTCACCATGGGCACTCTCACCATGGGCACTGTCACCATGGACACTGTCACCATGGGCACTGTCAAGATGAGCACTGTCACCATGGGAACTCTCACCATAAGCACTGTCACCATGGGAAATGTCACCATGGGCACTGTCACGATGGGCACTGTCACCATGGGCACTGTCACCATGGACACTGTCACCATGAGCACTATCGTCATGGGCAGTGCCACCATAAGGAATTTCACCATGGGAACTCCAACCATATACACCACCAGCATGAGCACAGTCACCATGGGCAGTGTCACCATGAGCACTGTCACCATGGGCACTTTCAACATACACAGTGTCACCATGCGAACTGTCATCATGAGCACTATCACCATGAGCACTATCACCATGGGCAGTGTCACCGTGAGCAATATCACCATGGGCACAGTTACCGTGAGCACTATTACAATGGGTACTATCACCGAGGGCACTGTCACCGTGAGCACTGTCACCATGAGCACTGTCACCATGGGCACTGTCACCATGAGCACTGTCATCATCAGCATTGTCACCATGGGAACTGTCACCATGGGAACTGTCACCATGAGCACTATCATCGTGAGGACTATAACCATGGGCACTGTCACCGTGAGCACTGTCACCATTAGAACTGTCACTGTGGGCACTATCACCGTGAGCACTATCACAATGGGCACTGTCACCATAGGCACTGTCACCATGGACACTGTCACCATGAACACTATCATCATGGGCAGTGCCACCATGAGGAATTTCACCATGGGAACTCCAACCATGTACATCGGCAGGTTTAGAACAGTCACCATGGGCTGTGTCACCATGAGCACTGTCACCATGGGCACTATCACCATGCGAACTCTCACCATGAGCACTGTCACCGTGGGCAATGTCACCATGAGCACTGTCACCGTGGGCACTGTCACCATGGGAACTCTCACCATGAGCACTATCACCATGAGCACTATCACCATGGGCAGTCTCACCATGAGCAATATCACCATGGGCATTATCACCGTGAGCACTGTCACCGTGTGCACTGTCCCCATGAGCACTGTCACCATGAGGACTATCACCATGGGAACTGTCAACATGGGAACGGTCACCATGGGCACTGTCAATATGAGCACTGTCACCATGGGAACTCTCACCATGAGCACTGTCACCATGGCCAGTGTCACCATGGTCACTGTCACCATAAGCACTGTCACCAAGGGAAATGTCACCATGGGCACTCTCACCATTTTCACTGTCACCGTGGGCACTGTCACCATAAGCACTGTCACCATGAGCACTGTTCAACATGAGCACTGTCACCGAGAGCACTGCCACTGTGGGCACTATCACCGTGAGCACTGTCACCATGGGCACTGTCACCATGGGCACTGTCACCATGGACACTGTCACCATGAGCATTGTCACCTTGAGCACTGTCACCATGGGAACATTCACCATGGGCACTGTCACCATGGGCACTGTCACCATGGAAAATGTCACCTTGGAAACTGTCACCATGGGCACTGTAACCATGGACACTGTCACCAGGAGCACTATCACCATGGACACTGTTTCCATGAGCATTATCCCCAAGTACACTGTCAACATTGGAACTGTCATCATGGGCACTGTCACCATGGGCACTGTCACCATGATCACCGTCAATATGGGAACTGCCACCATGAGCACTGTCACCATGGACACTGCCACCATGAGCACTGTCACCGTGAGCACTGTCACCATGATCATTGTCACCAGGAGCATTGTCATTATGGGAAGTGTCACCATGAGTACTGTCACCATGGGCACTGTCACCATGGGCACTCTCAACATGGGCACTCTCACCATGGGCACTCTTGACCATGGACACTGTCACCATGGGCACTGTGAACATGAGCACTGTCACCATGGTATCTCTTACCATGAACACTGTCACCATGGGAAATGTCACTATGGGCACTGTCAGCATGGGCACTGTTACCATGGACACAGTCAACATGAGCACTATCATCATGGGCAGTGCCACCATGAGGAATTTCACCATGGCAACTCCAACCATGTACACCGCCAGCATGAGCACAGTCACCATGGGCAGTGTCACCGTGAGCACTATCACCATGGGCACTTTCAACATGGGCACTGTCACCATGCGAACTGTCACCATGAACACTATCACTATGAGCACTATCACCATGAGCACTCTCACAAAGGGCACTGTCACCGTGAGCTCTGTTACCATGAGCACTGTCACTGTGGGCAATGTCACCATGAGCACTGTCACCGTGGGCACTCTCACCATGGGAACTGTCACCATGAGCACTATCACCGTGAGCACTAACACCATTTGCAGTGTCACCGTGAGCAATATCACCATGGGAAATGTGAGAGTGAGCACTATTACCATGGGCACTATCACCATGAGCACTCTCACCATGAGCACTGTCACCGTGGGCACTGTCACCGTGTGCACTGTCACCATGGGCAGTGTCACCATGAGCACTGTCACCCTGGGCTCTGTCATCATGGACACTGTCATCTTAGGAACTGCCACCACGGACACTGCCACCATGAGCACTGTAACCATTGGCACTGCCACAGTGAGCACTCTCACCATGAGCACTCTCACCATGGGAAATGTCACCATGAGCACGGTCACCAGGGACACTGTCACCATGGGCACTATCCACCAGGGCACTGTCACCGTGAGCACTATCACTGTCAGCACTATCACCGTGAGCACTATCACCATGGGCACTGTCACCGTGAGCCCTATTACCATGGGCACTATCACCAAGGGCACTGTCACTGTGAGCACTATCAACGTGAGCACTGTCACCATGATCACTGTCACCGTGGGCAATGTCACCATGAGCACTGTCACCATGGACACTTTCAACATGGCTACTGTCACCATGGGCACTGTCACCATGGACACTGTCATCATGAGCTCTGTTACCATGGGAAATGTCACCATGAGCACTGTCATCTTGGGAACTGCCACCATGGACACAGCCACCATGAGCAATGTAACCATTGGCACTGCCACAGTGAGCACTGTCACCGTGAGCACTGTCACCATGGGAACTGTCACCATGTGCCCTGTCACCATGGGAACTCTCACCATGAGCACTATCACCATGAGCACTATCACCATGGGCACTGTCACCAAGGGCACTGTCACCGTGAGCACTGTCACCAAGGGCACTGTCACCGTGAGCACTGTTACCATGAGCACTGTCACCGTGGGCACTGTCACCCTGAGCACTGTCATCATCGGCACTGTCACCATGGGAACTCTCACCATGAGCACTGTCACCATGGGAAATATCACCATGGGCACTATCACTATGGGCACTATCACCATGGGCAGTGTCACTATGAGCACAGTCAACGTGGCCACTGTCACCATGGGAACTGTCACAATGAGCACTAACTCCGTGAGCACTATCACCATGGGCAGTGTCAGCGTGAGCAATATCAACATGGGCAGTGTCACCATTAGCGCTATTACCATGGGCACTATCGCGTTGAGCACTATCACCATGAGCACTGTCACCGTGGGCACTGTCACCGTAGTCACTGTCAACATGAGCACAGTCAGCATAGGAACTCTCACCATGAGCACTGTCACCATGGGAAATGTCACCATGGGCACTATCACTATGGGCACTATCACCATGGGCTGTGTCACCATGAGCACTGTCACCATGGGCACTGTCACCATGCGAACTCTCACCATGAGCACTGTCACCGTGGGCAATGTCACAATGAGCACTGTCACCATGAGCACTATCACCGTGAGCATTCTAACCATGGGCAGTGTCACCGTAAGCAATATCACCGTAAACACTGTCACCGTGTGCACTGTCATCGTGAGCACTGTCACCATAGGAAATGTCACCATGGGCACTATCACCGTGAGCACTATTAACATGGGTACTATCACCAAGGGCATTGTTACCATGAGCAGTGTCACCATGAGCACTGTCACCGTGGGCACTGTCACCATGAGCACTGTCATCATGGGCACTGTCACCATGGGAACTGTCACCATTAGAACTGTCACTGTGGGTACTATCACCGTGAGCACTATCACAATGGGCACTGTCACCATGAGCACTATCATCTTGGGCAGTGCAACCATGAGCACTGTAACCATTGGCACTGTCACCATGGACACTGTCGCCATGGGTACTGTCACTATGGGTACTGTCCTCATGGGAACTCTTAGCAAGAGCACAGTCACCATGGGCACTGTCACCATGGACAATGTCACCATGAGCAATGTCAACATGAGCACTCTCACCATGGAAAATGTCACCATGAGCACTATCACCGTGGGCAGTGTCACCATGAGCAATATCACCATGGGCAGTGTCACCATGAGCACTATCACCATGGACACTGTCACCATGGGCACTCTCACCATGGGAAATGTCATCATGGACACTCTCACCATGAACACTGTCAACATGGGAAATGTCACCATGGTCACTGTCACCATGGGCACTTTCAACATGGGCACTGTCACCGTGCGAAATGTCACCATGGGCAGTTTCACCATGAGCACTGTCACCATTGGCACTGTCACCATGAACAGTATCATCATGGGCTGTGCCACCATGAGGAATTTCAACATGGGAACACCAACCCTGTACACCACCAGCATGAGCATAGTCACCATGGGCATTGTCACCATGAGCACTGTCACCACAGGATCTTTCAACATGGGCAGTATCAGCATGCGAACTGTCACCATGGGCAGTGTCACCATGAGCACTATCACCAAAGGCACTGTCAACGTGAGCACTCTCACCATGAGCACTATTACCATGGGCAGTGTCACCGTGAGCAATATCACCATGGGCAGTGTCACCATGGGCACTATCACCATGAGCACTATCACCAAGGGAACTGTCATCGTGAGCACTATCATCGTGAGCACTATCACCCTGAGCACTGTCACCGTCGGTACTGTCACCATGAGCACTGTCACTATGGGCACTGTCATCATGGGAACTGTCACCATGAGCACTATCACCGTGCGCACTATCACCATGGGCAGTGTCACCATGAGCAATATCACCATGGGCACTGTCAACATGAGCACTATTACCATGGGCAATATCACCATGAGCACTATAACCGTGAGCACTGTCACCGTGGGCACTGTCACCGCGTGCACTGTCCCCATGAGCACTGTCACCATGAGCACTATCACCATGAGCACTGTCACCATGGGCACTGTCACCATGGGAACTCTCACTATGAGCACTGTCACCATGGCCAGTGTCACTATGGCCACTGTCACCTTAAGCACTGTCACCAAGGGAAATGTCAGCATGGGAACTCTCACCATTTGCACTGTCACCGTGGGCACTGTCACCATAAGCACTGTCACCATGAGCACTGTTCAACATGGGCACTGTCACCTAGAGCACTGCCACTGTAGGCACTTTCACCGTGAGCACTGTTCACCATGGGCACTGTAACCATGAGCACTGTCACCATGGACACTGTCACCAGGAACACTATCATCATGGGCAGTGCCACCATGAGGAATTTCAACATGGGAACACCAACCCTGTACACTGCCAGCATGAGCACAGTCACCATGGGCATTATCACCATGAGCACTGTCACCGTGGGAACTTTCAACATGGGCACTATCAGCATGTGAACTGTCACCATGGGCAGTGTCACCATGAGCACTATCACCAAAGGCACTGTCAACGTGAGCACTATCACCATGAGCACTATTACCATGGGCAGTGTCACCGTGAGCAATATCACCATGGGCAGTGTCACCATGGGCACTATCACCATGAGCACTATCACCAAGGGAACTGTCACCATGAGCACTATCATCGTGAGCACTCTCACCCTGAGCACTGTCACCGTGAGCACTGTCACCCTGAGCACTGTCACCGTCGGTACTGTCACCATGAGCACTGTCACTATGGGCACTGTCATCATGGGAACTGTCACCATGAGCACTATCACCGTGCGCACTATCACCATGGGCAGTGTCACCATGAGCAATATCACCATGGGCACTGTCAACATGAGCACTATTACCATGGGCAATATCACCATGAGCACTATAACCGTGAGCACTGTCACCGTGGGCACTGTCACCGCGTGCACTGTCCCCATGAGCACTGTCACCATGAGCACTATCACCATGAGCACTGTCACCATGGGCACTGTCACCATGGGAACTCTCACTATGAGCACTGTCACCATGGCCAGTGTCACTATGGCCACTGTCACCTTAAGCACTGTCACCAAGGGAAATGTCAGCATGGGAACTCTCACCATTTGCACTGTCACCGTGGGCACTGTCACCATAAGCACTGTCACCATGAGCACTGTTCAACATGGGCACTGTCACCTAGAGCACTGCCACTGTAGGCACTTTCACCGTGAGCACTGTTCACCATGGGCACTGTAACCATGAGCACTGTCACCATGGACACTGTCACCAGGAACACTATCATCATGGGCAGTGCCACCATGAGGAATTTCAACATGGGAACACCAACCCTGTACACCGCCAGCATGAGCACAGTCACCATGGGCATTATCACCATGAGCACTGTCACCATGGGAACTTTCAACATGGGCACTATCAGCATGCGAACTGTCACCATGGGCAGTGTCACCATGAGCACTATCACCAAAGACACTGTCAACGTGAGCACTATCACCATGAGCACTATTACCATGGGCAGTGTCACCGTGAGCAATATCACCATGGGCAGTGTCACCATGGGCACTATCACCATGAGCACTATCACCAAGGGAACTGTCACCGTGAGCACTATCATCGTGAGCACTATCACCCTGAGAATTGTCACCATGAGCACTGTCACCGTCGGTACTGTCACCATGAGCACTGTCACTATGGGCACTGTCACCATGGAACTCTCACCATGAGCACTATCACCGTGAGCACTATCACCATGGGCAGTCTCACCATGAGCAATATCACCATGGGCATTATCACCGTGAGCAATGTCATCGTGTGCGCTGTCCCCATGAGCACTGTCACCATGAGCACTGTCACCATGGGCACTGTCACCATGGAAAATGTCACCTTGGAAACTGTCACCATGGGCACTGTAACCATGGACACTGTCACCAGGAGCACTATCACCATGGACACTGTTTCCATGAGCTTTGTCCCCAAGTACACTGTCAACATTGGAACTGTCATCATGGGCACTGTCACCATGGGCACTGTCACCATGATCACCGTCAATATGGGAACTGCCACCATGAGCACTGTCACCATGGACACTGCCACCATGAGCACTGTCACCGTGAGCACTGTCACCATGATCATTGTCACCAGGAGCATTGTCATCATGGGAAGTGTCACCATGAGTACTGTCACCATGGGCACTGTCACCATGGGCACTCTCAACATGGGCACTCTCACCATGGGCACTCTTGACCATGGACACTGTCACCATGGGCACTGTGAACATGAGCACTGTCACCATGGTAACTCTTACCATGAACACTGTCACCATGGGAAATGTCACTATGGGCACTGTCAGCATGGGCACTGTTACCATGGACACAGTCAACATGAGCACTATCATCATGGGCAGTGCCACCATGAGGAATTTCACCATGGCAACTCCAACCATGTACACCGCCAGCATGAGCACAGTCACCATGGGCAGTGTCACCGTGAGCACTATCACCATGGGCACTTTCAACATGGGCACTGTCACCATGCGAACTGTCACCATGAACACTATCACTATGAGCACTATCACCATGAGCACTCTCCCAAAGGGCACTGTCACCGTGAGCTCTGTCACCATGAGCACTGTCACTGTGGGCAATGTCACCATGAGCACTGTCACCGTGGGCACTCTCACCATGGGAACTGTCACCATGAGCACTATCACCGTGAGCACTAACACCATTTGCAGTGTCACCGTGAGCAATATCACCATGGGAAATGTCAGAGTGAGCACTATTACCATGGGCACTATCACCATGAGCACTCTCACCATGAGCACTGTCACCGTGGGCACTGTCACCATGGGCAGTGTCACCATGAGCACTGTCACCCTGGGCTCTGTCATCATGGACACTGTCATCTTAGGAACTGCCACCACGGACACTGCCACCATGAGCACTGTAACCATTGGCACTGCCACAGTGAGCACTCTCACCATGAGCACTCTCACCATGGGAAATGTCACCATGAGCACGGTCACCAGGGACACTGTCACCATGGGCACTATCCACCAGGGCACTGTCACCGTGAGCACTATCACTGTCAGCACTATCACCGTGAGCACTATCACCATGGGCACTGTCACCGTGAGCCCTATTACCATGGGCACTATCACCAAGGGCACTGTCACTGTGAGCACTATCAACGTGAGCACTGTCACCATGATCACTGTCACCGTGGGCAATGTCACCATGAGCACTGTCACCATGGACACTTTCAACATGGCTACTGTCACCATGGGCACTGTCACCATGGACACTGTCATCATGAGCTCTGTTACCATGGGAAATGTCACCATGAGCACTGTCATCTTGGGAACTGCCACCATGGACACAGCCACCATGAGCAATGTAACCATTGGCACTGCCACAGTGAGCACTGTCACCGTGAGCACTGTCACCATGGGAACTGTCACCATGTGCCCTGTCACCATGGGAACTCTCACCATGAGCACTATCACCATGAGCACTATCACCATGGGCACTGTCACCATGGGCACTGTCACCATGAGCATTATTACCATGGGTACTATCACCAAGGGCACTGTCACCGTGAGCACTGTCACCAAGGGCACTGTCACCGTGAGCACTGTTACCATGAGCACTGTCACCGTGGGCACTGTCACCCTGAGCACTGTCATCATCGGCACTGTCACCATGGGAACTCTCACCATGAGCACTGTCACCATGGGAAATATCACCATGGGCACTATCACTATGGGCACTATCACCATGGGCAGTGTCACTATGAGCACAGTCAACGTGGCCACTGTCACCATGGGAACTGTCACAATGAGCACTAACTCCGTGAGCACTATCACCATGGGCAGTGTCAGCGTGAGCAATATCAACATGGGCAGTGTCACCATTAGCGCTATTACCATGGGCACTATCGCGTTGAGCACTATCACCATGAGCACTGTCACCGTGGGCACTGTCACCGTAGTCACTGTCAACATGAGCACAGTCAGCATAGGAACTCTCACCATGAGCACTGTCACCATGGGAAATGTCACCATGGGCACTATCACTATGGGCACTATCACCATGGGCTGTGTCACCATGAGCACTGTCACCATGGGCACTGTCACCATGCGAACTCTCACCATGAGCACTGTCACCGTGGGCAATGTCACAATGAGCACTGTCACCATGAGCACTATCACCGTGAGCATTCTAACCATGGGCAGTGTCACCGTAAGCAATATCACCGTAAACACTGTCACCGTGTGCACTGTCATCGTGAGCACTGTCACCATAGGAAATGTCACCATGGGCACTATCACCGTGAGCACTATTAACATGGGTACTATCACCAAGGGCATTGTTACCATGAGCAGTGTCACCATGAGCACTGTCACCGTGGGCACTGTCACCATGAGCACTGTCATCATGGGCACTGTCACCATGGGAACTGTCACCATTAGAACTGTCACTGTGGGTACTATCACCGTGAGCACTATCACAATGGGCACTGTCACCATGAGCACTATCATCTTGGGCAGTGCAACCATGAGCACTGTCACCATGGACACTGTCGCCATGGGTACTGTCACTATGGGTACTGTCCTCATGGGAACTCTTAGCAAGAGCACAGTCACCATGGGCACTGTCACCATGGACAATGTCACCATGAGCAATGTCAACATGAGCACTCTCACCATGGAAAATGTCACCATGAGCACTATCACCGTGGGCAGTGTCACCATGAGCAATATCACCATGGGCAGTGTCACCATGAGCACTATCACCATGGACACTGTCACCATGGGCACTCTCACCATGGGAAATGTCATCATGGACACTCTCACCATGAACACTGTCAACATGGGAAATGTCACCATGGTCACTGTCACCATGGGCACTTTCAACATGGGCACTGTCACCGTGCGAAATGTCACCATGGGCAGTTTCACCATGAGCACTGTCACCATTGGCACTGTCACCATGAACAGTATCATCATGGGCTGTGCCACCATGAGGAATTTCAACATGGGAACACCAACCCTGTACACCACCAGCATGAGCATAGTCACCATGGGCATTGTCACCATGAGCACTGTCACCACAGGATCTTTCAACATGGGCAGTATCAGCATGCGAACTGTCACCATGGGCAGTGTCACCATGAGCACTATCACCAAAGGCACTGTCAACGTGAGCACTCTCACCATGAGCACTATTACCATGGGCAGTGTCACCGTGAGCAATATCACCATGGGCAGTGTCACCATGGGCACTATCACCATGAGCACTATCACCAAGGGAACTGTCATCGTGAGCACTATCATCGTGAGCACTATCACCCTGAGCACTGTCACCGTCGGTACTGTCACCATGAGCACTGTCACTATGGGCACTGTCATCATGGGAACTGTCACCATGAGCACTATCACCGTGCGCACTATCACCATGGGCAGTGTCACCATGAGCAATATCACCATGGGCACTGTCAACATGAGCACTATTACCATGGGCAATATCACCATGAGCACTATAACCGTGAGCACTGTCACCGTGGGCACTGTCACCGCGTGCACTGTCCCCATGAGCACTGTCACCATGAGCACTATCACCATGAGCACTGTCACCATGGGCACTGTCACCATGGGAACTCTCACTATGAGCACTGTCACCATGGCCAGTGTCACTATGGCCACTGTCACCTTAAGCACTGTCACCAAGGGAAATGTCAGCATGGGAACTCTCACCATTTGCACTGTCACCGTGGGCACTGTCACCATAAGCACTGTCACCATGAGCACTGTTCAACATGGGCACTGTCACCTAGAGCACTGCCACTGTAGGCACTTTCACCGTGAGCACTGTTCACCATGGGCACTGTAACCATGAGCACTGTCACCATGGACACTGTCACCAGGAACACTATCATCATGGGCAGTGCCACCATGAGGAATTTCAACATGGGAACACCAACCCTGTACACCGCCAGCATGAGCACAGTCACCATGGGCATTATCACCATGAGCACTGTCACCATGGGAACTTTCAACATGGGCACTATCAGCATGCGAACTGTCACCATGGGCAGTGTCACCATGAGCACTATCACCAAAGACACTGTCAACGTGAGCACTATCACCATGAGCACTATTACCATGGGCAGTGTCACCGTGAGCAATATCACCATGGGCAGTGTCACCATGGGCACTATCACCATGAGCACTATCACCAAGGGAACTGTCACCGTGAGCACTATCATCGTGAGCAATATCACCCTGAGAATTGTCACCATGAGCACTGTCACCGTCGGTACTGTCACCATGAGCACTGTCACTATGGGCACTGTCACCATGGAACTCTCACCATGAGCACTATCACCGTGAGCACTATCACCATGGGCAGTCTCACCATGAGCAATATCACCATGGGCATTATCACCGTGAGCAATGTCATCGTGTGCGCTGTCCCCATGAGCACTGTCACCATGAGCACTGTCACCATGGGCACTGTCACCTTGGAAACTGTCACCATGGGCACTGTAACCATGGACACTGTCACCAGGAGCACTATCACCATGGACACTGTTTCCATGAGCTTTGTCCCCAAGTACACTGTCAACATTGGAACTGTCATCATGGGCACTGTCACCATGGGCACTGTCACCATGATCACCGTCAATATGGGAACTGCCACCATGAGCACTGTCACCATGGACACTGCCACCATGAGCACTGTCACCGTGAGCACTGTCACCATGATCATTGTCACCAGGAGCATTGTCATCATGGGAAGTGTCACCATGAGTACTGTCACCATGGGCACTGTCACCATGGGCACTCTCAACATGGGCACTCTCACCATGGGCACTCTTGACCATGGACACTGTCACCATGGGCACTGTGAACATGAGCACTGTCACCATGGTAACTCTTACCATGAACACTGTCACCATGGGAAATGTCACTATGGGCACTGTCAGCATGGGCACTGTTACCATGGACACAGTCAACATGAGCACTATCATCATGGGCAGTGCCACCATGAGGAATTTCACCATGGCAACTCCAACCATGTACACCGCCAGCATGAGCACAGTCACCATGGGCAGTGTCACCGTGAGCACTATCACCATGGGCACTTTCAACATGGGCACTGTCACCATGCGAACTGTCACCATGAACACTATCACTATGAGCACTATCACCATGAGCACTCTCCCAAAGGGCACTGTCACCGTGAGCTCTGTCACCATGAGCACTGTCACTGTGGGCAATGTCACCATGAGCACTGTCACCGTGGGCACTCTCACCATGGGAACTGTCACCATGAGCACTATCACCGTGAGCACTAACACCATTTGCAGTGTCACCGTGAGCAATATCACCATGGGAAATGTCAGAGTGAGCACTATTACCATGGGCACTATCACCATGAGCACTCTCACCATGAGCACTGTCACCGTGGGCACTGTCACCATGGGCAGTGTCACCATGAGCACTGTCACCCTGGGCTCTGTCATCATGGACACTGTCATCTTAGGAACTGCCACCACGGACACTGCCACCATGAGCACTGTAACCATTGGCACTGCCACAGTGAGCACTCTCACCATGAGCACTCTCACCATGGGAAATGTCACCATGAGCACGGTCACCAGGGACACTGTCACCATGGGCACTATCCACCAGGGCACTGTCACCGTGAGCACTATCACTGTCAGCACTATCACCGTGAGCACTATCACCATGGGCACTGTCACCGTGAGCCCTATTACCATGGGCACTATCACCAAGGGCACTGTCACTGTGAGCACTATCAACGTGAGCACTGTCACCATGATCACTGTCACCGTGGGCAATGTCACCATGAGCACTGTCACCATGGACACTTTCAACATGGCTACTGTCACCATGGGCACTGTCACCATGGACACTGTCATCATGAGCTCTGTTACCATGGGAAATGTCACCATGAGCACTGTCATCTTGGGAACTGCCACCATGGACACAGCCACCATGAGCAATGTAACCATTGGCACTGCCACAGTGAGCACTGTCACCGTGAGCACTGTCACCATGGGAACTGTCACCATGTGCCCTGTCACCATGGGAACTCTCACCATGAGCACTATCACCATGAGCACTATCACCATGGGCACTGTCACCATGGGCACTGTCACCATGAGCATTATTACCATGGGTACTATCACCAAGGGCACTGTCACCGTGAGCACTGTCACCAAGGGCACTGTCACCGTGAGCACTGTTACCATGAGCACTGTCACCGTGGGCACTGTCACCCTGAGCACTGTCATCATCGGCACTGTCACCATGGGAACTCTCACCATGAGCACTGTCACCATGGGAAATATCACCATGGGCACTATCACTATGGGCACTATCACCATGGGCAGTGTCACTATGAGCACAGTCAACGTGGCCACTGTCACCATGGGAACTGTCACAATGAGCACTAACTCCGTGAGCACTATCACCATGGGCAGTGTCAGCGTGAGCAATATCAACATGGGCAGTGTCACCATTAGCGCTATTACCATGGGCACTATCGCGTTGAGCACTATCACCATGAGCACTGTCACCGTGGGCACTGTCACCGTAGTCACTGTCAACATGAGCACAGTCAGCATAGGAACTCTCACCATGAGCACTGTCACCATGGGAAATGTCACCATGGGCACTATCACTATGGGCACTATCACCATGGGCTGTGTCACCATGAGCACTGTCACCATGGGCACTGTCACCATGCGAACTCTCACCATGAGCACTGTCACCGTGGGCAATGTCACAATGAGCACTGTCACCATGAGCACTATCACCGTGAGCATTCTAACCATGGGCAGTGTCACCGTAAGCAATATCACCGTAAACACTGTCACCGTGTGCACTGTCATCGTGAGCACTGTCACCATAGGAAATGTCACCATGGGCACTATCACCGTGAGCACTATTAACATGGGTACTATCACCAAGGGCATTGTTACCATGAGCAGTGTCACCATGAGCACTGTCACCGTGAGCACGGTCACCATGAGCATTTTCACTGTGGGCACTGTCACCATGAGCATAGTCACCATGAGCATTGTCACCATGGGAACTCTCACCATGAGCACTGTCACCATGGGAAATGTCACCATGGGCACTGTCACCATAGGCACTGTCACCATGGACACTCTCAGCATGAGCACTATCATCATGTGCATTACCACCATAAAGAATTTCACCATGGGATCTCCAACCATGTACACCGCCAGCATGAGCACATTCACCATGGGCAGTGTCACCATGAGCACTATCACCATGAGCACTATCACCATGAGCATTATCACCAAGGGAACTGTCACCATGGACACTGTCAAGGTGAGCACTGTCACCGTTGGAATTCTCACCATGAGCATTGTCACCGTGGGCACAGTCAACATGAGCACTGTTACCTTGGACACTGCCACCATGGGCACTCTCACCATGGGCACTGTCACCATGGACACTGTCACCATGGGCACTGTCAAGATGAGCAATGTCACCATGGGAAATGTCACCATGGGCACTGTCACGATGGGCACTGTCACCATGGGCACTGTCACCATGGACACTGTCACCATGAGCACTATCGTCATGGGCAGTGCCACCATAAGGAATTTCACCATGGGAACTCCAACCATATACACCACCAGCATGAGCACAGTCACCATGGGCAGTGTCACCATGAGCACTGTCACCATGGGCACTTTCAACATACACAGTGTCACCATGCGAACTGTCACCATGAGCACTATCACCGTGAGAACTATCACCATGGGCAGTGTCACCGTGAGCAATATCACCATGGGCACAGTTACCGTGAGCACTATTACAATGGGTACTATCACCAAGGGCACTGTCACTGTGAGCACTGTCACCATGAGCACTGTCACCATGGGCACTGTCACCATGAGCACTGTCATCATCGGCACTGTCACCATGGGAACTGTCACCATGGGAACTGTCACCATGAGCACTATCATCGTGAGGACTATAACCATGGGCACTGTCACCGTGAACACTGTCACCATTAGAACTGTCACTGGGGGCACTATCACCGTGAGCACTACCACAATGGGCACTGTCACCATAGGCACTGTCACCATGGACACTGTCACCATGAACACTATCATCATGGGCAGTGCCACCATGAGGAATTTCACCATGGGAACTCCAACCATGTGCATCGGCAGGTTTAGAACAGTCACCATGGGCTGTGTCTCCATGAGCACTGTCACCATGGGCACTATCACCATGCGAACTCTCACCATGAGCACTGTCACCGTGGGCACTGTCACCATGGGCAGTGTCACCATGAGCACTATCACCGTGAGGACTATAACCATGGGCACTGTCACTGTGAGCAATATCACCATGAACACTGTCACCATGGGAAATGTGACCGTGGGCACTGTCACCGTGTGCACTGTCAACATAAGCACTGTCACCATGGGAAATGTCATCATGGGCACTGTCACCATGGGCAGTGTCACCATGAGCCCTGTCACCGTGGGCCATGTCACCATGAGCACTGTCACCGTGGGCACTGTCACCATGGGAACTGTCACCATGAGCACTATCACCGTGAGGACTATAACCATGGGCACTGTCACCGTGAGCAATATCACGATGATCACTGTCACCATAGGAAATGTCACCATGGGCACGGTCATCGTCTGCACTGTCAACATAAGCACTGTCACCATGGGAAATGTCACCATGGGCCCTGTCACCATGGGCAGTGTCACCATGAGCACTGTCACCATGGGAACTCTCACAATGGTCACTGTCACCATGAGCACTATCATCATGGGCAGTGCCACCATGAGGAATTTCACCATGGGAATTCCAAACATGTACACCACCAGAATGAGCACAGTCACCATGGACAGTGTCACCATGAGCAATGTCACCATGGGCACTTTCAACATGGGCACTGTCACCATGGACACTGTCATCATGAGCTCTGTTACCATGGGAAATGTCACCATGGGCACTGTCACCATAGGCACTGTCACCATGATCTCTGTCACCATGAGCACTATCACCATTAGCACTATCACCATGGGCACTATCACGAAGGGCGCTGTCACCAAGAGAACTATCACTGTGAGCACTGTCACCATGAGCACTGTCACCATGAGCACTGTCACCATGAGCACTGTCACCATGGGCACTGTAACCATGGGAATTGTCACCATGAGCACTATCACTGTGAGCACTATCAACATGGGCAGTGTCACCGTGAGCACTGTCACCATGAGCACTGTCATCATGAGCACTGTCACCATGTGAATTGTCACCATGAGCATTGTCACCTTGAGCACTGTCACCATGGGAACATTCACCATGGGCACTGTCACAATGGGCACTGTCACCATGGAAAATGTCACCTTGGAAACTGTCACCATGGGCACTGTAACCATGGACACTGTCACCAGGAGCACTATCACCATGGACACTGTTTCCATGAGCTTTGTCCCCAAGTACACTGTCAACATTGGAACTGTCATCATGGGCACTGTCACCATGGGCACTGTCACCATGAGCACTATCGTCATGGGCAGTGCCACCATAAGGAATTTCACCATGGGAACTCCAACCATATACACCACCAGCATGAGCACAGTCACCATGGGCAGTGTCACCATGAGCACTGTCACCATGGGCACTTTCAACATACACAGTGTCACCATGCGAACTGTCATCATGAGCACTATCACCATGAGCACTATCACCATGGGCAGTGTCACCGTGAGCAATATCACCATGGGCACAGTTACCGTGAGCACTATTACAATGGGTACTATCACCGAGGGCACTGTCACCGTGAGCACTGTCACCATGAGCACTGTCACCATGGGCACTGTCACCATGAGCACTGTCATCATCAGCATTGTCACCATGGGAACTGTCACCATGGGAACTGTCACCATGAGCACTATCATCGTGAGGACTATAACCATGGGCACTGTCACCGTGAGCACTGTCACCATTAGAACTGTCACTGTGGGCACTATCACCGTGAGCACTATCACAATGGGCACTGTCACCATAGGCACTGTCACCATGGACACTGTCACCATGAACACTATCATCATGGGCAGTGCCACCATGAGGAATTTCACCATGGGAACTCCAACCATGTACATCGGCAGGTTTAGAACAGTCACCATGGGCTGTGTCACCATGAGCACTGTCACCATTGGCACTATCACCATGCGAACTCTCACCATGAGCACTGTCACCGTGGGCAATGTCACCATGAGCACTGTCACCGTGGGCACTGTCACCATGGGAACTCTCACCATGAGCACTATCACCATGAGCACTATCACCATGGGCAGTCTCACCATGAGCAATATCACCATGGGCATTATCACCGTGAGCACTGTCACCGTGTGCACTGTCCCCATGAGCACTGTCACCATGAGGACTATCACCATGGGAACTGTCAACATGGGAACGGTCACCATGGGCACTGTCAATATGAGCACTGTCACCATGGGAACTCTCACCATGAGCACTGTCACCATGGCCAGTGTCACCATGGTCACTGTCACCATAAGCACTGTCACCAAGGGAAATGTCACCATGGGCACTCTCACCATTTTCACTGTCACCGTGGGCACTGTCACCATAAGCACTGTCACCATGAGCACTGTTCAACATGAGCACTGTCACCGAGAGCACTGCCACTGTGGGCACTATCACCGTGAGCACTGTCACCATGGGCACTGTCACCATGGGCACTGTCACCATGGACACTGTCACCATGAGCATTGTCACCTTGAGCACTGTCACCATGGGAACATTCACCATGGGCACTGTCACCATGGGCACTGTCACCATGGAAAATGTCACCTTGGAAACTGTCACCATGGGCACTGTAACCATGGACACTGTCACCAGGAGCACTATCACCATGGACACTGTTTCCATGAGCATTATCCCCAAGTACACTGTCAACATTGGAACTGTCATCATGGGCACTGTCACCATGGGCACTGTCACCATGATCACCGTCAATATGGGAACTGCCACCATGAGCACTGTCACCATGGACACTGCCACCATGAGCACTGTCACCGTGAGCACTGTCACCATGATCATTGTCACCAGGAGCATTGTCATTATGGGAAGTGTCACCATGAGTACTGTCACCATGGGCACTGTCACCATGGACACTGTCACCATGAACACTATCATCATGGGTAGTGCCACCATAAGGAATTTCACCATGGGAACTCCAACCATGTACAACGCCAGCATGAGCACATTCACCATGGGCAGTGTCACAATGAGCACTGCCACCATGGGCACTTTCATCATGGGCACTGTCACCATGCGAACCGTCACCGTGAGCACTATTACCATGAGCACTATCACCAAGGGCACTGTCAGCGTGAGCACTATCACCGTGAGCACTATCACCGTGAGCACTGTCACCATGAGAAATTTCACAGTGGGCACTGTCACGATGAGCACTGTCACCAAGGGCATTGTCAACATAAGCATTGTCATCATGGGAACTCTCACCATGAGCACTATCACCATGGGAAATGTCACCATGGGCACTGTCACCATAGGTATTGTCACCATGGACACTCTCACCATGAGCACTATCATCATGGGCATTGCCACCATAAGGAATTTCACCATGGGAACTCCAACCATGTACACCGCCAGCATGAGCACATTCACCATGGGCCGTGTCACCATGAGCACTATCACCATGAGCACTGTCACCATGGGCACTATCACCATGGGAACTGTCACCACCGGAACGGTCACCATGGACACTGTTAAGGTTAGCACTGTCACCATGGAAACTCTCACCATGAGCATTGTCACCGTGGGCACTGTCAACATGAGCACTGTCACCTTGGACACCGTCACCATGGGCACTGTCACCATGGGCACTGTCACCATGGACACTGTCACCATGGGCACTGTCACCATGGGCACTTTCAACATGGGCACTCTCACCATAGGCACTGTCACCGTGGACACTGTCACCATGGGCACTTTCACCATGAGCACTATCATCATGGGCAGTGCCACCATAAGGAATTTCACCATTGTAACACCAACCATGTACACCGCCAGCATGAGCACAGTCAACATGGGGACTGTCAACATGAGCACTGTCACCATGTGAAATGTCTCCATGAACACTATCACCATGAGCACTATCACCAAGGGCACTGTCACCATGAGCACTATCACCGTGAACACTATCACCATGAGCACTGTCACCATGAGCACTATCACCATGGGCAGTGTCACTGTGAACACTATTACCATGGATACTATCACGAAGGGCACTGTCACCGTGACCACTATCACAATGGGCACTCTCACTATAGGCACTGTCACCATCAACACTATCATCATGGGCAGTGCCACCATGAGGAATTTCACCATGGGAACTCCAACCATGTACATCGGCAGCTTTAGCACAGTCACCATGGGCTGTGTCACCATGTGCACTGTCACCATGGGCAGTGTCACCAAGCGAACTGTCACCATGAGCACTGTCACCGTGGGCAATGTCACCATGAGCACAGTCACTGCGGGCACTGTCACCATGGGAACTGTCACCATGAGCACTATCACCGTGAGGACTATAACCATGGGCACTGTGACCGTGAGCAATATCACCATGAACACTGTCACCATGGGAAATGTCACCGTGGGCAATGTCACCGTGTGCACTGTCAACATGAGCACTGTCACCATGGGAAATGTCACCATGGGCACTGTCACCATGGGCAGGGTCATCATGAGCACTGTCACCATGGGCACTCTCATGATGGACACTGTCACCATGAGCACTATCATCATGGGCAGGGCAACCATGAGGAATTTCACCATGGGAACTCCAGCCATGTATACCGCCAGCTTGAGCACTGTCACCATGGGCACTTTCAACATGGCCACTGTCACCATGTACACTGTCACCATGGACACTGTCATCATGAGCTCTGTTTCCATGGGAAATGTCACCATGAGCACTGTCATCTTGGGAACTGCCACCATGGACACTGCCACCATGAGCACTGTAACCATTGGCTCTGCCACAGTGAGCATTGTCACCGTGAGCACTGTCACCATGGGAACTCTCACCATGAGCACTGTCACCATGGGAAATGTCATTATGGGCAGTGTCACCATGGGCACTGTCACCGTGAGCACTGTCTCCATGAGCACTATTACCATGAACACTATCACCATGAGCACTATCACCAAGGGCATTGTCACCATGAGCACTATCACCGTGAGCACTATCACCATGGGCAGTGTTACCTTGAGCAATATCAGCATGGGCACTGTCACGGTGAGCACTATTACAATGGGCACTTTCCCCTTGAGCACTATCACCGTGAGCACTGTCATCGTGGGCATTGTCACCATGTGCACTGTCCCCATGAGCACTGTCACCATGAGCACTATCACCATGGGTACTGTCACCATGGGAACGGTCACCATGGGCAATGTCAACATGAGCACTATCACCATGCGAACTGTCACCATGAGCACTATCACTAAGGGCACTGTCACCATGAGCACTGTCACCATGAGCACTGTCACAGTGGGAACCTTCACCATGAGCACTCTCACCATGGGTACTGTCACCATCGGCAATTTCAACATGGGCACTGTCACCATGCGAACTGTCACCATGTACACTATCATCATGGGCAGTGCCACCATGAGGAATTTCAACATGGGAACACCAACCCTGTACACCGCCAGCATGAGCACAGTCACCATGGGCATTATCACCATGAGCACTGTCACCGTGGGAACTTTCAACATGGGCACTATCAGCATGTGAACTGTCACCATGGGCAGTGTCACCATGAGCACTATCACCAAAGGCACTGTCAACGTGAGCACTATCACCATGAGCACTATTACCATGGGCAGTGTCACCGTGAGCAATATCACCATGGGCAGTGTCACCATGGGCACTATCACCATGAGCACTATCACCAAGGGAACTGTCACCGTGAGCACTATCATCGTGAGCACTCTCACCCTGAACACTGTCACCATGAGCACTGTCACCATGAGCACTGTCACAGTGGGAACCTTCACCATGAGCACTCTCACCATGGGTACTGTCACCATCGGCAATTTCAACATGGGCACTGTCACCATGCGAACTGTCACCATGAGCACTATCACCATGAGCACTATCACCAAGGGCACTGTCACCGTGAGCACTGTCACATTGAGCACTGTCACAGTGGGCACTGTCACTATGAGCACTATCACAATGGGCACTGTCACCATAGGCACTGTCACCATGGACACTGTCACCATGAGCACTATCATTATGGGCAGTGCTACCATGAGGAATTTCACCATCGGAACTCCAACCAGGTACACCGCAAGCATGAGCACAGTGACCATGGGCAGTGCCACCATGAGCACTGTCACCATGGGCACTTTCAACATGGGCTCTGTCACCATGTGAACTGTCACCATGAGCACTATCACCATGAGCACTGTCTCCATGAGCATAGTCACCGTGGGCACTGTCGCCATGAGCACTGTCACCATGGGCACAGTTACCATGGGAACTGTCACCATGAGCACTATCACCATGAGCACTATCACCATGGGTAGTGTCACCGTGAGCAAAATCACCATGGGCACTGTCACTGTGAGCACTATTAACATGGGTATTATCACCAAGGGCACTGTCACCGTGAGCACTGTCACCATGAGCACTGTCACCGTGGGCACTGTCACCATGAGCACTGTCATCATGGGCACTGTCACCATGGACACTGTCACCATGAACACTATCACCATGGGCAGTGCCACCATAAGGAATTTCACCATGGGAACTCCAACCATGTACACTGCCAGCATGAGCACAGTCACCATGGGCAATGTCACCATGAGCACTGCCATCATGGGGACTTTCAACATGGGCACTGTCACCATACGAACTATCACCATGAGCACTATCACCATGAGCAGTATTACCATGAACACTATCACCAAGGGCATTGTCAATGTGAGCACTATCACCGTGAGCAATATCACCATGAGCACTGTCACCATGAGCATTGTCACCGTGGGCAATGTCACCATGGGCACTGCAACCATGGGAACTGTCTTCATGAGCACTGTCACCGTGAGCACTATCACCATGGGTAGTGTCACCATGAACAATATCAACATGGATGCTGTCACCGTGAGCACTATTACTATGGGCACTATCACCATGGGCACTGTAACTGTGAGCACTGTAACCATGAGCACTGTCACCGTGGGCGCTGTCAACATGAGCACTGTCTCCATGGGTATTGTCAACATGAACATTGTCACCATGGGAACTCTCACCATGAGCACTGTCACCATGGGCAATTTCAACATGAGCACTGTCACCATGCACACTGTCACCATGGGCACTCTCACCATAGGCACTGTCACCATGGACACTGTCACCATGGGCACTGTCACCATGAGCACTGTCACCATGGGAACTGTCACCATGAGCACTGCCACCATGGGAAATGTCACTATGGGCAGTGTCACCATGGGCACTGTCACCATGGGCAGTGTCACCATGAGCACTATTACCATGAGCACCATCACCATGAGCACTATCTCCATGGGCACTGTCACATTGAGAACTATTACCATGGATACTGTCACCAAAGGCACTGTCATCGTGAGCACTATCACCATGAGCACTGTCACTGTGGGCATTGCCACCATGAGCACTGTCATCATGGCCACTGTCACCATGCGAACTGCCACCCTGAGCACTATCACAGTGGGCACTGTCACCATGAGCACTGTCACCATAGGCACTGTATCCATGGTAACTGTCACCATTGGCACTATCACGGTGAGCACTATCACCATGGGAACTGTCACCATGGGAAAGGTCACCATGCGCACTGTAACCATTGGCACTGCCACAGTGAGAACTGTCACAGTGAGCACTATCACCATGGGCACTGTCACCATGTGCACTGTCACCATGGGAACTCTCACCATGAGCACTGTCACCATGGGAAATGTCACTATGGGCAGTGTCACCATGTGCACTGTCACCATCGGTAGTGTCAACACGAGCACTATTACCATGAGCACTATCACCGTGAGCACTGTCACCGTGGGCCATGTCACCATGTGCACTGTCACCATGAGCAATATCACCATGGGAACTGTCACCATGGGCACTGTCAACGTGAGCACTGTCAGCATGGAAACTCTCACCAGGAGCACTGTCTCCATCGGAAATGTCACCATGGACACTGTTCACCATGGGAAGTGTCACCATGAGCACTGTCACCATGGGGACTGTCACTATGGACACTGTCTCCATCGGCACTCTCACCATGGGCACTGTCACTGTGGAAAATGTCACCATGGGCACTGTAACCATCTACACGGTCCCGAGGAGCACTATCACCATGGAAACTGTATCCATCAGCATTGTCCCCATGGGCACTGTCAACATGAGCACTGTCATCCATCAGCACTGTCGCCATGGGACCTCTCACTATGAGGACTGTCACAATTGGAAATGTCACTATGGGTATTGTCACCAAGGGCACTGTCACCATGGGCACTGTCAACATGAGCACTGTCACCATGGGCACTGTCACCATGGGCACTATCACTAAAGGCACTGTCAACGTGAGCACTATCACCATGAGCACTATTACCATGGGCAGTGTCACCGTGAGCAATATCACCATGGGCAGTGTCACCATGGGCACTATCACCATGAGCACTATCACCAAGGGAACTGTCACCGTGAGCACTATCATCGTGAGCACTCTCACCCTGAGCACTGTCACCATGAGCACTGTCACCATGAGCACTGTCACAGTGGGAACCTTCACCATGAGCACTCTCACCATGGGTACTGTCACCATGAGCACTATCACCGTGAGCACGATCACCATGTGTAGTGTCACCATGAGCAATATCACCATGGGCACTGTCAACATGAGCACTATTACCATGGGCAATATCACCATGAGCACTATCACCGTGAGCACTGTCACCGTGTGCACTGTCCCCATGAGCACTGTCACCATGAGCACTATCACCATGAGAACTGTCACCATGGGAATGGTCACCATGGGCACTCTCAACATGAGCACTGTCACCATGGGAACTCTCACCATGAGCACTGTCACCATGGCCAGTGTCACCATGGCCACTCTCACCATAAGCATTGTCTCCAAGGGAAATGTCACCATGGGCACTCTCAGCATGTGCACTGTCACAATGCGCACTGTCATCATGGGCACTGCCACCATGAGAACTTTCACCATGGGAATTCCCACCATGGATATGGCCACCTTGAGCACTGTCACCATGAGCACGGTCACCATGGGCACTGTCACCATGGGCACTCTCACCATGGGCACTGTTGACCATGGACACTGTCACCATGGGCACTGTGAACATGAGCACTGTCACCATGGGAACTCTCACCATGAGCACTGTCACCATGGGCACTGCCACCATGGGCACATTCAAAATGGGCACTGTCACCATGTGAACTGTCACCGTGAGCACTATTAACATGGGTACTATCACCAAGGGCACTTTTACCGTGAGCAGTGTCACAATGAGCACTGTCACCGTGGGCACTGTCACCATGAGCACTGTCATCATGGGCAGTGTCACCATAGGAACTGTCACCATGGGCACTTTCACTGTGGGCACTATCACCGTGAACACTATCACAATGGGCTCTGTCACCATAGGCACTGTCACCATGGACACTGTCACCATGAGCACTATCATTATGGGCAGTGCTACCATGAGCAATTTCACCATCGGAACTCCAACCATGTACACCGCCAGCATGAGCACAGTCAACATGGGCAGTGTCACCATGAGCACTTTCACCATGGGCACTTTCAACATGGGCCCTATCACCATGCGAACTGTCACCATGAGCACTATCATCATGAGCACTGTCACCATGAGCACTATCACCGTGAGCACTGTCACCATGAGCATAGTCACCATGGGCACTGTCACAATGAGCACTATGACCGTGTGCACTATCACCATAGGCAGTGTCACCGTGAGCAATATCACCATGGGCACTCTCACCGTGACCACTATGACCATGGGTACTATCACCAAGGGAACTGTCACCATGAGCACTGTCACCATGAGCAATGTCACCGTGGGCACTGTCACCATGAGCACTGTCATCATGGGCACTGTCACCATCGAACTGTCACCATTAGAACTGTCACTGAGGGCACTATCACCATGATAACTATCACAATGGACACTGTCACCATAGGCACTGTCACCATGGACACTGTCACCATGAACACTATCATCATGGGCAGTGCCACCATGAGGAATTTCACCATGGGAACTCCAACCATGTACACCGCCAGCTTTAGCACAGTCACCATGGGTTGTGTGACCATGAGCATTGTAACCATGGGCACTGTCACCATGCGAACTCTCACCATGAGCACTGTCACCGTGGGCAATGTCACCATGAGCACTTTCACCATGGGAACTGTCACCATGAACACTATCACCGTGAGCACTATAACCATGGGCAGTGTCACCATGAGCAATATTACCATTAACATTATCACCGTGAGCACTGTCACTGTGGGCACTGTCACCGTGTGCACTGTCAACATGAGCACTGTCACCATGGGAAATATCACCTTGGGCACTGTCACCATGGGCAGTGTCACCATTAGCATTGTTACCATGGGCACTCTCACGATGTACACTGTCACCATGAGCACCATTATCATGGGTAGTGCCACCATGAGGAATTTCACCATGGGAACTCCAACCTTCTACACCGCCAGCATGAGCACAGTCACTATGGGCAGTGTCACCATGAGAACTGTTACCATGGGCAATTTCAACATGGCCACTGTCAACATGTGCACTGTCACCATGGACACTGTCATCCTGAGTTCTGTTACCATGGGCAGTGTCACCATGAGCACTGTCACCATGACCACTTTCATCATGGGCACTATCATCATGGGCAGTGCTACCATGAAGAATTTCACCATCGGAATTCCAACCAGGTACACAGCCAGCATGAGCACATTCACCATGGGCATTATCACCATGAGCACTGTCACCATGGGCACTTTCAACATGGGCCCTGTCAGCATGCGAACTGTCACCATGAGCACTATCACCGTGAGCACGGTCTCCATGAGCATAATCACCATGGGCACTGTCACCATGAGCACTGTCACCATGGGCACTGTAACCTTGGGAACCGTCACCATGAGCACTATCACCATGGGCAGTGTCACCGTGAGCAATATCACCATGGGCACTGTCACCGTGAGCACTATTAACAAGGATACTATCACCAAGGTCACTGTCACCGTGAGCACTGTCACCGTGAGCACTGTGACCATGAGCACTGTCACCGTGGGCACTGTCACCATGAGCACTGTCATCATGGGAACTGTCACCATGGGGACTGTCACCATTAGCACTGTCACTGTGGGCACTATCACCGTGAGCACAATCACAATGGGCACTGTCACCATACGCACTGTCACCATGGACAATGTCACCATGAACACTATCATCATGGGCAGTGCCACCATAAGGAATTTCACCATGGGAACTCCAACCATGTACACTCCCAGCATGAGCACAGTCACCATGGGCAGTGTCACCATGAGCACTGCCACCATGGGCACTTTCGACATGGGCACTGTCACCATGCGAACTATCACCATGAGCAATTTCACCATGAGCAGTATTACCATGTGCACTATCACCAAGGGCACTGTCAATGTGAGCACTGTCACCGTGAGGAGTATCACCATGAGCACTGTCACCATGAGCATTTTCACCGTGGGCACTGTCACCAGTAGCACTGTCACCATGGGCACTGTAACCATGGGAACTGTCACCATGAGCACTATCAACGTGAGCACTATCACCATAGGAAGTGTCACCGTGAACAGTATCACCATGGGTACTGTCACCATGAGCACTATTACCATGGGCACTATCACCATGGGCATTGTCACTGTGAGCACTGCCACCATGAGCACTGTCACTGTGGGCACTGTCAACATGAGCACTGTCACCATGGGAACTGTCACCATGAGCACTGTCATCATTAGCACTATCATCATGGGCACTGTCAAAGTGAGCACTATTACCATGGGTACTACCACCTAGGGTACTGTCACTGTGAGCACTGTCACCATGAGCACTGTCACCGTGGGCAGTGTCAACATGAGCACTGTAACCATGGGCACTGTCACCATGGGAAATGTCACCATGCGCACTGTCACCATAGGCACTGTCACCATGGACACTGTCACCATGAACACTATCATCATGGGCACTGCCAGCATAAGGAATTTCACCATGGGAACTCCAACCATGTACACCGCCAGCATGAGCACAGTCACCATGAGCAGTGTCACCATGAGCACTGCCATCATGGGGACTTTCAACATGGGCACTGTCACCATGCGAACTATCACCACCAGCACTATCACCATGAGCAGTATTACCATGAACACTATCACCAAGGACACTGTCAACGTGAGCACTATCACCGTGAGCACTATAACCATGAGCACTGTCACCGTGAGCAGTGTCACCGTGGGCACTGTTACCGTGAGCACTGTCAACATGAGCACTGTCACCATGGGAAATGTCACCATTTGCACTGTCACCGAGGGCACTGTCACCATGAGCACTGTCACCATGAGCACTATCACCATGGGAACTGTCACCATGGGAACGGTCACCATGGGCACACTCAAGATGAGCACTGTCACCATGGGAACTCTCACCATGAGCACTGTCACCATGGGAAATGTCACCATGGGCACTGTCACCATGAGCACTATCATCATGGGCAGTGCCACCATGAGGAATTTCACCATGAGAACTCCAACCATGTACACTGCCAGCTTTAGCACTGTCAACATGGGCTGTGTCACCATGAGCACTGTCACCATGGGCACTGTTACCATGCAAACTTTTACCATGAGCACTGTCACCATGGGCAATGTCACCATGAGCACTGTCACCGTGTGCACTGTCATCATGGGAACTGTCATCATGAGCACTATCACCGTGAGGACAATAACCATGGGCAGTGTCACCGTGAGCAATATCACCATGAACACTGTCACCATGAGCACTGTCATCATCGGCACTGTCACCGTGGGAACTGTCACTATTACAACTGTCACTGTGGGCACTATCACCGTGAGCACTAGCACAATGGGCACTGTCACCATAGGCACTGTCTCCATGGACACTGTCACCATGAACACTATCATCATGGGCAGTGCCAACATGAGGAATTTCAGATTGGGAACTCCAACCATGTACATCGGCAGCTTTAGAACAGTCACCATGGGCTGTGTCACCATGAGCACTGTCACCATGGGCACTGTCACCATGCGAACTGTCACCATGAGCACTGTCACCATGGGAACTGTCACCATGAGCACTATCACCGTGAGGACTATAACCATGGGCACTGTCACAGTGAGCAATATCACCATGAACACTGTAACCATGGGAAATGTCACCTTGGGCACTGTCACCTTGTGCACTGTCAACATGAGCACTGTCACCATGGGAAATGTCACCATGGGCACTGTCACCATGGGCAGTGTCATCATGAGCACTGTCACCAAGTGTACTCTCACGATGGACACTGTCACCATGAGCACTATCATCATGGGCAGTGCCACCATGAGGAATTTCACCATGGGAACTCCAACCATGTACACCGCCAGCATGAGCACAGTCACCATGGGCAGTGTCACCATGAGCAATGTCACCATGGGCACTTTCGACATGGGCAATGTCACCATGGACACTGTCATCATGAGCTCTGTTACCATGGGAAATGTCACCATGTGCACTGTCATCTTGGGAACTGCCACCATGGACACTGCCCCCATGAGCACTGTAACCAATGTCACTGCCACAGTGAGCACTGTCACCGTGAACTCTGTCACCATGGGAACTTTCACCATGTGCACTGTCAATATGGGAACTCTCACCATGAGCACTGTCACCATGGGAAATGTCACTATGGGCAGTGTCTCCATGGGCACTGTCACCATGGGCAGTGTCACCATGAGCAGTATTACCATGAGAACTATCACCATGAGCACTATCACCATGAGCGCTATCACCAAGGGCAGTGTCACAGTGAGCAATATCAACATGGGCAACGTCACCGTGAGCACTATTACAATGGGCACTATCGCCATGAGAACTATCACCGTGATCACTGTCACCGTGGGGATTGTCACCATGTACACTGTCACCATGAGCACTGTCACCATGAGCACTATCATCATGGGCATTGCCACCATAAGAAATTTCCCCATGGGAACTCCAACCATGTACACCGCCAGCATGATCACAGTCACCATGGGCAGTGTCACCATGAGCACTCTCAACATGAGCACTATCACCATGAAGACTATCACCGTGGGCATTGTCACCGTGACCACTATCACCATGGGCAGTGTCACCGTGAGCAATATCACTATGGGCACTTTCATGTGAGCACTATTACCATGGGTACTATCAGCAAGGGCACTCTCACTGTGAGCACTGTCACTATGAGCACTGTCACCGTGGGCACTGTCCCCATGAGCACTGTCATCATGGGCACTGTCAGCATGCGAACTGCCACCATGAGCACTATCACCGTGGGCACTGTCACCATGAGAACTGTCACCATGGGCACTGTATCCATGGGAACTGTCACCCTGGGCACTATCACGGTGAGCACTATCACCATGGGAACTGTCACCATGGGAACGGTCACCATGGGCACTATCAAGGTGAGAACTGTCACCATGGGTACTCTCACCATGAGCACTGTCGCCGTGGGCACTGTCAACATGAGCACTGTCACCATGGACACTATCACCATGGGCACTGTCACCATGGGCACTGTCACCATTGGCACTGTCAACATCAACACTGTCACCATGGGAACTCTCACCATGAGCACTGTCACATTGGGAAATGTCACCATGGGCACAGTCACCATGGGAAATGTCACCATGGGCACTGTCACCATGGGCACTGTCACTATGGACACTGTCCCAGTGAGCGCTATCATCATGGGCAGTGCCACCATGAGGAATTTCACCATGAGAATTCCAACCATGTACACCGCCAGCTTTAGCGCAGTCACCATGGGCTGTGTCACCATGAGCACTGTCACCATGGGCAATGTCAACATGCGAACTGTCACCATGAGCACTGTCACCGTGGGCAATGTCACCATGAGCACTATCATCATGGGCATTGCCACCATAAGGAATTTCACCATGGGAACTCCAACCATGTACACCACCAGCATGAGCACAGTCACCATGGGCAGTGCCAACATGAGCACTGTCACCATGGGCACTTTTAACATGGGCCCTGTTGCCATGCGAACTGTCACCATGAGCAGTATGTCTGTGAGCACTGTCACCATGAGCACAGTCACCGCGGGCACTGTCACCATGAGCACTGTCACCATGGGCACTGTAACCATGGGAACTGTCACCCTGAGCACTATCACCGTGAGCACTATCACCATGGGCAGTGTCACCATGAGCAATATCACCATGGGCACTGTCACCGTGACCTCTATTACCATGGGTACTATCACCAAGGTTACTGTCACCGTGAGCACTGTCACCATGAGCAATGTCACCGTGGGAACTGTCACCATTAGAACTGTCACTGAGGGCACTATCACCGTGAGCACTATCACAATGGGCACTGTCACCATAGGCACTGTCACCATGGACATTGTCACGATGAACACTATCATCATGGGCAGTGCCACCATAAGGAATTTCACCATGAGAACTCCAAACATGTACACCGCCAGCAAGAGCACAGTCACCATGGGCAGTGTCACCATGAGCACTGCCTTCATGGAGACTTTCAACATGGGCACTGTCACCATGCGAACTATCACCATGAGCACTATCACCATGAGCACTATCACCAAGGTAACTGTCACCATGAGCACTATCACCATGAGCACTATCACCATGGGCACTGTAACCGTGAGCAATATTAACATGGGTACTATCACCAAAGGCACTGTCAAGGTGAGCACTGTCACCATGGACACTGTCACCATGGGCACACTCACCATGGTCACTGTCACCATGGGCACTGTCAACATGAGCACTGTCACCATGGGAAATGTCACTATGGGCAGTGTCACCATGGGCACTGTCACCATGGGCAGTGTCACCATGTGCACTATTACCATGAGCACTATCACCAAGGGCACTGTCACCGTGAGCACTTTCACCGTGAGCACTATCACAGTGGGAACTTTTACCATGAGCACTATCATCATGGGCACTGTCACCATAGGAACTGTCACAATGAGCACTGTCACTTTGGGCACTATCACCATGAGCACTATCACAATGGGCACTGTCACCATAGGCACTGTCACCATGGACACTTTCACCGTGAGCACTATCATCATGGGCAGTGCTACCATGAGGAATTTCATCATCGGAACTCCAACCATGTACACCGCCCGCATGAGCACAGTCACCATGGGCAGTGCCACCATGAGCAGTGTCACCATGGGCACTTTCAACATGGGCTCTGTCACCATGCGAACTGTCACCTTGAGCACTATCACCGTGAGCACTGTCACCATGAGCATAGTCACCGTGAGCACTGTCAGCATGAGCACTGTCACCATGGGCACTGTAACCATGGGAACTGTCACCATGAGCACTATCACCTTGAGCACTATCACCATGGGCGGTGTCACCATGAGCAATATCACCATGGGCAATGTCACCATGAGCACTTTTACCATGGGTACTATCACCAAGGGCACTGTCACCATGAGCACTGTCACCATGAGCACTGTCACCGTGGGCACTGTCACCATAAGCACTGTCATCATGGGCACTGTCACCATTGGAACTGTCACCATTAGAACTGTCCCTGTGGGCCCTATCACCGTCAGCACTATCACAATGGGAACTTTCACCATAGGCAATGTCACCATGGACACTGTCACCATGAGCACTATCATTATGGGCAGTGCCACCATGAGGAATTTCACCATGGGATCTCCAAGCAGGTACACAGCCAGCATGAGCATAGTCACCATGGGCAGTGACACCATGAGCAGTGTCACCATGGGCACTTTCAACATGGCCACTGTCACCATGGGCACTGTCTCCATAGACACTGTCATCATGAGCTCTCTTACCATGGGAAATGTCACCATGAGCACTGTCATCTTGGGAACTGCCACCTTGGACACTGCCACCATGAGCACTGTAACCATTGGCACTGCCACAGTGAGCGCTGTCACCATGGGAACTGTCACCGTGAGCACTATTACCATGAGTACTATCATCAAGGGCACTGTCACCGTGAGCACTGTCACTATGAGCATTGTCAGAATGGGCATTGTCACCATGAGCACTGTCATCATGGGCAGTGTCACCGTGAGCAATATCTCCATGGGCACTGTAACCATGGGAATGTCACCGTGAGCACTATCACCATGGGCAGCATCACCGTGAGCAATATCACCATGGGCCATGTCAACGTGACCACTATTACCATGGGTACTATCACCAAGGGCACTGTCACCGTGAGCACTCTCACCATGAGAAATGTCACCGTGGGCACTGTCACCATGAGCACGGTCATCATGGGCACTGTCACCATGGAATTGTCACCATTAGAACTGTCACTGAGGGCACTATCACCGAGAGCACTATCACAATGGACACTGTCACCATAGGCACTGTCACCATGGACACTGTCACCATCAACACTATCATCATGGGCAGTGCCACCATGAGGAATTTCACCATGGGAACTCCAACCATGTACACCGCCAGCTTTAGCACAGTCACCATGGGTTGTGTGACCATGAGCACTGTAACCATGGGCACTGTCACCATGCGAACTCTCACCATGAGCACTGTCACCGTGGGCAATGTCACCATGAGCACTATCACCGTGGGCACTGTCACCTTGGGAACTGTCACCATGAGCACTATCACTGTGAGCACTATAACCATGGGCAGTGTCACCATGAGCAATATTTCCATTAACACTATCACCGTGAGCACTGTCACTGTCGGCACTGTCACCGTGTGCACTGTCAAAATGAGCACTGTCACCATGGGAATATCACCTTGGGCACTGTCACCATGGGCAGTTTCACCATGAGCATTGTTACCATGGGCACTCTCACGATGTACACTGTCACCATGAGCACTATTATCATGGGTAGTGCCACCATGAGGAATTTCACCATGGGAACTCCAACCTTGTTCAACGCCAGCATGAGCACAGTCACCATGGGCAGTGTCACCATAAACACTGTCACCATGGGCAATTTCAACATGGCCACTCTCACCATGGGCACTGTCACCATGGACACTGTCATCCTGAGTTCTGTTACCATGGGAAATGTCACCATGAGCACTGTCCTCTTGGGAACTGCCACCATGGACACTGTCACCATGAGCACTGTCACCATCGGAACTGTCACCATGTGCACTGTCACCATGGGAACTCTCACCATGAGCACTGTCACCATGGGAAATGTCACTTTGGGCAGTGTCACCATGGGCACTGTCACCATGGGCAGCGTAAACATGAGCAGTATTACCATGAGCACTATCACCATGAGCACTATCACCATGGGAAGTGTCACCATGAGCAACATCAACATGGGCACGGTCACCATGAGCACTATTAAAATTGGCACTATCACCATGGGCACTATCAACGTGAGCAGTGTAAGTGTGGGCATTCTCACCGTGTGCACTGTCACCAATAGCACTGTCACCATGAGCACTATCACTTTGGGAACTGTCACCATGGGAACGGTCACAATGGGCAATGTCAACATTAGCACTGTCACCATGGCAATTCTCACAATGAGCACTGTCACCATGGGCACTGTCACCATGGGCACAGTCACCATGGGTACTGTCACCATGGGCACTTTCAAAGTGGGCACTGTCACCATGCGAACTGTCACCATGAGCACTGTCATCATGAACTCTGTTACCATGGGAAATATCGCCATGAGCACTGTCATCTTGGAAACCGCCACCATGGACACTGCCACCATGAACAATGTTACCATTGGCACTGCCACAGTGAGCACGGTCACCGTGAGCACTGTCACCATGGGAACTGTCACCATGTGCCCTGTCACCATGGGAACTCTCACCATGAGCACTGTCACCATAAGAAATGTCACTATCGGGAGTGTCACCATGGGCACTGTCACCATGGGCAGTGTCACCATGAGCACTATTACCATGAACACTATCACCATGAGCACTATCACCAAGGCCAGTGTCACCCTGAGCGCTATCACCGTGAGCACTATCACCATGGGCAGTGTCACCATGAGCAATATCAACATGGGCACTGTCACGGTGAGCACTATTACAATGGTCACTATCGCCATGAGCACTATCACCATGAGCATTGTCACTGTGGGCATTGTCACCGTGTGCACGGTCACCATGAGCACTGTCACCATGAGCACTATCACCATGGGAACTCTCACCATCGGAAGGGTCACCATGGGCAATGTCAACCTGAGCACTCTCAACATGAGAACTCTCACCATGAGCACTGTCACCATGGGAAATGTCACCATGGACACTGTCACCATGAACACTATCATCATGGGTAGTGCCACCATAAGGAATTTCACCATGGGAACTCCAACCATGTACAACGCCAGCATGAGCACATTCACCATGGGCAGTGTCACAATGAGCACTGCCACCATGGGCACTTTCATCATGGGCACTGTCACCATGCGAACCGTCACCGTGAGCACTATTACCATGAGCACTATCACCAAGGGCACTGTCAGCGTGAGCACTATCACCGTGAGCACTATCACCGTGAGCACTGTCACCATGAGAAATTTCACAGTGGGCACTGTCACGATGAGCACTGTCACCAAGGGCATTGTCAACATAAGCATTGTCATCATGGGAACTCTCACCATGAGCACTATCACCATGGGAAATGTCACCATGGGCACTGTCACCATAGGTATTGTCACCATGGACACTCTCACCATGAGCACTATCATCATGGGCATTGCCACCATAAGGAATTTCACCATGGGAACTCCAACCATGTACACCGCCAGCATGAGCACATTCACCATGGGCCGTGTCACCATGAGCACTATCACCATGAGCACTGTCACCATGGGCACTATCACCATGGGAACTGTCACCACCGGAACGGTCACCATGGACACTGTTAAGGTTAGCACTGTCACCATGGAAACTCTCACCATGAGCATTGTCACCGTGGGCACTGTCAACATGAGCACTGTCACCTTGGACACCGTCACCATGGGCACTGTCACCATGGGCACTGTCACCATGGACACTGTCACCATGGGCACTGTCACCATGGGCACTTTCAACATGGGCACTCTCACCATAGGCACTGTCACCGTGGACACTGTCACCATGGGCACTTTCACCATGAGCACTATCATCATGGGCAGTGCCACCATAAGGAATTTCACCATTGTAACACCAACCATGTACACCGCCAGCATGAGCACAGTCAACATGGGGACTGTCAACATGAGCACTGTCACCATGTGAAATGTCTCCATGAACACTATCACCATGAGCACTATCACCAAGGGCACTGTCACCATGAGCACTATCACCGTGAACACTATCACCATGAGCACTGTCACCATGAGCACTATCACCATGGGCAGTGTCACTGTGAACACTATTACCATGGATACTATCACGAAGGGCACTGTCACCGTGACCACTATCACAATGGGCACTCTCACTATAGGCACTGTCACCATCAACACTATCATCATGGGCAGTGCCACCATGAGGAATTTCACCATGGGAACTCCAACCATGTACATCGGCAGCTTTAGCACAGTCACCATGGGCTGTGTCACCATGTGCACTGTCACCATGGGCAGTGTCACCAAGCGAACTGTCACCATGAGCACTGTCACCGTGGGCAATGTCACCATGAGCACTGTCACCATGGGCACTGTCACCATGGAAAATGTCACCTTGGAAACTGTCACCATGGGCACTGTAACCATGGACACTGTCACCAGGAGCACTATCACCATGGACACTGTTTCCATGAGCTTTGTCCCCAAGTACACTGTCAACATTGGAACTGTCATCATGGGCACTGTCACCATGGGCACTGTCACCATGATCACCGTCAATATGGGAACTGCCACCATGAGCACTGTCACCATGGACACTGCCACCATGAGCACTGTCACCGTGAGCACTGTCACCATGATCATTGTCACCAGGAGCATTGTCATCATGGGAAGTGTCACCATGAGTACTGTCACCATGGGCACTGTCACCATGGGCACTCTCAACATGGGCACTCTCACCATGGGCACTCTTGACCATGGACACTGTCACCATGGGCACTGTGAACATGAGCACTGTCACCATGGTAACTCTTACCATGAACACTGTCACCATGGGAAATGTCACTATGGGCACTGTCAGCATGGGCACTGTTACCATGGACACAGTCAACATGAGCACTATCATCATGGGCAGTGCCACCATGAGGAATTTCACCATGGCAACTCCAACCATGTACACCGCCAGCATGAGCACAGTCACCATGGGCAGTGTCACCGTGAGCACTATCACCATGGGCACTTTCAACATGGGCACTGTCACCATGCGAACTGTCACCATGAACACTATCACTATGAGCACTATCACCATGAGCACTCTCCCAAAGGGCACTGTCACCGTGAGCTCTGTCACCATGAGCACTGTCACTGTGGGCAATGTCACCATGAGCACTGTCACCGTGGGCACTCTCACCATGGGAACTGTCACCATGAGCACTATCACCGTGAGCACTAACACCATTTGCAGTGTCACCGTGAGCAATATCACCATGGGAAATGTCAGAGTGAGCACTATTACCATGGGCACTATCACCATGAGCACTCTCACCATGAGCACTGTCACCGTGGGCACTGTCACCATGTGCACTGTCACCATGGGCAGTGTCACCATGAGCACTGTCACCCTGGGCTCTGTCATCATGGACACTGTCATCTTAGGAACTGCCACCACGGACACTGCCACCATGAGCACTGTAACCATTGGCACTGCCACAGTGAGCACTCTCACCATGAGCACTCTCACCATGGGAAATGTCACCATGAGCACGGTCACCAGGGACACTGTCACCATGGGCACTATCCACCAGGGCACTGTCACCGTGAGCACTATCACTGTGAGCACTATCACCGTGAGAAGTATCACCAAGGGCACTGTCACCATGAGCACTCTCATCGTGGGCACTGTCACCATGAGCACTGTCATCATGGGCACTGTCACCATGGGAACTCTCACCATTAGCACTGTCACTGTGGGCACTATCACCGTGAGCACTATCACAATGGACCCTGTCACCATAGGCACTGTCACCATGGACACTGTCACTATGAACACTATCATCATGGGCAGTGCCACCATAAGGAATTTCACCATAGAAACTCCAACCATGGACAATGCCAGCATGAGCACATTCACTATGGGCAGTGACACCATGAGCACTGCCACCATGGGCACTTTCAACATGGGCACTGTCACCATGCGAACCGTCACCATGATCACTATTACCATGAGCACTATCACCAAGGGCACTGTCAGCGTGAGCACTATTACCGTGAGCACTATCACCGTGAGCACGGTCACCATGAGCATTTTCACCGTGGGCACTGTCACCATGAGCATAGTCACCATGAGCATTGTCACCATGGGAACTCTCACCATGAGCATTGTCACCATGGGAAATGTCACCATGGGCACTGTCACCATAGGCACTGTCACCATGGACACTCTCAGCATGAGCACTATCATCATGTGCATTACCACCATAAAGAATTTCACCATGGGATCTCCAACCATGTACACCGCCAGCATGAGCACATTCACCATGGGCAGTGTCACCATGAGCACTATCACCATGAGCACTATCACCATGAGCATTATCACCAAGGGAACTGTCACCATGGACACTGTCAAGGTGAGCACTGTCACCGTTGGAATTCTCACCATGAGCATTGTCACCGTGGGCACAGTCACCATGAGCACTGTCACCATGGGCACTGTCACCATGGAAAATGTCACCTTGGAAACTGTCACCATGGGCACTGTAACCATGGACACTGTCACCAGGAGCACTATCACCATGGACACTGTTTCCATGAGCTTTGTCCCCAAGTACACTGTCAACATTGGAACTGTCATCATGGGCACTGTCACCATGGGCACTGTCACCATGATCACCGTCAATATGGGAACTGCCACCATGAGCACTGTCACCATGGACACTGCCACCATGAGCACTGTCACCGTGAGCACTGTCACCATGATCATTGTCACCAGGAGCATTGTCATCATGGGAAGTGTCACCATGAGTACTGTCACCATGGGCACTGTCACCATGGGCACTCTCAACATGGGCACTCTCACCATGGGCACTCTTGACCATGGACACTGTCACCATGGGCACTGTGAACATGAGCACTGTCACCATGGTAACTCTTACCATGAACAGTGTCACCATGGGAAATGTCACTATGGGCACTGTCAGCATGGGCACTGTTACCATGGACACAGTCAACATGAGCACTATCATCATGGACAGTGCCACCATGAGGAATTTCACCATGGCAACTCCAACCATGTACACCGCCAGCATGAGCACAGTCACCATGGGCAGTGTCACCGTGAGCACTATCACCATGGGCACTTTCAACATGGGCACTGTCACCATGCGAACTGTCACCATGAACACTATCACTATGAGCACTATCACCATGAGCACTCTCACAAAGGGCACTGTCACCGTGAGCTCTGTCACCATGAGCACTGTCACTGTGGGCAATGTCACCATGAGCACTGTCACCGTGGGCACTCTCACCATGGGAACTGTCACCATGAGCACTATCACCGTGAGCACTAACACCATTTGCAGTGTCACCGTGAGCAATATCACCATGGGAAATGTCAGAGTGAGCACTATTACCATGGGCACTATCACCATGAGCACTCTCACCATGAGCACTGTCACCGTGGGCACTGTCACCATGTGCACTGTCACCATGGGCAGTGTCACCATGAGCACTGTCACCCTGGGCTCTGTCATCATGGACACTGTCATCTTAGGAACTGCCACCACGGACACTGCCACCATGAGCACTGTAACCATTGGCACTGCCACAGTGAGCACTCTCACCATGAGCACTCTCACCATGGGAAATGTCACCATGAGCACGGTCACCAGGGACACTGTCACCATGGGCACTATCCATCAGGGCACTGTCACCGTGAGCACTATCACTGTGAGCACTATCACCGTGAGAAGTATCACCAAGGGCACTGTCACCATGAGCACTGTCATCGTGGGCACTGTCACCATGAGCACTGTCATCATGGGCACTGTCACCATGGGAACTCTCACCATTAGCACTGTCACTGTGGGCACTATCACCGTGAGCACTATCACAATGGACCCTGTCACCATAGGCACTGTCACCATGGACACTGTCACTATGAACACTATCATCATGGGCAGTGCCACCATAAGGAATTTCACCATAGAAACTCCAACCATGGACAATGCCAGCATGAGCACATTCACTATGGGCAGTGACACCATGAGCACTGCCACCATGGGCACTTTCAACATGGGCACTGTCACCATGCGAACCGTCACCATGAGCACTATCACCAAGGGCACTGTCAGCGTGAGCACTATTACCGTGAGCACTATCACCGTGAGCACGGTCACCATGAGCATTTTCACCGTGGGCACTGTCACCATGAGCATAGTCACCATGAGCATTGTCACCATGGGAACTCTCACCATGAGCACTGTCACCATGGGAAATGTCACCATGGGCACTGTCACCATAGGCACTGTCACCATGGACACTCTCAGCATGAGCACTATCATCATGTGCATTACCACCATAAAGAATTTCACCATGGGATCTCCAACCATGTACACCGCCAGCATGAGCACATTCACCATGGGCAGTGTCACCATGAGCACTATCACCATGAGCACTATCACCATGAGCATTATCACCAAGGGAACTGTCACCATGGACACTGTCAAGGTGAGCACTGTCACCGTTGGAATTCTCACCATGAGCATTGTCACCGTGGGCACAGTCGACATGAGCACTGTCACCTTGGACACTGTCACCATGGGCACTCTCACCATGGGCACTGTCACCATGGACACTGTCACCATGGGCACTGTCAAGATGAGCACTGTCACCATGGGAAATGTCACCATGGGCACTGTCACGATGGGCACTGTCACCATGGGCACTGTCACCATGGACACTGTCACCATGAGCACTATCGTCATGGGCAGTGCCACCATAAGGAATTTCACCATGGGAACTCCAACCATATACACCACCAGCATGAGCACAGTCACCATGGGCAGTGTCACCATGAGCACTGTCACCATGGGCACTTTCAACATACGCAGTGTCACCATGCGAACTGTCACCATGAGCACTATCACCGTGAGCACTATCACCATGGGCAGTGTCACTGTGAGCAATATCACCATGGGCACAGTTACCGTGAGCACTATTACAATGGGTACTATCACCAAGGGCACTGTCACCGTGAGCACTGTCACCATGAGCACTGTCACCATGGGCACTGTCACCATGAGCACTGTCATCATCGGCACTGTCACCATGGGAACTGTCACCAGGGGAACTGTCACCATGAGCACTATCATCGTGAGGACTATAACCATGGGCACTGTCACCGTGAACACTGTCACCATTAGAACTGTCACTGTGGGCACTATCACCGTGAGCACTATCACAATGGGCACTGTCACCATGGACACTGTCACCATGAACACTATCATCATGGGCAGTGCCACCATGAGGAATTTCACCATGGGAACTCCAACCATGTACATCGGCAGGTTTAGAACAGTCACCATGGGCTGTGTCACCATGAGCACTGTCACCATGGGCACTATCACCATGCGAACTCTCACCATGAGCACTGTCACCGTGGGCAATGTCACCATGAGCACTATCACCGTGAGGACTATAACCATGGGCACTGTCACTGTGAGCAATATCACCATGAACACTGTCACCATGGGAAATGTGACCGTGGGCACTGTCACCGTGTGCACTGTCAACATAAGCACTGTCACCATGGGAAATGTCATCATGGGCACTGTCACCATGGGCAGTGTCACCATGAGCCCTGTCACCGTGGGCCATGTCACCATGAGCACTGTCACCGTGGGCACTGTCACCATGGGAACTGTCACCATGAGCACTATCACCGTGAGGACTATAACCATGGGCACTGTCACTGTGAGCAATATCACCATGAACACTGTCACCATGGGAAATGTGACCGTGGGCACTGTCACCGTGTGCACTGTCAACATAAGCACTGTCACCATGGGAAATGTCATCATGGGCACTGTCACCATGGGCAGTGTCACCATGAGCCCTGTCACCGTGGGCCATGTCACCATGAGCACTGTCACCGTGGGCACTGTCACCATGGGAACTGTCACCATGAGCACTATCACCGTGAGGACTATAACCATGGGCACTGTCACCGTGAGCAATATCACGATGAACACTGTCACCATAGGAAATGTCACCGTGGGCACGGTCATCGTCTGCACTGTCAACATAAGCACTGTCACCATGGGAAATGTCACCATGGGCCCTGTCACCATGGGCAGTGTCACCATGAGCACTGTCACCATGGGAACTCTCACGATGGTCACTGTCACCATGAGCACTATCATCATGGGCAGTGCCACCATGAGGAATTTCACCATGGGAATTCCAAACATGTACACCGCCAGAATGAGCACAGTCACCATGGGCAGTGTCACCATGAGCAATGTCACCATGGGCACTTTCAACATGGGCACTGTCACCATGGACACTGTCATCATGAGCTCTGTTACCATGGGAAATGTCACCATGGGCACTGTCACCATAGGCACTGTCACCATGATCTCTGTCACCATGAGCACTATCACCATTAGCACTATCACCATGGGCACTATCACCAAGGGCGCTGTCACCAAGAGAACTATCACTGTGAGCACTGTCACCATGAGCACTGTCACCGTGAGCACTGTCACCATGAGCACTGTCACCATGGGCACTGTAACCATGGGAATTGTCACCATGAGCACTATCACTGTGAGCACTATCAACATGGGCAGTGTCACCGTGAGCACTGTCACCATGAGCACTGTCATCATGAGCACTGTCACCATGTGAATTGTCACCATGAGCACTTTCACCATGAGCACTATCACCATGAGCAGTATCACCAAGGGAACTGTCACCGTGAGCACTATCACCATGAGCACTATCACCATGGGCACTGTCACCATGGACACTGTCACCATGGGCACTGTCAAGATGAGCACTGTCACCATGGGAACTCTCACCATAAGCACTGTCACCATGGGAAATGTCACCATGGGCACTCTCACCATGGGCACTGTCACCATGGGCACTGTCACCATGGACACTGTCACCATGAGCACTATCGTCATGGGCAGTGCCCCCATAAGGAATTTCACCATGGGAACTCCAACCATATACACCACCAGCATGAGCACAGTCACCATGGTCAGTGTCACCATGAGCACTGTCACCATGGGCACTTTCAACATACACAGTGTCACCATGCGAACTGTCACCATGAGCACTATCACCGTGAGCACTATCACCATGGGCAGTGTCACTGTGAGCAATATCACCATGGGCACAGTTACCGTGAGCACTATTACAATGGGTACTATCACCAAGGGCACTGTCACCATGAGCACTGTCACCATGAGCACTGTCACCATGGGCACTGTCACCATGAGCACTGTCATCATCGGCACTGTCACCATGGGAACTGTCACCATGGGAACTGTCACCATGAGCACTATCATCGTGAGGACTATAACCATGGGCACTGTCACCGTGAACACTGTCACCATTAGAACTGTCACTGTGGGCACTATCACCGTGAGCACTATCACAATGGGCACTGTCACCATAGGCACTGTCACCATGGACACTGTCACCATGAACACTATCATCATGGGCAGTGCCACCATGAGGAATTTCACCATGGGAACTCCAACCATGTACATCGGCAGGTTTAGAACAGTCACCATGGGCTGTGTCACCATGAGCACTGTCACCATGGGCACTATCACCATGCGAACTCTCACCATGAGCACTGTCACCGTGGGCAATGTCACTATGAGCACTGTCACCGTGGGCACTGTCACCATGGGAACTGTCACCATGAGCACTATCACCGTGAGGACTATAACCTTGGGCACTGTCACTGTGAGCAATATCACCATGAACACTGTCACCATGGGAAATGTGACCGTGGGCACTGTCACCGTGTGCACTGTCAACATAAGCACTGTCACCATGGGAAATGTCATCATGGGCACTGTCACCATGGGCAGTGTCACCATGAGACCTGTCACAGTGGGCCATGTCACCATGAGCACTGTCACCGTGGGCACTGTCACCATGGGAACTGTCACCATGAGCACTATCACCGTGAGGACTATAACCATGGGCACTGTCACCGTGAGCAATATCACGATGAACACTGTCACCATAGGAAATGTCACCGTGGGCACGGTCATCGTCTGCACTGTCAACATAAGCACTGTCACCATGGGAAATGTCACCATGGGCCCTGTCACCATGGGCAGTGTCACCATGAGCACTGTCACCATGGGAACTCTCACGATGGTCACTGTCACCATGAGCACTATCATCATGGGCAGTGCCACCATGAGGAATTTCACCATGGGAATTCCAATCATGTACACCGCCAGAATGAGCACAGTCACCATGAGCAGTGTCACCATGAGCAATGTCACCATGGGCACTTTCAACATGGGCACTGTCACCATGGACACTGTCATCATGAGCTCTGTTACCATGGGAAATGTCACCATGGGCACTATCACCATAGGCACTGTCACCATGATCTCTGTCACCATGAGCACTATCACCATTAGCACTATCACCATGGGCACTATCACCAAGGGCGCTGTCACCAAGAGAACTATCACTGTGAGCACTGTCACCATGAGCACTGTCACCGTGAGCACTGTCACCATGAGCACTGTCACCATGGGCACTGTAACCATGGGAATTGTCACCATGAGCACTATCACTGTGAGCACTATCAACATGGGCAGTGTCACCGTGAGCACTGTCATCATGAGCACTGTCACCATGTGAATTGTCACCATGAGCACTTTCACCATGAGCACTATCACCATGAGCAGTATCACCAAGGGAACTGTCACCGTGAGCACTATCACCATGAGCACTATCACCATGGGCACTGTCACCATGGACACTGTCACCATGGGCACTGTCAAGATGAGCACTGTCACCATGGGAAATGTCACCATGGGCACTGTCACGATGGGCACTGTCACCATGGGCACTGTCACCATGGACACTGTCACCATGAGCACTATCGTCATGGGCAGTGCCACCAAAAGGAATTTCACCATGGGAAATCCAACCATATACACCACCAGCATGAGCACAGTCACCATGGGCAGTGTCACCATGAGCACTGTCACCATGGGCACTTTCAACATACACAGTGTCACCATGCGAACTGTCATCATGAGCACTATCACCGTGAGCACTATCACCATGGGCAGTGTCACCGTGAGCAATATCACCATGGGCACAGTTACCGTGAGCACTATTACAATGGGTACTATCACCAAGGGCACTGTCACCGTGAGCACTGTCACCATGAGCACTGTCACCATGGGCACTGTCACCATGAGCACTGTCATCATCAGCACTGTCACCATGGGAACTGTCACCATGGGAACTGTCACCATGAGCACTATCATCGTGAGGACTATAACCATGGGCACTGTCACCGTGAGCCCTGTCACCATTAGAACTGTCACTGTGGGCACTATCACCGTGAGCACTATCACAATGGGCACTGTCACCATAGGCACTGTCACCATGGACACTGTCACCATGAACACTATCATCATGGGCAGTGCCACCATGAGGAATTTCACCATGGGAACTCCAACCATGTACATCGGCAGGTTTAGAACAGTCACCATGGGCTGTGTCACCATGAGCACTGTCACCATGGGCACTATCACCATGCGAACTCTCACCATGAGCACTGTCACCGTGGGCAATGTCACCATGAGCACTGTCACCGTGGGCACTGTCACCATGGGAACTCTCACCATGAGCACTATCACCGTGAGCACTATCACCATGGGCAGTCTCACCATGAGCAATATCACCATGGGCATTATCACCGTGAGCACTGTCACCGTGTGCACTGTCCCCATGAGCACTGTCACCATGAGGACTATCACCATGGGAACTGTCAACATGGGAACGGTCACCATGGGCACTGTCAATATGAGCACTGTCACCATGGGAACTCTCACCATGAGCACTGTCACCATGGCCAGTGTCACCATGGTCACTGTCACCATAAGCACTGTCACCAAGGGAAATGTCACCATGGGCACTCTCACCATTTTCACTGTCACCGTGGGCACTGTCACCATAAGCACTGTCACCATGAGCACTGTTCAACATGAGCACTGTCACCGAGAGCACTGCCACTGTGGGCACTATCACCGTGAGCACTGTCACCATGGGCACTGTCACCATGGGCACTGTCACCATGAGCACTGTCACCATGGACACTGTCACCATGAGCATTGTCACCATGAGCATTGTCACCGTGGGCACAGTCACCATGAGCACTGTCACCATGGGCACTGTCACCATGGAAAATGTCACCTTGGAAACTGTCACCATGGGCACTGTAACCATGGACACTGTCACCAGGAGCACTATCACCATGGACACTGTTTCCATGAGCTTTGTCCCCAAGTACACTGTCAACATTGGAACTGTCATCATGGGCACTGTCACCATGGGCACTGTCACCATGATCACCGTCAATATGGGAACTGCCACCATGAGCACTGTCACCATGGACACTGCCACCATGAGCACTGTCACCGTGAGCATTGTCACCATGATCATTGTCACCAGGAGCATTGTCATCATGGGAAGTGTCACCATGAGTACTGTCACCATGGGCACTGTCACCATGGGCACTCTCAACATGGGCACTCTCACCATGGGCACTCTTGACCATGGACACTGTCACCATGGGCACTGTGAACATGAGCACTGTCACCATGGTAACTCTTACCATGAACACTGTCACCATGGGAAATGTCACTATGGGCACTGTCAGCATGGGCACTGTTACCATGGACACAGTCAACATGAGCACTATCATCATGGGCAGTGCCACCATGAGGAATTTCACCATGGCAACTCCAACCATGTACACCGCCAGCATGAGCACAGTCACCATGGGCAGTGTCACCGTGAGCACTATCACCATGGGCACTTTCAACATGGGCACTGTCACCATGCGAACTGTCACCATGAACACTATCACTATGAGCACTATCACCATGAGCACTCTCCCAAAGGGCACTGTCACCGTGAGCTCTGTCACCATGAGCACTGTCACTGTGGGCAATGTCACCATGAGCACTGTCACCGTGGGCACTCTCACCATGGGAACTGTCACCATGAGCACTATCACCGTGAGCACTAACACCATTTGCAGTGTCACCGTGAGCAATATCACCATGGGAAATGTCAGAGTGAGCACTATTACCATGGGCACTATCACCATGAGCACTCTCACCATGAGCACTGTCACCGTGGGCACTGTCACCATGTGCACTGTCACCATGGGCAGTGTCACCATGAGCACTGTCACCCTGGGCTCTGTCATCATGGACACTGTCATCTTAGGAACTGCCACCACGGACACTGCCACCATGAGCACTGTAACCATTGGCACTGCCACAGTGAGCACTCTCACCATGAGCACTCTCACCATGGGAAATGTCACCATGAGCACGGTCACCAGGGACACTGTCACCATGGGCACTATCCATCAGGGCACTGTCACCGTGAGCACTATCACTGTGAGCACTATCACCGTGAGAAGTATCACCAAGGGCACTGTCACCATGAGCACTGTCATCGTGGGCACTGTCACCATGAGCACTGTCATCATGGGCACTGTCACCATGGGAACTCTCACCATTAGCACTGTCACTGTGGGCACTATCACCGTGAGCACTATCACAATGGACCCTGTCACCATAGGCACTGTCACCATGGACACTGTCACTATGAACACTATCATCATGGGCAGTGCCACCATAAGGAATTTCACCATAGAAACTCCAACCATGGACAATGCCAGCATGAGCACATTCACTATGGGCAGTGACACCATGAGCACTGCCACCATGGGCACTTTCAACATGGGCACTGTCACCATGCGAACCGTCACCATGATCACTATTACCATGAGCACTATCACCAAGGGCACTGTCAGCGTGAGCACTATTACCGTGAGCACTATCACCGTGAGCACGGTCACCATGAGCATTTTCACCGTGGGCACTGTCACCATGAGCATAGTCACCATGAGCATTGTCACCATGGGAACTCTCACCATGAGCACTGTCACCATGGGAAATGTCACCATGGGCACTGTCACCATAGGCACTGTCACCATGGACACTCTCAGCATGAGCACTATCATCATGTGCATTACCACCATAAAGAATTTCACCATGGGATCTCCAACCATGTACACCGCCAGCATGAGCACATTCACCATGGGCAGTGTCACCATGAGCACTATCACCATGAGCACTATCACCATGAGCATTATCACCAAGGGAACTGTCACCATGGACACTGTCAAGGTGAGCACTGTCACCGTTGGAATTCTCACCATGAGCATTGTCACCGTGGGCACAGTCAACATGAGCACTGTCACCTTGGACACTGTCACCATGGGCACTCTCACCATGGGCACTGTCACCATGGACACTGTCACCATGGGCACTGTCAAGATGAGCACTGTCACCATGGGAAATGTCACCATGGGCACTGTCACGATGGGCACTGTCACCATGGGCACTGTCACCATGGACACTGTCACCATGAGCACTATCGTCATGGGCAGTGCCACCATAAGGAATTTCACCATGGGAACTCCAACCATATACACCACCAGCATGAGCACAGTCACCATGGGCAGTGTCACCATGAGCACTGTCACCATGGGCACTTTCAACATACACAGTGTCACCATGCGAACTGCCACCATGAGCACTATCACCGTGAGCACTATCACCATGGGCAGTGTCACTGTGAGCAATATCACCATGGGCACAGTTACCGTGAGCACTATTACAATGGGTACTATCACCAAGGGCACTGTCACCGTGAGCACTGTCACCATGAGCACTGTCACCATGGGCACTGTCACCATGAGCACTGTCATCATCGGCACTGTCACCATGGGAACTGTCACCATGGGAACTGTCACCATGAGCACTATCATCGTGAGGACTATAACCATGGGCACTGTCACCGTGAACACTGTCACCATTAGAACTGTCACTGTGGGCACTATCACCGTGAGCACTATCACAATGGGCACTGTCACCATAGGCACTGTCACCATGGACACTGTCACCATGAACACTATCATCATGGGCAGTGCCACCATGAGGAATTTCACCATGGGAACTCCAACCATGTACATCGGCAGGTTTAGAACAGTCACCATGGGCTGTGTCACCAAGAGCACTGTCACCATGGGCACTATCACCATGCGAACTCTCACCATGAGCACTGTCACCGTGGGCAATGTCACTATGAGCACTGTCACCGTGGGCACTGTCACCATGGGAACTGTCACCATGAGCACTATCACCGTGAGGACTATAACCATGGGCACTGTCACTGTGAGCAATATCACCATGAACACTGTCACCATGGGAAATGTGACCGTGGGCACTGTCACCGTGTGCACTGTCAACATAAGCACTGTCACCATGGGAAATGTCATCATGGGCACTGTCACCATGGGCAGTGTCACCATGAGCCCTGTCACAGTGGGCCATGTCACCATGAGCACTGTCACCGTGGGCACTGTCACCATGGGAACTGTCACCATGAGCACTATCACCGTGAGGACTATAACCATGGGCACTGTCACCGTGAGCAATATCACGATGAACACTGTCACCATAGGAAATGTCACCGTGGGCACGGTCATCGTCTGCACTGTCAACATAAGCACTGTCACCATGGGAAATGTCACCATGGGCCCTGTCACCATGGGCAGTGTCACCATGAGCACTGTCACCATGGGAACTCTCACGATGGTCACTGTCACCATGAGCACTATCATCATGGGCAGTGCCACCATGAGGAATTTCACCATGGGAATTCCAAACATGTACACCGCCAGAATGAGCACAGTCACCATGGGCAGTGTCACCATGAGCAATGTCACCATGGGCACTTTCAACATGGGCACTGTCACCATGGACACTGTCATCATGAGCTCTGTTACCATGGGAAATGTCACCATGGGCACTGTCACCATAGGCACTGTCACCATGATCTCTGTCACCATGAGCACTATCACCATTAGCACTATCACCATGGGCACTATCACGAAGGGCGCTGTCACCAAGAGAACTATCACTGTGAGCACTGTCACCATGAGCACTGTCACCGTGAGCACTGTCACCATGAGCACTGTCACCATGGGCACTGTAACCATGGGAATTGTCACCATGAGCACTATCACTGTGAGCACTATCAACATGGGCAGTGTCACCGTGAGCACTGTCACCATGAGCACTGTCATCATGAGCACTGTCACCAGGTGAATTGTCACCATGAGCACTTTCACCATGAGCACTATCACCATGAGCAGTATCACCAAGGGAACTGTCACCGTGAGCACTATCACCATGAGCACTCTCACCATGGGCACTGTCACCATGGACACTGTCACCATGGGCACTGTCAAGATGAGCACTGTCACCATGGGAACTCTCACCATAAGCACTGTCACCATGGGAAATGTCACCATGGGCACTGTCACCATGGGCACTGTCACCATGGGCACTGTCACCATGGACACTGTCACCATGAGCACTATCGTCATGGGCAGTGCCACCATAAGGAATTTCACCATGGGAAATCCAACCATATACACCACCAGCATGAGCACAGTCACCATGGGCAGTGTCACCATGAGCACTGTCACCATGGGCACTTTCAACATACACAGTGTCACCATGCGAACTGTCACCATGAGCACTATCACCGTGAGCACTATCACCATGGGCAGTGTCACCGTGAGCAATATCACCATGGGCACAGTTACCGTGAGCACTATTACAATGGGTACTATCACCAAGGGCACTGTCACCGTGAGCACTGTCACCATGAGCACTGTCACCATGGGCACTGTCACCATGAGCACTGTCATCATCGGCACTGTCACCATGGGAACTGTCACCATGGGAACTGTCACCATGAGCACTATCATCGTGAGGACTATAACCATGGGCACTGTCACCGTGAGCCCTGTCACCATTAGAACTGTCACTGTGGGCACTATCACCGTGAGCACTATCACAATGGGCACTGTCACCATAGGCACTGTCACCATGGACACTGTCACCATGAACACTATCATCATGGGCAGTGCCACCATGAGGAATTTCACCATGGGAACTCCAACCATGTACATCGGCAGGTTTAGAACAGTCACCATGGGCTGTGTCACCATGAGCACTGTCACCATGGGCACTATCACCATGCGAACTCTCACCATGAGCACTGTCACCGTGGGCAATGTCACCATGAGCACTGTCACCGTGGGCACTGTCACCATGGGAACTCTCACCATGAGCACTATCACCGTGAGCACTATCACCATGGGCAGTCTCACCATGAGCAATATCACCATGGGCATTATCACCGTGAGCACTGTCACCGTGTGCACTGTCCCCATGAGCACTGTCACCATGAGGACTATCACCATGGGAACTGTCAACATGGGAATGGTCACCATGGGCACTGTCAATATGAGCACTGTCACCATGGGAACTCTCACCATGAGCACTGTCACCATGGCCAGTGTCACCATGGTCACTGTCACCATAAGCACTGTCACCAAGGGAAATGTCACCATGGGCACTCTCACCATTTTCACTGTCACCGTGGGCACTGTCACCATAAGCACTGTCCCCATGAGCACTGTTCAACATGAGCACTGTCACCGAGAGCACTGCCACTGTGGGCACTATCACCGTGAGCACTGTCACCATGGGCACTGTCACCATGGGCACTGTCACCATGGACACTGTCACCATGAGCATTGTCACCTTGAGCACTGTCACCATGGGAACATTCACCATGGGCACTGTCACCATGGGCACTGTCACCATGGAAAATGTCACCTTGGAAACTGTCACCATGGGCACTGTAACCATGGACACTGTCACCAGGAGCACTATCACCATGGACACTGTTTCCATGAGCATTATCCCCAAGTACACTGTCAACATTGGAACTGTCATCATGGGCACTGTCACCATGGGCACTGTCACCATGATCACCGTCAATATGGGAACTGCCACCATGAGCACTGTCACCATGGACACTGCCACCATGAGCACTGTCACCGTGAGCACTCTCACCATGATCATTGTCACCAGGAGCATTGTCATTATGGGAAGTGTCACCATGAGTACTGTCACCATGGGCACTGTCACCATGGGCACTCTCAACATGGGCACTCTCACCATGGGCACTCTTGACCATGGACACTGTCACCATGGGCACTGTGAACATGAGCACTGTCACCATGGTATCTCTTACCATGAACACTGTCACCATGGGAAATGTCACTATGGGCACTGTCAGCATGGGCACTGTTACCATGGACACAGTCAACATGAGCACTATCATCATGGGCAGTGCCACCATGAGGAATTTCACCATGGCAACTCCAACCATGTACACCGCCAGCATGAGCACAGTCACCATGGGCAGTGTCACCGTGAGCACTATCACCATGGGCACTTTCAACATGGGCACTGTCACCATGCGAACTGTCACCATGAACACTATCACTATGAGCACTATCACCATGAGCACTCTCACAAAGGGCACTGTCACCGTGAGCTCTGTCACCATGAGCACTGTCACTGTGGGCAATGTCACCATGAGCACTGTCACCGTGGGCACTCTCACCATGGGAACTGTCACCATGAGCACTATCACCGTGAGCACTAACACCATTTGCAGTGTCACCGTGAGCAATATCACCATGGGAAATGTCAGAGTGAGCACTATTACCATGGGCACTATCACCATGAGCACTCTCACCATGAGCACTGTCACCGTGGGCACTGTCACCGTGTGCACTGTCACCATGGGCAGTGTCACCATGAGCACTGTCACCCTGGGCTCTGTCATCATGGACACTGTCATCTTAGGAACTGCCACCACGGACACTGCCACCATGAGCACTGTAACCATTGGCACTGCCACAGTGAGCACTCTCACCATGAGCACTCTCACCATGGGAAATGTCACCATGAGCACGGTCACCAGGGACACTGTCACCATGGGCACTATCCACCAGGGCACTGTCACCGTGAGCACTATCACTGTCAGCACTATCACCGTGAGCGCTATCACCATGGGCACTGTCACCGTGAGCCCTATTACCATGGGCACTATCACCAAGGGCACTGTCACTGTGAGCACTATCACCATGAGCACTATCAACGTGAGCACTGTCACCATTATCACTGTCACCGTGGGCAATGTCACCATGAGCACTGTCACCATGGACACTTTCAACATGGCTACTGTCACCATGGGCACTGTCACCATGGACACTGTCATCATGAGCTCTGTTACCATGGGAAATGTCAACATGAGCACTGTCATCTTGGGAACTGCCACCATGGACACAGCCACCATGAGCAATGTAACCATTGGCACTGCCACAGTGAGCACTGTCACCGTGAGCACTGTCACCATGGGAACTGTCACCATGTGCCCTGTCACCATGGGAACTCTCACCATGAGCACTATCACCATGAGCACTATCACCATGGGCACTGTCACCATGGGCACTGTCACCATGAGCATTATTACCATGGGTACTATCACCAAGGGCACTGTCACCGTGAGCACTGTCACCAAGGACACTGTCACCGTGAGCACTGTTACCATGAGCACTGTCACCGTGGGCACTGTCACCCTGAGCACTGTCATCATCGGCACTGTCACCATGGGAACTCTCACCATGAGCACTGTCACCATGGGAAATATCACCATGGGCACTATCACTATGGGCACTATCACCATGGGCAGTGTCACTATGAGCACAGTCAACGTGGCCACTGTCACCATGGGAACTGTCACAATGAGCACTAACTCCGTGAGCACTATCACCATGGGCAGTGTCAGCGTGAGCAATATCAACATGGGCAGTGTCACCATTAGCGCTATTACCATGGGCACTATCGCGTTGAGCACTATCACCATGAGCACTGTCACCGTGGGCACTGTCACCATGGTCACTGTCAACATGAGCACAGTCAGCATAGGAACTCTCACCATGAGCACTGTCACCATGGGAAATGTCACCATGGGCACTATCACTATGGGCACTATCACCATGGGCTGTGTCACCATGAGCACTGTCACCATGGGCACTGTCACCATGCGAACTCTCACCATGAGCACTGCCACCGTGGGCAATGTCACAATGAGCACTGTCACCATGAGCACTATCACCGTGAGCATTCTAACCATGGGCAGTGTCACCGTGAGCAATATCACCATAAACACTGTCACCGTGTGCACTGTCATCGTGAGCACTGTCACCATAGGAAATGTCACCATGGGCACTATCACCGTGAGCACTATTAACATGGGTACTATCACCAAGGGCATTGTTACCATGAGCAGTGTCACCATGAGCACTGTCACTGTGGGCACTGTCACCATGAGCACTGTCATCATGGGCACTGTCACCATGGGAACTGTCACCATTAGAACTGTCACTGTGGGTACTATCACCGTGAGCACTATCACAATGGGCACTGTCACCATGAGCACTATCATCTTGGGCAGTGCAACCATGAGCATTGTAACCATTGGCACTGTCACCATGGACACTGTCGCCATGGGTACTGTCACTATGGGTACTGTCCTCATGGGAACTCTTAGCAAGAGCACAGTCACCATGGGCACTGTCACCATGGACAATGTCACCATGAGCAATGTCAACATGAGCACTCTCACCATGGAAAATGTCACCATGAGCACTATCACCGTGGGCAGTGTCACCATGAGCAATATCACCATGGGCAGTGTCACCATGAGCACAATCACCATGGACACTGTCACCATGGGCACTCTCACCATGGGAAATGTCATCATGGACACTCTCACCATGAACACTGTCAACATGGGAAATGTCACCATGGTCACTGTCACCATGGGCACTTTCAACATGGGCACTGTCACCGTGCGAAATGTCACCATGGGCAGTTTCACCATGAGCACTGTCACCATTGGCACTGTCACCATGAACAGTATCATCATGGGCTGTGCCACCGTGAGGAATTTCAACATGGGAACACCAACCCTGTACACCACCAGCATGAGCATAGTCACCATGGGCATTGTCACCATGAGCACTGTCACCACAGGATCTTTCAACATGGGCAGTATCAGCATGCGAACTGTCACCATGGGCAGTGTCACCATGAGCACTATCACCAAAGGCACTGTCAACGTGAGCACTCTCACCATGAGCACTATTACCATGGGCAGTGTCACCGTGAGCAATATCACCATGGGCAGTGTCACCATGGGCACTATCACCATGAGCACTATCACCAAGGGAACTGTCATCGTGAGCACTATCATCGTGAGCACTATCACCCTGAGCACTGTCACCGTCGGTACTGTCACCATGAGCACTGTCACTATGGGCACTGTCATCATGGGAACTGTCACCATGAGCACTATCACCGTGCGCACTATCACCATGGGCAGTGTCACCATGAGCAATATCACCATGGGCACTGTCAACATGAGCACTATTACCATGGGCAATATCACCATGAGCACTATAACCGTGAGCACTGTCACCGTGGGCACTGTCACCGCGTGCACTGTCCCCATGAGCACTGTCACCATGAGCACTATCACCATGAGCACTGTCACCATGGGCACTGTCACCATGGGAACTCTCACTATGAGCACTGTCACCATGGCCAGTGTCACTATGGCCACTGTCACCTTAAGCACTGTCACCAAGGGAAATGTCAGCATGGGAACTCTCACCATTTGCACTGTCACCGTGGGCACTGTCACCATAAGCACTGTCACCATGAGCACTGTTCAACATGGGCACTGTCACCTAGAGCACTGCCACTGTAGGCACTTTCACCGTGAGCACTGTTCACCATGGGCACTGTAACCATGAGCACTGTCACCATGGACACTGTCACCAGGAACACTATCATCATGGGCAGTGCCACCATGAGGAATTTCAACATGGGAACACCAACCCTGTACACCGCCAGCATGAGCACAGTCACCATGGGCATTATCACCATGAGCACTGTCACCATGGGAACTTTCAACATGGGCACTATCAGCATGCGAACTGTCACCATGGGCAGTGTCACCATGAGCACTATCACCAAAGACACTGTCAACGTGAGCACTATCACCATGAGCACTATTACCATGGGCAGTGTCACCGTGAGCAATATCACCATGGGCAGTGTCACCATGGGCACTATCACCATGAGCACTATCACCAAGGGAACTGTCACCGTGAGCACTATCATCGTGAGCACTATCACCCTGAGAATTGTCACCATGAGCACTGTCACTATGGGCACTGTCACCATGGGAACTCTCACCATGAGCACTATCACCGTGAGCACTATCACCATGGGCAGTCTCACCATGAGCAATATCACCATGGGCATTATCACCGTGAGCAATGTCATCGTGTGCGCTGTCCCCATGAGCACTGTCACCATGAGCACTGTCACCATGGGCACTGTCACCATGGAAAATGTCACCTTGGAAACTGTCACCATGGGCACTGTAACCATGGACACTGTCACCAGGAGCACTATCACCATGGACACTGTTTCCATGAGCTTTGTCCCCAAGTACACTGTCAACATTGGAACTGTCATCATGGGCACTGTCACCATGGGCACTGTCACCATGATCACCGTCAGTATGGGAACTGCCACCATGAGCACTGTCACCATGGACACTGCCACCATGAGCACTGTCACCGTGAGCACTGTCACCATGATCATTGTCACCAGGAGCATTGTCATCATGGGAAGTGTCACCATGAGTACTGTCACCATGGGCACTGTCACCATGGGCACTCTCAACATGGGCACTCTCACCATGGGCACTCTTGACCATGGACACTGTCACCATGGGCACTGTCACCATGGTAACTCTTACCATGAACACTGTCACCATGGGAAATGTCACTATGGGCACTGTCAGCATGGGCACTGTTACCATGGACACAGTCAACATGAGCACTATCATCATGGGCAGTGCCACCATGAGGAATTTCACCATGGCAACTCCAACCATGTACACCGCCAGCATGAGCACAGTCACCATGGGCAGTGTCACCGTGAGCACTATCACCATGGGCACTTTCAACATGGGCACTGTCACCATGCGAACTGTCACCATGAACACTATCACTATGAGCACTATCACCATGAGCACTCTCCCAAAGGGCACTGTCACCGTGAGCTCTGTCACCATGAGCACTGTCACTGTGGGCAATGTCACCATGAGCACTGTCACCGTGGGCACTCTCACCATGGGAACTGTCACCATGAGCACTATCACCGTGAGCACTAACACCATTTGCAGTGTCACCGTGAGCAATATCACCATGGGAAATGTCAGAGTGAGCACTATTACCATGGGCACTATCACCATGAGCACTCTCACCATGAGCACTGTCACCGTGGGCACTGTCACCATGTGCACTGTCACCATGGGCAGTGTCACCATGAGCACTGTCACCCTGGGCTCTGTCATCATGGACACTGTCATCTTAGGAACTGCCACCACGGACACTGCCACCATGAGCACTGTAACCATTGGCACTGCCACAGTGAGCACTCTCACCATGAGCACTCTCACCATGGGAAATGTCACCATGAGCACGGTCACCAGGGACACTGTCACCATGGGCACTATCCACCAGGGCACTGTCACCGTGAGCACTATCACTGTGAGCACTATCACCGTGAAAAGTATCACCAAGGGCACTGTCACCATGAGCACTGTCATCGTGGGCACTGTCACCATGAGCACTGTCATCATGGGCACTGTCACCATGGGAACTCTCACCATTAGCACTGTCACTGTGGGCACTATCACCGTGAGCACTATCACAATGGACCCTGTCACCATAGGCACTGTCTCCATGGACACTGTCACTATGAACACTATCATCATGGGCAGTGCCACCATAAGGAATTTCACCATAGAAACTCCAACCATGGACAATGCCAGCATGAGCACATTCACTATGGGCAGTGACACCATGAGCACTGCCACCATGGGCACTTTCAACATGGGCACTGTCACCATGCGAACCGTCACCATGATCACTATTACCATGAGCACTATCACCAAGGGCACTGTCAGCGTGAGCACTATTACCGTGAGCACTATCACCGTGAGCACGGTCACCATGAGCATTTTCACCGTGGGCACTGTCACCATGAGCATAGTCACCATGAGCATTGTCACCATGGGAACTCTCACCATGAGCACTGTCACCATGGGAAATGTCACCATGGGCACTGTCACCATAGGCACTGTCACCATGGACACTCTCAGCATGAGCACTATCATCATGTGCATTACCACCATAAAGAATTTCACCATGGGATCTCCAACCATGTACACCCCAGCATGAGCACATTCACCATGGGCAGTGTCACCATGAGCACTATCACCATGAGCACTATCACCATGAGCATTATCACCAAGGGAACTGTCACCATGGACACTGTCAAGGTGAGCACTGTGACCGTTGGAATTCTCACCATGAGCATTGTCACCGTGGGCACAGTCACCATGAGCACTGTCACCATGGGCACTGTCACCATGGAAAATGTCACCTTGGAAACTGTCACCATGGGCACTGTAACCATGGACACTGTCACCAGGAGCACTATCACCATGGACACTGTTTCCATGAGCTTTGTCCCCAAGTACACTGTCAACATTGGAACTGTCATCATGGGCACTGTCACCATGGGCACTGTCACCATGATCACCGTCAATATGGGAACTGCCACCATGAGCACTGTCACCATGGACACTGCCACCATGAGCACTGTCACCGTGAGCACTGTCACCATGATCATTGTCACCAGGAGCATTGTCATCATGGGAAGTGTCACCATGAGTACTGTCACCATGGGCACTGTCACCATGGGCACTCTCAACATGGGCACTCTCACCATGGGCACTCTTGACCATGGACACTGTCACCATGGGCACTGTGAACATGAGCACTGTCACCATGGTAACTCTTACCATGAACACTGTCACCATGGGAAATGTCACTATGGGCACTGTCAGCATGGGCACTGTTACCATGGACACAGTCAACATGAGCACTATCATCATGGGCAGTGCCACCATGAGGAATTTCACCATGGCAACTCCAACCATGTACACCGCCAGCATGAGCACAGTCACCATGGGCAGTGTCACCGTGAGCACTATCACCATGGGCACTTTCAACATGGGCACTGTCACCATGCGAACTGTCACCATGAACACTATCACTATGAGCACTATCACCATGAGCACTCTCACAAAGGGCACTGTCACCGTGAGCTCTGTCACCATGAGCACTGTCACTGTGGGCAATGTCACCATGAGCACTGTCACCGTGGGCACTCTCACCATGGGAACTGTCACCATGAGCACTATCACCGTGAGCACTAACACCATTTGCAGTGTCACCGTGAGCAATATCACCATGGGAAATGTCAGAGTGAGCACTATTACCATGGGCACTATCACCATGAGCACTCTCACCATGAGCACTGTCACCGTGGGCACTGTCACCATGTGCACTGTCACCATGGGCAGTGTCACCATGAGCACTGTCACCCTGGGCTCTGTCATCATGGACACTGTCATCTTAGGAACTGCCACCACGGACACTGCCACCATGAGCACTGTAACCATTGGCACTGCCACAGTGAGCACTCTCACCATGAGCACTCTCACCATGGGTACTGTCACCATCGGCAATTTCAACATGGGCACTGTCACCATGCGAACTGTCACCATGTACACTATCATCATGGGCAGTGCCACCATGAGGAATTTCAACATGGGAACACCAACCCTGTACACCGCCAGCATGAGCACAGTCACCATGAGCACTGTCACCGTGGGAACTTTCAACATGGGCACTATCAGCATGTGAACTGTCACCATGGGCAGTGTCACCATGAGCACTATCACCAAAGGCACTGTCAACGTGAGCACTATCACCATGAGCACTATTACCATGGGCAGTGTCACCGTGAGCAATATCACCATGGGCAGTGTCACCATGGGCACTATCACCATGAGCACTATCACCAAGGGAACTGTCACCGTGAGCACTATCATCGTGAGCACTCTCACCCTGAACACTGTCACCATGAGCACTGTCACCATGAGCACTGTCACAGTGGGAACCTTCACCATGAGCACTCTCACCATGGGTACTGTCACCATCGGCAATTTCAACATGGGCACTGTCACCATGCGAACTGTCACCATGAGCACTATCACCATGAGCACTATCACCAAGGGCACTGTCACCGTGAGCACTGTCACATTGAGCACTGTCACAGTGGGCACTGTCACTATGAGCACTATCACAATGGGCACTGTCACCATAGGCACTGTCACCATGGACACTGTCACCATGAGCACTATCATTATGGGCAGTGCTACCATGAGGAATTTCACCATCGGAACTCCAACCAGGTACACCGCAAGCATGAGCACAGTGACCATGGGCAGTGCCACCATGAGCACTGTCACCATGGGCACTTTCAACATGGGCTCTGTCACCATGTGAACTGTCACCATGAGCACTATCACCATGAGCACTGTCTCCATGAGCATAGTCACCGTGGGCACTGTCGCCATGAGCACTGTCACCATGGGCACAGTTACCATGGGAACTGTCACCATGAGCACTATCACCATGAGCACTATCACCATGGGTAGTGTCACCGTGAGCAAAATCACCATGGGCACTGTCACTGTGAGCACTATTAACATGGGTATTATCACCAAGGGCACTGTCACCGTGAGCACTGTCACCATGAGCACTGTCACCGTGGGCACTGTCACCATGAGCACTGTCATCATGGGCACTGTCACCATGGACACTGTCACCATGAACACTATCACCATGGGCAGTGCCACCATAAGGAATTTCACCATGGGAACTCCAACCATGTACTCTGCCAGCATGAGCACAGTCACCATGGGCAATGTCACCATGAGCACTGCCATCATGGGGACTTTCAACATGGGCACTGTCACCATACGAACTATCACCATGAGCACTATCACCATGAGCAGTATTACCATGAACACTATCACCAAGGGCATTGTCAATGTGAGCACTATCACCGTGAGCAATATCACCATGAGCACTGTCACCATGAGCATTGTCACCGTGGGCAATGTCACCATGGGCACTGCAACCATGGGAACTGTCTTCATGAGCACTGTCACCGTGAGCACTATCACCATGGGTAGTGTCACCATGAACAATATCAACATGGATGCTGTCACCGTGAGAACTATTACTATGGGCACTATCACCATGGGCACTGTAACTGTGAGCACTGTAACCATGAGCACTGTCACCGTGGGCGCTGTCAACATGAGCACTGTCTCCATGGGCATTGTCAACATGAACATTGTCACCATGGGAACTCTCACCATGAGCACTGTCACCATGGGCAATTTCAACATGAGCACTGTCACCATGCACACTGTCACCATGGGCACTCTCACCATAGGCACTGTCACCATGGACACTGTCACCATGGGCACTGTCACCATGAGCACTGTCACCATGGGAACTGTCACCATGAGCACTGCCACCATGGGAAATGTCACTATGGGCAGTGTCACCATGGGCACTGTCACCATGGGCAGTGTCACCATGAGCACTATTACCATGAGCACCATCACCATGAGCACTATCTCCATGGACACTGTCACATTGAGAACTATTACCATGGATACTATCACCAAAGGCACTGTCATCGTGAGCACTATCACCATGAGCACTGTCACTGTGGGCATTGCCACCATGAGCACTGTCATCATGGCCACTGTCACCATGCGAACTGCCACCCTGAGCACTATCACAGTGGGCACTGTCACCATGAGCACTGTCACCATAGGCACTGTATCCATGGTAACTGTCACCATTGGCACTATCACGGTGAGCACTATCACCATGGGAACTGTCACCATGGGAAAGGTCACCATGCGCACTGTAACCATTGGCACTGCCACAGTGAGAACTGTCACAGTGAGCACTATCACCATGGGCACTGTCACCATGTGCACTGTCACCATGGGAACTCTCACCATGAGCACTGTCACCATGGGAAATGTCACTATGGGCAGTGTCACCATGTGCACTGTCACCATCGGTAGTGTCAACACGAGCACTATTACCATGAGCACTATCACCGTGAGCACTGTCACCGTGGGCCATGTCACCATGTGCACTGTCACCATGAGCAATATCACCATGGGAACTGTCACCATGGGCACTGTCAACGTGAGCACTGTCAGCATGGAAACTCTCACCAGGAGCACTGTCTCCATCGGAAATGTCACCATGGACACTGTTCACCATGGGAAGTGTCACCATGAGCACTGTCACCATGGGGACTGTCACTATGGACACTGTCTCCATCGGCACTCTCACCATGAGCACTGTCACCGTGGGCACTGTCACCATGTGCACTGTCACCATGGGCAGTGTCACCATGAGCACTGTCACCCTGGGCTCTGTCATCATGGACACTGTCATCTTAGGAACTGCCACCACGGACACTGCCACCATGAGCACTGTAACCATTGGCACTGCCACAGTGAGCACTCTCACCATGAGCACTCTCACCATGGGAAATGTCACCATGAGCACGGTCACCAGGGACACTGTCACCATGGGCACTATCCATCAGGGCACTGTCACCGTGAGCACTATCACTGTGAGCACTATCACCGTGAGAAGTATCACCAAGGGCACTGTCACCATGAGCACTGTCATCGTGGGCACTGTCACCATGAGCACTGTCATCGTGGGCATTGTCACCATGGGCACTGTCAAGATGAGCACTGTCACCATGGGAAATGTCACCATGGGAACTCTCACCATAAGCACTGTCACCATGGACACTGTCACCATGAGCACTATCGTCATGGGCAGTGCCACCATAAGGAATTTCACCATGGGAACTCCAACCATATACACCACCAGCATGAGCACAGTCACCATGGGCAGTGTCACCATGAGCACTGTCACCATGGGCACTTTCAACATACACAGTGTCACCATGCGAACTGTCACCATGAGCACTATCACCGTGAGCACTATCACCATGGGCAGTGTCACTGTGAGCAATATCACCATGGGCACAGTTACCGTGAGCACTATTACAATGGGTACTATCACCAAGGGCACTGTCACCGTGAGCACTGTCACCATGAGCACTGTCACCATGGGCACTGTCACCATGAGCACTGTCATCATCGGCACTGTCACCATGGGAACTGTCACCATGGGAACTGTCACCATGAGCACTATCATCGTGAGGACGATAACCATGGGCACTGTCACCGTGAACACTGTCACCATTAGAACTGTCACTGTGGGCACTATCACCATGAGCACTATCACAATGGGCACTGTCACCAAAGGCACTGTCACCATGGACACTGTCACCATGAACAATATCATCATGGGCAGTGCCACCATGAGGAATTTCACCATGGGAACTCCAACCATGTACATCGGCAGGTTTAGAACAGTCACCATGGGCTGTGTCACCATGAGCACTGTCACCATGGGCACTATCACCATGCGAACTCTCACCATGAGCACTGTCACCGTGGGCAATGTCACCATGAGCACTGTCACCGTGGGCACTGTCACCATGGGAACTGTCACCATGAGCACTATCACCGTGAGGACTATAACCATGGGCACTGTCACTGTGAGCAATATCACCATGAACACTGTCACCATGGGAAATGTGACCGTGGGCACTGTCACCGTGTGCACTGTCAACATAAGCACTGTCACCATGGGAAATGTCATCATGGGCACTGTCACCATGGGCAGTGTCACCATGAGCCCTGTCACCGTGGGCCATGTCACCATGAGCACTGTCACCGTGGGCACTGTCACCATGGGAACTGTCACCATGAGCACTATCACCGTGAGGACTATAACCATGGGCACTGTCACCGTGAGCAATATCACGATGAACACTGTCACCATAGGAAATGTCACCGTGGGCACGGTCATCGTCTGCACTGTCAACATAAGCACTGTCACCATGGGAAATGTCACCATGGGCCCTGTCACCATGGGCAGTGTCACCATGAGCACTGTCACCATGGGACCTCTCACGATGGTCACTGTCACCATGAGCACTATCATCATGGGCAGTGCCACCATGAGGAATTTCACCATGGGAATTCCAAACATGTACACCGCCAGAATGAGCACAGTCACCATGGGCAGTGTCACCATGAGCAATGTCACCATGGGCACTTTCAACATGGGCACTGTCACCATGGACACTGTCATTATGAGCTCTGTTACCATGGGAAATGTCACCATGGGCACTGTCACCATAAGCACTGTCACCATGATCTCTGTCACCATGAGCACTATCACCATTAGCACTATCACCATGGGCACTATCACCAAGGGCGCTGTCACCAAGAGAACTATCACTGTGAGCACTGTCACCATGAGCACTGTCACCGTGAGCACTGTCACCATGAGCACTGTCACCATGGGCACTGTAACCATGGGAATTGTCACCATGAGCACTATCACTGTGAGCACTATCAACATGGGCAGTGTCACCGTGAGCACTGTCACCATGAGCACTGTCATCATGAGCACTGTCACCATGTGAATTGTCACCATGAGCACTTTCACCATGAGCACTATCACCATGAGCAGTATCACCAAGGGAACTGTCACCGTGAGCACTATCACCATGAGCACTATCACCATGGGCACTGTCACCATGGACACTGTCACCATGGGCACTGTCAAGATGAGCACTGTAACCATGGGAACTCTCACCATAAGCACTGTCACCATGGGAAATGTCACCATGGGCACTGTCACCATGGGCACTGTCACCATGGGCACTGTCACCATGGACACTGTCACCATGAGCACTATCGTCATGGGCAGTGCCACCATAAGGAATTTCACCATGGGAACTCCAACCATATACACCACCAGCATGAGCACAGTCACCATGGGCAGTGTCACCATGAGCACTGTCACCATGGGCACTTTCAACATACACAGTGTCACCATGCGAACTGTCACCATGAGCACTATCACCGTGAGCACTATCACCATGGGCAGTGTCACCGTGAGCAATATCACCATGGGCACAGTTACCGTGAGCACTATTACAATGGGTACTATCACCAAGGGCACTGTCACCGTGAGCACTGTCACCATGAGCACTGTCACCATGGGCACTGTCACCATGAGCACTGTCATCATCAGCACTGTCACCATGGGAACTGTCACCATGGGAACTGTCACCATGAGCACTATCATCGTGAGGACTATAACCATGGGCACTGTCACCGTGAGCCCTGTCACCATTAGAACTGTCACTGTGGGCACTATCACCGTGAGCATTATCACAATGGGCACTGTCACCATAGGCACTGTCACCATGGACACTGTCACCATGAACACTATCATCATGGGCAGTGCCACCATGAGGAATTTCACCATGGGAACTCCAACCATGTACATCGGCAGGTTTAGAACAGTCACCATGGGCTGTGTCACCATGAGCACTGTCACCATGGGCACTATCACCATGCGAACTCTCACCATGAGCACTGTCACCGTGGGCAATGTCACCATGAGCACTGTCACCGTGGGCACTGTCACCATGGGAACTCTCACCATGAGCACTATCACCGTGAGCACTATCACCATGGGCAGTCTCACCATGAGCAATATCACCATGGGCATTATCACCGTGAGCACTGTCACCGTGTGCACTGTCCCCATGAGCACTGTCACCATGAGGACTATCACCATGGGAACTGTCAACATGGGAACGGTCACCATGGGCACTGTCAATATGAGCACTGTCACCATGGGAACTCTCAACATGAGCACTGTCACCATGGCCAGTGTCACCATGGTCACTGTCACCATAAGCACTGTCACCAAGGGAAATGTCACCATGGGCACTCTCACCATTTTCACTGTCACCGTGGGCACTGTCACCATAAGCACTGTCACCATGAGCACTGTTCAACATGAGCACTGTCACCGAGAGCACTGCCACTGTGGGCACTATCACCGTGAGCACTGTCACCATGGGCACTGTCACCATGGGCACTGTCACCATGAGCATTGTCACCTTGAGCACTGTCACCATGGGAACATTCACCATGGGCACTGTCACCATGGGCACTGTCACCATGGAAAATGTCACCTTGGAAACTGTCACCATGGGCACTGTAACCATGGACACTGTCACCAGGAGCACTATCACCATGGACACTGTTTCCATGAGCATTATCCCCAAGTACACTGTCAACATTGGAACTGTCATCATGGGCACTGTCACCATGGGCACTGTCACCATGATCACCGTCAATATGGGAACTGCCACCATGAGCACTGTCACCATGGACACTGCCACCATGAGCACTGTCACCATGAGCACTGTCACCATGATCATTGTCACCAGGAGCATTGTCATTATGGGAAGTGTCACCATGAGTACTGTCACCATGGGCACTGTCACCATGGGCACTCTCAACATGGGCACTCTCACCATGGGCACTCTTGACCATGGACACTGTCACCATGGGCACTGTGAACATGAGCACTGTCACCATGGTATCTCTTACCATGAACACTGTCACCATGGGAAATGTCACTATGGGCACTGTCAGCATGGGCACTGTTACCATGGACACAGTCAACATGAGCACTATCATCATGGGCAGTGCCACCATGAGGAATTTCACCATGGCAACTCCAACCATGTACACCGCCAGCATGAGCACAGTCACCATGGGCAGTGTCACCGTGAGCACTATCACCATGGGCACTTTCAACATGGGCACTCTCACCATGCGAACTGTCACCATGAACACTATCACTATGAGCACTATCACCATGAGCACTCTCACAAAGGGCACTGTCACCGTGAGCTCTGTCACCATGAGCACTGTCACTGTGGGCAATGTCACCATGAGCACTGTCACCGTGGGCACTCTCACCATGGGAACTGTCACCATGAGCACTATCACCGTGAGCACTAACACCATTTGCAGTGTCACCGTGAGCAATATCACCATGGGAAATGTCAGAGTGAGCACTATTACCATGGGCACTATCACCATGAGCACTCTCACCATGAGCACTGTCACCGTGGGCACTGTCACCATGGGCAGTGTCACCATGAGCACTGTCACCCTGGGCTCTGTCATCATGGACACTGTCATCTTAGGAACTGCCACCACGGACACTGCCACTATGAGCACTGTAACCATTGGCACTGCCACAGTGAGCACTCTCACCATGAGCACTCTCACCATGGGAAATGTCACCATGAGCACGGTCACCAGGGACACTGTCACCATGGGCACTATCACCAGGGCACTGTCACCGTGAGCACTATCACTGTCAGCACTATCACCATGAGCACTATCACCATGGGCACTGTCACCGTGAGCCCTATTACCATGGGCACTATCACCAAGGGCACTGTCACTGTGAGCACTATCACCATGAGCACTATCAACGTGAGCACTGTCACCATGATCACTGTCACCGTGGGCAATGTCACCATGAGCACTGTCACCATGGACACTTTCAACATGGCTACTGTCACCATGGGCACTGTCACCATGGACACTGTCATCATGAGCTCTGTTACCATGGGAAATGTCACCATGAGCACTGTCATCTTGGGAACTGCCACCATGGACATAGCCACCATGAGCAATGTAACCATTGGCACTGCCACAGTGAGCACTGTCACCGTGAGCACTGTCACCATGGGAACTGTCACCATGTGCCCTGTCACCATGGGAACTCTCACCATGAGCACTATCACCATGAGCACTATCACCATGGGCACTGTCACCATGGGCACTGTCACCGTGAGCATTATTACCATGGGTACTATCACCAAGGGCACTGTCACCGTGAGCACTGTCACCAAGGGCACTGTCACCGTGAGCACTGTTACCATGAGCACTGTCACCGTGGGCACTGTCACCCTGAGCACTGTCATCATCAGCACTGTCACCATGGGAACTCTCACCATGAGCACTGTCACCATGGGAAATGTCACCATGGGCACTATCACTATGGGCACTATCACCATGGGCAGTGTCACTATGAGCACAGTCAACGTGGCCACTGTCACCATGGGAACTGTCACCATGAGCACTAACTCCGTGAGCACTATCACCATGGGCAGTGTCAGCGTGAGCAATATCAACATGGGCAGTGGCACCATTAGCGCTATTACCATGGGCACTATCGCGTTGAGCACTATCACCATGAGCACTGTCACCGTGGGCACTGTCACCATGGTCACTGTCAACATGAGCACAGTCAGCATAGGAACTCTCACCATGAGCACTGTCACCATGGGAAATGTCACCATGGGCACTATCACTATGGGCACTATCACCATGGGCTGTGTCACCATGAGCACTGTCACCATGGGCACTGTCACCATGCGAACTCTCACCATGAGCACTGTCACCGTGGGCAATGTCACAATGAGCACTGTCACCATGAGCACTATCACCGTGAGCATTCTAACCATGGGCAGTGTCACCGTGAGCAATATCACCATAAACACTGTCACCGTGTGCACTGTCATCGTGAGCACTGTCACCATAGGAAATGTCACCATGGGCACTATCACCGTGAGCACTATTAATATGGGTACTATCACCAAGGGCATTGTTACCATGAGCAGTGTCACCATGAGCACTGTCACCGTGGGCACTGTCACCATGAGCACTGTCATCATGGGCACTGTCACCATGGGAACTGTCACCATTAGAACTGTCACTGTGGGTACTATCACCGTGAGCACTATCACAATGGGCACTGTCACCATGAGCACTATCATCTTGGGCAGTGCAACCATGAGCACTGTAACCATTGGCACTGTCACCATGGACACTGTCGCCATGGGTACTGTCACTATGGGTACTGTCCTCATGGGAACTCTTAGCAAGAGCACAGTCACCATGGGCACTGTCACCATGGACAATGTCACCATGAGCAATGTCAACATGAGCACTCTCACCATGGAAAATGTCACCATGAGCACTATCACCGTGGGCAGTGTCAGCATGAGCAATATGACCATGGGCAGTGTCACCATGAGCACTATCACCATGGACACTGTCACCATGGGCACTCTCACCATGGGAAATGTCATCATGGACACTCTCACTATGAACACTGTCAACATGGGAAATGTCACCATGGTCACTGTCACCATGGGCACTTTCAACATGGGCACTGTCACCGTGCGAACTGTCACCATGAGCACTATCACCGTGAGCACTATCACCATGGGCAGTGTCACCGTGAGCAATATCACCATGGGCACAGTTACCGTGAGCACTATTACAATGGGTACTATCACCAAGGGCACTGTCACCGTGAGCACTGTCACCATGAGCACTGTCACCATGGGCACTGTCACCATGAGCACTGTCATCATCAGCACTGTCACCATGGGAACTGTCACCATGGGAACTGTCACCATGAGCACTATCATCGTGAGGACTATAACCATGGGCACTGTCACCGTGAGCCCTGTCACCATTAGAACTGTCACTGTGGGCACTATCACCGTGAGCACTATCACAATGGGCACTGTCACCATAGGCACTGTCACCATGGACACTGTCACCATGAACACTATCATCATGGGCAGTGCCACCATGAGGAATTTCACCATGGGAACTCCAACCATGTACATCGGCAGGTTTAGAACAGTCACCATGGGCTGTGTCACCATGAGCACTGTCACCATGGGCACTATCACCATGCGAACTCTCACCATGAGCACTGTCACCGTGGGCAATGTCACCATGAGCACTGTCACCGTGGGCACTGTCACCATGGGAACTCTCACCATGAGCACTATCACCGTGAGCACTATCACCATGGGCAGTCTCACCATGAGCAATATCACCATGGGCATTATCACCGTGAGCACTGTCACCGTGTGCACTGTCCCCATGAGCACTGTCACCATGAGGACTATCACCATGGGAACTGTCAACATGGGAACGGTCACCATGGGCACTGTCAATATGAGCACTGTCACCATGGGAACTCTCACCATGAGCACTGTCACCATGGCCAGTGTCACCATGGTCACTGTCACCATAAGCACTGTCACCAAGGGAAATGTCACCATGGGCACTCTCACCATTTTCACTGTCACCGTGGGCACTGTCACCATAAGCACTGTCACCATGAGCACTGTTCAACATGAGCACTGTCACCGAGAGCACTGCCACTGTGGGCACTATCACCGTGAGCACTGTCACCATGGGCACTGTCACCATGGGCACTGTCACCATGAGCATTGTCACCTTGAGCACTGTCACCATGGGAACATTCACCATGGGCACTGTCACCATGGGCACTGTCACCATGGAAAATGTCACCTTGGAAACTGTCACCATGGGCACTGTAACCATGGACACTGTCACCAGGAGCACTATCACCATGGACACTGTTTCCATGAGCATTATCCCCAAGTACACTGTCAACATTGGAACTGTCATCATGGGCACTGTCACCATGGGCACTGTCACCATGATCACCGTCAATATGGGAACTGCCACCATGAGCACTGTCACCATGGACACCGCCACCATGAGCACTGTCACCGTGAGCACTGTCACCATGATCATTGTCACCAGGAGCATTGTCATTATGGGAAGTGTCACCATGAGTACTGTCACCATGGGCACTGTCACCATGGGCACTCTCAACATGGGCACTCTCACCATGGGCACTCTTGACCATGGACACTGTCACCATGGGCACTGTGAACATGAGCACTGTCACCATGGTATCTCTTACCATGAACACTGTCACCATGGGAAATGTCACTGTGGGCACTCTCAGCATGGGCACTGTTACCATGGACACAGTCAACATGAGCACTATCATCATGGGCAGTGCCACCATGAGGAATTTCACCATGGCAACTCCAACCATGTACACCGCCAGCATGAGCACAGTCACCATGGGCAGTGTCACCGTGAGCACTATCACCATGGGCACTTTCAACATGGGCACTGTCACCATGCGAACTGTCACCATGAACACTATCACTATGAGCACTATCACCATGAGCACTCTCCCAAAGGGCACTGTCACCGTGAGCTCTGTCACCATGAGCACTGTCACTGTGGGCAATGTCACCATGAGCACTGTCACCGTGGGCACTCTCACCATGGGAACTGTCACCATGAGCACTATCACCGTGAGCACTAACACCATTTGCAGTGTCACCGTGAGCAATATCACCATGGGAAATGTCAGAGTGAGCACTATTACCATGGGCACTATCACCATGAGCACTCTCACCATGAGCACTGTCACCGTGTGCACTGTCACCATGGGCAGTGTCACCATGAGCACTGTCACCCTGGGCTCTGTCATCATGGACACTGTCATCTTAGGAACTGCCACCACGGACACTGCCACTATGAGCACTGTAACCATTGGCACTGCCACAGTGAGCACTCTCACCATGAGCACTCTCACCATGGGAAATGTCACCATGAGCACGGTCACCAGGGACACTGTCACCAGGGGCACTATCACCAGGGCACTGTCACCGTGAGCACTATCACTGTCAGCACTATCACCGTGAGCACTATCACCAAGGGCACTGTCACCGTGAGCCCTATTACCATGGGCACTATCACCAAGGGCACTGTCACTGTGAGCACTATCACCATGAGCACTATCAACGTGAGCACTGTCACCATGATCACTGTCACCGTGGGCAATGTCACCATGAGCACTGTCACCATGGACACTTTCAACATGGCTACTGTCACCATGGGCACTGTCACCATGGACACTGTCATCATGAGCTCTGTTACCATGGGAAATGTCACCATGAGCACTGTCATCTTGGGAACTGCCACCATGGACACAGCCACCATGAGCAATGTAACCATTGGCACTGCCACAGTGAGCACTGTCACCGTGAGCACTGTCACCATGGGAACTGTCACCATGTGCCCTGTCACCATGGGAACTCTCACCATGAGCACTATCACCATGAGCACTATCACCATGGGCACTGTCACCATGGGCACTGTCACCGTGAGCATTATTACCATGGGTACTATCACCAAGGGCACTGTCACCGTGAGCACTGTCACCAAGGGCACTGTCACCGTGAGCACTGTTACCATGAGCACTGTCACCGTGGGCACTGTCACCCTGAGCACTGTCATCATCAGCACTGTCACCATGGGAACTCTCACCATGAGCACTGTCACCATGGGAAATGTCACCATGGGCACTATCACTATGGGCACTATCACCATGGGCAGTGTCACTATGAGCACAGTCAACGTGGCCACTGTCACCATGGGAACTGTCACCATGAGCACTAACTCCGTGAGCACTATCACCATGGGCAGTGTCAGCGTGAGCAATATCAACATGGGCAGTGTCACCATTAGCGCTATTACCATGGGCATTATCGCGTTGAGCACTATCACCATGAGCACTGTCACCGTGGGCACTGTCACCATGGTCACTGTCAACATGAGCACAGTCAGCATAGAAACTCTCACCATGAGCACTGTCACCATGGGAAATGTCACCATGGGCACTATCACTATGGGCACTATCACCATGGGCTGTGTCACCATGAGCACTGTCACCATGGGCACTGTCACCATGCGAACTCTCACCATGAGCACTGTCACCGTGGGCAATGTCACAATGAGCACTGTCACCATGAGCACTATCACCGTGAGCATTCTAACCATGGGCAGTGTCACCGTGAGCAATATCACCATAAACACTGTCACCGTGTGCACTGTCATCGTGAGCACTGTCACCATAGGAAATGTCACCATGGGCACTATCACTGTGAGCACTATTAACATGGGTACTATCACCAAGGGCATTGTTACCATGAGCAGTGTCACCATGAGCACTGTCACCGTGGGCACTGTCACCATGAGCACTGTCATCATGGGCACTGTCACCATGGGAACTGTCACCATTAGAACTGTCACTGTGGGTACTATCACCGTGAGCACTATCACAATGGGCACTGTCACCATGAGCACTATCATCTTGGGCAGTGCAACCATGAGCACTGTAACCATTGGCACTGTCACCATGGACACTGTCGCCATGGGTACTGTCACTATGGGTACTGTCCTCATGGGAACTCTTAGCAAGAGCACAGTCACCATGGGCACTGTCACCATGGACAATGTCACCATGAGCAATGTCAACATGAGCACTCTCACCATGGAAAATGTCACCATGAGCACTATCACCGTGGGCAGTGTCACCATGAGCAATATCACCATGGGCAGTGTCACCATGAGCACTATCACCATGGACACTGTCACCATGGGCACTCTCACCATGGGAAATGTCATCATGGACACTCTCACCATGAACACTGTCAACATGGGAAATGTCACCATGGTCACTGTCACCATGGGCACTTTCAACATGGGCACTGTCACCGTGCGAAATGTCACCATGGGCAGTTTCACCATGAGCACTGTCACCATTGGCACTGTCACCATGAACAGTATCATCATGGGCTGTGCCACCATGAGGAATTTCAACATGGGAACACCAACCCTGTACACCACCAGCATGAGCATAGTCACCATGGGCATTGTCACCATGAGCACTGTCACCACAGGATCTTTCAACATGGGCAGTATCAGCATGCGAACTGTCACCATGGGCAGTGTCACCATGAGCACTATCACCAAAGGCACTGTCAACGTGAGCACTCTCACCATGAGCACTATTACCATGGGCAGTGTCACCGTGAGCAATATCACCATGGGCAGTGTCACCATGGGCACTATCACCATGAGCACTATCACCAAGGGAACTGTCATCGTGAGCACTATCATCGTGAGCACTATCACCCTGAGCACTGTCACCGTCGGTACTGTCACCATGAGCACTGTCACTATGGGCACTGTCATCATGGGAACTGTCACCATGAGCACTATCACCGTGCGCACTATCACCATGGGCAGTGTCACCATGAGCAATATCACCATGGGCACTGTCAACATGAGCACTATTACCATGGGCAATATCACCATGAGCACTATAACCGTGAGCACTGTCACCGTGGGCACTGTCACCGCGTGCACTGTCCCCATGAGCACTGTCACCATGAGCACTATCACCATGAGCACTGTCACCATGGGCACTGTCACCATGGGAACTCTCACTATGAGCACTGTCACCATGGCCAGTGTCACTATGGCCACTGTCACCTTAAGCACTGTCACCAAGGGAAATGTCAGCATGGGAACTCTCACCATTTGCACTGTCACCGTGGGCACTGTCACCATAAGCACTGTCACCATGAGCACTGTTCAACATGGGCACTGTCACCTAGAGCACTGCCACTGTAGGCACTTTCACCGTGAGCACTGTTCACCATGGGCACTGTAACCATGAGCACTGTCACCATGGACACTGTCCCCAGGAACACTATCATCATGGGCAGTGCCACCATGAGGAATTTCAACATGGGAACACCAACCCTGTACACCGCCAGCATGAGCACAGTCACCATGGGCATTATCACCATGAGCACTGTCACCATGGGAACTTTCAACATGGGCACTATCAGCATGCGAACTGTCACCATGGGCAGTGTCACCATGAGCACTATCACCATGGGCAGTGTCACCATGGGCACTATCACCATGAGCACTATCACCAAGGGAACTGTCACCGTGAGCACTATCATCGTGAGCACTATCACCCTGAGAATTGTCACCATGAGCACTGTCACCGTCGGTACTGTCACCATGAGCACTGTCACTATGGGCACTGTCACCATGGGAACTCTCACCATGAGCACTATCACCGTGAGCACTATCACCATGGGCAGTCTCACCATGAGCAATATCACCATGGGCATTATCACCGTGAGCAATGTCATCGTGTGCGCTGTCCCCATGAGCACTGTCACCATGGGCACTGTCACCATGGAAAATGTCACCTTGGAAACTGTCACCATGGGCACTGTAACCATGGACACTGTCACCAGGAGCACTATCACCATGGACACTGTTTGCATGAGCTTTGTCCCCAAGTACACTGTCAACATTGGAACTGTCATCATGGGCATTGTCATCATGGGCACTGTCACCATGGGCACTGTCACCATGATCACCGTCAATATGGGAACTGCCACCATGAGCACTGTCACCATGGACACTGCCACCATGAGCACTGTCACCGTGAGCACTGTCACCATGATCATTGTCACCAGGAGCTTTGTCATCATGGGAAGTGTCACCATGAGTACTGTCACCATGGGCACTGTCACCATGGGCACTCTCAACATGGGCACTCTCACCATGGGCACTCTTGACCATGGACACTGTCACCATGGGCACTGTGAACATGAGCACTGTCACCATGGTATCTCTTACCATGAACACTGTCACCATGGGAAATGTCACTATGGGCACTGTCAGCATGGGCACTGTTACCATGGACACAGTCAACATGAGCACTATCATCATGGGCAGTGCCACCATGAGGAATTTCACCATGGCAACTCCAACCATGTACACCGCCAGCATGAGCACAGTCACCATGGGCAGTGTCACCATGAGCACTATCACCATGGGCACTTTCAACATGGGCACTGTCACCATGCGAACTGTCACCATGAACACTATCACTATGAGCACTATCACCATGAGCACTATCACAAAGGGCACTGTCACCGTGAGCTCTGTCACCATGAGCACTGTCACTGTGGGCAATGTCACCATGAGCACTGTCACCGTGGGCACTCTCACCATGGGAACTGTCACCATGAGCACTATCACCGTGAGCACTAACACCATTTGCAGTGTCACCGTGAGCAATGTCACCATGGGAAATGTCAGAGTGAGCACTATTACCATGGGCACTATCACCATGAGCACTCTCACCATGAGCACTGTCACCGTGGCCACTGTCACCATGTGCACTGTCATCGTGGGCACTGTCACCATGAGCACTGTCATCATGGGCACTGTCACCATGGGAACCCTCACCATTAGCACTGTCACTGTGGGCACTATCACCGTGAGCACTATCACAATGGACCCTGTCACCATAGGCACTGTCACCATGGACACTGTCACTATGAACACTATCATCATGGGCAGTGCCACCATAAGGAATTTCACCATAGAAACTCCAACCATGGACAATGCCAGCATGAGCACATTCACTATGGGCAGTGACACCATGAGCACTGCCACCATGGGCACTTTCAACATGGGCACTGTCACCATGCGAACCGTCACCATGATCACTATTACCATGAGCACTATCACCAAGGGCACTGTCAGCGTGAGCACTATTACCGTGAGCACTATCACCGTGAGCACGGTCACCATGAGCATTTTCACCGTGGGCACTGTCACCATGAGCATAGTCACCATGAGCATTGTCACCATGGGAACTCTCACCATGAGCACTGTCACCATGGGAAATGTCACCATGGGCACTGTCACCATAGGCACTGTCACCATGGACACTCTCAGCATGAGCACTATCATCATGTGCATTACCACCATAAAGAATTTCACCATGGGATCTCCAACCATGTACACCGCCAGCATGAGCACCTTCACCATGGGCAGTGTCACCATGAGCACTATCACCATGAGCATTATCACCAAGGGAACTGTCACCATGGACACTGTCAAGGTGAGCACTGTCACCGTTGGAATTCTCACCATGAGCATTGTCACTGTGGGCACAGTCACCATGGGCACTGTCACCATGGAAAATGTCACCTTGGAAACTGTCACCATGGGCACTGTAACCATGGACACTGTCACCATGGGCACTGTGAACATGAGCACTGTCACCATGGTATCTCTTACCATGAACACTGTCACCATGGGAAATGTCACTATGGGCACTGTCAGCATGGGCACTGTTACCATGGACACAGTCAACATGAGCACTATCATCATGGGCAGTGCCACCATGAGGAATTTCACCATGGCAACTCCAACCATGTACACCGCCAGCATGAGCACAGTCACCATGGGCAGTGTCACCGTGAGCACTATCACCATGGGCACTTTCAACATGGGCACTGTCACCATGCGAACTGTCACGATGAACACTATCACTATGAGCACTATCACCATGAGCACTATCACAAAGGGCACTGTCACCGTGAGCTCTGTCACCATGAGCACTGTCACTGTGGGCAATGTCACCATGAGCACTGTCACCGTGGGCACTGTCACCGTGTGCACTGTCACCATGGGCAGTGTCACCATGAGCACTGTCACCCTGGGCTCTGTCATCATGGACACTGTCATCTTAGGAACTGCCACCACGGACACTGCCACCATGAGCACTGTAACCATTGGCACTGCCACAGTGAGCACTCTCACCATGAGCACTCTCACCATGGGAAATGTCACCATGAGCACGGTCACCAGGGACACTGTCACCATGGGCACTATCCACCAGGGCATTGTCACCGTGAGCACTATCACTGTGAGCACTATCACCGTGAGAAGTATCACCAAGGGCACTGTCACCATGAGCACTGTCATCATGGGCACTGTCACCATGAGCACTGTCATCATGGGCACTGTCACCATGGGAACTCTCACCATTAGCACTGTCACTGTGGGCACTATCACCATGAGCACTATCACAATGGACCCTGTCACCATAGGCACTGTCACCATGGACACTGTCACTATGAACAGTATCATCATGGGCAGTGCCACCATAAGGAATTTCACCATAGAAACTCCAACCATGGACAATGCCAGCATGAGCACATTCACTATGGGCAGTGACACCATGAGCACTGCCACCATGGGCACTTTCAACATGGGCACTGTCACCATGCGAACCGTCACCATGATCACTATTACCATGAGCACTATCACCAAGGGCACTGTCAGCGTGAGCACTATTACCGTGAGCACTATCACCGTGAGCACGGTCACCATGAGCATTTTCACCGTGGGCACTGTCACCATGAGCATAGTCACCATGAGCATTGTCACCATGGGAACTCTCACCATGAGCACTGTCACCATGGGAAATGTCACCATGGGCACTGTCACCATAGGCACTGTCACCATGGACACTCTCAGCATGAGCACTATCATCATGTGCATTACCACCATAAAGAATTTCACCATGGGATCTCCAACCATGTACACCGCCAGCATGAGCACATTCACCATGGGCAGTGTCACCATGAGCACTATCACCATGAGCACTATCACCATGAGCATTATCACCAAGGGAACTGTCACCATGGACACTGTCAAGGTGAGCACTGTCACCGTTGGAATTCTCACCATGAGCATTGTCACCGTGGGCACAGTCAACATGAGCACTGTCACCTTGGACACTGTCACCATGGGCACTCTCACCATGGGCACTGTCACCATGGACACTGTCACCATGGGCACTGTCAAGATGAGCACTGTCACCATGGGAAATGTCACCATGGGCACTGTCACGATGGGCACTGTCACCATGGGCACTGTCACCATGGACACTGTCACCATGAGCACTATCGTCATGGGCAGTGCCACCATAAGGAATTTCACCATGGGAACTTCAACCATATACACCACCAGCATGAGCACAGTCACCATGGGCAGTGTCACCATGAGCACTGTCACCATGGGCACTTTCAACATACACAGTGTCACCATGCGAACTGTCACCATGAGCACTATCACCGTGAGCACTATCACCATGGGCAGTGTCACCGTGAGCAATATCACCATGGGCACAGTTACCGTGAGCACTATTACAATGGGTACTATCACCAAGGGCACTGTCACCGTGAGCACTGTCACCATGAGCACTGTCACCATGGGCACTGTCACCATGAGCACTGTCATCATCGGCACTGTCACCATGGGAACTGTCACCAGGGGAACTGTCACCATGAGCACTATCATTGTGAGGACTATAACCATGGGCACTGTCACCGTGAACATTGTCACCATTAGAACTGTCACTGTGGGCACTATCACCGTGAGCACTATCACAATGGGCACTGTCACCATAGGCACTGTCACCATGGACACTGTCACCATGAACACTATCATCATGGGCAGTGCCACCATGAGGAATTTCACCATGGGAACTCCAACCATGTACATCGGCAGGTTTAGAACAGTCACCATGGGCTGTGTCTCCATGAGCACTGTCACCATGGGCACTATCACCATGCGAACTCTCACCATGAGCACTGTCACCGTGGGCAATGTCACCATGAGCACTGTCACCGTGGGCACTGTCACCATGGGAATTCTCACCATGAGCACTATCACCGTGAGCACTATCACCATGGGCAGTCTCACCATGAGCAATATCACCATGGGCATTATCACCGTGAGCACTGTCACCGTGTGCACTGTCCCCATGAGCACTGTCAACATAAGCACTGTCACCATGGGAAATGTCATCATGGGCACTGTCACCATGGGCAGTGTCACCATGAGCCATGTCACCGTGGGCCATGTCACCATGAGCACTGTCACCGTGGGCACTGTCACCATGGGAACTGTCACCATGAGCACTATCACCGTGAGGACTATAACCATGGGCACTGTCACCGTGAGCAATATCACGATGAACACTGTCACCATAGGAAATGTGACCGTGGGCACGGTCATCGTCTGCACTGTCAACATAAGCACTGTCACCATGGGAAATGTCACCATGGGCCCTGTCACCATGGGCAGTGTCACCATGAGCACTGTCACCATGGGAACTCTCACGATGGTCACTGTCACCATGAGCACTATCATCATGGGCAGTGCCACCATGAGGAATTTCACCATGGGAATTCCAAACATGTACACTGCCAGAATGAGCACAGTCACCATGGGCAGTGTCACCATGAGCAATGTCACCATGGGCACTTTCAACATGGGCACTGTCACCATGGACACTGTCATCATGAGCTCTGTTACCATGGGAAATGTCACCATGAGCACTATCACCATGGGCACTGTCACCATGGACACTGTCACCATGGGCACTGTCAAGATGAGCACTGTCACCATGGGAACTCTCACCATAAGCACTGTCACCATGGGAAATGTCACGATGGGCACTGTCACCATGGGCACTGTCACCATGGGCACTGTCACCATGAGCACTATCGTCATGGTCAGTGCCACCATAAGGAATTTCACCATGGGAACTCCAACCATATACACCACCAGCATGAGCACAGTCACCATGGGCAGTGTCACCATGAGCACTGTCACCATGGGCACTTTCAACATACACAGTGTCACCATGCGAACTGTCACCATGAGCACTATCACCGTGAGCACTATCACCATGGGCAGTGTCACCGTGAGCAATATCACCATGGGCACAGTTACCGTGAGCACTATTACAATGGGTACTATCACCAAGGGCACTGTCACCGTGAGCACTGTTACCATGGGAAATGTCACCATGAGCACTGTCATCTTGGGAACTGCCACCATGGACACAGCCACCATGAGCAATGTAACCATTGGCACTGCCACAGTGAGCACTGTCACCGTGAGCACTGTCACCATGGGAACTGTCACCATGTGCCCTGTCACCATGGGAACTCTCACCATGAGCACTATCACCATGAGCACTATCACCATGGGCACTGTCACCATGGGCACTGTCACCGTGAGCATTATTACCATGGGTACTATCACCAAGGGCACTGTCAACGTGAGCACTGTCACCAAGGGCACTGTCACCGTGAGCACTGTTACCATGAGCACTGTCACCGTGGGCACTGTCACCCTGAGCACTGTCATCATCGGCACTGTCACCATGGGAACTCTCACCATGAGCACTGTCACCATGGGAAATGTCACCATGGGCACTATCACTATGGGCACTATCACCATGGGCAGTGTCACTATGAGCACAGTCAACGTGGCCACTGTCACCATGGGAACTGTCACAATGAGCACTAACTCCGTGAGCACTATCACCATGGGCAGTGTCAGCGTGAGCAATATCAACATGGGCAGTGTCACCATTAGCGCTATTACCATGGTCACTATCGCGTTGAGCACTATCACCATGAGCACTGTCACCTTGGGCACTGTCACCATGGTCACTGTCAACATGAGCACAGTCAGCATAGGAACTCTCACCATGAGCACTGTCACCATGGGAAATGTCACCATGGGCACTATCACTATGGGCACTATCACCATGGGCTGTGTCACCATGAGCACTGTCACCATGGGCACTGTCACCATGCGAACTCTCACCATGAGCACTGTCACCGTGGGCAATGTCACAATGAGCACTGTCACCATGAGCACTATCACCGTGAGCATTCTAACCATGGGCAGTGTCACCGTGAGCAATATCACCATAAACACTGTCACCGTGTGCACTGTCATCGTGAGCACTGTCACCATAGGAAATGTCACCATGGGCACTATCACCGTGAGCACTATTAACATGGGTACTATCACCAAGGGCATTGTTACCATGAGCAGTGTCACCATGAGCACTGTCACCGTGGGCACTGTCACCATGAGCACTGTCATCGTGGGCACTGTCACCATGGGAACTGTCACCATTAGAACTGTCACTGTGGGTACTATCACCGTGAGCACTATCACAATGGGCACTGTCACCATGAGCACTATCATCTTGGGCAGTGCAACCATGAGCACTGTAACCATTGGCACTGTCACCATGGACACTGTCGCCATGGGTACTGTCACTATGGGTACTGTCCTCATGGGAACTCTTAGCAAGAGCACAGTCACCATGGGCACTGTCACCATGGACAATGTCACCATGAGCAATGTCAACATGAGCACTCTCACCATGGAAAATGTCACCATGAGCACTATCACCGTGGGCAGTGTCACCATGAGCAATATCACCATGGGCAGTGTCACCATGAGCACTATCACCATGGACACTGTCACCATGGGCACTCTCACCATGGGAAATGTCATCATGGACACTCTCACCATGAACACTGTCAACATGGGAAATGTCACCATGGTCACTGTCACCATGGGCACTTTCAACATGGGCACTGTCACCGTGCGAAATGTCACCATGGGCAGTTTCACCATGAGCACTGTCACCATTGGCACTGTCACCATGAACAGTATCATCATGGGCTGTGCCACCATGAGGAATTTCAACATGGGAACACCAACCCTGTACACCACCAGCATGAGCATAGTCACCATGGGCATTGTCACCATGAGCACTGTCACCACAGGATCTTTCAACATGGGCAGTATCAGCATGCGAACTGTCACCATGGGCAGTGTCACCATGAGCACTATCACCAAAGGCACTGTCAACGTGAGCACTCTCACCATGAGCACTATTACCATGGGCAGTGTCACCGTGAGCAATATCACCATGGGCAGTGTCACCATGGGCACTATCACCATGAGCACTATCACCAAGGGAACTGTCATCGTGAGCACTATCATCGTGAGCACTATCACCCTGAGCACTGTCACCGTCGGTACTGTCACCATGAGCACTGTCACTATGGGCACTGTCATCATGGGAACTGTCACCATGAGCACTATCACCGTGCGCACTATCACCATGGGCAGTGTCACCATGAGCAATATCACCATGGGCACTGTCAACATGAGCACTATTACCATGGGCAATATCACCATGAGCACTATAACCGTGAGCACTGTCACCGTGGGCACTGTCACCGCGTGCACTGTCCCCATGAGCACTGTCACCATGAGCACTATCACCATGAGCACTGTCACCATGGGCACTGTCACCATGGGAACTCTCACTATGAGCACTGTCACCATGGCCAGTGTCACTATGGCCACTGTCACCTTAAGCACTGTCACCAAGGGAAATGTCAGCATGGGAACTCTCACCATTTGCACTGTCACCGTGGGCACTGTCACCATAAGCACTGTCACCATGAGCACTGTTCAACATGGGCACTGTCACCTAGAGCACTGCCACTGTAGGCACTTTCACCGTGAGCACTGTTCACCATGGGCACTGTAACCATGAGCACTGTCACCATGGACACTGTCACCAGGAACACTATCATCATGGGCAGTGCCACCATGAGGAATTTCAACATGGGAACACCAACCCTGTACACCGCCAGCATGAGCACAGTCACCATGGGCATTATCACCATGAGCACTGTCACCATGGGAACTTTCAACATGGGCACTATCAGCATGCGAACTGTCACCATGGGCAGTGTCACCATGAGCACTATCACCAAAGACACTGTCAACGTGAGCACTATCACCATGAGCACTATTACCATGGGCAGTGTCACCGTGAGCAATATCACCATGGGCAGTGTCACCATGGGCACTATCACCATGAGCACTATCACCAAGGGAACTGTCACCGTGAGCACTATCATCGTGAGCACTATCACCCTGAGAATTGTCACCATGAGCACTGTCACCGTCGGTACTGTCACCATGAGCACTGTCACTATGGGCACTGTCACCATGGGAACTCTCACCATGAGCACTATCACCGTGAGCACTATCACCATGGGCAGTCTCACCATGAGCAATATCACCATGGGCATTATCACCGTGAGCAATGTCATCGTGTGCGCTGTCCCCATGAGCACTGTCACCATGAGCACTGTCACCATGGGCACTGTCACCATGGAAAATGTCACCTTGGAAACTGTCACCATGGGCACTGTAACCATGGACACTGTCACCAGGAGCACTATCACCATGGACACTGTTTCCATGAGCTTTGTCCCCAAGTACACTGTCAACATTGGAACTGTCATCATGGGCACTGTCACCATGGGCACTGTCACCATGATCACCGTCAATATGGGAACTGCCACCATGAGCACTGTCACCATGGACACTGCCACCATGAGCACTGTCACCGTGAGCACTGTCACCAGGAGCATTGTCATCATGGGAAGTGTCACCATGAGTACTGTCACCATGGGCACTGTCACCATGGGCACTCTCAACATGGGCACTCTCACCATGGGCACTCTTGACCATGGACACTGTCACCATGGGCACTGTGAACATGAGCACTGTCACCATGGTAACTCTTACCATGAACAGTGTCACCATGGGAAATGTCACTATGGGCACTGTCAGCATGGGCACTGTTACCATGGACACAGTCAACATGAGCACTATCATCATGGGCAGTGCCACCATGAGGAATTTCACCATGGCAACTCCAACCATGTACACCGCCAGCATGAGCACAGTCACCATGGGCAGTGTCACCGTGAGCACTATCACCATGGGCACTTTCAACATGGGCACTGTCACCATGCGAACTGTCACCATGAACACTATCACTATGAGCACTATCACCATGAGCACTCTCCCAAAGGGCACTGTCACCGTGAGCTCTGTCACCATGAGCACTGTCACTGTGGGCAATGTCACCATGAGCACTGTCACCGTGGGCACTCTCACCATGGGAACTGTCACCATGAGCACTATCACCGTGAGCACTAACACCATTTGCAGTGTCACCGTGAGCAATATCACCATGGGAAATGTCAGAGTGAGCACTATTACCATGGGCACTATCACCATGAGCACTCTCACCATGAGCACTGTCACCGTGGGCACTGTCACCATGTGCACTGTCACCATGGGCAGTGTCACCATGAGCACTGTCACCCTGGGCTCTGTCATCATGGACACTGTCATCTTAGGAACTGCCACCACGGACACTGCCACCATGAGCACTGTAACCATTGGCACTGCCACAGTGAGCACTCTCACCATGAGCACTCTCACCATGGGAAATGTCACCATGAGCACGGTCACCAGGGACACTGTCACCATGGGCACTATCCACCAGGGCACTGTCACCGTGAGCACTATCACTGTGAGCACTATCACCGTGAGAAGTATCACCAAGGGCACTGTCACCATGAGCACTGTCATCGTGGGCACTGTCACCATGAGCACTGTCATCATGGGCACTGTCACCATGGGAACTCTCACCATTAGCACTGTCACTGTGGGCACTATCACCGTGAGCACTATCACAATGGACCCTGTCACCATAGGCACTGTCACCATGGACACTGTCACTATGAACACTATCATCATGGGCAGTGCCACCATAAGGAATTTCACCATAGAAACTCCAACCATGGACAATGCCAGCATGAGCACATTCACTATGGGCAGTGACACCATGAGCACTGCCACCATGGGCACTTTCAACATGGGCACTGTCACCATGCGAACCGTCACCATGATCACTATTACCATGAGCACTATCACCAAGGGCACTGTCAGCGTGAGCACTATTACCGTGAGCACTATCACCGTGAGCACGGTCACCATGAGCATTTTCACCGTGGGCACTGTCACCATGAGCATAGTCACCATGAGCATTGTCACCATGGGAACTCTCACCATGAGCACTGTCACCATGGGAAATGTCACCATGGGCACTGTCACCATAGGCACTGTCACCATGGACACTCTCAGCATGAGCACTATCATCATGTGCATTACCACCATAAAGAATTTCACCATGGGATCTCCAACCATGTACACCGCCAGCATGAGCACATTCACCATGGGCAGTGTCACCATGAGCACTATCACCATGAGCACTATCACCATGAGCATTATCACCAAGGGAACTGTCACCATGGACACTGTCAAGGTGAGCACTGTCACCGTTGGAATTCTCACCATGAGCATTGTCACCGTGGGCACAGTCGACATGAGCACTGTCACCTTGGACACTGTCACCATGGGCACTCTCACCATGGGCACTGTCACCATGGACACTGTCACCATGGGCACTGTCACCATGGGCACTGTCACCATGGACACTGTCACCATGAGCACTATCGTCATGGGCAGTGCCACCATAAGGAATTTCACCATGGGAACTCCAACCATATACACCACCAGCATGAGCACAGTCACCATGGGCAGTGTCACCATGAGCACTGTCACCATGGGCACTTTCAACATACGCAGTGTCACCATGCGAACTGTCACCATGAGCACTATCACCGTGAGCACTATCACCATGGGCAGTGTCACTGTGAGCAATATCACCATGGGCACAGTTACCGTGAGCACTATTACAATGGGTACTATCACCAAGGGCACTGTCACCGTGAGCACTGTCACCATGAGCACTGTCACCATGGGCACTGTCACCATGAGCACTGTCATCATCGGCACTGTCACCATGGGAACTGTCACCAGGGGAACTGTCACCATGAGCACTATCATCGTGAGGACTATAACCATGGGCACTGTCACCGTGAACACTGTCACCATTAGAACTGTCACTGTGGGCACTATCACCGTGAGCACTATCACAATGGGCACTGTCACCATAGGCACTGTCACCATGGACACTGTCACCATGAACACTATCATCATGGGCAGTGCCACCATGAGGAATTTCACCATGGGAACTCCAACCATGTACATCGGCAGGTTTAGAACAGTCACCATGGGCTGTGTCACCATGAGCACTGTCACCATGGGCACTATCACCATGCGAACTCTCACCATGAGCACTGTCACCGTGGGCAATGTCACCATGAGCACTGTCACCGTGGGCACTGTCACCATGGGAACTGTCACCATGAGCACTATCACCGTGAGGACTATAACCATGGGCACTGTCACTGTGAGCAATATCACCATGAACACTGTCACCATGGGAAATGTGACCGTGGGCACTGTCACCGTGTGCACTGTCAACATAAGCACTGTCACCATGGGAAATGTCATCATGGGCACTGTCACCATGGGCAGTGTCACCATGAGCCCTGTCACCGTGGGCCATGTCACCATGAGCACTGTCACCATGGGCACTGTCACCATGGGAACTGTCACCATGAGCACTATCACCGTGAGGACTATAACCATGGGCACTGTCACCGTGAGCAATATCACGATGAACACTGTCACCATAGGAAATGTCACCGTGGGCACGGTCATCGTCTGCACTGTCAACATAAGCACTGTCACCATGGGAAATGTCACCATGGGCCCTGTCACCATGGGCAGTGTCACCATGAGCACTGTCACCATGGGAACTCTCACGATGGTCACTGTCACCATGAGCACTATCATCATGGGCAGTGCCACCATGAGGAATTTCACCATGGGAATTCCAAACATGTACACCGCCAGAATGAGCACAGTCACCATGGGCAGTGTCACCATGAGCAATGTCACCATGGGCACTTTCAACATGGGCACTGTCACCATGGACACTGTCATCATGAGCTCTGTTACCATGGGAAATGTCACCATGGGCACTGTCACCATAGGCACTGTCACCATGATCTCTGTCACCATGAGCACTATCACCATTAGCACTATCACCATGGGCACTATCACCAAGGGCGCTGTCACCAAGAGAACTATCACTGTGAGCACTGTCACCATGAGCACTGTCACCGTGAGCACTGTCACCATGAGCACTGTCACCATGGGCACTGTAACCATGGGAATTGTCACCATGAGCACTATCACTGTGAGCACTATCAACATGGGCAGTGTCACCATGAGCACTGTCATCATGAGCACTGTCACCATGTGAATTGTCACCATGAGCACTTTCACCATGAGCACTATCACCATGAGCAGTATCACCAAGGGAACTGTCACCGTGAGCACTATCACCATGAGCACTATCACCATGGGCACTGTCACCATGGACACTGTCACCATGGGCACTGTCAAGATGAGCACTGTCACCATGGGAACTCTCACCATAAGCACTGTCACCATGGGAAATGTCACCATGGGCACTGTCACCATGGGCACTGTCACCATGGACACTGTCACCATGAGCACTATCGTCATGGGCAGTGCCACCATAAGGAATTTCACCATGGGAACTCCAACCATGTACACCACCAGCATGAGCACAGTCATCATGGGCAGTGTCACCATGAGCACTGTCACCATGGGCACTTTCAACATACACAGTGTCACCATGCGAACTGTCACCATGAGCACTATCACCGTGAGCACTATCACCATGGGCAGTGTCACCGTGAGCAATATCACCAAGGGCACAGTTACCGTGAGCACTATTACAATGGGTACTATCACCAAGGGCACTGTTACCGTGAGCACTGTCACCATGAGCACTGTCACCATGGGCACTGTCACCATGAGCACTGTCATCATCAGCACTGTCACCATGGGAACTGTCACCATGGGAACTGTCACCATGAGCACTATCATCGTGAGGACTATAACCATGGTCACTGTCACCGTGAGCCCTGTCACCATTAGAACTGTCACTGTGGGCACTATCACCGTGAGCACTATCACAATGGGCACTGTCACCATAGGCACTGTCACCATGGACACTGTCACCATGAACACTATCATCATGGGCAGTGCCACCATGAGGAATTTCACCATGGGAACTCCAACTATGTACATCGGCAGGTTTAGAACAGTCACCATGGGCTGTGTCACCATGAGCACTGTCACCATGGGCACTATCACCATGCGAACTCTCACCATGAGCACTGTCACCATGGGCAATGTCACCATGAGCACTGTCACCGTGGGCACTGTCACCATGGGAACTCTCACCATGAGCACTATCACCGTGAGCACTATCACCATGGGCAGTCTCACCATGAGCAATATCACCATGGGCATTATCACCGTGAGCACTGTCACCGTGTGCACTGTCCCCATGAGCACTGTCAACATAAGCACTGTCACCATGGGAAATGTCATCATGGGCACTGTCACCATGGGCAGTGTCACCATGAGCCATGTCACCGTGGGCCATGTCACCATGAGCACTGTCACCGTGGGCACTGTCACCATGGGAACTGTCACCATGAGCACTATCACCGTGAGGACTATAACCATGGGCACTGTCACCGTGAGCAATATCACGATGAACACTGTCACCATAGGAAATGTGACCGTGGGCACGGTCATCGTCTGCACTGTCAACATAAGCACTGTCACCATGGGAAATGTCACCATGGGCCCTGTCACCATGGGCAGTGTCACCATGAGCACTGTCACCATGGGAACTCTCACGATGGTCACTGTCACCATGAGCACTATCATCATGGGCAGTGCCACCATGAGGAATTTCACCATGGGAATTCCAAACATGTACACTGCCAGAATGAGCACAGTCACCATGGGCAGTGTCACCATGAGCAATGTCACCATGGGCACTTTCAACATGGGCACTGTCACCATGGACACTGTCATCATGAGCTCTGTTACCATGGGAAATGTCACCATGAGCACTATCACCATGGGCACTGTCACCATGGACACTGTCACCATGGGCACTGTCAAGATGAGCACTGTCACCATGGGAACTCTCACCATAAGCACTGTCACCATGGGAAATGTCACCATGGGCACTGTCACCATGGGCACTGTCACCATGGGCACTGTCACCATGAGCACTATCGTCATGGTCAGTGCCACCATAAGGAATTTCACCATGGGAACTCCAACCATATACACCACCAGCATGAGCACAGTCACCATGGGCAGTGTCACCATGAGCACTGTCACCATGGGCACTTTCAACATACACAGTGTCACCATGCGAACTGTCACCATGAGCACTATCACCGTGAGCACTATCACCATGGGCAGTGTCACCGTGAGCAATATCACCATGGGCACAGTTACCGTGAGCACTATTACAATGGGTACTATCACCAAGGGCACTGTCACCGTGAGCACTGTCACCATGAGCACTGTCACCATGGGCACTGTCACCATGAGCACTGTCATCATCGGCACTGTCACCATGGGAACTGTCACCATGGGAACTGTCACCATGAGCACTATCATCGTGAGGACTATAACCATGGGCACTGTCACCGTGAGCCCTGTCACCATTAGAACTGTCACTGTGGGCACTATCACCGTGAGCACTATCACAATGGGCACTGTCACCATAGGCACTGTCACCATGGACACTGTCACCATGAACACTATCATCATGGGCAGTGCCACCATGAGGAATTTCACCATGGGAACTCCAACCATGTACATCGGCAGGTTTAGAACAGTCACCATGGGCTGTGTCACCATGAGCACTGTCACCATGGGCACTATCACCATGCGAACTCTCACCATGAGCACTGTCACCGTGGGCAATGTCACCATGAGCACTGTCACCGTGGGCACTGTCACCATGGGAACTCTCACCATGAGCACTATCACCGTGAGCACTATCACCATGGGCAGTCTCACCATGAGCAATATCACCATGGGCATTATCACCGTGAGCACTGTCACCGTGTGCACTGTCCCCATGAGCACTGTCACCATGAGGACTATCACCATGGGAACTGTCAACATGGGAACGGTCACCATGGGCACTGTCCATATGAGCACTGTCACCATGGGAACTCTCACCATGAGCACTGTCACCATGGCCAGTGTCACCATGGTCACTGTCACCATAAGCACTGTCACCAAGGGAAATGTCACCATGGGCACTCTCACCATTTTCACTGTCACCGTGGGCACTGTCACCATAAGCACTGTCACCATGAGCACTGTTCAACATGAGCACTGTCACCGAGAGCACTGCCACTGTGGGCACTATCACCGTGAGCACTGTCACCATGGGCACTGTCACCATGGGCACTGTCACCATGAGCATTGTCACCTTGAGCACTGTCACCATGGGAACATTCACCATGGGCACTGTCACCATGGGCACTGTCACCATGGAAAATGTCACCTTGGAAACTGTCACCATGGGCACTGTAACCATGGACACTGTCACCAGGAGCACTATCACCATGGACACTGTTTCCATGAGCATTATCCCCAAGTACACTGTCAACATTGGAACTGTCATCATGGGCACTGTCACCATGGGCACTGTCACCATGATCACCGTCAATATGGGAACTGCCACCATGAGCACTGTCACCATGGACACTGCCACCATGAGCACTGTCACCGTGAGCACTGTCACCATGATCATTGTCACCAGGAGCATTGTCATTATGGGAAGTGTCACCATGAGTACTGTCACCATGGGCACTGTCACCATGGGCACTCTCAACATGGGCACTCTCACCATGGGCACTGTTGACCATGGACACTGTCACCATGGGCACTGTGAACATGAGCACTGTCACCATGGTATCTCTTACCATGAACACTGTCACCATGGGAAATGTCACTATGGGCACTGTAAGCATGGGCACTGTTACCATGGACACAGTCAACATGAGCACTATCATCATGGGCAGTGCCACCATGAGGAATTTCACCATGGCAACTCCAACCATGTACACCGCCAGCATGAGCACAGTCACCATGGGCAGTGTCACCGTGAGCACTATCACCATGGGCACTTTCAACATGGGCACTGTCACCATGCGAACTGTCACCATGAACACTATCACTATGAGCACTATCACCATGAGCACTCTCACAAAGGGCACTGTCACCGTGAGCTCTGTCACCATGAGCACTGTCACTGTGGGCAATGTCACCATGAGCACTGTCACCGTGGGCACTCTCACCATGGGAACTGTCACCATGAGCACTATCACCGTGAGCAATAACACCATTTGCAGTGTCACCGTGAGCAATATCACCATGGGAAATGTCAGAGTGAGCACTATTACCATGGGCACTATCACCATGAGCACTCTCACCATGAGCACTGTCACCGTGGGCACTGTCACCATGGGCAGTGTCACCATGAGCACTGTCACCCTGGGCTCTGTCATCATGGACACTGTCATCTTAGGAACTGCCACCACGGACACTGCCACTATGAGCACTGTAACCATTGGCACTGCCACAGTGAGCACTCTCACCATGAGCACTCTCACCATGGGAAATGTCACCATGAGCACGGTCACCAGGGACACTGTCACCATGGGCACTATCCACCAGGGCACTGTCACCGTGAGCACTATCACTGTCAGCACTATCACCGTGAGCACTATCACCATGGGCACTGTCACCGTGAGCCCTATTACCATGGGCACTATCACCAAGGGCACTGTCACTGTGAGCACTATCACCATGAGCACTATCAACGTGAGCACTGTCACCATGATCACTGTCACCGTGGGTAATGTCACCATGAGCACTGTCACCATGGACACTTTCAACATGGCTACTGTCACCATGGGCACTGTCACCATGGACACTGTCATCATGAGCTCTGTTACCATGGGAAATGTCACCATGAGCACTGTCATCTTGGGAACTGCCACCATGGACACAGCCACCATGAGCAATGTAACCATTGGCACTGCCACAGTGAGCACTGTCACCGTGAGCACTGTCACCATGGGAACTGTCACCATGTGCCCTGTCACCATGGGAACTCTCACCATGAGCACTATCACCATGAGCACTATCACCATGGGCACTGTCACCATGGGCACTGTCACCGTGAGCATTATTACCATGGGTACTATCACCAAGGGCACTGTCAACGTGAGCACTGTCACCAAGGGCACTGTCACCGTGAGCACTGTTACCATGAGCACTGTCACCGTGGGCACTGTCACCCTGAGCACTGTCATCATCGGCACTGTCACCATGGGAACTCTCACCATGAGCACTGTCACCATGGGAAATGTCACCATGGGCACTATCACTATGGGCACTATCACCATGGGCAGTGTCACTATGAGCACAGTCAACGTGGCCACTGTCACCATGGGAACTGTCACAATGAGCACTAACTCCGTGAGCACTATCACCATGGGCAGTGTCAGCGTGAGCAATATCAACATGGGCAGTGTCACCATTAGCGCTATTACCATGGTCACTATCGCGTTGAGCACTATCACCATGAGCACTGTCACCGTGGGCACTGTCACCATGGTCACTGTCAACATGAGCACAGTCAGCATAGGAACTCTCACCATGAGCACTGTCACCATGGGAAATGTCACCATGGGCACTATCACTATGGGCACTATCACCATGGGCTGTGTCACCATGAGCACTGTCACCATGGGCACTGTCACCATGCGAACTCTCACCATGAGCACTGTCACCGTGGGCAATGTCACAATGAGCACTGTCACCATGAGCACTATCACCGTGAGCATTCTAACCATGGGCAGTGTCACCGTGAGCAATATCACCATAAACACTGTCACCGTGTGCACTGTCATCGTGAGCACTGTCACCATAGGAAATGTCACCATGGGCACTATCACCGTGAGCACTATTAACATGGGTACTATCACCAAGGGCATTGTTACCATGAGCAGTGTCACCATGAGCACTGTCACCGTGGGCACTGTCACCATGAGCACTGTCATCGTGGGCACTGTCACCATGGGAACTGTCACCATTAGAACTGTCACTGTGGGTACTATCACCGTGAGCACTATCACAATGGGCACTGTCACCATGAGCACTATCATCTTGGGCAGTGCAACCATGAGCACTGTAACCATTGGCACTGTCACCATGGACACTGTCGCCATGGGTACTGTCACTATGGGTACTGTCCTCATGGGAACTCTTAGCAAGAGCACAGTCACCATGGGCACTGTCACCATGGACAATGTCACCATGAGCAATGTCAACATGAGCACTCTCACCATGGAAAATGTCACCATGAGCACTATCACCGTGGGCAGTGTCACCATGAGCAATATCACCATGGGCAGTGTCACCATGAGCACTATCACCATGGACACTGTCACCATGGGCACTCTCACCATGGGAAATGTCATCATGGACACTCTCACCATGAACACTGTCAACATGGGAAATGTCACCATGGTCACTGTCACCATGGGCACTTTCAACATGGGCACTGTCACCGTGCGAAATGTCACCATGGGCAGTTTCACCATGAGCACTGTCACCATTGGCACTGTCACCATGAACAGTATCATCATGGGCTGTGCCACCATGAGGAATTTCAACATGGGAACACCAACCCTGTACACCACCAGCATGAGCATAGTCACCATGGGCATTGTCACCATGAGCACTGTCACCACAGGATCTTTCAACATGGGCAGTATCAGCATGCGAACTGTCACCATGGGCAGTGTCACCATGAGCACTATCACCAAAGGCACTGTCAACGTGAGCACTCTCACCATGAGCACTATTACCATGGGCAGTGTCACCGTGAGCAATATCACCATGGGCAGTGTCACCATGGGCACTATCACCATGAGCACTATCACCAAGGGAACTGTCATCGTGAGCACTATCATCGTGAGCACTATCACCCTGAGCACTGTCACCGTCGGTACTGTCACCATGAGCACTGTCACTATGGGCACTGTCATCATGGGAACTGTCACCATGAGCACTATCACCGTGCGCACTATCACCATGGGCAGTGTCACCATGAGCAATATCACCATGGGCACTGTCAACATGAGCACTATTACCATGGGCAATATCACCATGAGCACTATAACCGTGAGCACTGTCACCGTGGGCACTGTCACCGCGTGCACTGTCCCCATGAGCACTGTCACCATGAGCACTATCACCATGAGCACTGTCACCATGGGCACTGTCACCATGGGAACTCTCACTATGAGCACTGTCACCATGGCCAGTGTCACTATGGCCACTGTCACCTTAAGCACTGTCACCAAGGGAAATGTCAGCATGGGAACTCTCACCATTTGCACTGTCACCGTGGGCACTGTCACCATAAGCACTGTCACCATGAGCACTGTTCAACATGGGCACTGTCACCTAGAGCACTGCCACTGTAGGCACTTTCACCGTGAGCACTGTTCACCATGGGCACTGTAACCATGAGCACTGTCACCATGGACACTGTCACCAGGAACACTATCATCATGGGCAGTGCCACCATGAGGAATTTCAACATGGGAACACCAACCCTGTACACCGCCAGCATGAGCACAGTCACCATGGGCATTATCACCATGAGCACTGTCACCATGGGAACTTTCAACATGGGCACTATCAGCATGCGAACTGTCACCATGGGCAGTGTCACCATGAGCACTATCACCAAAGACACTGTCAACGTGAGCACTATCACCATGAGCACTATTACCATGGGCAGTGTCACCGTGAGCAATATCACCATGGGCAGTGTCACCATGGGCACTATCACCATGAGCACTATCACCAAGGGAACTGTCACCGTGAGCACTATCATCGTGAGCACTATCACCCTGAGAATTGTCACCATGAGCACTGTCACCGTCGGTACTGTCACCATGAGCACTGTCACTATGGGCACTGTCACCATGGGAACTCTCACCATGAGCACTATCACCGTGAGCACTATCACCATGGGCAGTCTCACCATGAGCAATATCACCATGGGCATTATCACCGTGAGCAATGTCATCGTGTGCGCTGTCCCCATGAGCACTGTCACCATGAGCACTGTCACCATGGGCACTGTCACCATGGAAAATGTCACCTTGGAAACTGTCACCATGGGCACTGTAACCATGGACACTGTCACCAGGAGCACTATCACCATGGACACTGTTTCCATGAGCTTTGTCCCCAAGTACACTGTCAACATTGGAACTGTCATCATGGGCACTGTCACCATGGGCACTGTCACCATGATCACCGTCAATATGGGAACTGCCACCATGAGCACTGTCACCATGGACACTGCCACCATGAGCACTGTCACCGTGAGCACTGTCACCAGGAGCATTGTCATCATGGGAAGTGTCACCATGAGTACTGTCACCATGGGCACTGTCACCATGGGCACTCTCAACATGGGCACTCTCACCATGGGCACTCTTGACCATGGACACTGTCACCATGGGCACTGTGAACATGAGCACTGTCACCATGGTAACTCTTACCATGAACAGTGTCACCATGGGAAATGTCACTATGGGCACTGTCAGCATGGGCACTGTTACCATGGACACAGTCAACATGAGCACTATCATCATGGGCAGTGCCACCATGAGGAATTTCACCATGGCAACTCCAACCATGTACACCGCCAGCATGAGCACAGTCACCATGGGCAGTGTCACCGTGAGCACTATCACCATGGGCACTTTCAACATGGGCACTGTCACCATGCGAACTGTCACCATGAACACTATCACTATGAGCACTATCACCATGAGCACTCTCACAAAGGGCACTGTCACCGTGAGCTCTGTCACCATGAGCACTGTCACTGTGGGCAATGTCACCATGAGCACTGTCACCGTGGGCACTCTCACCATGGGAACTGTCACCATGAGCACTATCACCGTGAGCACTAACACCATTTGCAGTGTCACCGTGAGCAATATCACCATGGGAAATGTCAGAGTGAGCACTATTACCATGGGCACTATCACCATGAGCACTCTCACCATGAGCACTGTCACCGTGGGCACTGTCACCATGTGCACTGTCACCATGGGCAGTGTCACCATGAGCACTGTCACCCTGGGCTCTGTCATCATGGACACTGTCATCTTAGGAACTGCCACCACGGACACTGCCACCATGAGCACTGTAACCATTGGCACTGCCACAGTGAGCACTCTCACCATGAGCACTCTCACCATGGGAAATGTCACCATGAGCACGGTCACCAGGGACACTGTCACCATGGGCACTATCCACCAGGGCACTGTCACCGTGAGCACTATCACTGTGAGCACTATCACCGTGAGAAGTATCACCAAGGGCACTGTCACCATGAGCACTGTCATCGTGGGCACTGTCACCATGAGCACTGTCATCATGGGCACTGTCACCATGGGAACTCTCACCATTAGCACTGTCACTGTGGGCACTATCACCGTGAGCACTATCACAATGGACCCTGTCACCATAGGCACAGTCACCATGGACACTGTCACTATGAACACTATCATCATGGGCAGTGCCACCATAAGGAATTTCACCATAGAAACTCCAACCATGGACAATGCCAGCATGAGCACATTCACTATGGGCAGTGACACCATGAGCACTGCCACCATGGGCACTTTCAACATGGGCACTGTCACCATGCGAACCGTCACCATGATCACTATTACCATGAGCACTATCACCAAGGGCACTGTCAGCGTGAGCACTATTACCGTGAGCACTATCACCGTGAGCACGGTCACCATGAGCATTTTCACCGTGGGCACTGTCACCATGAGCATAGTCACCATGAGCATTGTCACCATGGGAACTCTCACCATGAGCACTGTCACCATGGGAAATGTCACCATGGGCACTGTCACCATAGGCACTGTCACCATGGACACTCTCAGCATGAGTACTATCATCATGTGCATTACCACCATAAAGAATTTCACCATGGGATCTCCAACCATGTACACCGCCAGCATGAGCACATTCACCATGGGCAGTGTCACCATGAGCACTATCACCATGAGCACTATCACCATGAGCATTATCACCAAGGGAACTGTCACCATGGACACTGTCAAGGTGAGCACTGTCACCGTTGGAATTCTCACCATGAGCATTGTCACCGTGGGCACAGTCGACATGAGCACTGTCACCTTGGACACTGTCACCATGGGCACTCTCACCATGGGCACTGTCACCATGGACACTGTCACCATGGGCACTGTCACCATGGGCACTGTCACCATGGACACTGTCACCATGAGCACTATCGTCATGGGCAGTGCCACCATAAGGAATTTCACCATGGGAACTCCAACCATATACACCACCAGCATGAGCACAGTCACCATGGGCAGTGTCACCATGAGCACTGTCACCATGGGCACTTTCAACATACGCAGTGTCACCATGCGAACTGTCACCATGAGCACTATCACCGTGAGCACTATCACCATGGGCAGTGTCACTGTGAGCAATATCACCATGGGCACAGTTACCGTGAGCACTATTACAATGGGTACTATCACCAAGGGCACTGTCACCGTGAGCACTGTCACCATGAGCACTGTCACCATGGGCACTGTCACCATGAGCACTGTCATCATCGGCACTGTCACCATGGGAACTGTCACCAGGGGAACTGTCACCATGAGCACTATCATCGTGAGGACTATAACCATGGGCACTGTCACCGTGAACACTGTCACCATTAGAACTGTCACTGTGGGCACTATCACCGTGAGCACTATCACAATGGGCACTGTCACCATAGGCACTGTCACCATGGACACTGTCACCATCAACACTATCATCATGGGCAGTGCCACCATGAGGAATTTCACCATGGGAACTCCAACCATGTACATCGGCAGGTTTAGAACAGTCACCATGGGCTGTGTCACCATGAGCACTGTCACCATGGGCACTATCACCATGCGAACTCTCACCATGAGCACTGTCACCGTGGGCAATGTCACCATGAGCACTGTCACCGTGGGCACTGTCACCATGGGAACTGTCACCATGAGCACTATCACCGTGAGGACTATAACCATGGGCACTGTCACTGTGAGCAATATCACCATGAACACTGTCACCATGGGAAATGTGACCGTGGGCACTGTCACCGTGTGCACTGTCAACATAAGCACTGTCACCATGGGAAATGTCATCATGGGCACTGTCACCATGGGCAGTGTCACCATGAGCCCTGTCACCGTGGGCCATGTCACCATGAGCACTGTCACCATGGGCACTGTCACCATGGGAACTGTCACCATGAGCACTATCACCGTGAGGACTATAACCATGGGCACTGTCACCGTGAGCAATATCACGATGAACACTGTCACCATAGGAAATGTCACCGTGGGCACGGTCATCGTCTGCACTGTCAACATAAGCACTGTCACCATGGGAAATGTCACCATGGGCCCTGTCACCATGGGCAGTGTCACCATGAGCACTGTCACCATGGGAACTCTCACGATGGTCACTGTCACCATGAGCACTATCATCATGGGCAGTGCCACCATGAGGAATTTCACCATGGGAATTCCAAACATGTACACCGCCAGAATGAGCACAGTCACCATGGGCAGTGTCACCATGAGCAATGTCACCATGGGCACTTTCAACATGGGCACTGTCACCATGGACACTGTCATCATGAGCTCTGTTACCATGGGAAATGTCACCATGGGCACTGTCACCATAGGCACTGTCACCATGATCTCTGTCACCATGAGCACTATCACCATTAGCACTATCACCATGGGCACTATCACGAAGGGCGCTGTCACCAAGAGAACTATCAATGTGAGCACTGTCACCATGAGCACTGTCACCGTGAGCACTGTCACCATGAGCACTGTCACCATGGGCACTGTAACCATGGGAATTGTCACCATGAGCACTATCACTGTGAGCACTATCAACATGGGCAGTGTCACCGTGAGCACTGTCACCATGAGCACTGTCATCATGAGCACTGTCACCATGTGAATTGTCACCAGGAGCACTTTCATCATGAGCACTATCACCATGAGCAGTATCACCAAGGGAACTGTCACCGTGAGCACTATCACCATGAGCACTATCACCATGGGCACTGTCACCATGGACACTGTCACCATGGGCACTGTCAAGATGAGCACTGTCACCATGGGAACTCTCACCATAAGCACTGTCACCATGGGAAATGTCACCATGGGCACTCTCACCATGGGCACTGTCACCATGGGCACTGTCACCATGGACACTGTCACCATGAGCACTATCGTCATGGGCAGTGCCACCATAAGGAATTTCACCATGGGAACTCCAACCATATACACCACCAGCATGAGCACAGTCACCATGGGCAGTGTCACCATGAGCACTGTCACCATGGGCACTTTCAACATACACAGTGTCACCATGCGAACTGTCACCATGAGCACTATCACCGTGAGCACTATCACCATGGGCAGTGTCACTGTGAGCAATATCACCATGGGCACAGTTACCGTGAGCACTATTACAATGGGTACTATCACCAAGGGCACTGTCACCGTGAGCACTGTCACCATGAGCACTGTCACCATGGGCACTGTCACCATGAGCACTGTCGTCATCGGCACTGTCACCATGGGAACTGTCACCATGGGAACTGTCACCATGAGCACTATCATCGTGAGGACTATAACCATGGGCACTGTCACCGTGAACACTGTCACCATTAGAACTGTCACTGTGGGCACTATCACCGTGAGCACTATCACAATGGGCACTGTCACCATAGGCACTGTCACCATGGACACTGTCACCATGAACACTATCATCATGGGCAGTGCCACCATGAGGAATTTCACCATGGGAACTCCAACCATGTACATCGGCAGGTTTAGAACAGTCACCATGGGCTGTGTCACCATGAGCACTGTCACCATGGGCACTATCACCATGCGAACTCTCACCATGAGCACTGTCACCGTGGGCAATGTCACTATGAGCACTGTCACCGTGGGCACTGTCACCATGGGAACTGTCACCATGAGCACTATCACCGTGAGGACTATAACCATGGGCACTGTCACTGTGAGCAATATCACCATGAACACTGTCACCATGGGAAATGTGACCGTGGGCACTGTCACCGTGTGCACTGTCAACATAAGCACTGTCACCATGGGAAATGTCATCATGGGCACTGTCACCATGGGCAGTGTCACCATGAGCCCTGTCACCGTGGGCCATGTCACCATGAGCACTGTCACCATGGGCACTGTCACCATGGGAACTGTCACCATGAGCACTATCACCGTGAGGACTATAACCATGGGCACTGTCACCGTGAGCAATATCACGATGAACACTGTCACCATAGGAAATGTCACCGTGGGCACGGTCATCGTCTGCACTGTCAACATAAGCACTGTCACCATGGGAAATGTCACCATGGGCCCTGTCACCATGGGCAGTGTCACCATGAGCACTGTCACCATGGGAACTCTCACGATGGTCACTGTCACCATGAGCACTATCATCATGGGCAGTGCCACCATGAGGAATTTCACCATGGGAATTCCAAACATGTACACCGCCAGAATGAGCACAGTCACCATGGGCAGTGTCACCATGAGCAATGTCACCATGGGCACTTTCAACATGGGCACTGTCACCATGGACACTGTCATCATGAGCTCTGTTACCATGGGAAATGTCACCATGGGCACTGTCACCATAGGCACTGTCACCATGATCTCTGTCACCATGAGCACTATCACCATTAGCACTATCACCATGGGCACTATCACCAAGGGCGCTGTCACCAAGAGAACTATCACTGTGAGCACTGTCACCATGAGCACTGTCACCGTGAGCACTGTCACCATGAGCACTGTCACCATGGGCACTGTAACCATGGGAATTGTCACCATGAGCACTATCACTGTGAGCACTATCAACATGGGCAGTGTCACCATGAGCACTGTCATCATGAGCACTGTCACCATGTGAATTGTCACCATGAGCACTTTCACCATGAGCACTATCACCATGAGCAGTATCACCAAGGGAACTGTCACTGTGAGCACTATCACCATGAGCACTATCACCATGGGCACTGTCACCATGGACACTGTCACCATGGGCACTGTCAAGATGAGCACTGTCACCATGGGAACTCTCACCATAAGCACTGTCACCATGGGAAATGTCACCATGGGCACTGTCACCATGGGCACTGTCACCATGGACACTGTCACCATGAGCACTATCGTCATGGGCAGTGCCACCATAAGGAATTTCACCATGGGAACTCCAACCATGTACACCACCAGCATGAGCACAGTCATCATGGGCAGTGTCACCATGAGCACTGTCACCATGGGCACTTTCAACATACACAGTGTCACCATGCGAACTGTCACCATGAGCACTATCACCGTGAGCACTATCACCATGGGCAGTGTCACCGTGAGCAATATCACCAAGGGCACAGTTACCGTGAGCACTATTACAATGGGTACTATCACCAAGGGCATTGTCACCGTGAGCACTGTCACCATGAGCACTGTCACCATGGGCACTGTCACCATGAGCACTGTCATCATCAGCACTGTCACCATGGGAACTGTCACCATGGGAACTGTCACCATGAGCACTATCATCGTGAGGACTATAACCATGGTCACTGTCACCGTGAGCCCTGTCACCATTAGAACTGTCACTGTGGGCACTATCACCGTGAGCACTATCACAATGGGCACTGTCACCATAGGCACTGTCACCATGGACACTGTCACCATGAACACTATCATCATGGGCAGTGCCACCATGAGGAATTTCACCATGGGAACTCCAACCATGTACATCGGCAGGTTTAGAACAGTCACCATGGGCTGTGTCACCATGAGCACTGTCACCATGGGCACTATCACCATGCGAACTCTCACCATGAGCACTGTCACCGTGGGCAATGTCACCATGAGCACTGTCACCGTGGGCACTGTCACCATGGGAACTCTCACCATGAGCACTATCACCGTGAGCACTATCACCATGGGCTGTCTCACCATGAGCAATATCACCATGGGCATTATCACCGTGAGCACTGTCACCGTGTGCACTGTCCCCATGAGCACTGTCACCATGAGGACTATCACCATGGGAACTGTCAACATGGGAACGGTCACCATGGGCACTGTCCATATGAGCACTGTCACCATGGGAACTCTCACCATGAGCACTGTCACCATGGCCAATGTCACCATGGTCACTGTCACCGTAAGCACTGTCACCAAGGGAAATGTCACCATGGGCACTCTCACCATTTTCACTGTCACCGTGGGCACTGTCACCATAAGCACTGTCACCATGAGCACTGTTCAACATGAGCACTGTCACCGAGAGCACTGCCACTGTGGGCACTATCACCGTGAGCACTGTCACCATGGGCACTGTCACCATGGGCACTGTCACCATGAGCACTGTCACCATGGACACTGTCACCATGAGCATTGTCACCATGAGCATTGTCACCGTGGGCACAGTCACCATGTGCACTGTCACCATGGGCACTGTCACCATGGAAAATGTCACCTTGGAAACTGTCACCATGGGCACTGTAACCATGGACACTGTCACCAGGAGCACTATCACCATGGACACTGTTTCCATGAGCTTTGTCCCCAAGTACACTGTCAACATTGGAACTGTCATCATGGGCACTGTCACCATGGGCACTGTCACCATGATCACCGTCAATATGGGAACTGCCACCATGAGCACTGTCACCATGGACACTGCCACCATGAGCACTGTCACCGTGAGCACTGTCACCATGATCATTGTCACCAGGAGCATTGTCATCATGGGAAGTGTCACCATGAGTACTGTCACCATGGGCACTGTCACCATGGGCACTCTCAACATGGGCACTCTCACCATGGGCACTCTTGACCATGGACACTGTCACCATGGGCACTGTGAACATGAGCACTGTCAGCATGGTAACTCTTACCATGAACACTGTCACCATGGGAAATGTCACTATGGGCACTGTCAGCATGGGCACTGTTACCATGGACACAGTCAACATGAGCACTATCATCATGGGCAGTGCCACCATGAGGAATTTCACCATGGCAACTCCAACCATGTACACCGCCAGCATGAGCACAGTCACCATGGGCAGTGTCACCGTGAGCACTATCACCATGGGCACTTTCAACATGGGCACTGTCACCATGCGAACTGTCACCATGAACACTATCACTATGAGCACTATCACCATGAGCACTCTCCCAAAGGGCACTGTCACCGTGAGCTCTGTCACCATGAGCACTGTCACTGTGGGCAATGTCACCATGAGCACTGTCACCGTGGGCACTCTCACCATGGGAACTGTCACCATGAGCACTATCACCGTGAGCACTAACACCATTTGCAGTGTCACCGTGAGCAATATCACCATGGGAAATGTCAGAGTGAGCACTATTACCATGGGCACTATCACCATGAGCACTCTCACCATGAGCACTGTCACCGTGGGCACTGTCACCATGTGCACTGTCACCATGGGCAGTGTCACCATGAGCACTGTCACCCTGGGCTCTGTCATCATGGACACTGTCATCTTAGGAACTGCCACCACGGACACTGCCACCATGAGCACTGTAACCATTGGCACTGCCACAGTGAGCACTCTCACCATGAGCACTCTCACCATGGGAAATGTCACCATGAGCACGGTCACCAGGGACACTGTCACCATGGGCACTATCCATCAGGGCACTGTCACCGTGAGCACTATCACTGTGAGCACTATCACCGTGAGAAGTATCACCAAGGGCACTGTCACCATGAGCACTGTCATCGTGGGCACTGTCACCATGAGCACTGTCATCATGGGCACTGTCACCATGGGAACTCTCACCATTAGCACTGTCACTGTGGGCACTATCACCGTGAGCACTATCACAATGGACCCTGTCACCATAGGCACTGTCACCATGGACACTGTCACTATGAACACTATCATCATGGGCAGTGCCACCATAAGGAATTTCACCATAGAAACTCCAACCATGGACAATGCCAGCATGAGCACATTGACTATGGGCAGTGACACCATGAGCACTGCCACCATGGGCACTTTCAACATGGGCACTGTCACCATGCGAACCGTCACCATGATCACTATTACCATGAGCACTATCACCAAGGGCACTGTCAGCGTGAGCACTATTACCGTGAGCACTATCACCGTGAGCACGGTCACCATGAGCATTTTCACCGTGGGCACTGTCACCATGAGCATAGTCACCATGAGCATTGTCACCATGGGAACTCTCACCATGAGCACTGTCACCATGGGAAATGTCACCATGGGCACTGTCACCATAGGCACTGTCACCATGGACACTCTCAGCATGAGCACTATCATCATGTGCATTACCACCATAAAGAATTTCACCATGGGATCTCCAACCATGTACACCGCCAGCATGAGCACATTCACCATGGGCAGTGTCACCATGAGCACTATCACCATGAGCACTATCACCATGAGCATTATCACCAAGGGAACTGTCACCATGGACACTGTCAAGGTGAGCACTGTCACCGTTGGAATTCTCACCATGAGCATTGTCACCGTGGGCACAGTCAACATGAGCACTGTCACCTTGGACACTGTCACCATGGGCACTCTCACCATGGGCACTGTCACCATGGGCACTGTCAAGATGAGCACTGTCACCATGGGAAATGTCACCATGGGCACTGTCACGATGGGCACTGTCACCATGGGCACTGTCACCATGGACACTGTCACCATGAGCACTATCGTCATGGGCAGTGCCACCATAAGGAATTTCACCATGGGAACTCCAACCATATACACCACCAGCATGAGCACAGTCACCATGGGCAGTGTCACCATGAGCACTGTCACCATGGGCACTTTCAACATACACAGTGTCACCATGCGAACTGCCACCATGAGCACTATCACCGTGAGCACTATCACCATGGGCAGTGTCACTGTGAGCAATATCACCATGGGCACAGTTACCGTGAGCACTATTACAATGGGTACTATCACCAAGGGCACTGTCACCGTGAGCACTGTCACCATGAGCACTGTCACCATGGGCACTGTCACCATGAGCACTGTCATCATCGGCACTGTCACCATGGGAACTGTCACCATGGGAACTGTCACCATGAGCACTATCATCGTGAGGACTATAACCATGGGCACTGTCACCGTGAACACTGTCACCATTAGAACTGTCACTGTGGGCACTATCACCGTGAGCACTATCACAATGGGCACTGTCACCATAGGCACTGTCACCATGGACACTGTCACCATGAACACTATCATCATGGGCAGTGCCACCATGAGGAATTTCACCATGGAAACTCCAACCATGTACATCGGCAGGTTTAGAACAGTCACCATGGGCTATGTCACAAAGAGCACTGCCACCATGGGCACTATCACCATGCGAACTCTCACCATGAGCACTGTCACCGTGGGCAATGTCACTATGAGCACTGTCACCGTGGGCACTGTCACCATGGGAACTGTCACCATGAGCACTATCACCGTGAGGACTATAACCATGGGCACTGTCACTGTGAGCAATATCACCATGAACACTGTCACCATGGGAAATGTGACCGTGGGCACTGTCACCGTGTGCACTGTCAACATAAGCACTGTCACCATGGGAAATGTCATCATGGGCACTGTCACCATGGGCAGTGTCACCATGAGCCCTGTCACAGTGGGCCATGTCACCATGAGCACTGTCACCGTGGGCACTGTCACCATGGGAACTGTCACCATGAGCACTATCACCGTGAGGACTATAACCATGGGCACTGTCACCGTGAGCAATATCACGATGAACACTGTCACCATAGGAAATGTCACCGTGGGCACGGTCATCGTCTGCACTGTCAACATAAGCACTGTCACCATGGGAAATGTCACCATGGGCCCTGTCACCATGGGCAGTGTCACCATGAGCACTGTCACCATGGGAACTCTCACGATGGTCACTGTCACCATGAGCACTATCATCATGGGCAGTGCCACCATGAGGAATTTCACCATGGGAATTCCAAACATGTACACCGCCAGAATGAGCACAGTCACCATGGGCAGTGTCACCATGAGCAATGTCACCATGGGCACTTTCAACATGGGCACTGTCACCATGGACACTGTCATCATGAGCTCTGTTACCATGGGAAATGTCACCATGGGCACTGTCACCATAGGCACTGTCACCATGATCTCTGTCACCATGAGCACTATCACCATTAGCACTATCACCATGGGCACTATCACCAAGGGCGCTGTCACCAAGAGAACTATCACTGTGAGCACTGTCACCATGAGCACTGTCACCGTGAGCACTGTCACCATGAGCACTGTCACCATGGGCACTGTAACCATGGGAATTGTCACCATGAGCACTATCACTGTGAGCACTATCAACATGGGCAGTGTCACCATGAGCACTGTCATCATGAGCACTGTCACCATGTGAATTGTCACCATGAGCACTTTCACCATAAGCACTATCACCATGAGCAGTATCACCAAGGGAACTGTCACCGTGAGCACTATCACCATGAGCACTCTCACCATGGGCACTGTCACCATGGACACTGTCACCATGGGCACTGTCAAGATGAGCACTGTCACCATGGGAACTCTCACCATAAGCACTGTCACCATGGGAAATGTCACCATGCGCACTGTCACCATGGGCACTGTCACCATGGGCACTGTCACCATGGACACTGTCACCATGAGCACTATCGTCATGGGCAGTGCCACCATAAGGAATTTCACCATGGGAACTCCAACCATATACACCACCAGCATGAGCACAGTCACCATGGGCAGTGTCACCATGAGCACTGTCACCATGGGCACTTTCAACATACACAGTGTCACCATGCGAACTGTCACCATGAGCACTATCACCATGAGCACTATCACCATGGGCAGTGTCACCGTGAGCAATATCACCATGGGCACAGTTACCGTGAGCACTATTACAATGGGTACTATCACCAAGGGCACTGTCACCGTGAGCACTGTCACCATGAGCACTGTCACCATGGGCACTGTCACCATGAGCACTGTCATCATCGGCACTGTCACCATGGGAACTGTCACCATGGGAACTGTCACCATGAGCACTATCATCGTGAGGACTATAACCATGGGCACTGTCACCGTGAGCCCTGTCACCATTAGAACTGTCACTGTGGGCACTATCACCGTGAGCACTATCACAATGGGCACTGTCACCATAGGCACTGTCACCATGGACACTGTCACCATGAACACTATCATCATGGGCAGTGCCACCATGAGGAATTTCACCATGGGAACTCCAACTATGTACATCGGCAGGTTTAGAACAGTCACCATGGGCTGTGTCACCATGAGCACTGTCACCATGGGCACTATCACCATGCGAACTCTCACCATGAGCACTGTCACCATGGGCAATGTCACCATGAGCACTGTCACCGTGGGCACTGTCACCATGGGAACTCTCACCATGAGCACTATCACCGTGAGCACTATCACCATGGGCAGTCTCACCATGAGCAATATCACCATGGGCATTATCACCGTGAGCACTGTCACCGTGTGCACTGTCCCCATGAGCACTGTCACCATGAGGACTATCACCATGGGAACTGTCAACATGGGAACGGTCACCATGGGCACTGTCAATATGAGCACTGTCACCATGGGAACTCTCACCATGAGCACTGTCACCATGGCCAGTGTCACCATGGTCACTGTCACCATAAGCACTGTCACCAAGGGAAATGTCACCATGGGCACTCTCACCATTTTCACTGTCACCGTGGGCACTGTCACCATAAGCACTGTCCCCATGAGCACTGTTCAACATGAGCACTGTCACCGAGAGCACTGCCACTGTGGGCACTATCACCGTGAGCACTGTCACCATGGGCACTGTCACCATGGGCACTGTCACCATGGACACTGTCACCATGAGCATTGTCACCTTGAGCACTGTCACCATGGGAACATTCACCATGGGCACTGTCACCATGGGCACTGTCACCATGGAAAATGTCACCTTGGAAACTGTCACCATGGGCACTGTAACCATGGACACTGTCACCAGGAGCACTATCACCATGGACACTGTTTCCATGAGCATTATCCCCAAGTACACTGTCAACATTGGAACTGTCATCATGGGCACTGTCACCATGGGCACTGTCACCATGATCACCGTCAATATGGGAACTGCCACCATGAGCACTGTCACCATGGACACTGCCACCATGAGCACTGTCACCGTGAGCACTGTCACCATGATCATTGTCACCAGGAGCATTGTCATTATGGGAAGTGTCACCATGAGTACTGTCACCATGGGCACTGTCACCATGGGCACTCTCAACATGGGCACTCTCACCATGGGCACTGTTGACCATGGACACTGTCACCATGGGCACTGTGAACATGAGCACTGTCACCATGGTATCTCTTACCATGAACACTGTCACCATGGGAAATGTCACTATGGGCACTGTCAGCATGGGCACTGTTACCATGGACACAGTCAACATGAGCACTATCATCATGGGCAGTGCCACCATGAGGAATTTCACCATGGCAACTCCAACCATGTACACCGCCAGCATGAGCACAGTCACCATGGGCAGTGTCACCGTGAGCACTGTCACCATGGGCACTTTCAACATGGGCACTGTCACCATGCGAACTGTCACCATGAACACTATCACTATGAGCACTATCACCATGAGCACTCTCACAAAGGGCACTGTCACCGTGAGCTCTGTCACCATGAGCACTGTCACTGTGGGCAATGTCACCATGAGCACTGTCACCGTGGGCACTCTCACCATGGGAACTGTCACCATGAGCACTATCACCGTGAGCACTAACACCATTTGCAGTGTCACCGTGAGCAATATCACCATGGGAAATGTCAGAGTGAGCACTATTACCATGGGCACTATCACCATGAGCACTCTCACCATGAGCACTGTCACCGTGGTCACTGTCACCGTGTGCACTGTCACCATGGGCAGTGTCACCATGAGCACTGTCACCCTGGGCTCTGTCATCATGGACACTGTCATCTTAGGAACTGCCACCACGGACACTGCCACCATGAGCACTGTAACCATTGGCACTGCCACAGTGAGCACTCTCACCATGAGCACTCTCACCATGGGAAATGTCACCATGAGCACGGTCACCAGGGACACTGTCACCATGGGCACTATCCACCAGGGCACTGTCACCGTGAGCACTATCACTGTCAGCACTATCACCGTGAGCACTATCACCATGGGCACTGTCACCGTGAGCCCTATTACCATGGGCACTATCACCAAGGGCACTGTCACTGTGAGCACTATCACCATGAGCACTATCAACGTGAGCACTGTCACCATGATCACTGTCACCGTGGGCAATGTCACCATGAGCACTGTCACCATGGACACTTTCAACCTGGCTACTGTCACCATGGGCACTGTCACCATGGACACTGTCATCATGAGCTCTGTTACCATGGGAAATGTCACCATGAGCACTGTCATCTTGGGAACTGCCACCATGGACACAGCCACCATGAGCAATGTAACCATTGGCACTGCCACAGTGAGCACTGTCACCGTGAGCACTGTCACCATGGGAACTGTCACCATGTGCCCTGTCACCATGGGAACTCTCACCATGAGCACTATCACCATGAGCACTATCACCATGGGCACTGTCACCATGGGCACTGTCACCGTGAGCATTATTACCATGGGTACTATCACCAAGGGCACTGTCACCGTGAGCACTGTCACCAAGGGCACTGTCACCGTGAGCACTGTTACCATGAGCACTGTCACCGTGGGCACTGTCACCCTGAGCACTGTCATCATCGGCACTGTCACCATGGGAACTCTCACCATGAGCACTGTCACCATGGGAAATGTCACCATGGGCACTATCACTATGGGCACTATCACCATGGGCAGTGTCACTATGAGCACAGTCAACGTGGCCACTGTCACCATGGGAACTGTCACAATGAGCACTAACTCCGTGAGCACTATCACCATGGGCAGTGTCAGCGTGAGCAATATCAACATGGGCAGTGTCACCATTAGCGCTATTACCATGGGCACTATCGCGTTGAGCACTATCACCATGAGCACTGTCACCGTGGGCACTGTCACCATGGTCACTGTCAACATGAGCACAGTCAGCATAGGAACTCTCACCATGAGCACTGTCACCATGGGAAATGTCACCATGGGCACTATCACTATGGGCACTATCACCATGGGCTGTGTCACCATGAGCACTGTCACCATGGGCACTGTCACCATGCGAACTCTCACCATGAGCACTGTCACCGTGGGCAATGTCACAATGAGCACTGTCACCATGAGCACTATCACCGTGAGCATTCTAACCATGGGCAGTGTCACCGTAAGCAATATCACCGTAAACACTGTCACCGTGTGCACTGTCATTGTGAGCACTGTCACCATAGGAAATGTCACCATGGGCACTATCACCGTGAGCACTATTAACATGGGTACTATCACCAAGGGCATTGTTACCATGAGCAGTGTCACCATGAGCACTGTCACCGTGGGCACTGTCACCATGAGCACTGTCATCATGGGCACTGTCACCATGGGAACTGTCACCATTAGAACTGTCACTGTGGGTACTATCACCGTGAGCACTATCACAATGGGCACTGTCACCATGAGCACTATCATCTTGGGCAGTGCAACCATGAGCACTGTAACCATTGGCACTGTCACCATGGACACTGTCGCCATGGGTACTGTCACTATGGGTACTGTCCTCATGGGAACTCTTAGCAAGAGCACAGTCACCATGGGCACTGTCACCATGGACAATGTCACCATGAGCAATGTCAACATGAGCACTCTCACCATGGAAAATGTCACCATGAGCACTATCACCGTGGGCAGTGTCACCATGAGCAATATCACCATGGGCAGTGTCACCATGAGCACTATCACCATGGACACTGTCACCATGGGCACTCTCACCATGGGAAATGTCATCATGGACACTCTCACCATGAACACTGTCAACATGGGAAATGTCACCATGGTCACTGTCACCATGGGCACTTTCAACATGGGCACTGTCACCGTGCGAAATGTCACCATGGGCAGTTTCACCATGAGCACTGTCACCATTGGCACTGTCACCATGAACAGTATCATCATGGGCTGTGCCACCATGAGGAATTTCAACATGGGAACACCAACCCTGTACACCACCAGCATGAGCATAGTCACCATGGGCATTGTCACCATGAGCACTGTCACCACAGGATCTTTCAACATGGGCAGTATCAGCATGCGAACTGTCACCATGGGCAGTGTCACCATGAGCACTATCACCAAAGGCACTGTCAACGTGAGCACTCTCACCATGAGCACTATTACCATGGGCAGTGTCACCGTGAGCAATATCACCATGGGCAGTGTCACCATGGGCACTATCACCATGAGCACTATCACCAAGGGAACTGTCATCGTGAGCACTATCATCGTGAGCACTATCACCCTGAGCACTGTCACCGTCGGTACTGTCACCATGAGCACTGTCACTATGGGCACTGTCATCATGGGAACTGTCACCATGAGCACTATCACCGTGCGCACTATCACCATGGGCAGTGTCACCATGAGCAATATCACCATGGGCACTGTCAACATGAGCACTATTACCATGGGCAATATCACCATGAGCACTATAACCGTGAGCACTGTCACCGTGGGCACTGTCACCGCGTGCACTGTCCCCATGAGCACTGTCACCATGAGCACTATCACCATGAGCACTGTCACCATGGGCACTGTCACCATGGGAACTCTCACTATGAGCACTGTCACCATGGCCAGTGTCACTATGGCCACTGTCACCTTAAGCACTGTCACCAAGGGAAATGTCAGCATGGGAACTCTCACCATTTGCACTGTCACCGTGGGCACTGTCACCATAAGCACTGTCACCATGAGCACTGTTCAACATGGGCACTGTCACCTAGAGCACTGCCACTGTAGGCACTTTCACCGTGAGCACTGTTCACCATGGGCACTGTAACCATGAGCACTGTCACCATGGACACTGTCACCAGGAACACTATCATCATGGGCAGTGCCACCATGAGGAATTTCAACATGGGAACACCAACCCTGTACACCGCCAGCATGAGCACAGTCACCATGGGCATTATCACCATGAGCACTGTCACCATGGGAACTTTCAACATGGGCACTATCAGCATGCGAACTGTCACCATGGGCAGTGTCACCATGAGCACTATCACCAAAGACACTGTCAACGTGAGCACTATCACCATGAGCACTATTACCATGGGCAGTGTCACCGTGAGCAATATCACCATGGGCAGTGTCACCATGGGCACTATCACCATGAGCACTATCACCAAGGGAACTGTCACCGTGAGCACTATCATCGTGAGCACTATCACCCTGAGAATTGTCACCATGAGCACTGTCACCGTCGGTACTGTCACCATGAGCACTGTCACTATGGGCACTGTCACCATGGGAACTCTCACCATGAGCACTATCACCGTGAGCACTATCACCATGGACAGTCTCACCATGAGCAATATCACCATGGGCATTATCACCGTGAGCAATGTCATCGTGTGCGCTGTCCCCATGAGCACTGTCACCATGGGCACTGTCACCATGGAAAATGTCACCTTGGAAACTGTCACCATGGGCACTGTAACCATGGACACTGTCACCAGGAGCACTATCACCATGGACACTGTTTCCATGAGCTTTGTCCCCAAGTACACTGTCAACATTGGAACTGTCATCATGGGCACTGTCACCATGGGCACTGTCACCATGATCACCGTCAATATGGGAACTGCCACCATGAGCACTGTCACCATGGACACTGCCACCATGAGCACTGTCACCGTGAGCACTGTCACCATGATCATGGTCACCAGGAGCATTGTCATCATGGGAAGTGTCACCATGAGTACTGTCACCATGGGCACTGTCACCATGGGCACTCTCAACATGGGCACTCTCACCATGGGCACTCTTGACCATGGACACTGTCACCATGGGCACTGTGAACATGAGCACTGTCACCATGGTAACTCTTACCATGAACACTGTCACCATGGGAAATGTCACTATGGGCACTGTCAGCATGGGCACTGTTACCATGGACACAGTCAACATGAGCACTATCATCATGGGCAGTGCCACCATGAGGAATTTCACCATGGCAACTCCAACCATGTACACCGCCAGCATGAGCACAGTCACCATGGGCAGTGTCACCGTGAGCACTATCACCATGGGCACTTTCAACATGGGCACTGTCACCATGCGAACTGTCACCATGAACACTATCACTATGAGCACTATCACCATGAGCACTCTCACAAAGGGCACTGTCACCGTGAGCTCTGTCACCATGAGCACTGTCACTGTGGGCAATGTCACCATGAGCACTGTCACCGTGGGCACTCTCACCATGGGAACTGTCACCATGAGCACTATCACCGTGAGCACTAACACCATTTGCAGTGTCACCGTGAGCAATATCACCATGGGAAATGTCAGAGTGAGCACTATTACCATGGGCACTATCACCATGAGCACTCTCACCATGAGCACTGTCACCGTGGGCACTGTCACCATGTGCACTGTCACCATGGGCAGTGTCACCATGAGCACTGTCACCCTGGGTTCTGTCATCATGGACACTGTCATCTTAGGAACTGCCACCACGGACACTGCCACCATGAGCACTGTAACCATTGGCACTGCCACAGTGAGCACTCTCACCATGAGCACTCTCACCATGGGAAATGTCACCATGAGCACGGTCACCAGGGACACTGTCACCATGGGCACTATCCACCAGGGCACTGTCACCGTGAGCACTATCACTGTGAGCACTATCACCGTGAGAAGTATCACCAAGGGCACTGTCACCATGAGCACTGTCATCGTGGGCACTGTCACCATGAGCACTGTCATCATGGGCACTGTCACCATGGGAACTCTCACCATTAGCACTGTCACTGTGGGCACTATCACCGTGAGCACTATCACAATGGACCCTGTCACCATAGGCACTGTCACCATGGACACTGTCACTATGAACACTATCATCATGGGCAGTGCCACCATAAGGAATTTCACCATAGAAACTCCAACCATGGACAATGCCAGCATGAGCACATTGACTATGGGCAGTGACACCATGAGCACTGCCACCATGGGCACTTTCAACATGGGCACTGTCACCATGCGAACCGTCACCATGATCACTATTACCATGAGCACTATCACCAAGGGCACTGTCAGCGTGAGCACTATTACCGTGAGCACTATCACCGTGAGCACGGTCACCATGAGCATTTTCACCGTGGGCACTGTCACCATGAGCATAGTCACCATGAGCATTGTCACCATGGGAACTCTCACCATGAGCACTGTCACCATGGGAAATGTCACCATGGGCACTGTCACCATAGGCACTGTCACCATGGACACTCTCAGCATGAGCACTATCATCATGTGCATTACCACCATAAAGAATTTCACCATGGGATCTCCAACCATGTACACCGCCAGCATGAGCACATTCACCATGGGCAGTGTCACCATGAGCACTATCACCATGAGCACTATCACCATGAGCATTATCACCAAGGGAACTGTCACCATGGACACTGTCAAGGTGAGCACTGTCACCGTTGGAATTCTCACCATGAGCATTGTCACCGTGGGCACAGTCAACATGAGCACTGTCACCTTGGACACTGTCACCATGGGCACTCTCACCATGGGCACTGTCACCATGGACACTGTCACCATGGGCACTGTCAAGATGAGCACTGTCACCGTGAGCACTGTCACCATGAGCACTGTCACCATGGGCACTGTCACCATGAGCACTGTCATCATCGGCACTGTCACCATGGGAACTGTCACCAGGGGAACTGTCACCATGAACACTATCATCGTGAGGACTATAACCATGGGCACTGTCACCGTGAACACTGTCACCATTAGAACTGTCACTGTGGGCACTATCACCGTGAGCACTATCACGATGGGCACTGTCACCATAGGCACTGTCACCATGGACACTGTCACCATGAACACTATCATCATGGGCAGTGCCACCATGAGGAATTTCACCATGGGAACTCCAACCATGTACATCGGCAGGTTTAGAACAGTCACCATGGGCTGTGTCACCATGAGCACTGTCACCATGGGCACTATCACCATGCGAACTCTCACCATGAGCACTGTCACCGTGGGCAATGTCACCATGAGCACTGTCACCGTGGGCACTGTCACCATGGGAACTGTCACCATGAGCACTATCACCGTGAGGACTATAACCATGGGCACTGTCACTGTGAGCAATATCACCATGAACACTGTCACCATGGGAAATGTGACCGTGGGCACTGTCACCGTGTGCACTGTCAACATAAGCACTGTCACCATGGGAAATGTCATCATGGCCACTGTCACCATGGGCAGTGTCACCATGAGCCCTGTCACCGTGGGCCATGTCACCATGAGCACTGTCACCGTGGGCACTGTCACCATGGGAACTGTCACCATGAGCACTATCACCGTGAGGACTATAACCATGGGCACTGTCACCGTGAGCAATATCACGATGAACACTGTCACCATAGGAAATGTCACCGTGGGCACGGTCATCGTCTGCACTGTCAACATAAGCACTGTCACCATGGGAAATGTCACCATGGGCCCTGTCACCATGGGCAGTGTCACCATGAGCACTGTCACCATGGGAACTCTCACGATGGTCACTGTCACCATGAGCACTATCATCATGGGCAGTGCCACCATGAGGAATTTCACCATGGGAATTCCAAACATGTACACCGCCAGAATGAGCACAGTCACCATGGGCAGTGTCACCATGAGCAATGTCACCATGGGCACTTTCAACATGGGCACTGTCACCATGGACACTGTCATCATGAGCTCTGTTACCATGGGAAATGTCACCATGGGCACTGTCACCATAGGCACTGTCACCATGATCTCTGTCACCATGAGCACTATCACCATTAGCACTATCACCATGGGCACTATCACCAAGGGCGCTGTCACCAAGAGAACTATCACTGTGAGCACTGTCACCATGAGCACTGTCACCGTGAGCACTGTCACCATGAGCACTGTCACCATGGGCACTGTAACCATGGGAATTGTCACCATGAGCACTATCACTGTGAGCACTATCAACATGGGCAGTGTCACCGTGAGCACTGTCACCATGAGCACTGTCATCATGAGCACTGTCACCATGTGAATTGTCACCATGAGCACTTTCACCATGAGCACTATCACCATGAGCAGTATCACCAAGGGAACTGTCACCGTGAGCACTATCACCATGAGCACTATCACCATGGGCACTGTCACCATGGACACTGTCACCATGGGCACTGTCAAGATGAGCACTGTCACCATGGGAAATGTCACCATGGGCACTGTCACGATGGGCACTGTCACCATGGGCACTGTCACCATGGACACTGTCACCATGAGCACTATCGTCATGGGCAGTGCCACCATAAGGAATTTCACCATGGGAAATCCAACCATATACACCACCAGCATGAGCACAGTCACCATGGGCAGTGTCACCATGAGCACTGTCACCATGGGCACTTTCAACATACACAGTGTCACCATGCGAACTGTCACCATGAGCACTATCACCGTGAGCACTATCACCATTGGCAGTGTCACCGTGAGCAATATCACCATGGGCACAGTTACCGTGAGCACTATTACAATGGGTACTATCACCAAGGGCACTGTCACCGTGAGCACTGTCACCATGAGCACTGTCACCATGGGCACTGTCACCATGAGCACTGTCATCATCAGCACTGTCACCATGGGAACTGTCACCATGAGCACTATCATCGTGAGGACTATAACCATGGGCACTGTCACCGTGAGCCCTGTCACCATTAGAACTGTCACTGTGGGCACTATCACCGTGAGCACTATCACAATTGGCACTGTCACCATAGGCACTGTCACCATGGACACTGTCACCATGAACACTATCATCATGGGCAGTGCCACCATGAGGAATTTCACCATGGGAACTCCAACCATGTACATCGGCAGGTTTAGAACAGTCACCATGGGCTGTGTCACCATGAGCACTGTCACCATGGGCACTATCACCATGCGAACTCTCACCATGAGCACTGTCACCGTGGGCAATGTCACCATGAGCACTGTCACCGTGGGCACTGTCACCATGGGAACTCTCACCATGAGCACTATCACCGTGAGCACTATCACCATGGGCAGTCTCACCATGAGCAATATCACCATGGGCATTATCACCGTGAGCAATGTCATCGTGTGCGCTGTCCCCATGAGCACTGTCACCATGAGCACTGTCACCATGGGCACTGTCACCATGGAAAATGTCACCTTGGAAACTGTCACCATGGGCACTGTAACCATGGACACTGTCACCAGGAGCACTATCACCATGGACACTGTTTCCATGAGCTTTGTCCCCAAGTACACTGTCAACATTGGAACTGTCATCATGGGCACTGTCACCATGGGCACTGTCACCATGATCACCGTCAATATGGGAACTGCCACCATGAGCACTGTCACCATGGACACTGCCACCATGAGCACTGTCACCGTGAGCACTGTCACCATGATCATTGTCACCAGGAGCATTGTCATCATGGGAAGTGTCACCATGAGTACTGTCACCATGGGCACTGTCACCATGGGCACTCTCAACATGGGCACTCTCACCATGGGCACTCTTGACCATGGACACTGTCACCATGGGCACTGTGAACATGAGCACTGTCACCATGGTAACTCTTACCATGAACACTGTCACCATGGGAAATGTCACTATGGGCACTGTCAGCATGGGCACTGTTACCATGGACACAGTCAACATGAGCACTATCATCATGGGCAGTGCCACCATGAGGAATTTCACCATGGCAACTCCAACCATGTACACCGCCAGCATGAGCACAGTCACCATGGGCAGTGTCACCGTGAGCACTATCACCATGGGCACTTTCAACATGGGCACTGTCACCATGCGAACTGTCACCATGAACACTATCACTATGAGCACTATCACCATGAGCACTCTCCCAAAGGGCACTGTCACCGTGAGCTCTGTCACCATGAGCACTGTCACTGTGGGCAATGTCACCATGAGCACTGTCACCGTGGGCACTCTCACCATGGGAACTGTCACCATGAGCACTATCACCGTGAGCACTAACACCATTTGCAGTGTCACCGTGAGCAATATCACCATGGGAAATGTCAGAGTGAGCACTATTACCATGGGCACTATCACCATGAGCACTCTCACCATGAGCACTGTCACCGTGGGCACTGTCACCATGTGCACTGTCACCATGGGCAGTGTCACCATGAGCACTGTCACCCTGGGCTCTGTCATCATGGACACTGTCATCTTAGGAACTGCCACCACGGACACTGCCACCATGAGCACTGTAACCATTGGCACTGCCACAGTGAGCACTCTCACCATGAGCACTCTCACCATGGGAAATGTCACCATGAGCACGGTCACCAGGGACACTGTCACCATGGGCACTATCCACCAGGGCACTGTCACCGTGAGCACTATCACTGTGAGCACTATCACCGTGAGAAGTATCACCAAGGGCACTGTCACCATGAGCACTCTCATCGTGGGCACTGTCACCATGAGCACTGTCATCATGGGCACTGTCACCATGGGAACTCTCACCATTAGCACTGTCACTGTGGGCACTATCACCGTGAGCACTATCACAATGGACCCTGTCACCATAGGCACTGTCACCATGGACACTGTCACTATGAACACTATCATCATGGGCAGTGCCACCATAAGGAATTTCACCATAGAAACTCCAACCATGGACAATGCCAGCATGAGCACATTGACTATGGGCAGTGACACCATGAGCACTGCCACCATGGGCACTTTCAACATGGGCACTGTCACCATGCGAACCGTCACCATGATCACTATTACCATGAGCACTATCACCAAGGGCACTGTCAGCGTGAGCACTATTACCGTGAGCACTATCACCGTGAGCACGGTCACCATGAGCATTTTCACCGTGGGCACTGTCACCATGAGCATAGTCACCATGAGCATTGTCACCATGGGAACTCTCACCATGAGCATTGTCACCATGGGAAATGTCACCATGGGCACTGTCACCATAGGCACTGTCACCATGGACACTCTCAGCATGAGCACTATCATCATGTGCATTACCACCATAAAGAATTTCACCATGGGATCTCCAACCATGTACACCGCCAGCATGAGCACATTCACCATGGGCAGTGTCACCATGAGCACTATCACCATGAGCACTATCACCATGAGCATTATCACCAAGGGAACTGTCACCATGGACACTGTCAAGGTGAGCACTGTCACCGTTGGAATTCTCACCATGAGCATTGTCACCGTGGGCACAGTCACCATGAGCACTGTCACCATGGGCACTGTCACCATGGAAAATGTCACCTTGGAAACTGTCACCATGGGCACTGTAACCATGGACACTGTCACCAGGAGCACTATCACCATGGACACTGTTTCCATGAGCTTTGTCCCCAAGTACACTGTCAACATTGGAACTGTCATCATGGGCACTGTCACCATGGGCACTGTCACCATGATCACCGTCAATATGGGAACTGCCACCATGAGCACTGTCACCATGGACACTGCCACCATGAGCACTGTCACCGTGAGCACTGTCACCATGATCATTGTCACCAGGAGCATTGTCATCATGGGAAGTGTCACCATGAGTACTGTCACCATGGGCACTGTCACCATGGGCACTCTCAACATGGGCACTCTCACCATGGGCACTCTTGACCATGGACACTGTCACCATGGGCACTGTGAACATGAGCACTGTCACCATGGTAACTCTTACCATGAACAGTGTCACCATGGGAAATGTCACTATGGGCACTGTCAGCATGGGCACTGTTACCATGGACACAGTCAACATGAGCACTATCATCATGGACAGTGCCACCATGAGGAATTTCACCATGGCAACTCCAACCATGTACACCGCCAGCATGAGCACAGTCACCATGGGCAGTGTCACCGTGAGCACTATCACCATGGGCACTTTCAACATGGGCACTGTCACCATGCGAACTGTCACCATGAACACTATCACTATGAGCACTATCACCATGAGCACTCTCACAAAGGGCACTGTCACCGTGAGCTCTGTCACCATGAGCACTGTCACTGTGGGCAATGTCACCATGAGCACTGTCACCGTGGGCACTCTCACCATGGGAACTGTCACCATGAGCACTATCACCGTGAGCACTAACACCATTTGCAGTGTCACCGTGAGCAATATCACCATGGGAAATGTCAGAGTGAGCACTATTACCATGGGCACTATCACCATGAGCACTCTCACCATGAGCACTGTCACCGTGGGCACTGTCACCATGTGCACTGTCACCATGGGCAGTGTCACCATGAGCACTGTCACCCTGGGCTCTGTCATCATGGACACTGTCATCTTAGGAACTGCCACCACGGACACTGCCACCATGAGCACTGTAACCATTGGCACTGCCACAGTGAGCACTCTCACCATGAGCACTCTCACCATGGGAAATGTCACCATGAGCACGGTCACCAGGGACACTGTCACCATGGGCACTATCCATCAGGGCACTGTCACCGTGAGCACTATCACTGTGAGCACTATCACCGTGAGAAGTATCACCAAGGGCACTGTCACCATGAGCACTGTCATCGTGGGCACTGTCACCATGAGCACTGTCATCATGGGCACTGTCACCATGGGAACTCTCACCATTAGCACTGTCACTGTGGGCACTATCACCGTGAGCACTATCACAATGGACCCTGTCACCATAGGCACTGTCACCATGGACACTGTCACTATGAACACTATCATCATGGGCAGTGCCACCATAAGGAATTTCACCATAGAAACTCCAACCATGGACAATGCCAGCATGAGCACATTCACTATGGGCAGTGACACCATGAGCACTGCCACCATGGGCACTTTCAACATGGGCACTGTCACCATGCGAACCGTCACCATGAGCACTATCACCAAGGGCACTGTCAGCGTGAGCACTATTACCGTGAGCACTATCACCGTGAGCACGGTCACCATGAGCATTTTCACCGTGGGCACTGTCACCATGAGCATAGTCACCATGAGCATTGTCACCATGGGAACTCTCACCATGAGCACTGTCACCATGGGAAATGTCACCATGGGCACTGTCACCATAGGCACTGTCACCATGGACACTCTCAGCATGAGCACTATCATCATGTGCATTACCACCATAAAGAATTTCACCATGGGATCTCCAACCATGTACACCGCCAGCATGAGCACATTCACCATGGGCAGTGTCACCATGAGCACTATCACCATGAGCACTATCACCATGAGCATTATCACCAAGGGAACTGTCACCATGGACACTGTCAAGGTGAGCACTGTCACCGTTGGAATTCTCACCATGAGCATTGTCACCGTGGGCACAGTCGACATGAGCACTGTCACCTTGGACACTGTCACCATGGGCACTCTCACCATGGGCACTGTCACCATGGACACTGTCACCATGGGCACTGTCAAGATGAGCACTGTCACCATGGGAAATGTCACCATGGGCACTGTCACGATGGGCACTGTCACCATGGGCACTGTCACCATGGACACTGTCACCATGAGCACTATCGTCATGGGCAGTGCCACCATAAGGAATTTCACCATGGGAACTCCAACCATATACACCACCAGCATGAGCACAGTCACCATGGGCAGTGTCACCATGAGCACTGTCACCATGGGCACTTTCAACATACGCAGTGTCACCATGCGAACTGTCACCATGAGCACTATCACCGTGAGCACTATCACCATGGGCAGTGTCACTGTGAGCAATATCACCATGGGCACAGTTACCGTGAGCACTATTACAATGGGTACTATCACCAAGGGCACTGTCACCGTGAGCACTGTCACCATGAGCACTGTCACCATGGGCACTGTCACCATGAGCACTGTCATCATCGGCACTGTCACCATGGGAACTGTCACCAGGGGAACTGTCACCATGAGCACTATCATCGTGAGGACTATAACCATGGGCACTGTCACCGTGAACACTGTCACCATTAGAACTGTCACTGTGGGCACTATCACCGTGAGCACTATCACAATGGGCACTGTCACCATGGACACTGTCACCATGAACACTATCATCATGGGCAGTGCCACCATGAGGAATTTCACCATGGGAACTCCAACCATGTACATCGGCAGGTTTAGAACAGTCACCATGGGCTGTGTCACCATGAGCACTGTCACCATGGGCACTATCACCATGCGAACTCTCACCATGAGCACTGTCACCGTGGGCAATGTCACCATGAGCACTATCACCGTGAGGACTATAACCATGGGCACTGTCACTGTGAGCAATATCACCATGAACACTGTCACCATGGGAAATGTGACCGTGGGCACTGTCACCGTGTGCACTGTCAACATAAGCACTGTCACCATGGGAAATGTCATCATGGGCACTGTCACCATGGGCAGTGTCACCATGAGCCCTGTCACCGTGGGCCATGTCACCATGAGCACTGTCACCGTGGGCACTGTCACCATGGGAACTGTCACCATGAGCACTATCACCGTGAGGACTATAACCATGGGCACTGTCACTGTGAGCAATATCACCATGAACACTGTCACCATGGGAAATGTGACCGTGGGCACTGTCACCGTGTGCACTGTCAACATAAGCACTGTCACCATGGGAAATGTCATCATGGGCACTGTCACCATGGGCAGTGTCACCATGAGCCCTGTCACCGTGGGCCATGTCACCATGAGCACTGTCACCGTGGGCACTGTCACCATGGGAACTGTCACCATGAGCACTATCACCGTGAGGACTATAACCATGGGCACTGTCACCGTGAGCAATATCACGATGAACACTGTCACCATAGGAAATGTCACCGTGGGCACGGTCATCGTCTGCACTGTCAACATAAGCACTGTCACCATGGGAAATGTCACCATGGGCCCTGTCACCATGGGCAGTGTCACCATGAGCACTGTCACCATGGGAACTCTCACGATGGTCACTGTCACCATGAGCACTATCATCATGGGCAGTGCCACCATGAGGAATTTCACCATGGGAATTCCAAACATGTACACCGCCAGAATGAGCACAGTCACCATGGGCAGTGTCACCATGAGCAATGTCACCATGGGCACTTTCAACATGGGCACTGTCACCATGGACACTGTCATCATGAGCTCTGTTACCATGGGAAATGTCACCATGGGCACTGTCACCATAGGCACTGTCACCATGATCTCTGTCACCATGAGCACTATCACCATTAGCACTATCACCATGGGCACTATCACCAAGGGCGCTGTCACCAAGAGAACTATCACTGTGAGCACTGTCACCATGAGCACTGTCACCGTGAGCACTGTCACCATGAGCACTGTCACCATGGGCACTGTAACCATGGGAATTGTCACCATGAGCACTATCACTGTGAGCACTATCAACATGGGCAGTGTCACCGTGAGCACTGTCACCATGAGCACTGTCATCATGAGCACTGTCACCATGTGAATTGTCACCATGAGCACTTTCACCATGAGCACTATCACCATGAGCAGTATCACCAAGGGAACTGTCACCGTGAGCACTATCACCATGAGCACTATCACCATGGGCACTGTCACCATGGACACTGTCACCATGGGCACTGTCAAGATGAGCACTGTCACCATGGGAACTCTCACCATAAGCACTGTCACCATGGGAAATGTCACCATGGGCACTCTCACCATGGGCACTGTCACCATGGGCACTGTCACCATGGACACTGTCACCATGAGCACTATCGTCATGGGCAGTGCCCCCATAAGGAATTTCACCATGGGAACTCCAACCATATACACCACCAGCATGAGCACAGTCACCATGGTCAGTGTCACCATGAGCACTGTCACCATGGGCACTTTCAACATACACAGTGTCACCATGCGAACTGTCACCATGAGCACTATCACCGTGAGCACTATCACCATGGGCAGTGTCACTGTGAGCAATATCACCATGGGCACAGTTACCGTGAGCACTATTACAATGGGTACTATCACCAAGGGCACTGTCACCATGAGCACTGTCACCATGAGCACTGTCACCATGGGCACTGTCACCATGAGCACTGTCATCATCGGCACTGTCACCATGGGAACTGTCACCATGGGAACTGTCACCATGAGCACTATCATCGTGAGGACTATAACCATGGGCACTGTCACCGTGAACACTGTCACCATTAGAACTGTCACTGTGGGCACTATCACCGTGAGCACTATCACAATGGGCACTGTCACCATAGGCACTGTCACCATGGACACTGTCACCATGAACACTATCATCATGGGCAGTGCCACCATGAGGAATTTCACCATGGGAACTCCAACCATGTACATCGGCAGGTTTAGAACAGTCACCATGGGCTGTGTCACCATGAGCACTGTCACCATGGGCACTATCACCATGCGAACTCTCACCATGAGCACTGTCACCGTGGGCAATGTCACTATGAGCACTGTCACCGTGGGCACTGTCACCATGGGAACTGTCACCATGAGCACTATCACCGTGAGGACTATAACCTTGGGCACTGTCACTGTGAGCAATATCACCATGAACACTGTCACCATGGGAAATGTGACCGTGGGCACTGTCACCGTGTGCACTGTCAACATAAGCACTGTCACCATGGGAAATGTCATCATGGGCACTGTCACCATGGGCAGTGTCACCATGAGACCTGTCACAGTGGGCCATGTCACCATGAGCACTGTCACCGTGGGCACTGTCACCATGGGAACTGTCACCATGAGCACTATCACCGTGAGGACTATAACCATGGGCACTGTCACCGTGAGCAATATCACGATGAACACTGTCACCATAGGAAATGTCACCGTGGGCACGGTCATCGTCTGCACTGTCAACATAAGCACTGTCACCATGGGAAATGTCACCATGGGCCCTGTCACCATGGGCAGTGTCACCATGAGCACTGTCACCATGGGAACTCTCACGATGGTCACTGTCACCATGAGCACTATCATCATGGGCAGTGCCACCATGAGGAATTTCACCATGGGAATTCCAATCATGTACACCGCCAGAATGAGCACAGTCACCATGAGCAGTGTCACCATGAGCAATGTCACCATGGGCACTTTCAACATGGGCACTGTCACCATGGACACTGTCATCATGAGCTCTGTTACCATGGGAAATGTCACCATGGGCACTATCACCATAGGCACTGTCACCATGATCTCTGTCACCATGAGCACTATCACCATTAGCACTATCACCATGGGCACTATCACCAAGGGCGCTGTCACCAAGAGAACTATCACTGTGAGCACTGTCACCATGAGCACTGTCACCGTGAGCACTGTCACCATGAGCACTGTCACCATGGGCACTGTAACCATGGGAATTGTCACCATGAGCACTATCACTGTGAGCACTATCAACATGGGCAGTGTCACCGTGAGCACTGTCATCATGAGCACTGTCACCATGTGAATTGTCACCATGAGCACTTTCACCATGAGCACTATCACCATGAGCAGTATCACCAAGGGAACTGTCACCGTGAGCACTATCACCATGAGCACTATCACCATGGGCACTGTCACCATGGACACTGTCACCATGGGCACTGTCAAGATGAGCACTGTCACCATGGGAAATGTCACCATGGGCACTGTCACGATGGGCACTGTCACCATGGGCACTGTCACCATGGACACTGTCACCATGAGCACTATCGTCATGGGCAGTGCCACCAAAAGGAATTTCACCATGGGAAATCCAACCATATACACCACCAGCATGAGCACAGTCACCATGGGCAGTGTCACCATGAGCACTGTCACCATGGGCACTTTCAACATACACAGTGTCACCATGCGAACTGTCATCATGAGCACTATCACCGTGAGCACTATCACCATGGGCAGTGTCACCGTGAGCAATATCACCATGGGCACAGTTACCGTGAGCACTATTACAATGGGTACTATCACCAAGGGCACTGTCACCGTGAGCACTGTCACCATGAGCACTGTCACCATGGGCACTGTCACCATGAGCACTGTCATCATCAGCACTGTCACCATGGGAACTGTCACCATGGGAACTGTCACCATGAGCACTATCATCGTGAGGACTATAACCATGGGCACTGTCACCGTGAGCCCTGTCACCATTAGAACTGTCACTGTGGGCACTATCACCGTGAGCACTATCACAATGGGCACTGTCACCATAGGCACTGTCACCATGGACACTGTCACCATGAACACTATCATCATGGGCAGTGCCACCATGAGGAATTTCACCATGGGAACTCCAACCATGTACATCGGCAGGTTTAGAACAGTCACCATGGGCTGTGTCACCATGAGCACTGTCACCATGGGCACTATCACCATGCGAACTCTCACCATGAGCACTGTCACCGTGGGCAATGTCACCATGAGCACTGTCACCGTGGGCACTGTCACCATGGGAACTCTCACCATGAGCACTATCACCGTGAGCACTATCACCATGGGCAGTCTCACCATGAGCAATATCACCATGGGCATTATCACCGTGAGCACTGTCACCGTGTGCACTGTCCCCATGAGCACTGTCACCATGAGGACTATCACCATGGGAACTGTCAACATGGGAACGGTCACCATGGGCACTGTCAATATGAGCACTGTCACCATGGGAACTCTCACCATGAGCACTGTCACCATGGCCAGTGTCACCATGGTCACTGTCACCATAAGCACTGTCACCAAGGGAAATGTCACCATGGGCACTCTCACCATTTTCACTGTCACCGTGGGCACTGTCACCATAAGCACTGTCACCATGAGCACTGTTCAACATGAGCACTGTCACCGAGAGCACTGCCACTGTGGGCACTATCACCGTGAGCACTGTCACCATGGGCACTGTCACCATGGGCACTGTCACCATGAGCACTGTCACCATGGACACTGTCACCATGAGCATTGTCACCATGAGCATTGTCACCGTGGGCACAGTCACCATGAGCACTGTCACCATGGGCACTGTCACCATGGAAAATGTCACCTTGGAAACTGTCACCATGGGCACTGTAACCATGGACACTGTCACCAGGAGCACTATCACCATGGACACTGTTTCCATGAGCTTTGTCCCCAAGTACACTGTCAACATTGGAACTGTCATCATGGGCACTGTCACCATGGGCACTGTCACCATGATCACCGTCAATATGGGAACTGCCACCATGAGCACTGTCACCATGGACACTGCCACCATGAGCACTGTCACCGTGAGCACTGTCACCATGATCATTGTCACCAGGAGCATTGTCATCATGGGAAGTGTCACCATGAGTACTGTCACCATGGGCACTGTCACCATGGGCACTCTCAACATGGGCACTCTCACCATGGGCACTCTTGACCATGGACACTGTCACCATGGGCACTGTGAACATGAGCACTGTCACCATGGTAACTCTTACCATGAACACTGTCACCATGGGAAATGTCACTATGGGCACTGTCAGCATGGGCACTGTTACCATGGACACAGTCAACATGAGCACTATCATCATGGGCAGTGCCACCATGAGGAATTTCACCATGGCAACTCCAACCATGTACACCGCCAGCATGAGCACAGTCACCATGGGCAGTGTCACCGTGAGCACTATCACCATGGGCACTTTCAACATGGGCACTGTCACCATGCGAACTGTCACCATGAACACTATCACTATGAGCACTATCACCATGAGCACTCTCCCAAAGGGCACTGTCACCGTGAGCTCTGTCACCATGAGCACTGTCACTGTGGGCAATGTCACCATGAGCACTGTCACCGTGGGCACTCTCACCATGGGAACTGTCACCATGAGCACTATCACCGTGAGCACTAACACCATTTGCAGTGTCACCGTGAGCAATATCACCATGGGAAATGTCAGAGTGAGCACTATTACCATGGGCACTATCACCATGAGCACTCTCACCATGAGCACTGTCACCGTGGGCACTGTCACCATGTGCACTGTCACCATGGGCAGTGTCACCATGAGCACTGTCACCCTGGGCTCTGTCATCATGGACACTGTCATCTTAGGAACTGCCACCACGGACACTGCCACCATGAGCACTGTAACCATTGGCACTGCCACAGTGAGCACTCTCACCATGAGCACTCTCACCATGGGAAATGTCACCATGAGCACGGTCACCAGGGACACTGTCACCATGGGCACTATCCATCAGGGCACTGTCACCGTGAGCACTATCACTGTGAGCACTATCACCGTGAGAAGTATCACCAAGGGCACTGTCACCATGAGCACTGTCATCGTGGGCACTGTCACCATGAGCACTGTCATCATGGGCACTGTCACCATGGGAACTCTCACCATTAGCACTGTCACTGTGGGCACTATCACCGTGAGCACTATCACAATGGACCCTGTCACCATAGGCACTGTCACCATGGACACTGTCACTATGAACACTATCATCATGGGCAGTGCCACCATAAGGAATTTCACCATAGAAACTCCAACCATGGACAATGCCAGCATGAGCACATTCACTATGGGCAGTGACACCATGAGCACTGCCACCATGGGCACTTTCAACATGGGCACTGTCACCATGCGAACCGTCACCATGATCACTATTACCATGAGCACTATCACCAAGGGCACTGTCAGCGTGAGCACTATTACCGTGAGCACTATCACCGTGAGCACGGTCACCATGAGCATTTTCACCGTGGGCACTGTCACCATGAGCATAGTCACCATGAGCATTGTCACCATGGGAACTCTCACCATGAGCACTGTCACCATGGGAAATGTCACCATGGGCACTGTCACCATAGGCACTGTCACCATGGACACTCTCAGCATGAGCACTATCATCATGTGCATTACCACCATAAAGAATTTCACCATGGGATCTCCAACCATGTACACCGCCAGCATGAGCACATTCACCATGGGCAGTGTCACCATGAGCACTATCACCATGAGCACTATCACCATGAGCATTATCACCAAGGGAACTGTCACCATGGACACTGTCAAGGTGAGCACTGTCACCGTTGGAATTCTCACCATGAGCATTGTCACCGTGGGCACAGTCAACATGAGCACTGTCACCTTGGACACTGTCACCATGGGCACTCTCACCATGGGCACTGTCACCATGGACACTGTCACCATGGGCACTGTCAAGATGAGCACTGTCACCATGGGAAATGTCACCATGGGCACTGTCACGATGGGCACTGTCACCATGGGCACTGTCACCATGGACACTGTCACCATGAGCACTATCGTCATGGGCAGTGCCACCATAAGGAATTTCACCATGGGAACTCCAACCATATACACCACCAGCATGAGCACAGTCACCATGGGCAGTGTCACCATGAGCACTGTCACCATGGGCACTTTCAACATACACAGTGTCACCATGCGAACTGCCACCATGAGCACTATCACCGTGAGCACTATCACCATGGGCAGTGTCACTGTGAGCAATATCACCATGGGCACAGTTACCGTGAGCACTATTACAATGGGTACTATCACCAAGGGCACTGTCACCGTGAGCACTGTCACCATGAGCACTGTCACCATGGGCACTGTCACCATGAGCACTGTCATCATCGGCACTGTCACCATGGGAACTGTCACCATGGGAACTGTCACCATGAGCACTATCATCGTGAGGACTATAACCATGGGCACTGTCACCGTGAACACTGTCACCATTAGAACTGTCACTGTGGGCACTATCACCGTGAGCACTATCACAATGGGCACTGTCACCATAGGCACTGTCACCATGGACACTGTCACCATGAACACTATCATCATGGGCAGTGCCACCATGAGGAATTTCACCATGGGAACTCCAACCATGTACATCGGCAGGTTTAGAACAGTCACCATGGGCTGTGTCACCAAGAGCACTGTCACCATGGGCACTATCACCATGCGAACTCTCACCATGAGCACTGTCACCGTGGGCAATGTCACTATGAGCACTGTCACCGTGGGCACTGTCACCATGGGAACTGTCACCATGAGCACTATCACCGTGAGGACTATAACCATGGGCACTGTCACTGTGAGCAATATCACCATGAACACTGTCACCATGGGAAATGTGACCGTGGGCACTGTCACCGTGTGCACTGTCAACATAAGCACTGTCACCATGGGAAATGTCATCATGGGCACTGTCACCATGGGCAGTGTCACCATGAGCCCTGTCACAGTGGGCCATGTCACCATGAGCACTGTCACCGTGGGCACTGTCACCATGGGAACTGTCACCATGAGCACTATCACCGTGAGGACTATAACCATGGGCACTGTCACCGTGAGCAATATCACGATGAACACTGTCACCATAGGAAATGTCACCGTGGGCACGGTCATCGTCTGCACTGTCAACATAAGCACTGTCACCATGGGAAATGTCACCATGGGCCCTGTCACCATGGGCAGTGTCACCATGAGCACTGTCACCATGGGAACTCTCACGATGGTCACTGTCACCATGAGCACTATCATCATGGGCAGTGCCACCATGAGGAATTTCACCATGGGAATTCCAAACATGTACACCGCCAGAATGAGCACAGTCACCATGGGCAGTGTCACCATGAGCAATGTCACCATGGGCACTTTCAACATGGGCACTGTCACCATGGACACTGTCATCATGAGCTCTGTTACCATGGGAAATGTCACCATGGGCACTGTCACCATAGGCACTGTCACCATGATCTCTGTCACCATGAGCACTATCACCATTAGCACTATCACCATGGGCACTATCACGAAGGGCGCTGTCACCAAGAGAACTATCACTGTGAGCACTGTCACCATGAGCACTGTCACCGTGAGCACTGTCACCATGAGCACTGTCACCATGGGCACTGTAACCATGGGAATTGTCACCATGAGCACTATCACTGTGAGCACTATCAACATGGGCAGTGTCACCGTGAGCACTGTCACCATGAGCACTGTCATCATGAGCACTGTCACCAGGTGAATTGTCACCATGAGCACTTTCACCATGAGCACTATCACCATGAGCAGTATCACCAAGGGAACTGTCACCGTGAGCACTATCACCATGAGCACTCTCACCATGGGCACTGTCACCATGGACACTGTCACCATGGGCACTGTCAAGATGAGCACTGTCACCATGGGAACTCTCACCATAAGCACTGTCACCATGGGAAATGTCACCATGGGCACTGTCACCATGGGCACTGTCACCATGGGCACTGTCACCATGGACACTGTCACCATGAGCACTATCGTCATGGGCAGTGCCACCATAAGGAATTTCACCATGGGAAATCCAACCATATACACCACCAGCATGAGCACAGTCACCATGGGCAGTGTCACCATGAGCACTGTCACCATGGGCACTTTCAACATACACAGTGTCACCATGCGAACTGTCACCATGAGCACTATCACCGTGAGCACTATCACCATGGGCAGTGTCACCGTGAGCAATATCACCATGGGCACAGTTACCGTGAGCACTATTACAATGGGTACTATCACCAAGGGCACTGTCACCGTGAGCACTGTCACCATGAGCACTGTCACCATGGGCACTGTCACCATGAGCACTGTCATCATCGGCACTGTCACCATGGGAACTGTCACCATGGGAACTGTCACCATGAGCACTATCATCGTGAGGACTATAACCATGGGCACTGTCACCGTGAGCCCTGTCACCATTAGAACTGTCACTGTGGGCACTATCACCGTGAGCACTATCACAATGGGCACTGTCACCATAGGCACTGTCACCATGGACACTGTCACCATGAACACTATCATCATGGGCAGTGCCACCATGAGGAATTTCACCATGGGAACTCCAACCATGTACATCGGCAGGTTTAGAACAGTCACCATGGGCTGTGTCACCATGAGCACTGTCACCATGGGCACTATCACCATGCGAACTCTCACCATGAGCACTGTCACCGTGGGCAATGTCACCATGAGCACTGTCACCGTGGGCACTGTCACCATGGGAACTCTCACCATGAGCACTATCACCGTGAGCACTATCACCATGGGCAGTCTCACCATGAGCAATATCACCATGGGCATTATCACCGTGAGCACTGTCACCGTGTGCACTGTCCCCATGAGCACTGTCACCATGAGGACTATCACCATGGGAACTGTCAACATGGGAATGGTCACCATGGGCACTGTCAATATGAGCACTGTCACCATGGGAACTCTCACCATGAGCACTGTCACCATGGCCAGTGTCACCATGGTCACTGTCACCATAAGCACTGTCACCAAGGGAAATGTCACCATGGGCACTCTCACCATTTTCACTGTCACCGTGGGCACTGTCACCATAAGCACTGTCCCCATGAGCACTGTTCAACATGAGCACTGTCACCGAGAGCACTGCCACTGTGGGCACTATCACCGTGAGCACTGTCACCATGGGCACTGTCACCATGGGCACTGTCACCATGGACACTGTCACCATGAGCATTGTCACCTTGAGCACTGTCACCATGGGAACATTCACCATGGGCACTGTCACCATGGGCACTGTCACCATGGAAAATGTCACCTTGGAAACTGTCACCATGGGCACTGTAACCATGGACACTGTCACCAGGAGCACTATCACCATGGACACTGTTTCCATGAGCATTATCCCCAAGTACACTGTCAACATTGGAACTGTCATCATGGGCACTGTCACCATGGGCACTGTCACCATGATCACCGTCAATATGGGAACTGCCACCATGAGCACTGTCACCATGGACACTGCCACCATGAGCACTGTCACCGTGAGCACTCTCACCATGATCATTGTCACCAGGAGCATTGTCATTATGGGAAGTGTCACCATGAGTACTGTCACCATGGGCACTGTCACCATGGGCACTCTCAACATGGGCACTCTCACCATGGGCACTCTTGACCATGGACACTGTCACCATGGGCACTGTGAACATGAGCACTGTCACCATGGTATCTCTTACCATGAACACTGTCACCATGGGAAATGTCACTATGGGCACTGTCAGCATGGGCACTGTTACCATGGACACAGTCAACATGAGCACTATCATCATGGGCAGTGCCACCATGAGGAATTTCACCATGGCAACTCCAACCATGTACACCGCCAGCATGAGCACAGTCACCATGGGCAGTGTCACCGTGAGCACTATCACCATGGGCACTTTCAACATGGGCACTGTCACCATGCGAACTGTCACCATGAACACTATCACTATGAGCACTATCACCATGAGCACTCTCACAAAGGGCACTGTCACCGTGAGCTCTGTCACCATGAGCACTGTCACTGTGGGCAATGTCACCATGAGCACTGTCACCGTGGGCACTCTCACCATGGGAACTGTCACCATGAGCACTATCACCGTGAGCACTAACACCATTTGCAGTGTCACCGTGAGCAATATCACCATGGGAAATGTCAGAGTGAGCACTATTACCATGGGCACTATCACCATGAGCACTCTCACCATGAGCACTGTCACCGTGGGCACTGTCACCGTGTGCACTGTCACCATGGGCAGTGTCACCATGAGCACTGTCACCCTGGGCTCTGTCATCATGGACACTGTCATCTTAGGAACTGCCACCACGGACACTGCCACCATGAGCACTGTAACCATTGGCACTGCCACAGTGAGCACTCTCACCATGAGCACTCTCACCATGGGAAATGTCACCATGAGCACGGTCACCAGGGACACTGTCACCATGGGCACTATCCACCAGGGCACTGTCACCGTGAGCACTATCACTGTCAGCACTATCACCGTGAGCGCTATCACCATGGGCACTGTCACCGTGAGCCCTATTACCATGGGCACTATCACCAAGGGCACTGTCACTGTGAGCACTATCACCATGAGCACTATCAACGTGAGCACTGTCACCATTATCACTGTCACCGTGGGCAATGTCACCATGAGCACTGTCACCATGGACACTTTCAACATGGCTACTGTCACCATGGGCACTGTCACCATGGACACTGTCATCATGAGCTCTGTTACCATGGGAAATGTCAACATGAGCACTGTCATCTTGGGAACTGCCACCATGGACACAGCCACCATGAGCAATGTAACCATTGGCACTGCCACAGTGAGCACTGTCACCGTGAGCACTGTCACCATGTGCCCTGTCACCATGGGAACTCTCACCATGAGCACTATCACCATGAGCACTATCACCATGGGCACTGTCACCATGGGCACTGTCACCATGAGCATTATTACCATGGGTACTATCACCAAGGGCACTGTCACCGTGAGCACTGTCACCAAGGACACTGTCACCGTGAGCACTGTTACCATGAGCACTGTCACCGTGGGCACTGTCACCCTGAGCACTGTCATCATCGGCACTGTCACCATGGGAACTCTCACCATGAGCACTGTCACCATGGGAAATATCACCATGGGCACTATCACTATGGGCACTATCACCATGGGCAGTGTCACTATGAGCACAGTCAACGTGGCCACTGTCACCATGGGAACTGTCACAATGAGCACTAACTCCGTGAGCACTATCACCATGGGCAGTGTCAGCGTGAGCAATATCAACATGGGCAGTGTCACCATTAGCGCTATTACCATGGGCACTATCGCGTTGAGCACTATCACCATGAGCACTGTCACCGTGGGCACTGTCACCATGGTCACTGTCAACATGAGCACAGTCAGCATAGGAACTCTCACCATGAGCACTGTCACCATGGGAAATGTCACCATGGGCACTATCACTATGGGCACTATCACCATGGGCTGTGTCACCATGAGCACTGTCACCATGGGCACTGTCACCATGCGAACTCTCACCATGAGCACTGCCACCGTGGGCAATGTCACAATGAGCACTGTCACCATGAGCACTATCACCGTGAGCATTCTAACCATGGGCAGTGTCACCGTGAGCAATATCACCATAAACACTGTCACCGTGTGCACTGTCATCGTGAGCACTGTCACCATAGGAAATGTCACCATGGGCACTATCACCGTGAGCACTATTAACATGGGTACTATCACCAAGGGCATTGTTACCATGAGCAGTGTCACCATGAGCACTGTCACTGTGGGCACTGTCACCATGAGCACTGTCATCATGGGCACTGTCACCATGGGAACTGTCACCATTAGAACTGTCACTGTGGGTACTATCACCGTGAGCACTATCACAATGGGCACTGTCACCATGAGCACTATCATCTTGGGCAGTGCAACCATGAGCATTGTAACCATTGGCACTGTCACCATGGACACTGTCGCCATGGGTACTGTCACTATGGGTACTGTCCTCATGGGAACTCTTAGCAAGAGCACAGTCACCATGGGCACTGTCACCATGGACAATGTCACCATGAGCAATGTCAACATGAGCACTCTCACCATGGAAAATGTCACCATGAGCACTATCACCGTGGGCAGTGTCACCATGAGCAATATCACCATGGGCAGTGTCACCATGAGCACAATCACCATGGACACTGTCACCATGGGCACTCTCACCATGGGAAATGTCATCATGGACACTCTCACTATGAACACTGTCAACATGGGAAATGTCACCATGGTCACTGTCACCATGGGCACTTTCAACATGGGCACTGTCACCGTGCGAAATGTCACCATGGGCAGTTTCACCATGAGCACTGTCACCATTGGCACTGTCACCATGAACAGTATCATCATGGGCTGTGCCACCGTGAGGAATTTCAACATGGGAACACCAACCCTGTACACCACCAGCATGAGCATAGTCACCATGGGCATTGTCACCATGAGCACTGTCACCACAGGATCTTTCAACATGGGCAGTATCAGCATGCGAACTGTCACCATGGGCAGTGTCACCATGAGCACTATCACCAAAGGCACTGTCAACGTGAGCACTCTCACCATGAGCACTATTACCATGGGCAGTGTCACCGTGAGCAATATCACCATGGGCAGTGTCACCATGGGCACTATCACCATGAGCACTATCACCAAGGGAACTGTCATCGTGAGCACTATCATCGTGAGCACTATCACCCTGAGCACTGTCACCGTCGGTACTGTCACCATGAGCACTGTCACTATGGGCACTGTCATCATGGGAACTGTCACCATGAGCACTATCACCGTGCGCACTATCACCATGGGCAGTGTCACCATGAGCAATATCACCATGGGCACTGTCAACATGAGCACTATTACCATGGGCAATATCACCATGAGCACTATAACCGTGAGCACTGTCACCGTGGGCACTGTCACCGCGTGCACTGTCCCCATGAGCACTGTCACCATGAGCACTATCACCATGAGCACTGTCACCATGGGCACTGTCACCATGGGAACTCTCACTATGAGCACTGTCACCATGGCCAGTGTCACTATGGCCACTGTCACCTTAAGCACTGTCACCAAGGGAAATGTCAGCATGGGAACTCTCACCATTTGCACTGTCACCGTGGGCACTGTCACCATAAGCACTGTCACCATGAGCACTGTTCAACATGGGCACTGTCACCTAGAGCACTGCCACTGTAGGCACTTTCACCGTGAGCACTGTTCACCATGGGCACTGTAACCATGAGCACTGTCACCATGGACACTGTCACCAGGAACACTATCATCATGGGCAGTGCCACCATGAGGAATTTCAACATGGGAACACCAACCCTGTACACCGCCAGCATGAGCACAGTCACCATGGGCATTATCACCATGAGCACTGTCACCATGGGAACTTTCAACATGGGCACTATCAGCATGCGAACTGTCACCATGGGCAGTGTCACCATGAGCACTATCACCAAAGACACTGTCAACGTGAGCACTATCACCATGAGCACTATTACCATGGGCAGTGTCACCGTGAGCAATATCACCATGGGCAGTGTCACCATGGGCACTATCACCATGAGCACTATCACCAAGGGAACTGTCACCGTGAGCACTATCATCGTGAGCACTATCACCCTGAGAATTGTCACCATGAGCACTGTCACTATGGGCACTGTCACCATGGGAACTCTCACCATGAGCACTATCACCGTGAGCACTATCACCATGGGCAGTCTCACCATGAGCAATATCACCATGGGCATTATCACCGTGAGCAATGTCATCGTGTGCGCTGTCCCCATGAGCACTGTCACCATGAGCACTGTCACCATGGGCACTGTCACCATGGAAAATGTCACCTTGGAAACTGTCACCATGGGCACTGTAACCATGGACACTGTCACCAGGAGCACTATCACCATGGACACTGTTTCCATGAGCTTTGTCCCCAAGTACACTGTCAACATTGGAACTGTCATCATGGGCACTGTCACCATGGGCACTGTCACCATGATCACCGTCAGTATGGGAACTGCCACCATGAGCACTGTCACCATGGACACTGCCACCATGAGCACTGTCACCGTGAGCACTGTCACCATGATCATTGTCACCAGGAGCATTGTCATCATGGGAAGTGTCACCATGAGTACTGTCACCATGGGCACTGTCACCATGGGCACTCTCAACATGGGCACTCTCACCATGGGCACTCTTGACCATGGACACTGTCACCATGGGCACTGTCACCATGGTAACTCTTACCATGAACACTGTCACCATGGGAAATGTCACTATGGGCACTGTCAGCATGGGCACTGTTACCATGGACACAGTCAACATGAGCACTATCATCATGGGCAGTGCCACCATGAGGAATTTCACCATGGCAACTCCAACCATGTACACCGCCAGCATGAGCACAGTCACCATGGGCAGTGTCACCGTGAGCACTATCACCATGGGCACTTTCAACATGGGCACTGTCACCATGCGAACTGTCACCATGAACACTATCACTATGAGCACTATCACCATGAGCACTCTCCCAAAGGGCACTGTCACCGTGAGCTCTGTCACCATGAGCACTGTCACTGTGGGCAATGTCACCATGAGCACTGTCACCGTGGGCACTCTCACCATGGGAACTGTCACCATGAGCACTATCACCGTGAGCACTAACACCATTTGCAGTGTCACCGTGAGCAATATCACCATGGGAAATGTCAGAGTGAGCACTATTACCATGGGCACTATCACCATGAGCACTCTCACCATGAGCACTGTCACCGTGGGCACTGTCACCATGTGCACTGTCACCATGGGCAGTGTCACCATGAGCACTGTCACCCTGGGCTCTGTCATCATGGACACTGTCATCTTAGGAACTGCCACCACGGACACTGCCACCATGAGCACTGTAACCATTGGCACTGCCACAGTGAGCACTCTCACCATGAGCACTCTCACCATGGGAAATGTCACCATGAGCACGGTCACCAGGGACACTGTCACCATGGGCACTATCCACCAGGGCACTGTCACCGTGAGCACTATCACTGTGAGCACTATCACCGTGAAAAGTATCACCAAGGGCACTGTCACCATGAGCACTGTCATCGTGGGCACTGTCACCATGAGCACTGTCATCATGGGCACTGTCACCATGGGAACTCTCACCATTAGCACTGTCACTGTGGGCACTATCACCGTGAGCACTATCACAATGGACCCTGTCACCATAGGCACTGTCTCCATGGACACTGTCACTATGAACACTATCATCATGGGCAGTGCCACCATAAGGAATTTCACCATAGAAACTCCAACCATGGACAATGCCAGCATGAGCACATTCACTATGGGCAGTGACACCATGAGCACTGCCACCATGGGCACTTTCAACATGGGCACTGTCACCATGCGAACCGTCACCATGATCACTATTACCATGAGCACTATCACCAAGGGCACTGTCAGCGTGAGCACTATTACCGTGAGCACTATCACCGTGAGCACGGTCACCATGAGCATTTTCACCGTGGGCACTGTCACCATGAGCATAGTCACCATGAGCATTGTCACCATGGGAACTCTCACCATGAGCACTGTCACCATGGGAAATGTCACCATGGGCACTGTCACCATAGGCACTGTCACCATGGACACTCTCAGCATGAGCACTATCATCATGTGCATTACCACCATAAAGAATTTCACCATGGGATCTCCAACCATGTACACCCCAGCATGAGCACATTCACCATGGGCAGTGTCACCATGAGCACTATCACCATGAGCACTATCACCATGAGCATTATCACCAAGGGAACTGTCACCATGGACACTGTCAAGGTGAGCACTGTGACCGTTGGAATTCTCACCATGAGCATTGTCACCGTGGGCACAGTCACCATGAGCACTGTCACCATGGGCACTGTCACCATGGAAAATGTCACCTTGGAAACTGTCACCATGGGCACTGTAACCATGGACACTGTCACCAGGAGCACTATCACCATGGACACTGTTTCCATGAGCTTTGTCCCCAAGTACACTGTCAACATTGGAACTGTCATCATGGGCACTGTCACCATGGGCACTGTCACCATGATCACCGTCAATATGGGAACTGCCACCATGAGCACTGTCACCATGGACACTGCCACCATGAGCACTGTCACCGTGAGCACTGTCACCATGATCATTGTCACCAGGAGCATTGTCATCATGGGAAGTGTCACCATGAGTACTGTCACCATGGGCACTGTCACCATGGGCACTCTCAACATGGGCACTCTCACCATGGGCACTCTTGACCATGGACACTGTCACCATGGGCACTGTGAACATGAGCACTGTCACCATGGTAACTCTTACCATGAACACTGTCACCATGGGAAATGTCACTATGGGCACTGTCAGCATGGGCACTGTTACCATGGACACAGTCAACATGAGCACTATCATCATGGGCAGTGCCACCATGAGGAATTTCACCATGGCAACTCCAACCATGTACACCGCCAGCATGAGCACAGTCACCATGGGCAGTGTCACCGTGAGCACTATCACCATGGGCACTTTCAACATGGGCACTGTCACCATGCGAACTGTCACCATGAACACTATCACTATGAGCACTATCACCATGAGCACTCTCACAAAGGGCACTGTCACCGTGAGCTCTGTCACCATGAGCACTGTCACTGTGGGCAATGTCACCATGAGCACTGTCACCGTGGGCACTCTCACCATGGGAACTGTCACCATGAGCACTATCACCGTGAGCACTAACACCATTTGCAGTGTCACCGTGAGCAATATCACCATGGGAAATGTCAGAGTGAGCACTATTACCATGGGCACTATCACCATGAGCACTCTCACCATGAGCACTGTCACCGTGGGCACTGTCACCATGTGCACTGTCACCATGGGCAGTGTCACCATGAGCACTGTCACCCTGGGCTCTGTCATCATGGACACTGTCATCTTAGGAACTGCCACCACGGACACTGCCACCATGAGCACTGTAACCATTGGCACTGCCACAGTGAGCACTCTCACCATGAGCACTCTCACCATGGGAAATGTCACCATGAGCACGGTCACCAGGGACACTGTCACCATGGGCACTATCCACCAGGGCACTGTCACCGTGAGCACTATCACTGTGAGCACTATCACCGTGAGAAGTATCACCAAGGGCACTGTCACCATGAGCACTGTCATCGTGGGCACTGTCACCATGAGCACTGTCATCATGGGCACTGTCACCATGGGAACTCTCACCATTAGCACTGTCACTGTGGGCACTATCACCGTGAGCACTATCACAATGGACCCTGTCACCATAGGCACTGTCACCATGGACACTGTCACTATGAACACTATCATCATGGGCAGTGCCACCATAAGGAATTTCACCATAGAAACTCCAACCATGGACAATGCCAGCATGAGCACATTCACTATGGGCAGTGACACCATGAGCACTGCCACCATGGGCACTTTCAACATGGGCACTGTCACCATGCGAACCGTCACCATGATCACTATTACCATGAGCACTATCACCAAGGGCACTGTCAGCGTGAGCACTATTACCGTGAGCACTATCACCGTGAGCACGGTCACCATGAGCATTTTCACCGTGGGCACTGTCACTATGAGCATAGTCACCATGAGCATTGTCACCATGGGAACTCTCACCATGAGCACTGTCACCATGGGAAATGTCACCATGGGCACTGTCACCATAGGCACTGTCACCATGGACACTCTCAGCATGAGCACTATCATCATGTGCATTACCACCATAAAGAATTTCACCATGGGATCTCCAACCATGTACACCGCCAGCATGAGCACATTCACCATGGGCAGTGTCACCATGAGCACTATCACCATGAGCACTATCACCATGAGCATTATCACCAAGGGAACTGTCACCATGGACACTGTCAAGGTGAGCACTGTCACCGTTGGAATTCTCACCATGAGCATTGTCACCGTGGGCACAGTCAACATGAGCACTGTCACCTTGGACACTGTCACCATGGGCACTCTCACCATGGGCACTGTCACCATGGACACTGTCACCATGGGCACTGTCAAGATGAGCACTGTCACCGTGAGCACTGTCACCATGAGCACTGTCACCATGGGCACTGTCACCATGAGCACTGTCATCATCGGCACTGTCACCATGGGAACTGTCACCAGGGGAACTGTCACCATGAGCACTATCATCGTGAGGACTATAACCATGGGCACTGTCACCGTGAACACTGTCACCATTAGAACTGTCACTGTGGGCACTATCACCGTGAGCACTATCACGATGGGCACTGTCACCATAGGCACTGTCACCATGGACACTGTCACCATGAACACTATCATCATGGGCAGTGCCACCATGAGGAATTTCACCATGGGAACTCCAACCATGTACATCGGCAGGTTTAGAACAGTCACCATGGGCTGTGTCACCATGAGCACTGTCACCATGGGCACTATCACCATGCGAACTCTCACCATGAGCACTGTCACCGTGGGCAATGTCACCATGAGCACTGTCACCGTGGGCACTGTCACCATGGGAACTGTCACCATGAGCACTATCACCGTGAGGACTATAACCATGGGCACTGTCACTGTGAGCAATATCACCATGAACACTGTCACCATGGGAAATGTGACCGTGGGCACTGTCACCGTGTGCACTGTCAACATAAGCACTGTCACCATGGGAAATGTCATCATGGGCATTGTCACCATGGGCAGTGTCACCATGAGCCCTGTCACCGTGGGCCATGTCACCATGAGCACTGTCACCGTGGGCACTGTCACCATGGGAACTGTCACCATGAGCACTATCACCGTGAGGACTATAACCATGGGCACTGTCACCGTGAGCAATATCACGATGAACACTGTCACCATAGGAAATGTCACCGTGGGCACGGTCATCGTCTGCACTGTCAACATAAGCACTGTCACCATGGGAAATGTCACCATGGGCCCTGTCACCATGGGCAGTGTCACCATGAGCACTGTCACCATGGGAACTCTCACGATGGTCACTGTCACCATGAGCACTATCATCATGGGCAGTGCCACCATGAGGAATTTCACCATGGGAATTCCAAACATGTACACCGCCAGAATGAGCACAGTCACCATGGGCAGTGTCACCATGAGCAATGTCACCATGGGCACTTTCAACATGGGCACTGTCACCATGGACACTGTCATCATGAGCTCTGTTACCATGGGAAATGTCACCATGGGCACTGTCACCATAGGCACTGTCACCATGATCTCTGTCACCATGAGCACTATCACCATTAGCACTATCACCATGGGCACTATCACCAAGGGCGCTGTCACCAAGAGAACTATCACTGTGAGCACTGTCACCATGAGCACTGTCACCGTGAGCACTGTCACCATGAGCACTGTCACCATGGGCACTGTAACCATGGGAATTGTCACCATGAGCACTATCACTGTGAGCACTATCAACATGGGCAGTGTCACCGTGAGCACTGTCACCATGAGCACTGTCATCATGAGCACTGTCACCATGTGAATTGTCACCATGAGCACTTTCACCATGAGCACTATCACCATGAGCAGTATCACCAAGGGAACTGTCACCGTGAGCACTATCACCATGAGCACTATCACCATGGGCACTGTCACCATGGACACTGTCACCATGGGCACTGTCAAGATGAGCACTGTCACCATGGGAAATATCACCATGGGCACTGTCACGATGGGCACTGTCACAATGGGCACTGTCACCATGGACACTGTCACCATGAGCACTATCGTCATGGGCAGTGCCACCATAAGGAATTTCACCATGGGAACTCCAACCATATACACCACCAGCATGAGCACAGTCACCATGGGCAGTGTCACCATGAGCACTGTCACCATGGGCACTTTCAACATACACAGTGTCACCATGCGAACTGTCACCATGAGCACTATCACCGTGAGCACTATCACCATGGGCAGTGTCACCGTGAGCAATATCACCATGGGCACAGTTACCGTGAGCACTATTACAATGGGTACTATCACCAAGGGCACTGTCACCGTGAGCACTGTCACCATGAGCACTGTCACCATGGGCACTGTCACCATGAGCACTGTCATCATCGGCACTGTCACCATGGGAACTGTCACCATGGGAACTGTCACCATGAGCACTATCATCGTGAGGACTATAACCATGGGCACTGTCACCGTGAGCCCTGTCACCATTAGAACTGTCACTGTGGGCACTATCACCGTGAGCACTATCACAATGTGCACTGTCACCATAGGCACTGTCACCATGGACACTGTCACCATGAACACTATCATCATGGGCAGTGCCACCATGAGGAATTTCACCATGGGAACTCCAACCATGTACATCGGCAGGTTTAGAACAGTCACCATGGGCTGTGTCACCATGAGCACTGTCACCATGGGCACTATCACCATGCGAACTCTCACCATGAGCACTGTCACCGTGGGCAATGTCACCATGAGCACTGTCACCGTGGGCACTGTCACCATGGGAACTCTCACCATGAGCACTATCACCGTGAGCACTATCACCATGGGCAGTCTCACCATGAGCAATATCACCATGGGCATTATCACCGTGAGCAATGTCATCGTGTGCGCTGTCCCCATGAGCACTGTCACCATGAGCACTGTCACCATGGGCACTGTCACCATGGAAAATGTCACCTTGGAAACTGTCACCATGGGCACTGTAACCATGGACACTGTCACCAGGAGCACTATCACCATGGACACTGTTTCCATGAGCTTTGTCCCCAAGTACACTGTCAACATTGGAACTGTCATCATGGGCACTGTCACCATGGGCACTGTCACCATGATCACCGTCAATATGGGAACTGCCACCATGAGCACTGTCACCATGGACACTGCCACCATGAGCACTGTCACCGTGAGCACTGTCACCATGATCATTGTCACCAGGAGCATTGTCATCATGGGAAGTGTCACCATGAGTACTGTCACCATGGGCACTGTCACCATGGGCACTCTCAACATGGGCACTCTCACCATGGGCACTCTTGACCATGGACACTGTCACCATGGGCACTGTCACCATGGTAACTCTTACCATGAACACTGTCACCATGGGAAATGTCACTATGGGCACTGTCAGCATGGGCACTGTTACCATGGACACAGTCAACATGAGCACTATCATCATGGGCAGTGCCACCATGAGGAATTTCACCATGGCAACTCCAACCATGTACACCGCCAGCATGAGCACAGTCACCATGGGCAGTGTCACCGTGAGCACTATCACCATGGGCACTTTCAACATGGGCACTGTCACCATGCGAACTGTCACCATGAACACTATCACTATGAGCACTATCACCATGAGCACTCTCCCAAAGGGCACTGTCACCGTGAGCTCTGTCACCATGAGCACTGTCACTGTGGGCAATGTCACCATGAGCACTGTCACCGTGGGCACTCTCACCATGGGAACTGTCACCATGAGCACTATCACCGTGAGCACTAACACCATTTGCAGTGTCACCGTGAGCAATATCACCATGGGAAATGTCAGAGTGAGCACTATTACCATGGGCACTATCACCATGAGCACTCTCACCATGAGCACTGTCACCGTGGGCACTGTCACCATGTGCACTGTCACCATGGGCAGTGTCACCATGAGCACTGTCACCCTGGGCTCTGTCATCATGGACACTGTCATCTTAGGAACTGCCACCACGGACACTGCCACCATGAGCACTGTAACCATTGGCACTGCCACAGTGAGCACTCTCACCATGAGCACTCTCACCATGGGAAATGTCACCATGAGCACGGTCACCAGGGACACTGTCACCATGGGCACTATCCACCAGGGCACTGTCACCGTGAGCACTATCACTGTGAGCACTATCACCGTGAGAAGTATCACCAAGGGCACTGTCACCATGAGCACTCTCATCGTGGGCACTGTCACCATGAGCACTGTCATCATGGGCACTGTCACCATGGGAACTCTCACCATTAGCACTGTCACTGTGGGCACTATCACCGTGAGCACTATCACAATGGACCCTGTCACCATAGGCACTGTCACCATGGACACTGTCACTATGAACACTATCATCATGGGCAGTGCCACCATAAGGAATTTCACCATAGAAACTCCAACCATGGACAATGCCAGCATGAGCACATTCACTATGGGCAGTGACACCATGAGCACTGCCACCATGGGCACTTTCAACATGGGCACTGTCACCATGCGAACCGTCACCATGATCACTATTACCATGAGCACTATCACCAAGGGCACTGTCAGCGTGAGCACTATTACCGTGAGCACTATCACCGTGAGCACGGTCACCATGAGCATTTTCACCGTGGGCACTGTCACCATGAGCATAGTCACCATGAGCATTGTCACCATGGGAACTCTCACCATGAGCATTGTCACAATGTGAAATGTCACCATGGGCACTGTCACCATAGGCACTGTCACCATGGACACTCTCAGGATGAGCACTATCATCATGTGCATTACCACCATAAAGAATTTCACCATGGGATCTCCAACCATGTACACCGCCAGCATGAGCACATTCACCATGGGCAGTGTCACCATGAGCACTATCACCATGAGCACTATCACCATGAGCATTATCACCAAGGGAACTGTCACCATGGACACTGTCAAGGTGAGCACTGTCACCGTTGGAATTCTCACCATGAGCATTGTCACCGTGGGCACAGTCACCATGAGCACTGTCACCATGGGCACTGTCACCATGGAAAATGTCACCTTGGAAACTGTCACCATGGGCACTGTAACCATGGACACTGTCACCAGGAGCACTATCACCATGGACACTGTTTCCATGAGCTTTGTCCCCAAGTACACTGTCAACATTGGAACTGTCATCATGGGCACTGTCACCATGGGCACTGTCACCATGATCACCGTCAATATGGGAACTGCCACCATGAGCACTGTCACCATGGACACTGCCACCATGAGCACTGTCACCGTGAGCACTGTCACCATGATCATTGTCACCAGGAGCATTGTCATCATGGGAAGTGTCACCATGAGTACTGTCACCATGGGCACTGTCACCATGGGCACTCTCAACATGGGCACTCTCACCATGGGCACTCTTGACCATGGACACTGTCACCATGGGCACTGTGAACATGAGCACTGTCACCATGGTAACTCTTACCATGAACACTGTCACCATGGGAAATGTCACTATGGGCACTGTCAGCATGGGCACTGTTACCATGGACACAGTCAACATGAGCACTATCATCATGGGCAGTGCCACCATGAGGAATTTCACCATGGCAACTCCAACCATGTACACCGCCAGCATGAGCACAGTCACCATGGGCAGTGTCACCGTGAGCACTATCACCATGGGCACTTTCAACATGGGCACTGTCACCATGCGAACTGTCACCATGAACACTATCACTATGAGCACTATCACCATGAGCACTCTCACAAAGGGCACTGTCACCGTGAGCTCTGTCACCATGAGCACTGTCACTGTGGGCAATGTCACCATGAGCACTGTCACCGTGGGCACTCTCACCATGGGAACTGTCACCATGAGCACTATCACCGTGAGCACTAACACCATTTGCAGTGTCACCGTGAGCAATATCACCATGGGAAATGTCAGAGTGAGCACTATTACCATGGGCACTATCACCATGAGCACTCTCACCATGAGCACTGTCACCGTGGGCACTGTCACCATGTGCACTGTCACCATGGGCAGTGTCACCATGAGCACTGTCACCCTGGGCTCTGTCATCATGGACACTGTCATCTTAGGAACTGCCACCACGGACACTGCCACCATGAGCACTGTAACCATTGGCACTGCCACAGTGAGCACTCTCACCATGAGCACTCTCACCATGGGAAATGTCACCATGAGCACGGTCACCAGGGACACTGTCACCATGGGCACTATCCATCAGGGCACTGTCACCGTGAGCACTATCACTGTGAGCACTATCACCGTGAGAAGTATCACCAAGGGCACTGTCACCATGAGCACTGTCATCGTGGGCACTGTCACCATGAGCACTGTCATCATGGGCACTGTCACCATGGGAACTCTCACCATTAGCACTGTCACTGTGGGCACTATCACCGTGAGCACTATCACAATGGACCCTGTCACCATAGGCACTGTCACCATGGACACTGTCACTATGAACACTATCATCATGGGCAGTGCCACCATAAGGAATTTCACCATAGAAACTCCAACCATGGACAATGCCAGCATGAGCACATTCACTATGGGCAGTGACACCATGAGCACTGCCACCATGGGCACTTTCAACATGGGCACTGTCACCATGCGAACCGTCACCATGAGCACTATCACCAAGGGCACTGTCAGCGTGAGCACTATTACCGTGAGCACTATCACCGTGAGCACGGTCACCATGAGCATTTTCACCGTGGGCACTGTCACCATGAGCATAGTCACCATGAGCATTGTCACCATGGGAACTCTCACCATGAGCACTGTCACCATGGGAAATGTCACCATGGGCACTGTCACCATAGGCACTGTCACCATGGACACTCTCAGCATGAGCACTATCATCATGTGCATTACCACCATAAAGAATTTCACCATGGGATCTCCAACCATGTACACCGCCAGCATGAGCACATTCACCATGGGCAGTGTCACCATGAGCACTATCACCATGAGCACTATCACCATGAGCATTATCACCAAGGGAACTGTCACCATGGACACTGTCAAGGTGAGCACTGTCACCGTTGGAATTCTCACCATGAGCATTGTCACCGTGGGCACAGTCGACATGAGCACTGTCACCTTGGACACTGTCACCATGGGCACTCTCACCATGGGCACTGTCACCATGGACACTGTCACCATGGGCACTGTCAAGATGAGCACTGTCACCATGGGAAATGTCACCATGGGCACTGTCACGATGGGCACTGTCACCATGGGCACTGTCACCATGGACACTGTCACCATGAGCACTATCGTCATGGGCAGTGCCACCATAAGGAATTTCACCATGGGAACTCCAACCATATACACCACCAGCATGAGCACAGTCACCATGGGCAGTGTCACCATGAGCACTGTCACCATGGGCACTTTCAACATACGCAGTGTCACCATGCGAACTGTCACCATGAGCACTATCACCGTGAGCACTATCACCATGGGCAGTGTCACTGTGAGCAATATCACCATGGGCACAGTTACCGTGAGCACTATTACAATGGGTACTATCACCAAGGGCACTGTCACCGTGAGCACTGTCACCATGAGCACTGTCACCATGGGCACTGTCACCATGAGCACTGTCATCATCGGCACTGTCACCATGGGAACTGTCACCAGGGGAACTGTCACCATGAGCACTATCATCGTGAGGACTATAACCATGGGCACTGTCACCGTGAACACTGTCACCATTAGAACTGTCACTGTGGGCACTATCACCGTGAGCACTATCACAATGGGCACTGTCACCATAGGCACTGTCACCATGGACACTGTCACCATGAACACTATCATCATGGGCAGTGCCACCATGAGGAATTTCACCATGGGAACTCCAACCATGTACATCGGCAGGTTTAGAACAGTCACCATGGGCTGTGTCACCATGAGCACTGTCACCATGGGCACTATCACCATGCGAACTCTCACCATGAGCACTGTCACCGTGGGCAATGTCACCATGAGCACTGTCACCGTGGGCACTGTCACCATGGGAACTCTCACCATGAGCACTATCACCGTGAGCACTATCACCATGGGCAGTCTCACCATGAGCAATATCACCATGGGCATTATCACCGTGAGCACTGTCACCGTGTGCACTGTCCCCATGAGCACTGTCACCATGAGGACTATCACCATGGGAACTGTCAACATGGGAACGGTCACCATGGGCACTGTCAATATGAGCACTGTCACCATGGGAACTCTCACCATGAGCACTGTCACCATGGCCAGTGTCACCATGGTCACTGTCACCATAAGCACTGTCACCAAGGGAAATGTCACCATGGGCACTCTCACCATTTTCACTGTCACCGTGGGCACTGTCACCATAAGCACTGTCACCATGAGCACTGTTCAACATGAGCACTGTCACCGAGAGCACTGCCACTGTGGGCACTATCAGCGTGAGCACTGTCACCATGGGCACTGTCACCATGGGCACTGTCACCATGAGCACTGTCACCATGGACACTGTCACCATGAGCATTGTCACCATGAGCATTGTCACCGTGGGCACAGTCACCATGAGCACTGTCACCATGGGCACTGTCACCATGGAAAATGTCACCTTGGAAACTGTCACCATGGGCACTGTAACCATGGACACTGTCACCAGGAGCACTATCACCATGGACACTGTTTCCATGAGCTTTGTCCCCAAGTACACTGTCAACATTGGAACTGTCATCATGGGCACTGTCACCATGGGCACTGTCACCATGATCACCGTCAATATGGGAACTGCCACCATGAGCACTGTCACCATGGACACTGCCACCATGAGCACTGTCACCGTGAGCACTGTCACCATGATCATTGTCACCAGGAGCATTGTCATCATGGGAAGTGTCACCATGAGTACTGTCACCATGGGCACTGTCACCATGGGCACTCTCAACATGGGCACTCTCACCATGGGCACTCTTGACCATGGACACTGTCACCATGGGCACTGTGAACATGAGCACTGTCACCATGGTAACTCTTACCATGAACACTGTCACCATGGGAAATGTCACTATGGGCACTGTCAGCATGGGCACTGTTACCATGGACACAGTCAACATGAGCACTATCATCATGGGCAGTGCCACCATGAGGAATTTCACCATGGCAACTCCAACCATGTACACCGCCAGCATGAGCACAGTCACCATGGGCAGTGTCACCGTGAGCACTATCACCATGGGCACTTTCAACATGGGCACTGTCACCATGCGAACTGTCACCATGAACACTATCACTATGAGCACTATCACCATGAGCACTCTCACAAAGGGCACTGTCACCGTGAGCTCTGTCACCATGAGCACTGTCACTGTGGGCAATGTCACCATGAGCACTGTCACCGTGGGCACTCTCACCATGGGAACTGTCACCATGAGCACTATCACCGTGAGCACTAACACCATTTGCAGTGTCACCGTGAGCAATATCACCATGGGAAATGTCAGAGTGAGCACTATTACCATGGGCACTATCACCATGAGCACTCTCACCATGAGCACTGTCACCGTGGGCACTGTCACCATGTGCACTGTCACCATGGGCAGTGTCACCATGAGCACTGTCACCCTGGGCTCTGTCATCATGGACACTGTCATCTTAGGAACTGCCACCACGGACACTGCCACCATGAGCACTGTAACCATTGGCACTGCCACAGTGAGCACTCTCACCATGAGCACTCTCACCATGGGAAATGTCACCATGAGCACGGTCACCAGGGACACTGTCACCATGGGCACTATCCATCAGGGCACTGTCACCGTGAGCACTATCACTGTGAGCACTATCACCGTGAGAAGTATCACCAAGGGCACTGTCACCATGAGCACTGTCATCGTGGGCACTGTCACCATGAGCACTGTCATCATGGGCACTGTCACCATGGGAACTCTCACCATTAGCACTGTCACTGTGGGCACTATCACCGTGAGCACTATCACAATGGACCCTGTCACCATAGGCACTGTCACCATGGACACTGTCACTATGAACACTATCATCATGGGCAGTGCCACCATAAGGAATTTCACCATAGAAACTCCAACCATGGACAATGCCAGCATGAGCACATTCACTATGGGCAGTGACACCATGAGCACTGCCACCATGGGCACTTTCAACATGGGCACTGTCACCATGCGAACCGTCACCATGAGCACTATCACCAAGGGCACTGTCAGCGTGAGCACTATTACCGTGAGCACTATCACCGTGAGCACGGTCACCATGAGCATTTTCACCGTGGGCACTGTCACCATGAGCATAGTCACCATGAGCATTGTCACCATGGGAACTCTCACCATGAGCACTGTCACCATGGGAAATGTCACCATGGGCACTGTCACCATAGGCACTGTCACCATGGACACTCTCAGCATGAGCACTATCATCATGTGCATTACCACCATAAAGAATTTCACCATGGGATCTCCAACCATGTACACCGCCAGCATGAGCACATTCACCATGGGCAGTGTCACCATGAGCACTATCACCATGAGCACTATCACCATGAGCATTATCACCAAGGGAACTGTCACCATGGACACTGTCAAGGTGAGCACTGTCACCGTTGGAATTCTCACCATGAGCATTGTCACCGTGGGCACAGTCAACATGAGCACTGTCACCTTGGACACTGTCACCATGGGCACTCTCACCATGGGCACTGTCACCATGGACACTGTCACCATGGGCACTGTCAAGATGAGCACTCTCACCGTGAGCACTGTCACCATGAGCACTGTCACCATGGGCACTGTCACCATGAGCACTGTCATCATCGGCACTGTCACCATGGGAACTGTCACCAGGGGAACTGTCACCATGAGCACTATCATCGTGAGGACTATAACCATGGGCACTGTCACCGTGAACACTGTCACCATTAGAACTGTCACTGTGGGCACTATCACCGTGAGCACTATCACGATGGGCACTGTCACCATAGGCACTGTCACCATGGACACTGTCACCATGAACACTATCATCATGGGCAGTGCCACCATGAGGAATTTCACCATGGGAACTCCAACCATGTACATCGGCAGGTTTAGAACAGTCACCATGGGCTGTGTCACCATGAGCACTGTCACCATGGGCACTATCACCATGCGAACTCTCACCATGAGCACTGTCACCGTGGGCAATGTCACCATGAGCACTGTCACCGTGGGCACTGTCACCATGGGAACTGTCACCATGAGCACTATCACCGTGAGGACTATAACCATGGGCACTGTCACTGTGAGCAATATCACCATGAACACTGTCACCTTGGGAAATGTGACCGTGGGCACTGTCACCGTGTGCACTGTCAACATAAGCACTGTCACCATGGGAAATGTCATCATGGGCACTGTCACCATGGGCAGTGTCACCATGAGCCCTGTCACCGTGGGCCATGTCACCATGAGCACTGTCACCGTGGGCACTGTCACCATGGGAACTGTCACCATGAGCACTATCACCGTGAGGACTATAACCATGGGCACTGTCACCGTGAGCAATATCACGATGAACACTGTCACCATAGGAAATGTCACCGTGGGCACGGTCATCGTCTGCACTGTCAACATAAGCACTGTCACCATGGGAAATGTCACCATGGGCCCTGTCACCATGGGCAGTGTCACCATGAGCACTGTCACCATGGGAACTCTCACGATGGTCACTGTCACCATGAGCACTATCATCATGGGCAGTGCCACCATGAGGAATTTCACCATGGGAATTCCAAACATGTACACCGCCAGAATGAGCACAGTCACCATGGGCAGTGTCACCATGAGCAATGTCACCATGGGCACTTTCAACATGGGCACTGTCACCATGGACACTGTCATCATGAGCTCTGTTACCATGGGAAATGTCACCATGGGCACTGTCACCATAGGCACTGTCACCATGATCTCTGTCACCATGAGCACTATCACCATTAGCACTATCACCATGGGCACTATCACCAAGGGCGCTGTCACCAAGAGAACTATCACTGTGAGCACTGTCACCATGAGCACTGTCACCGTGAGCACTGTCACCATGAGCACTGTCACCATGGGCACTGTAACCATGGGAATTGTCACCATGAGCACTATCACTGTGAGCACTATCAACATGGGCAGTGTCACCGTGAGCACTGTCACCATGAGCACTGTCATCATGAGCACTGTCACCATGTGAATTGTCACCATGAGCACTTTCACCATGAGCACTATCACCATGAGCAGTATCACCAAGGGAACTGTCACCGTGAGCACTATCACCATGAGCACTATCACCATGGGCACTGTCACCATGGGTACTGTCACCATGGACACTGTCACCATGAGCACTATCGTCATGGGCAGTGCCACCATAAGGAATTTCACCATGGGAAATCCAACCATATACACCACCAGCATGAGCACAGTCACCATGGGCAGTGTCACCATGAGCACTGTCACCATGGGCACTTTCAACATACACAGTGTCACCATGCGAACTGTCACCATGAGCACTATCACCGTGAGCACTATCACCATGGGCAGTGTCACCGTGAGCAATATCACCATGGGCACAGTTACCGTGAGCACTATTACAATGGGTACTATCACCAAGGGCACTGTCACCGTGAGCACTGTCACCATGAGCACTGTCACCATGGGCACTGTCACCATGAGCACTGTCATCATCAGCACTGTCACCATGGGAACTGTCACCATGGGAACTGTCACCATGAGCACTATCATCGTGAGGACTATAACCATGGGCACTGTCACCGTGAGCCCTGTCACCATTAGAACTGTCACTGTGGGCACTATCACCGTGAGCACTATCACAATGGGCACTGTCACCATAGGCACTGTCACCATGGACACTGTCACCATGAACACTATCATCATGGGCAGTGCCACCATGAAGAATTTCACCGTGGGAACTCCAACCATGTACATCGGCAGGTTTAGAACAGTCACCATGGGCTGTGTCACCATGAGCACTGTCACCATGGGCACTATCACCATGCGAACTCTCACCATGAGCACTGTCACCGTGGGCAATGTCACCATGAGCACTGTCACCGTGGGCACTGTCACCATGGGAACTCTCACCATGAGCACTATCACCGTGAGCACTATCACCATGGGCAGTCTCACCATGAGCAATATCACCATGGGCATTATCACCGTGAGCAATGTCATCGTGTGCGCTGTCCCCATGAGCACTGTCACCATGAGCACTGTCACCATGGGCACTGTCACCATGGAAAATGTCACCTTGGAAACTGTCACCATGGGCACTGTAACCATGGACACTGTCACCAGGAGCACTATCACCATGGACACTGTTTCCATGAGCTTTGTCCCCAAGTACACTGTCAACATTGGAACTGTCATCATGGGCACTGTCACCATGGGCACTGTCACCATGATCACCGTCAATATGGGAACTGCCACCATGAGCACTGTCACCATGGACACTGCCACCATGAGCACTGTCACCGTGAGCACTGTCACCATGATCATTGTCACCAGGAGCATTGTCATCATGGGAAGTGTCACCATGAGTACTGTCACCATGGGCACTGTCACCATGGGCACTCTCAACATGGGCACTCTCACCATGGGCACTCTTGACCATGGACACTGTCACCATGGGCACTGTCACCATGGTAACTCTTACCATGAACACTGTCACCATGGGAAATGTCACTATGGGCACTGTCAGCATGGGCACTGTTACCATGGACACAGTCAACATGAGCACTATCATCATGGGCAGTGCCACCATGAGGAATTTCACCATGGCAACTCCAACCATGTACACCGCCAGCATGAGCACAGTCACCATGGGCAGTGTCACCGTGAGCACTATCACCATGGGCACTTTCAACATGGGCACTGTCACCATGCGAACTGTCACCATGAACACTATCACTATGAGCACTATCACCATGAGCACTCTCACAAAGGGCACTGTCACCGTGAGCTCTGTCACCATGAGCACTGTCACTGTGGGCAATGTCACCATGAGCACTGTCACCGTGGGCACTCTCACCATGGGAACTGTCACCATGAGCACTATCACCGTGAGCACTAACACCATTTGCAGTGTCACCGTGAGCAATATCACCATGGGAAATGTCAGAGTGAGCACTATTACCATGGGCACTATCACCATGAGCACTCTCACCATGAGCACTGTCACCGTGGGCACTGTCACCATGTGCACTGTCACCATGGGCAGTGTCACCATGAGCACTGTCACCCTGGGCTCTGTCATCATGGACACTGTCATCTTAGGAACTGCCACCACGGACACTGCCACCATGAGCACTGTAACCATTGGCACTGCCACAGTGAGCACTCTCACCATGAGCACTCTCACCATGGGAAATGTCACCATGAGCACGGTCACCAGGGACACTGTCACCATGGGCACTATCCACCAGGGCACTGTCACCGTGAGCACTATCACTGTGAGCACTATCACCGTGAGAAGTATCACCAAGGGCACTGTCACCATGAGCACTCTCATCGTGGGCACTGTCACCATGAGCACTGTCATCATGAGCACTGTCACCATGGGAACTCTCACCATTAGCACTGTCACTGTGGGCACTATCACCGTGAGCACTATCACAATGGACCCTGTCACCATAGGCACTGTCACCATGGACACTGTCACTATGAACACTATCATCATGGGCAGTGCCACCATAAGGAATTTCACCATAGAAACTCCAACCATGGACAATGCCAGCATGAGCACATTCACTATGGGCAGTGACACCATGAGCACTGCCACCATGGGCACTTTCAACATGGGCACTGTCACCATGCGAACCGTCACCATGATCACTATTACCATGAGCACTATCACCAAGGGCACTGTCAGCGTGAGCACTATTACCGTGAGCACTATCACCGTGAGCACGGTCACCATGAGCATTTTCACCGTGGGCACTGTCACCATGAGCATAGTCACCATGAGCATTGTCACCATGGGAACTCTCACCATGAGCATTGTCACCATGGGAAATGTCACCATGGGCACTGTCACCATAGGCACTGTCACCATGGACACTCTCAGGATGAGCACTATCATCATGTGCATTACCACCATAAAGAATTTCACCATGGGATCTCCAACCATGTACACCGCCAGCATGAGCACATTCACCATGGGCAGTGTCACCATGAGCACTATCACCATGAGCACTATCACCATGAGCATTATCACCAAGGGAACTGTCACCATGGACACTGTCAAGGTGAGCACTGTGACCGTTGGAATTCTCACCATGAGCATTGTCACCGTGGGCACAGTCACCATGAGCACTGTCACCATGGGCACTGTCACCATGGAAAATGTCACCTTGGAAACTGTCACCATGGGCACTGTAACCATGGACACTGTCACCAGGAGCACTATCACCATGGACACTGTTTCCATGAGCTTTGTCCCCAAGTACACTGTCAACATTGGAACTGTCATCATGGGCACTGTCACCATGGGCACTGTCACCATGATCACCGTCAATATGGGAACTGCCACCATGAGCACTGTCACCATGGACACTGCCACCATGAGCACTGTCACCGTGAGCACTGTCACCATGATCATTGTCACCAGGAGCATTGTCATCATGGGAAGTGTCACCATGAGTACTGTCACCATGGGCACTGTCACCATGGGCACTCTCAACATGGGCACTCTCACCATGGGCACTCTTGACCATGGACACTGTCACCATGGGCACTGTGAACATGAGCACTGTCAGCATGGTAACTCTTACCATGAACACTGTCACCATGGGAAATGTCACTATGGGCACTGTCAGCATGGGCACTGTTACCATGGACACAGTCAACATGAGCACTATCATCATGGGCAGTGCCACCATGAGGAATTTCACCATGGCAACTCCAACCATGTACACCGCCAGCATGAGCACAGTCACCATGGGCAGTGTCACCGTGAGCACTATCACCATGGGCACTTTCAACATGGGCACTGTCACCATGCGAACTGTCACCATGAACACTATCACTATGAGCACTATCACCATGAGCACTCTCCCAAAGGGCACTGTCACCGTGAGCTCTGTCACCATGAGCACTGTCACTGTGGGCAATGTCACCATGAGCACTGTCACCGTGGGCACTCTCACCATGGGAACTGTCACCATGAGCACTATCACCGTGAGCACTAACACCATTTGCAGTGTCACCGTGAGCAATATCACCATGGGAAATGTCAGAGTGAGCACTATTACCATGGGCACTATCACCATGAGCACTCTCACCATGAGCACTGTCACCGTGGGCACTGTCACCATGTGCACTGTCACCATGGGCAGTGTCACCATGAGCACTGTCACCCTGGGCTCTGTCATCATGGACACTGTCATCTTAGGAACTGCCACCACGGACACTGCCACCATGAGCACTGTAACCATTGGCACTGCCACAGTGAGCACTCTCACCATGAGCACTCTCACCATGGGAAATGTCACCATGAGCACGGTCACCAGGGACACTGTCACCATGGGCACTATCCATCAGGGCACTGTCACCGTGAGCACTATCACTGTGAGCACTATCACCGTGAAAAGTATCACCAAGGGCACTGTCACCATGAGCACTGTCATCGTGGGCACTGTCACCATGAGCACTGTCATCATGGGCACTGTCACCATGGGAACTCTCACCATTAGCACTGTCACTGTGGGCACTATCACCGTGAGCACTATCACAATGGACCCTGTCACCATAGGCACTGTCACCATGGACACTGTCACTATGAACACTATCATCATGGGCAGTGCCACCATAAGGAATTTCACCATAGAAACTCCAACCATGGACAATGCCAGCATGAGCACATTCACTATGGGCAGTGACACCATGAGCACTGCCACCATGGGCACTTTCAACATGGGCACTGTCACCATGCGAACCGTCACCATGAGCACTATCACCAAGGGCACTGTCAGCGTGAGCACTATTACCGTGAGCACTATCACCGTGAGCACGGTCACCATGAGCATTTTCACCGTGGGCACTGTCACCATGAGCATAGTCACCATGAGCATTGTCACCATGGGAACTCTCACCATGAGCACTGTCACCATGGGAAATGTCACCATGGGCACTGTCACCATAGGCACTGTCACCATGGACACTCTCAGCATGAGCACTATCATCATGTGCATTACCACCATAAAGAATTTCACCATGGGATCTCCAACCATGTACACCGCCAGCATGAGCACATTCACCATGGGCAGTGTCACCATGAGCACTATCACCATGAGCACTATCACCATGAGCATTATCACCAAGGGAACTGTCACCATGGACACTGTCAAGGTGAGCACTGTCACCGTTGGAATTCTCACCATGAGCATTGTCACCGTGGGCATAGTCGACATGAGCACTGTCACCTTGGACACTGTCACCATGGGCACTCTCACCATGGGCACTGTCACCATGGACACTGTCACCATGGGCACTGTCAAGATGAGCACTGTCACCATGGGAAATGTCACCATGGGCACTGTCACGATGGGCACTGTCACCATGGGCACTGTCACCATGGACACTGTCACCATGAGCACTATCGTCATGGGCAGTGCCACCATAAGGAATTTCACCATGGGAACTCCAACCATATACACCACCAGCATGAGCACAGTCACCATGGGCAGTGTCACCATGAGCACTGTCACCATGGGCACTTTCAACATACGCAGTGTCACCATGCGAACTGTCACCATGAGCACTATCACCGTGAGCACTATCACCATGGGCAGTGTCACTGTGAGCAATATCACCATGGGCACAGTTACCGTGAGCACTATTACAATGGGTACTATCACCAAGGGCACTGTCACCGTGAGCACTGTCACCATGAGCACTGTCACCATGGGCACTGTCACCATGAGCACTGTCATCATCAGCACTGTCACCATGGGAACTGTCACCAGGGGAACTGTCACCATGAGCACTATCATCGTGAGGACTATAACCATGGGCACTGTCACCGTGAACACTGTCACCATTAGAACTGTCACTGTGGGCACTATCACCGTGAGCACTATCACAATGGGCACTGTCACCATAGGCACTGTCACCATGGACACTGTCACCATGAACACTATCATCATGGGCAGTGCCACCATGAGGAATTTCACCATGGGAACTCCAACCATGTACATCGGCAGGTTTAGAACAGTCACCATGGGCTGTGTCACCATGAGCACTGTCACCATGGGCACTATCACCATGCGAACTCTCACCATGAGCACTGTCACCGTGGGCAATGTCACCATGAGCACTGTCACCGTGGGCACTGTCACCATGGGAACTCTCACCATGAGCACTATCACCGTGAGCACTATCACCATGGGCAGTCTCACCATGAGCAATATCACCATGGGCATTATCACCGTGAGCACTGTCACCGTGTGCACTGTCCCCATGAGCACTGTCACCATGAGGACTATCACCATGGGAACTGTCAACATGGGAAAGTTCACCATGGGCACTGTCAATATGAGCACTGTCACCATGGGAACTCTCACCATGAGCACTGTCACCATGGCCAGTGTCACCATGGTCACTGTCACCATAAGCACTGTCACCAAGGGAAATGTCACCATGGGCACTCTCACCATTTTCACTGTCACCGTGGGCACTGTCACCATAAGCACTGTCACCATGAGCACTGTTCAACATGAGCACTGTCACCGAGAGCACTGCCACTGTGGGCACTATCACCGTGAGCACTGTCACCATGGGCACTGTCACCATGGGCACTGTCACCATGAGCACTGTCACCATGGACACTGTCACCATGAGCATTGTCACCATGAGCATTGTCACCGTGGGCACAGTCACCATGAGCACTGTCACCATGGGCACTGTCACCATGGAAAATGTCACCTTGGAAACTGTCACCATGGGCACTGTAACCATGGACACTGTCACCAGGAGCACTATCACCATGGACACTGTTTCCATGAGCTTTGTCCCCAAGTACACTGTCAACATTGGAACTGTCATCATGGGCACTGTCACCATGGGCACTGTCACCATGATCACCGTCAATATGGGAACTGCCACCATGAGCACTGTCACCATGGACACTGCCACCATGAGCACTGTCACCGTGAGCACTGTCACCATGATCATTGTCACCAGGAGCATTGTCATCATGGGAAGTGTCACCATGAGTACTGTCACCATGGGCACTGTCACCATGGGCACTCTCAACATGGGCACTCTCACCATGGGCACTCTTGACCATGGACACTGTCACCATGGGCACTGTGAACATGAGCACTGTCAGCATGGTAACTCTTACCATGAACACTGTCACCATGGGAAATGTCACTATGGGCACTGTCAGCATGGGCACTGTTACCATGGACACAGTCAACATGAGCACTATCATCATGGGCAGTGCCACCATGAGGAATTTCACCATGGCAACTCCAACCATGTACACCGCCAGCATGAGCACAGTCACCATGGGCAGTGTCACCGTGAGCACTATCACCATGGGCACTTTCAACATGGGCACTGTCACCATGCGAACTGTCACCATGAACACTATCACTATGAGCACTATCACCATGAGCACTCTCCCAAAGGGCACTGTCACCGTGAGCTCTGTCACCATGAGCACTGTCACTGTGGGCAATGTCACCATGAGCACTGTCACCGTGGGCACTCTCACCATGGGAACTGTCACCATGAGCACTATCACCGTGAGCACTAACACCATTTGCAGTGTCACCGTGAGCAATATCACCATGGGAAATGTCAGAGTGAGCACTATTACCATGGGCACTATCACCATGAGCACTCTCACCATGAGCACTGTCACCGTGGGCACTGTCACCATGTGCACTGTCACCATGGGCAGTGTCACCATGAGCACTGTCACCCTGGGCTCTGTCATCATGGACACTGTCATCTTAGGAACTGCCACCACGGACACTGCCACCATGAGCACTGTAACCATTGGCACTGCCACAGTGAGCACTCTCACCATGAGCACTCTCACCATGGGAAATGTCACCATGAGCACGGTCACCAGGGACACTGTCACCATGGGCACTATCCATCAGGGCACTGTCACCGTGAGCACTATCACTGTGAGCACTATCACCGTGAGAAGTATCACCAAGGGCACTGTCACCATGAGCACTGTCATCGTGGGCACTGTCACCATGAGCACTGTCATCATGGGCACTGTCACCATGGGAACTCTCACCATTAGCACTGTCACTGTGGGCACTATCACCGTGAGCACTATCACAATGGACCCTGTCACCATAGGCACTGTCACCATGGACACTGTCACTATGAACACTATCATCATGGGCAGTGCCACCATAAGGAATTTCACCATAGAAACTCCAACCATGGACAATGCCAGCATGAGCACATTCACTATGGGCAGTGACACCATGAGCACTGCCACCATGGGCACTTTCAACATGGGCACTGTCACCATGCGAACCGTCACCATGATCACTATTACCATGAGCACTATCACCAAGGGCACTGTCAGCGTGAGCACTATTACCGTGAGCACTATCACCGTGAGCACGGTCACCATGAGCATTTTCACCGTGGGCACTGTCACCATGAGCATAGTCACCATGAGCATTGTCACCATGGGAACTCTCACCATGAGCACTGTCACCATGGGAAATGTCACCATGGGCACTGTCACCATAGGCACTGTCACCATGGACACTCTCAGCATGAGCACTATCATCATGTGCATTACCACCATAAAGAATTTCACCATGGGATCTCCAACCATGTACACCGCCAGCATGAGCACATTCACCATGGGCAGTGTCACCATGAGCACTATCACCATGAGCACTATCACCATGAGCATTATCACCAAGGGAACTGTCACCATGGACACTGTCAAGGTGAGCACTGTCACCGTTGGAATTCTCACCATGAGCATTGTCACCGTGGGCACAGTCAACATGAGCACTGTCACCTTGGACACTGTCACCATGGGCACTCTCACCATGGGCACTGTCACCATGGACACTGTCACCATGGGCACTGTCAAGATGAGCACTGTCACCATGGGAAATGTCACCATGGGCACTGTCACGATGGGCACTGTCACCATGGGCACTGTCACCATGGACACTGTCACCATGAGCACTATCGTCATGGGCAGTGCCACCATAAGGAATTTCACCATGGGAACTCCAACCATATACACCACCAGCATGAGCACAGTCACCATGGGCAGTGTCACCATGAGCACTGTCACCATGGGCACTTTCAACATACACAGTGTCACCATGCGAACTGCCACCATGAGCACTATCACCGTGAGCACTATCACCATGGGCAGTGTCACTGTGAGCAATATCACCATGGGCACAGTTACCGTGAGCACTATTACAATGGGTACTATCACCAAGGGCACTGTCACCGTGAGCACTGTCACCATGAGCACTGTCACCATGGGCACTGTCACCATGAGCACTGTCATCATCGGCACTGTCACCATGGGAACTGTCACCATGGGAACTGTCACCATGAGCACTATCATCGTGAGGACTATAACCATGGGCACTGTCACCGTGAACACTGTCACCATTAGAACTGTCACTGTGGGCACTATCACCGTGAGCACTATCACAATGGGCACTGTCACCATAGGCACTGTCACCATGGACACTGTCACCATGAACACTATCATCATGGGCAGTGCCACCATGAGGAATTTCACCATGGGAACTCCAACCATGTACATCGGCAGGTTTAGAACAGTCACCATGGGCTGTGTCACCAAGAGCACTGTCACCATGGGCACTATCACCATGCGAACTCTCACCATGAGCACTGTCACCGTGGGCAATGTCACTATGAGCACTGTCACCGTGGGCACTGTCACCATGGGAACTGTCACCATGAGCACTATCACCGTGAGGACTATAACCATGGGCACTGTCACTGTGAGCAATATCACCATGAACACTGTCACCATGGGAAATGTGACCGTGGGCACTGTCACCGTGTGCACTGTCAACATAAGCACTGTCACCATGGGAAATGTCATCATGGGCACTGTCACCATGGGCAGTGTCACCATGAGCCCTGTCACAGTGGGCCATGTCACCATGAGCACTGTCACCGTGGGCACTGTCACCATGGGAACTGTCACCATGAGCACTATCACCGTGAGGACTATAACCATGGGCACTGTCACCGTGAGCAATATCACGATGAACACTGTCACCATAGGAAATGTCACCGTGGGCACGGTCATCGTCTGCACTGTCAACATAAGCACTGTCACCATGGGAAATGTCACCATGGGCCCTGTCACCATGGGCAGTGTCACCATGAGCACTGTCACCATGGGAACTCTCACGATGGTCACTGTCACCATGAGCACTATCATCATGGGCAGTGCCACCATGAGGAATTTCACCATGGGAATTCCAAACATGTACACCGCCAGAATGAGCACAGTCACCATGGGCAGTGTCACCATGAGCAATGTCACCATGGGCACTTTCAACATGGGCACTGTCACCATGGACACTGTCATCATGAGCTCTGTTACCATGGGAAATGTCACCATGGGCACTGTCACCATAGGCACTGTCACCATGATCTCTGTCACCATGAGCACTATCACCATTAGCACTATCACCATGGGCACTATCACGAAGGGCGCTGTCACCAAGAGAACTATCACTGTGAGCACTGTCACCATGAGCACTGTCACCGTGAGCACTGTCACCATGAGCACTGTCACCATGGGCACTGTAACCATGGGAATTGTCACCATGAGCACTATCACTGTGAGCACTATCAACATGGGCAGTGTCACCGTGAGCACTGTCACCATGAGCACTGTCATCATGAGCACTGTCACCAGGTGAATTGTCACCATGAGCACTTTCACCATGAGCACTATCACCATGAGCAGTATCACCAAGGGAACTGTCACCGTGAGCACTATCACCATGAGCACTCTCACCATGGGCACTGTCACCATGGACACTGTCACCATGGGCACTGTCAAGATGAGCACTGTCACCATGGGAACTCTCACCATAAGCACTGTCACCATGGGAAATGTCACCATGGGCACTGTCACCATGGGCACTGTCACCATGGGCACTGTCACCATGGACACTGTCACCATGAGCACTATCGTCATGGGCAGTGCCACCATAAGGAATTTCACCATGGGAAATCCAACCATATACACCACCAGCATGAGCACAGTCACCATGGGCAGTGTCACCATGAGCACTGTCACCATGGGCACTTTCAACATACACAGTGTCACCATGCGAACTGTCACCATGAGCACTATCACCGTGAGCACTATCACCATGGGCAGTGTCACCGTGAGCAATATCACCATGGGCACAGTTACCGTGAGCACTATTACAATGGGTACTATCACCAAGGGCACTGTCACCGTGAGCACTGTCACCATGAGCACTGTCACCATGGGCACTGTCACCATGAGCACTGTCATCATCGGCACTGTCACCATGGGAACTGTCACCATGGGAACTGTCACCATGAGCACTATCATCGTGAGGACTATAACCATGGGCACTGTCACCGTGAGCCCTGTCACCATTAGAACTGTCACTGTGGGCACTATCACCGTGAGCACTATCACAATGGGCACTGTCACCATAGGCACTGTCACCATGGACACTGTCACCATGAACACTATCATCATGGGCAGTGCCACCATGAGGAAATTCACCATGGGAACTCCAACCATGTACATCGGCAGGTTTAGAACAGTCACCATGGGCTGTGTCACCATGAGCACTGTCACCATGGGCACTATCACCATGCGAACTCTCACCATGAGCACTGTCACCGTGGGCAATGTCACCATGAGCACTGTCACCGTGGGCACTGTCACCATGGGAACTCTCACCATGAGCACTATCACCGTGAGCACTATCACCATGGGCAGTCTCACCATGAGCAATATCACCATGGGCATTATCACCGTGAGCACTGTCACCGTGTGCACTGTCCCCATGAGCACTGTCACCATGAGGACTATCACCATGGGAACTGTCAACATGGGAATGGTCACCATGGGCACTGTCAATATGAGCACTGTCACCATGGGAACTCTCACCATGAGCACTGTCACCATGGCCAGTGTCACCATGGTCACTGTCACCATAAGCACTGTCACCAAGGGAAATGTCACCATGGGCACTCTCACCATTTTCACTGTCACCGTGGGCACTGTCACCATAAGCACTGTCCCCATGAGCACTGTTCAACATGAGCACTGTCACCGAGAGCACTGCCACTGTGGGCACTATCACCGTGAGCACTGTCACCGTGGGCACTGTCACCATGGGCACTGTCACCATGGACACTGTCACCATGAGCATTGTCACCTTGAGCACTGTCACCATGGGAACATTCACCATGGGCACTGTCACCATGGGCACTGTCACCATGGAAAATGTCACCTTGGAAACTGTCACCATGGGCACTGTAACCATGGACACTGTCACCAGGAGCACTATCACCATGGACACTGTTTCCATGAGCATTATCCCCAAGTACACTGTCAACATTGGAACTGTCATCATGGGCACTGTCACCATGGGCACTGTCACCATGATCACCGTCAATATGGGAACTGCCACCATGAGCACTGTCACCATGGACACTGCCACCATGAGCACTGTCACCGTGAGCACTCTCACCATGATCATTGTCACCAGGAGCATTGTCATTATGGGAAGTGTCACCATGAGTACTGTCACCATGGGCACTGTCACCATGGGCACTCTCAACATGGGCACTCTCACCATGGGCACTCTTGACCATGGACACTGTCACCATGGGCACTGTGAACATGAGCACTGTCACCATGGTATCTCTTACCATGAACACTGTCACCATGGGAAATGTCACTATGGGCACTGTCAGCATGGGCACTGTTACCATGGACACAGTCAACATGAGCACTATCATCATGGGCAGTGCCACCATGAGGAATTTCACCATGGCAACTCCAACCATGTACACCGCCAGCATGAGCACAGTCACCATGGGCAGTGTCACCGTGAGCACTATCACCATGGGCACTTTCAACATGGGCACTGTCACCATGCGAACTGTCACCATGAACACTATCACTATGAGCACTATCACCATGAGCACTCTCACAAAGGGCACTGTCACCGTGAGCTCTGTCACCATGAGCACTGTCACTGTGGGCAATGTCACCATGAGCACTGTCACCGTGGGCACTCTCACCATGGGAACTGTCACCATGAGCACTATCACCGTGAGCACTAACACCATTTGCAGTGTCACCGTGAGCAATATCACCATGGGAAATGTCAGAGTGAGCACTATTACCATGGGCACTATCACCATGAGCACTCTCACCATGAGCACTGTCACCGTGGGCACTGTCACCGTGTGCACTGTCACCATGGGCAGTCTCACCATGAGCACTGTCACCCTGGGCTCTGTCATCATGGACACTGTCATCTTAGGAACTGCCACCACGGACACTGCCACCATGAGCACTGTAACCATTGGCACTGCCACAGTGAGCACTCTCACCATGAGCACTCTCACCATGGGAAATGTCACCATGAGCACGGTCACCAGGGACACTGTCACCATGGGCACTATCCACCAGGGCACTGTCACCGTGAGCACTATCACTGTCAGCACTATCACCGTGAGCGCTATCACCATGGGCACTGTCACCGTGAGCCCTATTACCATGGGCACTATCACCAAGGGCACTGTCACTGTGAGCACTATCACCATGAGCACTATCAACGTGAGCACTGTCACCATTATCACTGTCACCGTGGGCAATGTCACCATGAGCACTGTCACCATGGACACTTTCAACATGGCTACTGTCACCATGGGCACTGTCACCATGGACACTGTCATCATGAGCTCTGTTACCATGGGAAATGTCAACATGAGCACTGTCATCTTGGGAACTGCCACCATGGACACAGCCACCATGAGCAATGTAACCATTGGCACTGCCACAGTGAGCACTGTCACCGTGAGCACTGTCACCATGTGCCCTGTCACCATGGGAACTCTCACCATGAGCACTATCACCATGAGCACTATCACCATGGGCACTGTCACCATGGGCACTGTCACCATGAGCATTATTACCATGGGTACTATCACCAAGGGCACTGTCACCGTGAGCACTGTCACCAAGGACACTGTCACCGTGAGCACTGTTACCATGAGCACTGTCACCGTGGGCACTGTCACCCTGAGCACTGTCATCATCGGCACTGTCACCATGGGAACTCTCACCATGAGCACTGTCACCATGGGAAATATCACCATGGGCACTATCACTATGGGCACTATCACCATGGGCAGTGTCACTATGAGCACAGTCAACGTGGCCACTGTCACCATGGGAACTGTCACAATGAGCACTAACTCCGTGAGCACTATCACCATGGGCAGTGTCAGCGTGAGCAATATCAACATGGGCAGTGTCACCATTAGCGCTATTACCATGGGCACTATCGCGTTGAGCACTATCACCATGAGCACTGTCACCGTGGGCACTGTCACCATGGTCACTGTCAACATGAGCACAGTCAGCATAGGAACTCTCACCATGAGCACTGTCACCATGGGAAATGTCACCATGGGCACTATCACTATGGGCACTATCACCATGGGCTGTGTCACCATGAGCACTGTCACCATGGGCACTGTCACCATGCGAACTCTCACCATGAGCACTGCCACCGTGGGCAATGTCACAATGAGCACTGTCACCATGAGCACTATCACCGTGAGCATTCTAACCATGGGCAGTGTCACCGTGAGCAATATCACCATAAACACTGTCACCGTGTGCACTGTCATCGTGAGCACTGTCACCATAGGAAATGTCACCATGGGCACTATCACCGTGAGCACTATTAACATGGGTACTATCACCAAGGGCATTGTTACCATGAGCAGTGTCACCATGAGCACTGTCACTGTGGGCACTGTCACCATGAGCACTGTCATCATGGGCACTGTCACCATGGGAACTGTCACCATTAGAACTGTCACTGTGGGTACTATCACCGTGAGCACTATCACAATGGGCACTGTCACCATGAGCACTATCATCTTGGGCAGTGCAACCATGAGCATTGTAACCATTGGCACTGTCACCATGGACACTGTCGCCATGGGTACTGTCACTATGGGTACTGTCCTCATGGGAACTCTTAGCAAGAGCACAGTCACCATGGGCACTGTCACCATGGACAATGTCACCATGAGCAATGTCAACATGAGCACTCTCACCATGGAAAATGTCACCATGAGCACTATCACCGTGGGCAGTGTCACCATGAGCAATATCACCATGGGCAGTGTCACCATGAGCACAATCACCATGGACACTGTCACCATGGGCACTCTCACCATGGGAAATGTCATCATGGACACTCTCACTATGAACACTGTCAACATGGGAAATGTCACCATGGTCACTGTCACCATGGGCACTTTCAACATGGGCACTGTCACCGTGCGAAATGTCACCATGGGCAGTTTCACCATGAGCACTGTCACCATTGGCACTGTCACCATGAACAGTATCATCATGGGCTGTGCCACCGTGAGGAATTTCAACATGGGAACACCAACCCTGTACACCACCAGCATGAGCATAGTCACCATGGGCATTGTCACCATGAGCACTGTCACCACAGGATCTTTCAACATGGGCAGTATCAGCATGCGAACTGTCACCATGGGCAGTGTCACCATGAGCACTATCACCAAAGGCACTGTCAACGTGAGCACTCTCACCATGAGCACTATTACCATGGGCAGTGTCACCGTGAGCAATATCACCATGGGCAGTGTCACCATGGGCACTATCACCATGAGCACTATCACCAAGGGAACTGTCATCGTGAGCACTATCATCGTGAGCACTATCACCCTGAGCACTGTCACCGTCGGTACTGTCACCATGAGCACTGTCACTATGGGCACTGTCATCATGGGAACTGTCACCATGAGCACTATCACCGTGCGCACTATCACCATGGGCAGTGTCACCATGAGCAATATCACCATGGGCACTGTCAACATGAGCACTATTACCATGGGCAATATCACCATGAGCACTATAACCGTGAGCACTGTCACCGTGGGCACTGTCACCGCGTGCACTGTCCCCATGAGCACTGTCACCATGAGCACTATCACCATGAGCACTGTCACCATGGGCACTGTCACCATGGGAACTCTCACTATGAGCACTGTCACCATGGCCAGTGTCACTATGGCCACTGTCACCTTAAGCACTGTCACCAAGGGAAATGTCAGCATGGGAACTCTCACCATTTGCACTGTCACCGTGGGCACTGTCACCATAAGCACTGTCACCATGAGCACTGTTCAACATGGGCACTGTCACCTAGAGCACTGCCACTGTAGGCACTTTCACCGTGAGCACTGTTCACCATGGGCACTGTAACCATGAGCACTGTCACCATGGACACTGTCACCAGGAACACTATCATCATGGGCAGTGCCACCATGAGGAATTTCAACATGGGAACACCAACCCTGTACACCGCCAGCATGAGCACAGTCACCATGGGCATTATCACCATGAGCACTGTCACCATGGGAACTTTCAACATGGGCACTATCAGCATGCGAACTGTCACCATGGGCAGTGTCACCATGAGCACTATCACCAAAGACACTGTCAACGTGAGCACTATCACCATGAGCACTATTACCATGGGCAGTGTCACCGTGAGCAATATCACCATGGGCAGTGTCACCATGGGCACTATCACCATGAGCACTATCACCAAGGGAACTGTCACCGTGAGCACTATCATCGTGAGCACTATCACCCTGAGAATTGTCACCATGAGCACTGTCACTATGGGCACTGTCACCATGGGAACTCTCACCATGAGCACTATCACCGTGAGCACTATCACCATGGGCAGTCTCACCATGAGCAATATCACCATGGGCATTATCACTGTGAGCAATGTCATCGTGTGCGCTGTCCCCATGAGCACTGTCACCATGAGCACTGTCACCATGGGCACTGTCACCATGGAAAATGTCACCTTGGAAACTGTCACCATGGGCACTGTAACCATGGACACTGTCACCAGGAGCACTATCACCATGGACACTGTTTCCATGAGCTTTGTCCCCAAGTACACTGTCAACATTGGAACTGTCATCATGGGCACTGTCACCATGGGCACTGTCACCATGATCACCGTCAGTATGGGAACTGCCACCATGAGCACTGTCACCATGGACACTGCCACCATGAGCACTGTCACCGTGAGCACTGTCACCATGATCATTGTCACCAGGAGCATTGTCATCATGGGAAGTGTCACCATGAGTACTGTCACCATGGGCACTGTCACCATGGGCACTCTCAACATGGGCACTCTCACCATGGGCACTCTTGACCATGGACACTGTCACCATGGGCACTGTCACCATGGTAACTCTTACCATGAACACTGTCACCATGGGAAATGTCACTATGGGCACTGTCAGCATGGGCACTGTTACCATGGACACAGTCAACATGAGCACTATCATCATGGGCAGTGCCACCATGAGGAATTTCACCATGGCAACTCCAACCATGTACACCGCCAGCATGAGCACAGTCACCATGGGCAGTGTCACCGTGAGCACTATCACCATGGGCACTTTCAACATGGGCACTGTCACCATGCGAACTGTCACCATGAACACTATCACTATGAGCACTATCACCATGAGCACTCTCCCAAAGGGCACTGTCACCGTGAGCTCTGTCACCATGAGCACTGTCACTGTGGGCAATGTCACCATGAGCACTGTCACCGTGGGCACTCTCACCATGGGAACTGTCACCATGAGCACTATCACCGTGAGCACTAACACCATTTGCAGTGTCACCGTGAGCAATATCACCATGGGAAATGTCAGAGTGAGCACTATTACCATGGGCACTATCACCATGAGCACTCTCACCATGAGCACTGTCACCGTGGGCACTGTCACCATGTGCACTGTCACCATGGGCAGTGTCACCATGAGCACTGTCACCCTGGGCTCTGTCATCATGGACACTGTCATCTTAGGAACTGCCACCACGGACACTGCCACCATGAGCACTGTAACCATTGGCACTGCCACAGTGAGCACTCTCACCATGAGCACTCTCACCATGGGAAATGTCACCATGAGCACGGTCACCAGGGACACTGTCACCATGGGCACTATCCACCAGGGCACTGTCACCGTGAGCACTATCACTGTGAGCACTATCACCGTGAAAAGTATCACCAAGGGCACTGTCACCATGAGCACTGTCATCGTGGGCACTGTCACCATGAGCACTGTCATCATGGGCACTGTCACCATGGGAACTCTCACCATTAGCACTGTCACTGTGGGCACTATCACCGTGAGCACTATCACAATGGACCCTGTCACCATAGGCACTGTCTCCATGGACACTGTCACTATGAACACTATCATCATGGGCAGTGCCACCATAAGGAATTTCACCATAGAAACTCCAACCATGGACAATGCCAGCATGAGCACATTCACTATGGGCAGTGACACCATGAGCACTGCCACCATGGGCACTTTCAACATGGGCACTGTCACCATGCGAACCGTCACCATGATCACTATTACCATGAGCACTATCACCAAGGGCACTGTCAGCGTGAGCACTATTACCGTGAGCACTATCACCGTGAGCACGGTCACCATGAGCATTTTCACCGTGGGCACTGTCACCATGAGCATAGTCACCATGAGCATTGTCACCATGGGAACTCTCACCATGAGCACTGTCACCATGGGAAATGTCACCATGGGCACTGTCACCATAGGCACTGTCACCATGGACACTCTCAGCATGAGCACTATCATCATGTGCATTACCACCATAAAGAATTTCACCATGGGATCTCCAACCATGTACACCCCAGCATGAGCACATTCACCATGGGCAGTGTCACCATGAGCACTATCACCATGAGCACTATCACCATGAGCATTATCACCAAGGGAACTGTCACCATGGACACTGTCAAGGTGAGCACTGTCACCGTTGGAATTCTCACCATGAGCATTGTCACCGTGGGCACAGTCACCATGAGCACTGTCACCATGGGCACTGTCACCATGGAAAATGTCACCTTGGAAACTGTCACCATGGGCACTGTAACCATGGACACTGTCACCAGGAGCACTATCACCATGGACACTGTTTCCATGAGCTTTGTCCCCAAGTACACTGTCAACATTGGAACTGTCATCATGGGCACTGTCACCATGGGCACTGTCACCATGATCACCGTCAATATGGGAACTGCCACCATGAGCACTGTCACCATGGACACTGCCACCATGAGCACTGTCACCGTGAGCACTGTCACCATGATCATTGTCACCAGGAGCATTGTCATCATGGGAAGTGTCACCATGAGTACTGTCACCATGGGCACTGTCACCATGGGCACTCTCAACATGGGCACTCTCACCATGGGCACTCTTGACCATGGACACTGTCACCATGGGCACTGTGAACATGAGCACTGTCACCATGGTAACTCTTACCATGAACACTGTCACCATGGGAAATGTCACTATGGGCACTGTCAGCATGGGCACTGTTACCATGGACACAGTCAACATGAGCACTATCATCATGGGCAGTGCCACCATGAGGAATTTCACCATGGCAACTCCAACCATGTACACCGCCAGCATGAGCACAGTCACCATGGGCAGTGTCACCGTGAGCACTATCACCATGGGCACTTTCAACATGGGCACTGTCACCATGCGAACTGTCACCATGAACACTATCACTATGAGCACTATCACCATGAGCACTCTCACAAAGGGCACTGTCACCGTGAGCTCTGTCACCATGAGCACTGTCACTGTGGGCAATGTCACCATGAGCACTGTCACCGTGGGCACTCTCACCATGGGAACTGTCACCATGAGCACTATCACCGTGAGCACTAACACCATTTGCAGTGTCACCGTGAGCAATATCACCATGGGAAATGTCAGAGTGAGCACTATTACCATGGGCACTATCACCATGAGCACTCTCACCATGAGCACTGTCACCGTGGGCACTGTCACCATGTGCACTGTCACCATGGGCAGTGTCACCATGAGCACTGTCACCCTGGGCTCTGTCATCATGGACACTGTCATCTTAGGAACTGCCACCACGGACACTGCCACCATGAGCACTGTAACCATTGGCACTGCCACAGTGAGCACTCTCACCATGAGCACTCTCACCATGGGAAATGTCACCATGAGCACGGTCACCAGGGACACTGTCACCATGGGCACTATCCACCAGGGCACTGTCACCGTGAGCACTATCACTGTGAGCACTATCACCGTGAGAAGTATCACCAAGGGCACTGTCACCATGAGCACTGTCATCGTGGGCACTGTCACCATGAGCACTGTCATCATGGGCACTGTCACCATGGGAACTCTCACCATTAGCACTGTCACTGTGGGCACTATCACCGTGAGCACTATCACAATGGACCCTGTCACCATAGGCACTGTCACCATGGACACTGTCACTATGAACACTATCATCATGGGCAGTGCCACCATAAGGAATTTCACCATAGAAACTCCAACCATGGACAATGCCAGCATGAGCACATTCACTATGGGCAGTGACACCATGAGCACTGCCACCATGGGCACTTTCAACATGGGCACTGTCACCATGCGAACCGTCACCATGATCACTATTACCATGAGCACTATCACCAAGGGCACTGTCAGCGTGAGCACTATTACCGTGAGCACTATCACCGTGAGCACGGTCACCATGAGCATTTTCACCGTGGGCACTGTCACTATGAGCATAGTCACCATGAGCATTGTCACCATGGGAACTCTCACCATGAGCACTGTCACCATGGGAAATGTCACCATGGGCACTGTCACCATAGGCACTGTCACCATGGACACTCTCAGCATGAGCACTATCATCATGTGCATTACCACCATAAAGAATTTCACCATGGGATCTCCAACCATGTACACCGCCAGCATGAGCACATTCACCATGGGCAGTGTCACCATGAGCACTATCACCATGAGCACTATCACCATGAGCATTATCACCAAGGGAACTGTCACCATGGACACTGTCAAGGTGAGCACTGTCACCGTTGGAATTCTCACCATGAGCATTGTCACCGTGGGCACAGTCAACATGAGCACTGTCACCTTGGACACTGTCACCATGGGCACTCTCACCATGGGCACTGTCACCATGGACACTGTCACCATGGGCACTGTCAAGATGAGCACTGTCACCGTGAGCACTGTCACCATGAGCACTGTCACCATGGGCACTGTCACCATGAGCACTGTCATCATCGGCACTGTCACCATGGGAACTGTCACCAGGGGAACTGTCACCATGAGCACTATCATCGTGAGGACTATAACCATGGGCACTGTCACCGTGAACACTGTCACCATTAGAACTGTCACTGTGGGCACTATCACCGTGAGCACTATCACGATGGGCACTGTCACCATAGGCACTGTCACCATGGACACTGTCACCATGAACACTATCATCATGGGCAGTGCCACCATGAGGAATTTCACCATGGGAACTCCAACCATGTACATCGGCAGGTTTAGAACAGTCACCATGGGCTGTGTCACCATGAGCACTGTCACCATGGGCACTATCACCATGCGAACTCTCACCATGAGCACTGTCACCGTGGGCAATGTCACCATGAGCACTGTCACCGTGGGCACTGTCACCATGGGAACTGTCACCATGAGCACTATCACCGTGAGGACTATAACCATGGGCACTGTCACTGTGAGCAATATCACCATGAACACTGTCACCATGGGAAATGTGACCGTGGGCACTGTCACCGTGTGCACTGTCAACATAAGCACTGTCACCATGGGAAATGTCATCATGGGCATTGTCACCATGGGCAGTGTCACCATGAGCCCTGTCACCGTGGGCCATGTCACCATGAGCACTGTCACCGTGGGCACTGTCACCATGGGAACTGTCACCATGAGCACTATCACCGTGAGGACTATAACCATGGGCACTGTCACCGTGAGCAATATCACGATGAACACTGTCACCATAGGAAATGTCACCGTGGGCACGGTCATCGTCTGCACTGTCAACATAAGCACTGTCACCATGGGAAATGTCACCATGGGCCCTGTCACCATGGGCAGTGTCACCATGAGCACTGTCACCATGGGAACTCTCACGATGGTCACTGTCACCATGAGCACTATCATCATGGGCAGTGCCACCATGAGGAATTTCACCATGGGAATTCCAAACATGTACACCGCCAGAATGAGCACAGTCACCATGGGCAGTGTCACCATGAGCAATGTCACCATGGGCACTTTCAACATGGGCACTGTCACCATGGACACTGTCATCATGAGCTCTGTTACCATGGGAAATGTCACCATGGGCACTGTCACCATAGGCACTGTCACCATGATCTCTGTCACCATGAGCACTATCACCATTAGCACTATCACCATGGGCACTATCACCAAGGGCGCTGTCACCAAGAGAACTATCACTGTGAGCACTGTCACCATGAGCACTGTCACCGTGAGCACTGTCACCATGAGCACTGTCACCATGGGCACTGTAACCATGGGAATTGTCACCATGAGCACTATCACTGTGAGCACTATCAACATGGGCAGTGTCACCGTGAGCACTGTCACCATGAGCACTGTCATCATGAGCACTGTCACCATGTGAATTGTCACCATGAGCACTTTCACCATGAGCACTATCACCATGAGCAGTATCACCAAGGGAACTGTCACCGTGAGCACTATCACCATGAGCACTATCACCATGGGCACTGTCACCATGGACACTGTCACCATGGGCACTGTCAAGATGAGCACTGTCACCATGGGAAATATCACCATGGGCACTGTCACGATGGGCACTGTCACCATGGGCACTGTCACCATGGACACTGTCACCATGAGCACTATCGTCATGGGCAGTGCCACCATAAGGAATTTCACCATGGGAACTCCAACCATATACACCACCAGCATGAGCACAGTCACCATGGGCAGTGTCACCATGAGCACTGTCACCATGGGCACTTTCAACATACACAGTGTCACCATGCGAACTGTCACCATGAGCACTATCACCGTGAGCACTATCACCATGGGCAGTGTCACCGTGAGCAATATCACCATGGGCACAGTTACCGTGAGCACTATTACAATGGGTACTATCACCAAGGGCACTGTCACCGTGAGCACTGTCACCATGAGCACTGTCACCATGGGCACTGTCACCATGAGCACTGTCATCATCGGCACTGTCACCATGGGAACTGTCACCATGGGAACTGTCACCATGAGCACTATCATCGTGAGGACTATAACCATGGGCACTGTCACCGTGAGCCCTGTCACCATTAGAACTGTCACTGTGGGCACTATCACCGTGAGCACTATCACAATGTGCACTGTCACCATAGGCACTGTCACCATGGACACTGTCACCATGAACACTATCATCATGGGCAGTGCCACCATGAGGAATTTCACCATGGGAACTCCAACCATGTACATCGGCAGGTTTAGAACAGTCACCATGGGCTGTGTCACCATGAGCACTGTCACCATGGGCACTATCACCATGCGAACTCTCACCATGAGCACTGTCACCGTGGGCAATGTCACCATGAGCACTGTCACCGTGGGCACTGTCACCATGGGAACTCTCACCATGAGCACTATCACCGTGAGCACTATCACCATGGGCAGTCTCACCATGAGCAATATCACCATGGGCATTATCACCGTGAGCAATGTCATCGTGTGCGCTGTCCCCATGAGCACTGTCACCATGAGCACTGTCACCATGGGCACTGTCACCATGGAAAATGTCACCTTGGAAACTGTCACCATGGGCACTGTAACCATGGACACTGTCACCAGGAGCACTATCACCATGGACACTGTTTCCATGAGCTTTGTCCCCAAGTACACTGTCAACATTGGAACTGTCATCATGGGCACTGTCACCATGGGCACTGTCACCATGATCACCGTCAATATGGGAACTGCCACCATGAGCACTGTCACCATGGACACTGCCACCATGAGCACTGTCACCGTGAGCACTGTCACCATGATCATTGTCACCAGGAGCATTGTCATCATGGGAAGTGTCACCATGAGTACTGTCACCATGGGCACTGTCACCATGGGCACTCTCAACATGGGCACTCTCACCATGGGCACTCTTGACCATGGACACTGTCACCATGGGCACTGTCACCATGGTAACTCTTACCATGAACACTGTCACCATGGGAAATGTCACTATGGGCACTGTCAGCATGGGCACTGTTACCATGGACACAGTCAACATGAGCACTATCATCATGGGCAGTGCCACCATGAGGAATTTCACCATGGCAACTCCAACCATGTACACCGCCAGCATGAGCACAGTCACCATGGGCAGTGTCACCGTGAGCACTATCACCATGGGCACTTTCAACATGGGCACTGTCACCATGCGAACTGTCACCATGAACACTATCACTATGAGCACTATCACCATGAGCACTCTCACAAAGGGCACTGTCACCGTGAGCTCTGTCACCATGAGCACTGTCACTGTGGGCAATGTCACCATGAGCACTGTCACCGTGGGCACTCTCACCATGGGAACTGTCACCATGAGCACTATCACCGTGAGCACTAACACCATTTGCAGTGTCACCGTGAGCAATATCACCATGGGAAATGTCAGAGTGAGCACTATTACCATGGGCACTATCACCATGAGCACTCTCACCATGAGCACTGTCACCGTGGGCACTGTCACCATGTGCACTGTCACCATGGGCAGTGTCACCATGAGCACTGTCACCCTGGGCTCTGTCATCATGGACACTGTCATCTTAGGAACTGCCACCACGGACACTGCCACCATGAGCACTGTAACCATTGGCACTGCCACAGTGAGCACTCTCACCATGAGCACTCTCACCATGGGAAATGTCACCATGAGCACGGTCACCAGGGACACTGTCACCATGGGCACTATCCACCAGGGCACTGTCACCGTGAGCACTATCACTGTGAGCACTATCACCGTGAGAAGTATCACCAAGGGCACTGTCACCATGAGCACTCTCATCGTGGGCACTGTCACCATGAGCACTGTCATCATGGGCACTGTCACCATGGGAACTCTCACCATTAGCACTGTCACTGTGGGCACTATCACCGTGAGCACTATCACAATGGACCCTGTCACCATAGGCACTGTCACCATGGACACTGTCACTATGAACACTATCATCATGGGCAGTGCCACCATAAGGAATTTCACCATAGAAACTCCAACCATGGACAATGCCAGCATGAGCACATTCACTATGGGCAGTGACACCATGAGCACTGCCACCATGGGCACTTTCAACATGGGCACTGTCACCATGCGAACCGTCACCATGATCACTATTACCATGAGCACTATCACCAAGGGCACTGTCAGCGTGAGCACTATTACCGTGAGCACTATCACCGTGAGCACGGTCACCATGAGCATTTTCACCGTGGGCACTGTCACCATGAGCATAGTCACCATGAGCATTGTCACCATGGGAACTCTCACCATGAGCATTGTCACAATGTGAAATGTCACCATGGGCACTGTCACCATAGGCACTGTCACCATGGACACTCTCAGGATGAGCACTATCATCATGTGCATTACCACCATAAAGAATTTCACCATGGGATCTCCAACCATGTACACCGCCAGCATGAGCACATTCACCATGGGCAGTGTCACCATGAGCACTATCACCATGAGCACTATCACCATGAGCATTATCACCAAGGGAACTGTCACCATGGACACTGTCAAGGTGAGCACTGTCACCGTTGGAATTCTCACCATGAGCATTGTCACCGTGGGCACAGTCACCATGAGCACTGTCACCATGGGCACTGTCACCATGGAAAATGTCACCTTGGAAACTGTCACCATGGGCACTGTAACCATGGACACTGTCACCAGGAGCACTATCACCATGGACACTGTTTCCATGAGCTTTGTCCCCAAGTACACTGTCAACATTGGAACTGTCATCATGGGCACTGTCACCATGGGCACTGTCACCATGATCACCGTCAATATGGGAACTGCCACCATGAGCACTGTCACCATGGACACTGCCACCATGAGCACTGTCACCGTGAGCACTGTCACCATGATCATTGTCACCAGGAGCATTGTCATCATGGGAAGTGTCACCATGAGTACTGTCACCATGGGCACTGTCACCATGGGCACTCTCAACATGGGCACTCTCACCATGGGCACTCTTGACCATGGACACTGTCACCATGGGCACTGTGAACATGAGCACTGTCAGCATGGTAACTCTTACCATGAACACTGTCACCATGGGAAATGTCACTATGGGCACTGTCAGCATGGGCACTGTTACCATGGACACAGTCAACATGAGCACTATCATCATGGGCAGTGCCACCATGAGGAATTTCACCATGGCAACTCCAACCATGTACACCGCCAGCATGAGCACAGTCACCATGGGCAGTGTCACCGTGAGCACTATCACCATGGGCACTTTCAACATGGGCACTGTCACCATGCGAACTGTCACCATGAACACTATCACTATGAGCACTATCACCATGAGCACTCTCACAAAGGGCACTGTCACCGTGAGCTCTGTCACCATGAGCACTGTCACTGTGGGCAATGTCACCATGAGCACTGTCACCGTGGGCACTCTCACCATGGGAACTGTCACCATGAGCACTATCACCGTGAGCACTAACACCATTTGCAGTGTCACCGTGAGCAATATCACCATGGGAAATGTCAGAGTGAGCACTATTACCATGGGCACTATCACCATGAGCACTCTCACCATGAGCACTGTCACCGTGGGCACTGTCACCATGTGCACTGTCACCATGGGCAGTGTCACCATGAGCACTGTCACCCTGGGCTCTGTCATCATGGACACTGTCATCTTAGGAACTGCCACCACGGACACTGCCACCATGAGCACTGTAACCATTGGCACTGCCACAGTGAGCACTCTCACCATGAGCACTCTCACCATGGGAAATGTCACCATGAGCACGGTCACCAGGGACACTGTCACCATGGGCACTATCCATCAGGGCACTGTCACCGTGAGCACTATCACTGTGAGCACTATCACCGTGAGAAGTATCACCAAGGGCACTGTCACCATGAGCACTGTCATCGTGGGCACTGTCACCATGAGCACTGTCATCATGGGCACTGTCACCATGGGAACTCTCACCATTAGCACTGTCACTGTGGGCACTATCACCGTGAGCACTATCACAATGGACCCTGTCACCATAGGCACTGTCACCATGGACACTGTCACTATGAACACTATCATCATGGGCAGTGCCACCATAAGGAATTTCACCATAGAAACTCCAACCATGGACAATGCCAGCATGAGCACATTCACTATGGGCAGTGACACCATGAGCACTGCCACCATGGGCACTTTCAACATGGGCACTGTCACCATGCGAACCGTCACCATGAGCACTATCACCAAGGGCACTGTCAGCGTGAGCACTATTACCGTGAGCACTATCACCGTGAGCACGGTCACCATGAGCATTTTCACCGTGGGCACTGTCACCATGAGCATAGTCACCATGAGCATTGTCACCATGGGAACTCTCACCATGAGCACTGTCACCATGGGAAATGTCACCATGGGCACTGTCACCATAGGCACTGTCACCATGGACACTCTCAGCATGAGCACTATCATCATGTGCATTACCACCATAAAGAATTTCACCATGGGATCTCCAACCATGTACACCGCCAGCATGAGCACATTCACCATGGGCAGTGTCACCATGAGCACTATCACCATGAGCACTATCACCATGAGCATTATCACCAAGGGAACTGTCACCATGGACACTGTCAAGGTGAGCACTGTCACCGTTGGAATTCTCACCATGAGCATTGTCACCGTGGGCACAGTCGACATGAGCACTGTCACCTTGGACACTGTCACCATGGGCACTCTCACCATGGGCACTGTCACCATGGACACTGTCACCATGGGCACTGTCAAGATGAGCACTGTCACCATGGGAAATGTCACCATGGGCACTGTCACGATGGGCACTGTCACCATGGGCACTGTCACCATGGACACTGTCACCATGAGCACTATCGTCATGGGCAGTGCCACCATAAGGAATTTCACCATGGGAACTCCAACCATATACACCACCAGCATGAGCACAGTCACCATGGGCAGTGTCACCATGAGCACTGTCACCATGGGCACTTTCAACATACGCAGTGTCACCATGCGAACTGTCACCATGAGCACTATCACCGTGAGCACTATCACCATGGGCAGTGTCACTGTGAGCAATATCACCATGGGCACAGTTACCATGAGCACTATTACAATGGGTACTATCACCAAGGGCACTGTCACCGTGAGCACTGTCACCATGAGCACTGTCACCATGGGCACTGTCACCATGAGCACTGTCATCATCGGCACTGTCACCATGGGAACTGTCACCAGGGGAACTGTCACCATGAGCACTATCATCGTGAGGACTATAACCATGGGCACTGTCACCGTGAACACTGTCACCATTAGAACTGTCACTGTGGGCACTATCACCGTGAGCACTATCACAATGGGCACTGTCACCATAGGCACTGTCACCATGGACACTGTCACCATGAACACTATCATCATGGGCAGTGCCACCATGAGGAATTTCACCATGGGAACTCCAACCATGTACATCGGCAGGTTTAGAACAGTCACCATGGGCTGTGTCACCATGAGCACTGTCACCATGGGCACTATCACCATGCGAACTCTCACCATGAGCACTGTCACCGTGGGCAATGTCACCATGAGCACTGTCACCGTGGGCACTGTCACCATGGGAACTCTCACCATGAGCACTATCACCGTGAGCACTATCACCATGGGCAGTCTCACCATGAGCAATATCACCATGGGCATTATCACCGTGAGCACTGTCACCGTGTGCACTGTCCCCATGAGCACTGTCACCATGAGGACTATCACCATGGGAACTGTCAACATGGGAACGGTCACCATGGGCACTGTCAATATGAGCACTGTCACCATGGGAACTCTCACCATGAGCACTGTCACCATGGCCAGTGTCACCATGGTCACTGTCACCATAAGCACTGTCACCAAGGGAAATGTCACCATGGGCACTCTCACCATTTTCACTGTCACCGTGGGCACTGTCACCATAAGCACTGTCACCATGAGCACTGTTCAACATGAGCACTGTCACCGAGAGCACTGCCACTGTGGGCACTATCAGCGTGAGCACTGTCACCATGGGCACTGTCACCATGGGCACTGTCACCATGAGCACTGTCACCATGGACACTGTCACCATGAGCATTGTCACCATGAGCATTGTCACCGTGGGCACAGTCACCATGAGCACTGTCACCATGGGCACTGTCACCATGGAAAATGTCACCTTGGAAACTGTCACCATGGGCACTGTAACCATGGACACTGTCACCAGGAGCACTATCACCATGGACACTGTTTCCATGAGCTTTGTCCCCAAGTACACTGTCAACATTGGAACTGTCATCATGGGCACTGTCACCATGGGCACTGTCACCATGATCACCGTCAATATGGGAACTGCCACCATGAGCACTGTCACCATGGACACTGCCACCATGAGCACTGTCACCGTGAGCACTGTCACCATGATCATTGTCACCAGGAGCATTGTCATCATGGGAAGTGTCACCATGAGTACTGTCACCATGGGCACTGTCACCATGGGCACTCTCAACATGGGCACTCTCACCATGGGCACTCTTGACCATGGACACTGTCACCATGGGCACTGTGAACATGAGCACTGTCACCATGGTAACTCTTACCATGAACACTGTCACCATGGGAAATGTCACTATGGGCACTGTCAGCATGGGCACTGTTACCATGGACACAGTCAACATGAGCACTATCATCATGGGCAGTGCCACCATGAGGAATTTCACCATGGCAACTCCAACCATGTACACCGCCAGCATGAGCACAGTCACCATGGGCAGTGTCACCGTGAGCACTATCACCATGGGCACTTTCAACATGGGCACTGTCACCATGCGAACTGTCACCATGAACACTATCACTATGAGCACTATCACCATGAGCACTCTCACAAAGGGCACTGTCACCGTGAGCTCTGTCACCATGAGCACTGTCACTGTGGGCAATGTCACCATGAGCACTGTCACCGTGGGCACTCTCACCATGGGAACTGTCACCATGAGCACTATCACCGTGAGCACTAACACCATTTGCAGTGTCACCGTGAGCAATATCACCATGGGAAATGTCAGAGTGAGCACTATTACCATGGGCACTATCACCATGAGCACTCTCACCATGAGCACTGTCACCGTGGGCACTGTCACCATGTGCACTGTCACCATGGGCAGTGTCACCATGAGCACTGTCACCCTGGGCTCTGTCATCATGGACACTGTCATCTTAGGAACTGCCACCACGGACACTGCCACCATGAGCACTGTAACCATTGGCACTGCCACAGTGAGCACTCTCACCATGAGCACTCTCACCATGGGAAATGTCACCATGGGCACTATCACTATGGGCACTATCACCATGGGCTGTGTCACCATGAGCACTGTCACCATGGGCACTGTCACCATGCGAACTCTCACCATGAGCACTGTCACCGTGGGCAATGTCACAATGAGCACTGTCACCATGAGCACTATCACCGTGAGCATTCTAACCATGGGCAGTGTCACCGTGAGCAATATCACCATAAACACTGTCACCGTGTGCACTGTCATCGTGAGCACTGTCACCATAGGAAATGTCACCATGGGCACTATCACCGTGAGCACTATTAATATGGGTACTATCACCAAGGGCATTGTTACCATGAGCAGTGTCACCATGAGCACTGTCACCGTGGGCACTGTCACCATGAGCACTGTCATCATGGGCACTGTCACCATGGGAACTGTCACCATTAGAACTGTCACTGTGGGTACTATCACCGTGAGCACTATCACAATGGGCACTGTCACCATGAGCACTATCATCTTGGGCAGTGCAACCATGAGCACTGTAACCATTGGCACTGTCACCATGGACACTGTCGCCATGGGTACTGTCACTATGGGTACTGTCCTCATGGGAACTCTTAGCAAGAGCACAGTCACCATGGGCACTGTCACCATGGACAATGTCACCATGAGCAATGTCAACATGAGCACTCTCACCATGGAAAATGTCACCATGAGCACTATCACCGTGGGCAGTGTCACCATGAGCAATATGACCATGGGCAGTGTCACCATGAGCACTATCACCATGGACACTGTCACCATGGGCACTCTCACCATGGGAAATGTCATCATGGACACTCTCACTATGAACACTGTCAACATGGGAAATGTCACCATGGTCACTGTCACCATGGGCACTTTCAACATGGGCACTGTCACCGTGCGAACTGTCACCATGAGCACTATCACCGTGAGCACTATCACCATGGGCAGTGTCACCGTGAGCAATATCACCATGGGCACAGTTACCGTGAGCACTATTACAATGGGTACTATCACCAAGGGCACTGTCACCGTGAGCACTGTCACCATGAGCACTGTCACCATGGGCACTGTCACCATGAGCACTGTCATCATCAGCACTGTCACCATGGGAACTGTCACCATGGGAACTGTCACCATGAGCACTATCATCGTGAGGACTATAACCATGGGCACTGTCACCGTGAGCCCTGTCACCATTAGAACTGTCACTGTGGGCACTATCACCGTGAGCACTATCACAATGGGCACTGTCACCATAGGCACTGTCACCATGGACACTGTCACCATGAACACTATCATCATGGGCAGTGCCACCATGAGGAATTTCACCATGGGAACTCCAACCATGTACATCGGCAGGTTTAGAACAGTCACCATGGGCTGTGTCACCATGAGCACTGTCACCATGGGCACTATCACCATGCGAACTCTCACCATGAGCACTGTCACCGTGGGCAATGTCACCATGAGCACTGTCACCGTGGGCACTGTCACCATGGGAACTCTCACCATGAGCACTATCACCGTGAGCACTATCACCATGGGCAGTCTCACCATGAGCAATATCACCATGGGCATTATCACCGTGAGCACTGTCACCGTGTGCACTGTCCCCATGAGCACTGTCACCATGAGGACTATCACCATGGGAACTGTCAACATGGGAACGGTCACCATGGGCACTGTCAATATGAGCACTGTCACCATGGGAACTCTCACCATGAGCACTGTCACCATGGCCAGTGTCACCATGGTCACTGTCACCATAAGCACTGTCACCAAGGGAAATGTCACCATGGGCACTCTCACCATTTTCACTGTCACCGTGGGCACTGTCACCATAAGCACTGTCACCATGAGCACTGTTCAACATGAGCACTGTCACCGAGAGCACTGCCACTGTGGGCACTATCACCGTGAGCACTGTCACCATGGGCACTGTCACCATGGGCACTGTCACCATGAGCATTGTCACCTTGAGCACTGTCACCATGGGAACATTCACCATGGGCACTGTCACCATGGGCACTGTCACCATGGAAAATGTCACCTTGGAAACTGTCACCATGGGCACTGTAACCATGGACACTGTCACCAGGAGCACTATCACCATGGACACTGTTTCCATGAGCATTATCCCCAAGTACACTGTCAACATTGGAACTGTCATCATGGGCACTGTCACCATGGGCACTGTCACCATGATCACCGTCAATATGGGAACTGCCACCATGAGCACTGTCACCATGGACACCGCCACCATGAGCACTGTCACCGTGAGCACTGTCACCATGATCATTGTCACCAGGAGCATTGTCATTATGGGAAGTGTCACCATGAGTACTGTCACCATGGGCACTGTCACCATGGGCACTCTCAACATGGGCACTCTCACCATGGGCACTCTTGACCATGGACACTGTCACCATGGGCACTGTGAACATGAGCACTGTCACCATGGTATCTCTTACCATGAACACTGTCACCATGGGAAATGTCACTGTGGGCACTCTCAGCATGGGCACTGTTACCATGGACACAGTCAACATGAGCACTATCATCATGGGCAGTGCCACCATGAGGAATTTCACCATGGCAACTCCAACCATGTACACCGCCAGCATGAGCACAGTCACCATGGGCAGTGTCACCGTGAGCACTATCACCATGGGCACTTTCAACATGGGCACTGTCACCATGCGAACTGTCACCATGAACACTATCACTATGAGCACTATCACCATGAGCACTCTCCCAAAGGGCACTGTCACCGTGAGCTCTGTCACCATGAGCACTGTCACTGTGGGCAATGTCACCATGAGCACTGTCACCGTGGGCACTCTCACCATGGGAACTGTCACCATGAGCACTATCACCGTGAGCACTAACACCATTTGCAGTGTCACCGTGAGCAATATCACCATGGGAAATGTCAGAGTGAGCACTATTACCATGGGCACTATCACCATGAGCACTCTCACCATGAGCACTGTCACCGTGTGCACTGTCACCATGGGCAGTGTCACCATGAGCACTGTCACCCTGGGCTCTGTCATCATGGACACTGTCATCTTAGGAACTGCCACCACGGACACTGCCACTATGAGCACTGTAACCATTGGCACTGCCACAGTGAGCACTCTCACCATGAGCACTCTCACCATGGGAAATGTCACCATGAGCACGGTCACCAGGGACACTGTCACCAGGGGCACTATCACCAGGGCACTGTCACCGTGAGCACTATCACTGTCAGCACTATCACCGTGAGCACTATCACCAAGGGCACTGTCACCGTGAGCCCTATTACCATGGGCACTATCACCAAGGGCACTGTCACTGTGAGCACTATCACCATGAGCACTATCAACGTGAGCACTGTCACCATGATCACTGTCACCGTGGGCAATGTCACCATGAGCACTGTCACCATGGACACTTTCAACATGGCTACTGTCACCATGGGCACTGTCACCATGGACACTGTCATCATGAGCTCTGTTACCATGGGAAATGTCACCATGAGCACTGTCATCTTGGGAACTGCCACCATGGACACAGCCACCATGAGCAATGTAACCATTGGCACTGCCACAGTGAGCACTGTCACCGTGAGCACTGTCACCATGGGAACTGTCACCATGTGCCCTGTCACCATGGGAACTCTCACCATGAGCACTATCACCATGAGCACTATCACCATGGGCACTGTCACCATGGGCACTGTCACCGTGAGCATTATTACCATGGGTACTATCACCAAGGGCACTGTCACCGTGAGCACTGTCACCAAGGGCACTGTCACCGTGAGCACTGTTACCATGAGCACTGTCACCGTGGGCACTGTCACCCTGAGCACTGTCATCATCAGCACTGTCACCATGGGAACTCTCACCATGAGCACTGTCACCATGGGAAATGTCACCATGGGCACTATCACTATGGGCACTATCACCATGGGCAGTGTCACTATGAGCACAGTCAACGTGGCCACTGTCACCATGGGAACTGTCACCATGAGCACTAACTCCGTGAGCACTATCACCATGGGCAGTGTCAGCGTGAGCAATATCAACATGGGCAGTGTCACCATTAGCGCTATTACCATGGGCATTATCGCGTTGAGCACTATCACCATGAGCACTGTCACCGTGGGCACTGTCACCATGGTCACTGTCAACATGAGCACAGTCAGCATAGAAACTCTCACCATGAGCACTGTCACCATGGGAAATGTCACCATGGGCACTATCACTATGGGCACTATCACCATGGGCTGTGTCACCATGAGCACTGTCACCATGGGCACTGTCACCATGCGAACTCTCACCATGAGCACTGTCACCGTGGGCAATGTCACAATGAGCACTGTCACCATGAGCACTATCACCGTGAGCATTCTAACCATGGGCAGTGTCACCGTGAGCAATATCACCATAAACACTGTCACCGTGTGCACTGTCATCGTGAGCACTGTCACCATAGGAAATGTCACCATGGGCACTATCACTGTGAGCACTATTAACATGGGTACTATCACCAAGGGCATTGTTACCATGAGCAGTGTCACCATGAGCACTGTCACCGTGGGCACTGTCACCATGAGCACTGTCATCATGGGCACTGTCACCATGGGAACTGTCACCATTAGAACTGTCACTGTGGGTACTATCACCGTGAGCACTATCACAATGGGCACTGTCACCATGAGCACTATCATCTTGGGCAGTGCAACCATGAGCACTGTAACCATTGGCACTGTCACCATGGACACTGTCGCCATGGGTACTGTCACTATGGGTACTGTCCTCATGGGAACTCTTAGCAAGAGCACAGTCACCATGGGCACTGTCACCATGGACAATGTCACCATGAGCAATGTCAACATGAGCACTCTCACCATGGAAAATGTCACCATGAGCACTATCACCGTGGGCAGTGTCACCATGAGCAATATCACCATGGGCAGTGTCACCATGAGCACTATCACCATGGACACTGTCACCATGGGCACTCTCACCATGGGAAATGTCATCATGGACACTCTCACCATGAACACTGTCAACATGGGAAATGTCACCATGGTCACTGTCACCATGGGCACTTTCAACATGGGCACTGTCACCGTGCGAAATGTCACCATGGGCAGTTTCACCATGAGCACTGTCACCATTGGCACTGTCACCATGAACAGTATCATCATGGGCTGTGCCACCATGAGGAATTTCAACATGGGAACACCAACCCTGTACACCACCAGCATGAGCATAGTCACCATGGGCATTGTCACCATGAGCACTGTCACCACAGGATCTTTCAACATGGGCAGTATCAGCATGCGAACTGTCACCATGGGCAGTGTCACCATGAGCACTATCACCAAAGGCACTGTCAACGTGAGCACTCTCACCATGAGCACTATTACCATGGGCAGTGTCACCGTGAGCAATATCACCATGGGCAGTGTCACCATGGGCACTATCACCATGAGCACTATCACCAAGGGAACTGTCATCGTGAGCACTATCATCGTGAGCACTATCACCCTGAGCACTGTCACCGTCGGTACTGTCACCATGAGCACTGTCACTATGGGCACTGTCATCATGGGAACTGTCACCATGAGCACTATCACCGTGCGCACTATCACCATGGGCAGTGTCACCATGAGCAATATCACCATGGGCACTGTCAACATGAGCACTATTACCATGGGCAATATCACCATGAGCACTATAACCGTGAGCACTGTCACCGTGGGCACTGTCACCGCGTGCACTGTCCCCATGAGCACTGTCACCATGAGCACTATCACCATGAGCACTGTCACCATGGGCACTGTCACCATGGGAACTCTCACTATGAGCACTGTCACCATGGCCAGTGTCACTATGGCCACTGTCACCTTAAGCACTGTCACCAAGGGAAATGTCAGCATGGGAACTCTCACCATTTGCACTGTCACCGTGGGCACTGTCACCATAAGCACTGTCACCATGAGCACTGTTCAACATGGGCACTGTCACCTAGAGCACTGCCACTGTAGGCACTTTCACCGTGAGCACTGTTCACCATGGGCACTGTAACCATGAGCACTGTCACCATGGACACTGTCCCCAGGAACACTATCATCATGGGCAGTGCCACCATGAGGAATTTCAACATGGGAACACCAACCCTGTACACCGCCAGCATGAGCACAGTCACCATGGGCATTATCACCATGAGCACTGTCACCATGGGAACTTTCAACATGGGCACTATCAGCATGCGAACTGTCACCATGGGCAGTGTCACCATGAGCACTATCACCATGGGCAGTGTCACCATGGGCACTATCACCATGAGCACTATCACCAAGGGAACTGTCACCGTGAGCACTATCATCGTGAGCACTATCACCCTGAGAATTGTCACCATGAGCACTGTCACCGTCGGTACTGTCACCATGAGCACTGTCACTATGGGCACTGTCACCATGGGAACTCTCACCATGAGCACTATCACCGTGAGCACTATCACCATGGGCAGTCTCACCATGAGCAATATCACCATGGGCATTATCACCGTGAGCAATGTCATCGTGTGCGCTGTCCCCATGAGCACTGTCACCATGGGCACTGTCACCATGGAAAATGTCACCTTGGAAACTGTCACCATGGGCACTGTAACCATGGACACTGTCACCAGGAGCACTATCACCATGGACACTGTTTGCATGAGCTTTGTCCCCAAGTACACTGTCAACATTGGAACTGTCATCATGGGCATTGTCATCATGGGCACTGTCACCATGGGCACTGTCACCATGATCACCGTCAATATGGGAACTGCCACCATGAGCACTGTCACCATGGACACTGCCACCATGAGCACTGTCACCGTGAGCACTGTCACCATGATCATTGTCACCAGGAGCTTTGTCATCATGGGAAGTGTCACCATGAGTACTGTCACCATGGGCACTGTCACCATGGGCACTCTCAACATGGGCACTCTCACCATGGGCACTCTTGACCATGGACACTGTCACCATGGGCACTGTGAACATGAGCACTGTCACCATGGTATCTCTTACCATGAACACTGTCACCATGGGAAATGTCACTATGGGCACTGTCAGCATGGGCACTGTTACCATGGACACAGTCAACATGAGCACTATCATCATGGGCAGTGCCACCATGAGGAATTTCACCATGGCAACTCCAACCATGTACACCGCCAGCATGAGCACAGTCACCATGGGCAGTGTCACCATGAGCACTATCACCATGGGCACTTTCAACATGGGCACTGTCACCATGCGAACTGTCACCATGAACACTATCACTATGAGCACTATCACCATGAGCACTATCACAAAGGGCACTGTCACCGTGAGCTCTGTCACCATGAGCACTGTCACTGTGGGCAATGTCACCATGAGCACTGTCACCGTGGGCACTCTCACCATGGGAACTGTCACCATGAGCACTATCACCGTGAGCACTAACACCATTTGCAGTGTCACCGTGAGCAATGTCACCATGGGAAATGTCAGAGTGAGCACTATTACCATGGGCACTATCACCATGAGCACTCTCACCATGAGCACTGTCACCGTGGCCACTGTCACCATGTGCACTGTCACCATGGGCAGTGTCACCATAAGCACTGTCACCCTGGGCTCTGTCATCATGGACACTGTCATCTTAGGAACTGCCACCACGGACACTGCCACCATGAGCACTGTAACCATTGGCACTGCCACAGTGAGCACTCTCACCATGAGCACTCTCACCATGGGAAATGTCACCATGAGCACGGTCACCAGGGACACTGTCACCATGGGCACTATCCATCAGGGCACTGTCACCGTGAGCACTATCACTGTGAGCACTATCACCGTGAGAAGTATCACCAAGGGCACTGTCACCATGAGCACTGTCATCGTGGGCACTGTCACCATGAGCACTGTCATCATGGGCACTGTCACCATGGGAACCCTCACCATTAGCACTGTCACTGTGGGCACTATCACCGTGAGCACTATCACAATGGACCCTGTCACCATAGGCACTGTCACCATGGACACTGTCACTATGAACACTATCATCATGGGCAGTGCCACCATAAGGAATTTCACCATAGAAACTCCAACCATGGACAATGCCAGCATGAGCACATTCACTATGGGCAGTGACACCATGAGCACTGCCACCATGGGCACTTTCAACATGGGCACTGTCACCATGCGAACCGTCACCATGATCACTATTACCATGAGCACTATCACCAAGGGCACTGTCAGCGTGAGCACTATTACCGTGAGCACTATCACCGTGAGCACGGTCACCATGAGCATTTTCACCGTGGGCACTGTCACCATGAGCATAGTCACCATGAGCATTGTCACCATGGGAACTCTCACCATGAGCACTGTCACCATGGGAAATGTCACCATGGGCACTGTCACCATAGGCACTGTCACCATGGACACTCTCAGCATGAGCACTATCATCATGTGCATTACCACCATAAAGAATTTCACCATGGGATCTCCAACCATGTACACCGCCAGCATGAGCACCTTCACCATGGGCAGTGTCACCATGAGCACTATCACCATGAGCATTATCACCAAGGGAACTGTCACCATGGACACTGTCAAGGTGAGCACTGTCACCGTTGGAATTCTCACCATGAGCATTGTCACTGTGGGCACAGTCACCATGGGCACTGTCACCATGGAAAATGTCACCTTGGAAACTGTCACCATGGGCACTGTAACCATGGACACTGTCACCATGGGCACTGTGAACATGAGCACTGTCACCATGGTATCTCTTACCATGAACACTGTCACCATGGGAAATGTCACTATGGGCACTGTCAGCATGGGCACTGTTACCATGGACACAGTCAACATGAGCACTATCATCATGGGCAGTGCCACCATGAGGAATTTCACCATGGCAACTCCAACCATGTACACCGCCAGCATGAGCACAGTCACCATGGGCAGTGTCACCGTGAGCACTATCACCATGGGCACTTTCAACATGGGCACTGTCACCATGCGAACTGTCACGATGAACACTATCACTATGAGCACTATCACCATGAGCACTATCACAAAGGGCACTGTCACCGTGAGCTCTGTCACCATGAGCACTGTCACTGTGGGCAATGTCACCATGAGCACTGTCACCGTGGGCACTGTCACCGTGTGCACTGTCACCATGGGCAGTGTCACCATGAGCACTGTCACCCTGGGCTCTGTCATCATGGACACTGTCATCTTAGGAACTGCCACCACGGACACTGCCACCATGAGCACTGTAACCATTGGCACTGCCACAGTGAGCACTCTCACCATGAGCACTCTCACCATGGGAAATGTCACCATGAGCATGGTCACCAGGGACACTGTCACCATGGGCACTATCCACCAGGGCATTGTCACCGTGAGCACTATCACTGTGAGCACTATCACCGTGAGAAGTATCACCAAGGGCACTGTCACCATGAGCACTGTCATCATGGGCACTGTCACCATGAGCACTGTCATCATGGGCACTGTCACCATGGGAACTCTCACCATTAGCACTGTCACTGTGGGCACTATCACCATGAGCACTATCACAATGGACCCTGTCACCATAGGCACTGTCACCATGGACACTGTCACTATGAACAGTATCATCATGGGCAGTGCCACCATAAGGAATTTCACCATAGAAACTCCAACCATGGACAATGCCAGCATGAGCACATTCACTATGGGCAGTGACACCATGAGCACTGCCACCATGGGCACTTTCAACATGGGCACTGTCACCATGCGAACCGTCACCATGATCACTATTACCATGAGCACTATCACCAAGGGCACTGTCAGCGTGAGCACTATTACCGTGAGCACTATCACCGTGAGCACGGTCACCATGAGCATTTTCACCGTGGGCACTGTCACCATGAGCATAGTCACCATGAGCATTGTCACCATGGGAACTCTCACCATGAGCACTGTCACCATGGGAAATGTCACCATGGGCACTGTCACCATAGGCACTGTCACCATGGACACTCTCAGCATGAGCACTATCATCATGTGCATTACCACCATAAAGAATTTCACCATGGGATCTCCAACCATGTACACCGCCAGCATGAGCACATTCACCATGGGCAGTGTCACCATGAGCACTATCACCATGAGCACTATCACCATGAGCATTATCACCAAGGGAACTGTCACCATGGACACTGTCAAGGTGAGCACTGTCACCGTTGGAATTCTCACCATGAGCATTGTCACCGTGGGCACAGTCAACATGAGCACTGTCACCTTGGACACTGTCACCATGGGCACTCTCACCATGGGCACTGTCACCATGGACACTGTCACCATGGGCACTGTCAAGATGAGCACTGTCACCATGGGAAATGTCACCATGGGCACTGTCACGATGGGCACTGTCACCATGGGCACTGTCACCATGGACACTGTCACCATGAGCACTATCGTCATGGGCAGTGCCACCATAAGGAATTTCACCATGGGAACTTCAACCATATACACCACCAGCATGAGCACAGTCACCATGGGCAGTGTCACCATGAGCACTGTCACCATGGGCACTTTCAACATACACAGTGTCACCATGCGAACTGTCACCATGAGCACTATCACCGTGAGCACTATCACCATGGGCAGTGTCACCGTGAGCAATATCACCATGGGCACAGTTACCGTGAGCACTATTACAATGGGTACTATCACCAAGGGCACTGTCACCGTGAGCACTGTCACCATGAGCACTGTCACCATGGGCACTGTCACCATGAGCACTGTCATCATCGGCACTGTCACCATGGGAACTGTCACCAGGGGAACTGTCACCATGAGCACTATCATTGTGAGGACTATAACCATGGGCACTGTCACCGTGAACATTGTCACCATTAGAACTGTCACTGTGGGCACTATCACCGTGAGCACTATCACAATGGGCACTGTCACCATAGGCACTGTCACCATGGACACTGTCACCATGAACACTATCATCATGGGCAGTGCCACCATGAGGAATTTCACCATGGGAACTCCAACCATGTACATCGGCAGGTTTAGAACAGTCACCATGGGCTGTGTCTCCATGAGCACTGTCACCATGGGCACTATCACCATGCGAACTCTCACCATGAGCACTGTCACCGTGGGCAATGTCACCATGAGCACTGTCACCGTGGGCACTGTCACCATGGGAATTCTCACCATGAGCACTATCACCGTGAGCACTATCACCATGGGCAGTCTCACCATGAGCAATATCACCATGGGCATTATCACCGTGAGCACTGTCACCGTGTGCACTGTCCCCATGAGCACTGTCAACATAAGCACTGTCACCATGGGAAATGTCATCATGGGCACTGTCACCATGGGCAGTGTCACCATGAGCCATGTCACCGTGGGCCATGTCACCATGAGCACTGTCACCGTGGGCACTGTCACCATGGGAACTGTCACCATGAGCACTATCACCGTGAGGACTATAACCATGGGCACTGTCACCGTGAGCAATATCACGATGAACACTGTCACCATAGGAAATGTGACCGTGGGCACGGTCATCGTCTGCACTGTCAACATAAGCACTGTCACCATGGGAAATGTCACCATGGGCCCTGTCACCATGGGCAGTGTCACCATGAGCACTGTCACCATGGGAACTCTCACGATGGTCACTGTCACCATGAGCACTATCATCATGGGCAGTGCCACCATGAGGAATTTCACCATGGGAATTCCAAACATGTACACTGCCAGAATGAGCACAGTCACCATGGGCAGTGTCACCATGAGCAATGTCACCATGGGCACTTTCAACATGGGCACTGTCACCATGGACACTGTCATCATGAGCTCTGTTACCATGGGAAATGTCACCATGAGCACTATCACCATGGGCACTGTCACCATGGACACTGTCACCATGGGCACTGTCAAGATGAGCACTGTCACCATGGGAACTCTCACCATAAGCACTGTCACCATGGGAAATGTCACGATGGGCACTGTCACCATGGGCACTGTCACCATGGGCACTGTCACCATGAGCACTATCGTCATGGTCAGTGCCACCATAAGGAATTTCACCATGGGAACTCCAACCATATACACCACCAGCATGAGCACAGTCACCATGGGCAGTGTCACCATGAGCACTGTCACCATGGGCACTTTCAACATACACAGTGTCACCATGCGAACTGTCACCATGAGCACTATCACCGTGAGCACTATCACCATGGGCAGTGTCACCGTGAGCAATATCACCATGGGCACAGTTACCGTGAGCACTATTACAATGGGTACTATCACCAAGGGCACTGTCACCGTGAGCACTGTTACCATGGGAAATGTCACCATGAGCACTGTCATCTTGGGAACTGCCACCATGGACACAGCCACCATGAGCAATGTAACCATTGGCACTGCCACAGTGAGCACTGTCACCGTGAGCACTGTCACCATGGGAACTGTCACCATGTGCCCTGTCACCATGGGAACTCTCACCATGAGCACTATCACCATGAGCACTATCACCATGGGCACTGTCACCATGGGCACTGTCACCGTGAGCATTATTACCATGGGTACTATCACCAAGGGCACTGTCAACGTGAGCACTGTCACCAAGGGCACTGTCACCGTGAGCACTGTTACCATGAGCACTGTCACCGTGGGCACTGTCACCCTGAGCACTGTCATCATCGGCACTGTCACCATGGGAACTCTCACCATGAGCACTGTCACCATGGGAAATGTCACCATGGGCACTATCACTATGGGCACTATCACCATGGGCAGTGTCACTATGAGCACAGTCAACGTGGCCACTGTCACCATGGGAACTGTCACAATGAGCACTAACTCCGTGAGCACTATCACCATGGGCAGTGTCAGCGTGAGCAATATCAACATGGGCAGTGTCACCATTAGCGCTATTACCATGGTCACTATCGCGTTGAGCACTATCACCATGAGCACTGTCACCTTGGGCACTGTCACCATGGTCACTGTCAACATGAGCACAGTCAGCATAGGAACTCTCACCATGAGCACTGTCACCATGGGAAATGTCACCATGGGCACTATCACTATGGGCACTATCACCATGGGCTGTGTCACCATGAGCACTGTCACCATGGGCACTGTCACCATGCGAACTCTCACCATGAGCACTGTCACCGTGGGCAATGTCACAATGAGCACTGTCACCATGAGCACTATCACCGTGAGCATTCTAACCATGGGCAGTGTCACCGTGAGCAATATCACCATAAACACTGTCACCGTGTGCACTGTCATCGTGAGCACTGTCACCATAGGAAATGTCACCATGGGCACTATCACCGTGAGCACTATTAACATGGGTACTATCACCAAGGGCATTGTTACCATGAGCAGTGTCACCATGAGCACTGTCACCGTGGGCACTGTCACCATGAGCACTGTCATCGTGGGCACTGTCACCATGGGAACTGTCACCATTAGAACTGTCACTGTGGGTACTATCACCGTGAGCACTATCACAATGGGCACTGTCACCATGAGCACTATCATCTTGGGCAGTGCAACCATGAGCACTGTAACCATTGGCACTGTCACCATGGACACTGTCGCCATGGGTACTGTCACTATGGGTACTGTCCTCATGGGAACTCTTAGCAAGAGCACAGTCACCATGGGCACTGTCACCATGGACAATGTCACCATGAGCAATGTCAACATGAGCACTCTCACCATGGAAAATGTCACCATGAGCACTATCACCGTGGGCAGTGTCACCATGAGCAATATCACCATGGGCAGTGTCACCATGAGCACTATCACCATGGACACTGTCACCATGGGCACTCTCACCATGGGAAATGTCATCATGGACACTCTCACCATGAACACTGTCAACATGGGAAATGTCACCATGGTCACTGTCACCATGGGCACTTTCAACATGGGCACTGTCACCGTGCGAAATGTCACCATGGGCAGTTTCACCATGAGCACTGTCACCATTGGCACTGTCACCATGAACAGTATCATCATGGGCTGTGCCACCATGAGGAATTTCAACATGGGAACACCAACCCTGTACACCACCAGCATGAGCATAGTCACCATGGGCATTGTCACCATGAGCACTGTCACCACAGGATCTTTCAACATGGGCAGTATCAGCATGCGAACTGTCACCATGGGCAGTGTCACCATGAGCACTATCACCAAAGGCACTGTCAACGTGAGCACTCTCACCATGAGCACTATTACCATGGGCAGTGTCACCGTGAGCAATATCACCATGGGCAGTGTCACCATGGGCACTATCACCATGAGCACTATCACCAAGGGAACTGTCATCGTGAGCACTATCATCGTGAGCACTATCACCCTGAGCACTGTCACCGTCGGTACTGTCACCATGAGCACTGTCACTATGGGCACTGTCATCATGGGAACTGTCACCATGAGCACTATCACCGTGCGCACTATCACCATGGGCAGTGTCACCATGAGCAATATCACCATGGGCACTGTCAACATGAGCACTATTACCATGGGCAATATCACCATGAGCACTATAACCGTGAGCACTGTCACCGTGGGCACTGTCACCGCGTGCACTGTCCCCATGAGCACTGTCACCATGAGCACTATCACCATGAGCACTGTCACCATGGGCACTGTCACCATGGGAACTCTCACTATGAGCACTGTCACCATGGCCAGTGTCACTATGGCCACTGTCACCTTAAGCACTGTCACCAAGGGAAATGTCAGCATGGGAACTCTCACCATTTGCACTGTCACCGTGGGCACTGTCACCATAAGCACTGTCACCATGAGCACTGTTCAACATGGGCACTGTCACCTAGAGCACTGCCACTGTAGGCACTTTCACCGTGAGCACTGTTCACCATGGGCACTGTAACCATGAGCACTGTCACCATGGACACTGTCACCAGGAACACTATCATCATGGGCAGTGCCACCATGAGGAATTTCAACATGGGAACACCAACCCTGTACACCGCCAGCATGAGCACAGTCACCATGGGCATTATCACCATGAGCACTGTCACCATGGGAACTTTCAACATGGGCACTATCAGCATGCGAACTGTCACCATGGGCAGTGTCACCATGAGCACTATCACCAAAGACACTGTCAACGTGAGCACTATCACCATGAGCACTATTACCATGGGCAGTGTCACCGTGAGCAATATCACCATGGGCAGTGTCACCATGGGCACTATCACCATGAGCACTATCACCAAGGGAACTGTCACCGTGAGCACTATCATCGTGAGCACTATCACCCTGAGAATTGTCACCATGAGCACTGTCACCGTCGGTACTGTCACCATGAGCACTGTCACTATGGGCACTGTCACCATGGGAACTCTCACCATGAGCACTATCACCGTGAGCACTATCACCATGGGCAGTCTCACCATGAGCAATATCACCATGGGCATTATCACCGTGAGCAATGTCATCGTGTGCGCTGTCCCCATGAGCACTGTCACCATGAGCACTGTCACCATGGGCACTGTCACCATGGAAAATGTCACCTTGGAAACTGTCACCATGGGCACTGTAACCATGGACACTGTCACCAGGAGCACTATCACCATGGACACTGTTTCCATGAGCTTTGTCCCCAAGTACACTGTCAACATTGGAACTGTCATCATGGGCACTGTCACCATGGGCACTGTCACCATGATCACCGTCAATATGGGAACTGCCACCATGAGCACTGTCACCATGGACACTGCCACCATGAGCACTGTCACCGTGAGCACTGTCACCAGGAGCATTGTCATCATGGGAAGTGTCACCATGAGTACTGTCACCATGGGCACTGTCACCATGGGCACTCTCAACATGGGCACTCTCACCATGGGCACTCTTGACCATGGACACTGTCACCATGGGCACTGTGAACATGAGCACTGTCACCATGGTAACTCTTACCATGAACAGTGTCACCATGGGAAATGTCACTATGGGCACTGTCAGCATGGGCACTGTTACCATGGACACAGTCAACATGAGCACTATCATCATGGGCAGTGCCACCATGAGGAATTTCACCATGGCAACTCCAACCATGTACACCGCCAGCATGAGCACAGTCACCATGGGCAGTGTCACCGTGAGCACTATCACCATGGGCACTTTCAACATGGGCACTGTCACCATGCGAACTGTCACCATGAACACTATCACTATGAGCACTATCACCATGAGCACTCTCACAAAGGGCACTGTCACCGTGAGCTCTGTCACCATGAGCACTGTCACTGTGGGCAATGTCACCATGAGCACTGTCACCGTGGGCACTCTCACCATGGGAACTGTCACCATGAGCACTATCACCGTGAGCACTATCACCATGGGCAGTGTCACCGTGAGCAATATCACCATGGGCACAGTTACCGTGAGCACTATTACAATGGGTACTATCACCAAGGGCACTGTCACCGTGAGCACTGTCACCATGAGCACTGTCACCATGGGCACTGTCACCATGAGCACTGTCATCATCAGCACTGTCACCATGGGAACTGTCACCATGGGAACTGTCACCATGAGCACTATCATCGTGAGGACTATAACCATGGGCACTGTCACCGTGAGCCCTGTCACCATTAGAACTGTCACTGTGGGCACTATCACCGTGAGCACTATCACAATGGGCACTGTCACCATAGGCACTGTCACCATGGACACTGTCACCATGAACACTATCATCATGGGCAGTGCCACCATGAGGAATTTCACCATGGGAACTCCAACCATGTACATCGGCAGGTTTAGAACAGTCACCATGGGCTGTGTCACCATGAGCACTGTCACCATGGGCACTATCACCATGCGAACTCTCACCATGAGCACTGTCACCGTGGGCAATGTCACCATGAGCACTGTCACCGTGGGCACTGTCACCATGGGAACTCTCACCATGAGCACTATCACCGTGAGCACTATCACCATGGGCAGTCTCACCATGAGCAATATCACCATGGGCATTATCACCGTGAGCACTGTCACCGTGTGCACTGTCCCCATGAGCACTGTCACCATGAGGACTATCACCATGGGAACTGTCAACATGGGAACGGTCACCATGGGCACTGTCAATATGAGCACTGTCACCATGGGAACTCTCACCATGAGCACTGTCACCATGGCCAGTGTCACCATGGTCACTGTCACCATAAGCACTGTCACCAAGGGAAATGTCACCATGGGCACTCTCACCATTTTCACTGTCACCGTGGGCACAGTCACCATAAGCACTGTCACCATGAGCACTGTTCAACATGAGCACTGTCACCGAGAGCACTGCCACTGTGGGCACTATCACCGTGAGCACTGTCACCATGGGCACTGTCACCATGGGCACTGTCACCATGAGCATTGTCACCTTGAGCACTGTCACCATGGGAACATTCACCATGGGCACTGTCACCATGGGCACTGTCACCATGGAAAATGTCACCTTGGAAACTGTCACCATGGGCACTGTAACCATGGACACTGTCACCAGGAGCACTATCACCATGGACACTGTTTCCATGAGCATTATCCCCAAGTACACTGTCAACATTGGAACTGTCATCATGGGCACTGTCACCATGGGCACTGTCACCATGATCACCGTCAATATGGGAACTGCCACCATGAGCACTGTCACCATGGACACCGCCACCATGAGCACTGTCACCGTGAGCACTGTCACCATGATCATTGTCACCAGGAGCATTGTCATTATGGGAAGTGTCACCATGAGTACTGTCACCATGGGCACTGTCACCATGGGCACTCTCAACATGGGCACTCTCACCATGGGCACTCTTGACCATGGACACTGTCACCATGGGCACTGTGAACATGAGCACTGTCACCATGGTATCTCTTACCATGAACACTGTCACCATGGGAAATGTCACTGTGGGCACTCTCAGCATGGGCACTGTTACCATGGACACAGTCAACATGAGCACTATCATCATGGGCAGTGCCACCATGAGGAATTTCACCATGGCAACTCCAACCATGTACACCGCCAGCATGAGCACAGTCACCATGGGCAGTGTCACCGTGAGCACTATCACCATGGGCACTTTCAACATGGGCACTGTCACCATGCGAACTGTCACCATGAACACTATCACTATGAGCACTATCACCATGAGCACTCTCCCAAAGGGCACTGTCACCGTGAGCTCTGTCACCATGAGCACTGTCACTGTGGGCAATGTCACCATGAGCACTGTCACCGTGGGCACTCTCACCATGGGAACTGTCACCATGAGCACTATCACCGTGAGCACTAACACCATTTGCAGTGTCACCGTGAGCAATATCACCATGGGAAATGTCAGAGTGAGCACTATTACCATGGGCACTATCACCATGAGCACTCTCACCATGAGCACTGTCACCGTGTGCACTGTCACCATGGGCAGTGTCACCATGAGCACTGTCACCCTGGGCTCTGTCATCATGGACACTGTCATCTTAGGAACTGCCACCACGGACACTGCCACTATGAGCACTGTAACCATTGGCACTGCCACAGTGAGCACTCTCACCATGAGCACTCTCACCATGGGAAATGTCACCATGAGCACGGTCACCAGGGACACTGTCACCAGGGGCACTATCACCAGGGCACTGTCACCGTGAGCACTATCACTGTCAGCACTATCACCGTGAGCACTATCACCAAGGGCACTGTCACCGTGAGCCCTATTACCATGGGCACTATCACCAAGGGCACTGTCACTGTGAGCACTATCACCATGAGCACTATCAACGTGAGCACTGTCACCATGATCACTGTCACCGTGGGCAATGTCACCATGAGCACTGTCACCATGGACACTTTCAACATGGCTACTGTCACCATGGGCACTGTCACCATGGACACTGTCATCATGAGCTCTGTTACCATGGGAAATGTCACCATGAGCACTGTCATCTTGGGAACTGCCACCATGGACACAGCCACCATGAGCAATGTAACCATTGGCACTGCCACAGTGAGCACTGTCACCGTGAGCACTGTCACCATGGGAACTGTCACCATGTGCCCTGTCACCATGGGAACTCTCACCATGAGCACTATCACCATGAGCACTATCACCATGGGCACTGTCACCATGGGCACTGTCACCGTGAGCATTATTACCATGGGTACTATCACCAAGGGCACTGTCACCGTGAGCACTGTCACCAAGGGCACTGTCACCGTGAGCACTGTTACCATGAGCACTGTCACCGTGGGCACTGTCACCCTGAGCACTGTCATCATCAGCACTGTCACCATGGGAACTCTCACCATGAGCACTGTCACCATGGGAAATGTCACCATGGGCACTATCACTATGGGCACTATCACCATGGGCAGTGTCACTATGAGCACAGTCAACGTGGCCACTGTCACCATGGGAACTGTCACCATGAGCACTAACTCCGTGAGCACTATCACCATGGGCAGTGTCAGCGTGAGCAATATCAACATGGGCAGTGTCACCATTAGCGCTATTACCATGGGCATTATCGCGTTGAGCACTATCACCATGAGCACTGTCACCGTGGGCACTGTTCACCATGGTCACTGTCAACATGAGCACAGTCAGCATAGAAACTCTCACCATGAGCACTGTCACCATGGGAAATGTCACCATGGGCACTATCACTATGGGCACTATCACCATGGGCTGTGTCACCATGAGCACTGTCACCATGGGCACTGTCACCATGCGAACTCTCACCATGAGCACTGTCACCGTGGGCAATGTCACAATGAGCACTGTCACCATGAGCACTATCACCGTGAGCATTCTAACCATGGGCAGTGTCACCGTGAGCAATATCACCATAAACACTGTCACCGTGTGCACTGTCATCGTGAGCACTGTCACCATAGGAAATGTCACCATGGGCACTATCACTGTGAGCACTATTAACATGGGTACTATCACCAAGGGCATTGTTACCATGAGCAGTGTCACCATGAGCACTGTCACCGTGGGCACTGTCACCATGAGCACTGTCATCATGGGCACTGTCACCATGGGAACTGTCACCATTAGAACTGTCACTGTGGGTACTATCACCGTGAGCACTATCACAATGGGCACTGTCACCATGAGCACTATCATCTTGGGCAGTGCAACCATGAGCACTGTAACCATTGGCACTGTCACCATGGACACTGTCGCCATGGGTACTGTCACTATGGGTACTGTCCTCATGGGAACTCTTAGCAAGAGCACAGTCACCATGGGCACTGTCACCATGGACAATGTCACCATGAGCAATGTCAACATGAGCACTCTCACCATGGAAAATGTCACCATGAGCACTATCACCGTGGGCAGTGTCACCATGAGCAATATCACCATGGGCAGTGTCACCATGAGCACTATCACCATGGACACTGTCACCATGGGCACTCTCACCATGGGAAATGTCATCATGGACACTCTCACCATGAACACTGTCAACATGGGAAATGTCACCATGGTCACTGTCACCATGGGCACTTTCAACATGGGCACTGTCACCGTGCGAAATGTCACCATGGGCAGTTTCACCATGAGCACTGTCACCATTGGCACTGTCACCATGAACAGTATCATCATGGGCTGTGCCACCATGAGGAATTTCAACATGGGAACACCAACCCTGTACACCACCAGCATGAGCATAGTCACCATGGGCATTGTCACCATGAGCACTGTCACCACAGGATCTTTCAACATGGGCAGTATCAGCATGCGAACTGTCACCATGGGCAGTGTCACCATGAGCACTATCACCAAAGGCACTGTCAACGTGAGCACTCTCACCATGAGCACTATTACCATGGGCAGTGTCACCGTGAGCAATATCACCATGGGCAGTGTCACCATGGGCACTATCACCATGAGCACTATCACCAAGGGAACTGTCATCGTGAGCACTATCATCGTGAGCACTATCACCCTGAGCACTGTCACCGTCGGTACTGTCACCATGAGCACTGTCACTATGGGCACTGTCATCATGGGAACTGTCACCATGAGCACTATCACCGTGCGCACTATCACCATGGGCAGTGTCACCATGAGCAATATCACCATGGGCACTGTCAACATGAGCACTATTACCATGGGCAATATCACCATGAGCACTATAACCGTGAGCACTGTCACCGTGGGCACTGTCACCGCGTGCACTGTCCCCATGAGCACTGTCACCATGAGCACTATCACCATGAGCACTGTCACCATGGGCACTGTCACCATGGGAACTCTCACTATGAGCACTGTCACCATGGCCAGTGTCACTATGGCCACTGTCACCTTAAGCACTGTCACCAAGGGAAATGTCAGCATGGGAACTCTCACCATTTGCACTGTCACCGTGGGCACTGTCACCATAAGCACTGTCACCATGAGCACTGTTCAACATGGGCACTGTCACCTAGAGCACTGCCACTGTAGGCACTTTCACCGTGAGCACTGTTCACCATGGGCACTGTAACCATGAGCACTGTCACCATGGACACTGTCCCCAGGAACACTATCATCATGGGCAGTGCCACCATGAGGAATTTCAACATGGGAACACCAACCCTGTACACCGCCAGCATGAGCACAGTCACCATGGGCATTATCACCATGAGCACTGTCACCATGGGAACTTTCAACATGGGCACTATCAGCATGCGAACTGTCACCATGGGCAGTGTCACCATGAGCACTATCACCATGGGCAGTGTCACCATGGGCACTATCACCATGAGCACTATCACCAAGGGAACTGTCACCGTGAGCACTATCATCGTGAGCACTATCACCCTGAGAATTGTCACCATGAGCACTGTCACCGTCGGTACTGTCACCATGAGCACTGTCACTATGGGCACTGTCACCATGGGAACTCTCACCATGAGCACTATCACCGTGAGCACTATCACCATGGGCAGTCTCACCATGAGCAATATCACCATGGGCATTATCACCGTGAGCAATGTCATCGTGTGCGCTGTCCCCATGAGCACTGTCACCATGGGCACTGTCACCATGGAAAATGTCACCTTGGAAACTGTCACCATGGGCACTGTAACCATGGACACTGTCACCAGGAGCACTATCACCATGGACACTGTTTGCATGAGCTTTGTCCCCAAGTACACTGTCAACATTGGAACTGTCATCATGGGCATTGTCATCATGGGCACTGTCACCATGGGCACTGTCACCATGATCACCGTCAATATGGGAACTGCCACCATGAGCACTGTCACCATGGACACTGCCACCATGAGCACTGTCACCGTGAGCACTGTCACCATGATCATTGTCACCAGGAGCTTTGTCATCATGGGAAGTGTCACCATGAGTACTGTCACCATGGGCACTGTCACCATGGGCACTCTCAACATGGGCACTCTCACCATGGGCACTCTTGACCATGGACACTGTCACCATGGGCACTGTGAACATGAGCACTGTCACCATGGTATCTCTTACCATGAACACTGTCACCATGGGAAATGTCACTATGGGCACTGTCAGCATGGGCACTGTTACCATGGACACAGTCAACATGAGCACTATCATCATGGGCAGTGCCACCATGAGGAATTTCACCATGGCAACTCCAACCATGTACACCGCCAGCATGAGCACAGTCACCATGGGCAGTGTCACCATGAGCACTATCACCATGGGCACTTTCAACATGGGCACTGTCACCATGCGAACTGTCACCATGAACACTATCACTATGAGCACTATCACCATGAGCACTATCACAAAGGGCACTGTCACCGTGAGCTCTGTCACCATGAGCACTGTCACTGTGGGCAATGTCACCATGAGCACTGTCACCGTGGGCACTCTCACCATGGGAACTGTCACCATGAGCACTATCACCGTGAGCACTAACACCATTTGCAGTGTCACCGTGAGCAATGTCACCATGGGAAATGTCAGAGTGAGCACTATTACCATGGGCACTATCACCATGAGCACTCTCACCATGAGCACTGTCACCGTGGCCACTGTCACCATGTGCACTGTCACCATGGGCAGTGTCACCATAAGCACTGTCACCCTGGGCTCTGTCATCATGGACACTGTCATCTTAGGAACTGCCACCACGGACACTGCCACCATGAGCACTGTAACCATTGGCACTGCCACAGTGAGCACTCTCACCATGAGCACTCTCACCATGGGAAATGTCACCATGAGCACGGTCACCAGGGACACTGTCACCATGGGCACTATCCATCAGGGCACTGTCACCGTGAGCACTATCACTGTGAGCACTATCACCGTGAGAAGTATCACCAAGGGCACTGTCACCATGAGCACTGTCATCGTGGGCACTGTCACCATGAGCACTGTCATCATGGGCACTGTCACCATGGGAACCCTCACCATTAGCACTGTCACTGTGGGCACTATCACCGTGAGCACTATCACAATGGACCCTGTCACCATAGGCACTGTCACCATGGACACTGTCACTATGAACACTATCATCATGGGCAGTGCCACCATAAGGAATTTCACCATAGAAACTCCAACCATGGACAATGCCAGCATGAGCACATTCACTATGGGCAGTGACACCATGAGCACTGCCACCATGGGCACTTTCAACATGGGCACTGTCACCATGCGAACCGTCACCATGATCACTATTACCATGAGCACTATCACCAAGGGCACTGTCAGCGTGAGCACTATTACCGTGAGCACTATCACCGTGAGCACGGTCACCATGAGCATTTTCACCGTGGGCACTGTCACCATGAGCATAGTCACCATGAGCATTGTCACCATGGGAACTCTCACCATGAGCACTGTCACCATGGGAAATGTCACCATGGGCACTGTCACCATAGGCACTGTCACCATGGACACTCTCAGCATGAGCACTATCATCATGTGCATTACCACCATAAAGAATTTCACCATGGGATCTCCAACCATGTACACCGCCAGCATGAGCACCTTCACCATGGGCAGTGTCACCATGAGCACTATCACCATGAGCATTATCACCAAGGGAACTGTCACCATGGACACTGTCAAGGTGAGCACTGTCACCGTTGGAATTCTCACCATGAGCATTGTCACTGTGGGCACAGTCACCATGGGCACTGTCACCATGGAAAATGTCACCTTGGAAACTGTCACCATGGGCACTGTAACCATGGACACTGTCACCATGGGCACTGTGAACATGAGCACTGTCACCATGGTATCTCTTACCATGAACACTGTCACCATGGGAAATGTCACTATGGGCACTGTCAGCATGGGCACTGTTACCATGGACACAGTCAACATGAGCACTATCATCATGGGCAGTGCCACCATGAGGAATTTCACCATGGCAACTCCAACCATGTACACCGCCAGCATGAGCACAGTCACCATGGGCAGTGTCACCGTGAGCACTATCACCATGGGCACTTTCAACATGGGCACTGTCACCATGCGAACTGTCACGATGAACACTATCACTATGAGCACTATCACCATGAGCACTATCACAAAGGGCACTGTCACCGTGAGCTCTGTCACCATGAGCACTGTCACTGTGGGCAATGTCACCATGAGCACTGTCACCGTGGGCACTGTCACCGTGTGCACTGTCACCATGGGCAGTGTCACCATGAGCACTGTCACCCTGGGCTCTGTCATCATGGACACTGTCATCTTAGGAACTGCCACCACGGACACTGCCACCATGAGCACTGTAACCATTGGCACTGCCACAGTGAGCACTCTCACCATGAGCACTCTCACCATGGGAAATGTCACCATGAGCACGGTCACCAGGGACACTGTCACCATGGGCACTATCCACCAGGGCATTGTCACCGTGAGCACTATCACTGTGAGCACTATCACCGTGAGAAGTATCACCAAGGGCACTGTCACCATGAGCACTGTCATCATGGGCACTGTCACCATGAGCACTGTCATCATGGGCACTGTCACCATGGGAACTCTCACCATTAGCACTGTCACTGTGGGCACTATCACCATGAGCACTATCACAATGGACCCTGTCACCATAGGCACTGTCACCATGGACACTGTCACTATGAACAGTATCATCATGGGCAGTGCCACCATAAGGAATTTCACCATAGAAACTCCAACCATGGACAATGCCAGCATGAGCACATTCACTATGGGCAGTGACACCATGAGCACTGCCACCATGGGCACTTTCAACATGGGCACTGTCACCATGCGAACCGTCACCATGATCACTATTACCATGAGCACTATCACCAAGGGCACTGTCAGCGTGAGCACTATTACCGTGAGCACTATCACCGTGAGCACGGTCACCATGAGCATTTTCACCGTGGGCACTGTCACCATGAGCATAGTCACCATGAGCATTGTCACCATGGGAACTCTCACCATGAGCACTGTCACCATGGGAAATGTCACCATGGGCACTGTCACCATAGGCACTGTCACCATGGACACTCTCAGCATGAGCACTATCATCATGTGCATTACCACCATAAAGAATTTCACCATGGGATCTCCAACCATGTACACCGCCAGCATGAGCACATTCACCATGGGCAGTGTCACCATGAGCACTATCACCATGAGCACTATCACCATGAGCATTATCACCAAGGGAACTGTCACCATGGACACTGTCAAGGTGAGCACTGTCACCGTTGGAATTCTCACCATGAGCATTGTCACCGTGGGCACAGTCAACATGAGCACTGTCACCTTGGACACTGTCACCATGGGCACTCTCACCATGGGCACTGTCACCATGGACACTGTCACCATGGGCACTGTCAAGATGAGCACTGTCACCATGGGAAATGTCACCATGGGCACTGTCACGATGGGCACTGTCACCATGGGCACTGTCACCATGGACACTGTCACCATGAGCACTATCGTCATGGGCAGTGCCACCATAAGGAATTTCACCATGGGAACTTCAACCATATACACCACCAGCATGAGCACAGTCACCATGGGCAGTGTCACCATGAGCACTGTCACCATGGGCACTTTCAACATACACAGTGTCACCATGCGAACTGTCACCATGAGCACTATCACCGTGAGCACTATCACCATGGGCAGTGTCACCGTGAGCAATATCACCATGGGCACAGTTACCGTGAGCACTATTACAATGGGTACTATCACCAAGGGCACTGTCACCGTGAGCACTGTCACCATGAGCACTGTCACCATGGGCACTGTCACCATGAGCACTGTCATCATCGGCACTGTCACCATGGGAACTGTCACCAGGGGAACTGTCACCATGAGCACTATCATTGTGAGGACTATAACCATGGGCACTGTCACCGTGAACATTGTCACCATTAGAACTGTCACTGTGGGCACTATCACCGTGAGCACTATCACAATGGGCACTGTCACCATAGGCACTGTCACCATGGACACTGTCACCATGAACACTATCATCATGGGCAGTGCCACCATGAGGAATTTCACCATGGGAACTCCAACCATGTACATCGGCAGGTTTAGAACAGTCACCATGGGCTGTGTCTCCATGAGCACTGTCACCATGGGCACTATCACCATGCGAACTCTCACCATGAGCACTGTCACCGTGGGCAATGTCACCATGAGCACTGTCACCGTGGGCACTGTCACCATGGGAATTCTCACCATGAGCACTATCACCGTGAGCACTATCACCATGGGCAGTCTCACCATGAGCAATATCACCATGGGCATTATCACCGTGAGCACTGTCACCGTGTGCACTGTCCCCATGAGCACTGTCAACATAAGCACTGTCACCATGGGAAATGTCATCATGGGCACTGTCACCATGGGCAGTGTCACCATGAGCCATGTCACCGTGGGCCATGTCACCATGAGCACTGTCACCGTGGGCACTGTCACCATGGGAACTGTCACCATGAGCACTATCACCGTGAGGACTATAACCATGGGCACTGTCACCGTGAGCAATATCACGATGAACACTGTCACCATAGGAAATGTGACCGTGGGCACGGTCATCGTCTGCACTGTCAACATAAGCACTGTCACCATGGGAAATGTCACCATGGGCCCTGTCACCATGGGCAGTGTCACCATGAGCACTGTCACCATGGGAACTCTCACGATGGTCACTGTCACCATGAGCACTATCATCATGGGCAGTGCCACCATGAGGAATTTCACCATGGGAATTCCAAACATGTACACTGCCAGAATGAGCACAGTCACCATGGGCAGTGTCACCATGAGCAATGTCACCATGGGCACTTTCAACATGGGCACTGTCACCATGGACACTGTCATCATGAGCTCTGTTACCATGGGAAATGTCACCATGAGCACTATCACCATGGGCACTGTCACCATGGACACTGTCACCATGGGCACTGTCAAGATGAGCACTGTCACCATGGGAACTCTCACCATAAGCACTGTCACCATGGGAAATGTCACGATGGGCACTGTCACCATGGGCACTGTCACCATGGGCACTGTCACCATGAGCACTATCGTCATGGTCAGTGCCACCATAAGGAATTTCACCATGGGAACTCCAACCATATACACCACCAGCATGAGCACAGTCACCATGGGCAGTGTCACCATGAGCACTGTCACCATGGGCACTTTCAACATACACAGTGTCACCATGCGAACTGTCACCATGAGCACTATCACCGTGAGCACTATCACCATGGGCAGTGTCACCGTGAGCAATATCACCATGGGCACAGTTACCGTGAGCACTATTACAATGGGTACTATCACCAAGGGCACTGTCACCGTGAGCACTGTTACCATGGGAAATGTCACCATGAGCACTGTCATCTTGGGAACTGCCACCATGGACACAGCCACCATGAGCAATGTAACCATTGGCACTGCCACAGTGAGCACTGTCACCGTGAGCACTGTCACCATGGGAACTGTCACCATGTGCCCTGTCACCATGGGAACTCTCACCATGAGCACTATCACCATGAGCACTATCACCATGGGCACTGTCACCATGGGCACTGTCACCGTGAGCATTATTACCATGGGTACTATCACCAAGGGCACTGTCAACGTGAGCACTGTCACCAAGGGCACTGTCACCGTGAGCACTGTTACCATGAGCACTGTCACCATGGGCACTGTCACCCTGAGCACTGTCATCATCGGCACTGTCACCATGGGAACTCTCACCATGAGCACTGTCACCATGGGAAATGTCACCATGGGCACTATCACTATGGGCACTATCACCATGGGCAGTGTCACTATGAGCACAGTCAACGTGGCCACTGTCACCATGGGAACTGTCACAATGAGCACTAACTCCGTGAGCACTATCACCATGGGCAGTGTCAGCGTGAGCAATATCAACATGGGCAGTGTCACCATTAGCGCTATTACCATGGTCACTATCGCGTTGAGCACTATCACCATGAGCACTGTCACCTTGGGCACTGTCACCATGGTCACTGTCAACATGAGCACAGTCAGCATAGGAACTCTCACCATGAGCACTGTCACCATGGGAAATGTCACCATGGGCACTATCACTATGGGCACTATCACCATGGGCTGTGTCACCATGAGCACTGTCACCATGGGCACTGTCACCATGCGAACTCTCACCATGAGCACTGTCACCGTGGGCAATGTCACAATGAGCACTGTCACCATGAGCACTATCACCGTGAGCATTCTAACCATGGGCAGTGTCACCGTGAGCAATATCACCATAAACACTGTCACCGTGTGCACTGTCATCGTGAGCACTGTCACCATAGGAAATGTCACCATGGGCACTATCACCGTGAGCACTATTAACATGGGTACTATCACCAAGGGCATTGTTACCATGAGCAGTGTCACCATGAGCACTGTCACCGTGGGCACTGTCACCATGAGCACTGTCATCGTGGGCACTGTCACCATGGGAACTGTCACCATTAGAACTGTCACTGTGGGTACTATCACCGTGAGCACTATCACAATGGGCACTGTCACCATGAGCACTATCATCTTGGGCAGTGCAACCATGAGCACTGTAACCATTGGCACTGTCACCATGGACACTGTCGCCATGGGTACTGTCACTATGGGTACTGTCCTCATGGGAACTCTTAGCAAGAGCACAGTCACCATGGGCACTGTCACCATGGACAATGTCACCATGAGCAATGTCAACATGAGCACTCTCACCATGGAAAATGTCACCATGAGCACTATCACCGTGGGCAGTGTCACCATGAGCAATATCACCATGGGCAGTGTCACCATGAGCACTATCACCATGGACACTGTCACCATGGGCACTCTCACCATGGGAAATGTCATCATGGACACTCTCACCATGAACACTGTCAACATGGGAAATGTCACCATGGTCACTGTCACCATGGGCACTTTCAACATGGGCACTGTCACCGTGCGAAATGTCACCATGGGCAGTTTCACCATGAGCACTGTCACCATTGGCACTGTCACCATGAACAGTATCATCATGGGCTGTGCCACCATGAGGAATTTCAACATGGGAACACCAACCCTGTACACCACCAGCATGAGCATAGTCACCATGGGCATTGTCACCATGAGCACTGTCACCACAGGATCTTTCAACATGGGCAGTATCAGCATGCGAACTGTCACCATGGGCAGTGTCACCATGAGCACTATCACCAAAGGCACTGTCAACGTGAGCACTCTCACCATGAGCACTATTACCATGGGCAGTGTCACCGTGAGCAATATCACCATGGGCAGTGTCACCATGGGCACTATCACCATGAGCACTATCACCAAGGGAACTGTCATCGTGAGCACTATCATCGTGAGCACTATCACCCTGAGCACTGTCACCGTCGGTACTGTCACCATGAGCACTGTCACTATGGGCACTGTCATCATGGGAACTGTCACCATGAGCACTATCACCGTGCGCACTATCACCATGGGCAGTGTCACCATGAGCAATATCACCATGGGCACTGTCAACATGAGCACTATTACCATGGGCAATATCACCATGAGCACTATAACCGTGAGCACTGTCACCGTGGGCACTGTCACCGCGTGCACTGTCCCCATGAGCACTGTCACCATGAGCACTATCACCATGAGCACTGTCACCATGGGCACTGTCACCATGGGAACTCTCACTATGAGCACTGTCACCATGGCCAGTGTCACTATGGCCACTGTCACCTTAAGCACTGTCACCAAGGGAAATGTCAGCATGGGAACTCTCACCATTTGCACTGTCACCGTGGGCACTGTCACCATAAGCACTGTCACCATGAGCACTGTTCAACATGGGCACTGTCACCTAGAGCACTGCCACTGTAGGCACTTTCACCGTGAGCACTGTTCACCATGGGCACTGTAACCATGAGCACTGTCACCATGGACACTGTCACCAGGAACACTATCATCATGGGCAGTGCCACCATGAGGAATTTCAACATGGGAACACCAACCCTGTACACCGCCAGCATGAGCACAGTCACCATGGGCATTATCACCATGAGCACTGTCACCATGGGAACTTTCAACATGGGCACTATCAGCATGCGAACTGTCACCATGGGCAGTGTCACCATGAGCACTATCACCAAAGACACTGTCAACGTGAGCACTATCACCATGAGCACTATTACCATGGGCAGTGTCACCGTGAGCAATATCACCATGGGCAGTGTCACCATGGGCACTATCACCATGAGCACTATCACCAAGGGAACTGTCACCGTGAGCACTATCATCGTGAGCACTATCACCCTGAGAATTGTCACCATGAGCACTGTCACCGTCGGTACTGTCACCATGAGCACTGTCACTATGGGCACTGTCACCATGGGAACTCTCACCATGAGCACTATCACCGTGAGCACTATCACCATGGGCAGTCTCACCATGAGCAATATCACCATGGGCATTATCACCGTGAGCAATGTCATCGTGTGCGCTGTCCCCATGAGCACTGTCACCATGAGCACTGTCACCATGGGCACTGTCACCATGGAAAATGTCACCTTGGAAACTGTCACCATGGGCACTGTAACCATGGACACTGTCACCAGGAGCACTATCACCATGGACACTGTTTCCATGAGCTTTGTCCCCAAGTACACTGTCAACATTGGAACTGTCATCATGGGCACTGTCACCATGGGCACTGTCACCATGATCACCGTCAATATGGGAACTGCCACCATGAGCACTGTCACCATGGACACTGCCACCATGAGCACTGTCACCGTGAGCACTGTCACCAGGAGCATTGTCATCATGGGAAGTGTCACCATGAGTACTGTCACCATGGGCACTGTCACCATGGGCACTCTCAACATGGGCACTCTCACCATGGGCACTCTTGACCATGGACACTGTCACCATGGGCACTGTGAACATGAGCACTGTCACCATGGTAACTCTTACCATGAACAGTGTCACCATGGGAAATGTCACTATGGGCACTGTTACCATGGACACAGTCAACATGAGCACTATCATCATGGGCAGTGCCACCATGAGGAATTTCACCATGGCAACTCCAACCATGTACACCGCCAGCATGAGCACAGTCACCATGGGCAGTGTCACCGTGAGCACTATCACCATGGGCACTTTCAACATGGGCACTGTCACCATGCGAACTGTCACCATGAACACTATCACTATGAGCACTATCACCATGAGCACTCTCACAAAGGGCACTGTCACCGTGAGCTCTGTCACCATGAGCACTGTCACTGTGGGCAATGTCACCATGAGCACTGTCACCGTGGGCACTCTCACCATGGGAACTGTCACCATGAGCACTATCACCGTGAGCACTAACACCATTTGCAGTGTCACCGTGAGCAATATCACCATGGGAAATGTCAGAGTGAGCACTATTACCATGGGCACTATCACCATGAGCACTCTCACCATGAGCACTGTCACCGTGGGCACTGTCACCATGTGCACTGTCACCATGGGCAGTGTCACCATGAGCACTGTCACCCTGGGCTCTGTCATCATGGACACTGTCATCTTAGGAACTGCCACCACGGACACTGCCACCATGAGCACTGTAACCATTGGCACTGCCACAGTGAGCACTCTCACCATGAGCACTCTCACCATGGGAAATGTCACCATGAGCACGGTCACCAGGGACACTGTCACCATGGGCACTATCCACCAGGGCACTGTCACCGTGAGCACTATCACTGTGAGCACTATCACCGTGAGAAGTATCACCAAGGGCACTGTCACCATGAGCACTGTCATCGTGGGCACTGTCACCATGAGCACTGTCATCATGGGCACTGTCACCATGGGAACTCTCACCATTAGCACTGTCACTGTGGGCACTATCACCGTGAGCACTATCACAATGGACCCTGTCACCATAGGCACTGTCACCATGGACACTGTCACTATGAACACTATCATCATGGGCAGTGCCACCATAAGGAATTTCACCATAGAAACTCCAACCATGGACAATGCCAGCATGAGCACATTCACTATGGGCAGTGACACCATGAGCACTGCCACCATGGGCACTTTCAACATGGGCACTGTCACCATGCGAACCGTCACCATGATCACTATTACCATGAGCACTATCACCAAGGGCACTGTCAGCGTGAGCACTATTACCGTGAGCACTATCACCGTGAGCACGGTCACCATGAGCATTTTCACCGTGGGCACTGTCACCATGAGCATAGTCACCATGAGCATTGTCACCATGGGAACTCTCACCATGAGCACTGTCACCATGGGAAATGTCACCATGGGCACTGTCACCATAGGCACTGTCACCATGGACACTCTCAGCATGAGCACTATCATCATGTGCATTACCACCATAAAGAATTTCACCATGGGATCTCCAACCATGTACACCGCCAGCATGAGCACATTCACCATGGGCAGTGTCACCATGAGCACTATCACCATGAGCACTATCACCATGAGCATTATCACCAAGGGAACTGTCACCATGGACACTGTCAAGGTGAGCACTGTCACCGTTGGAATTCTCACCATGAGCATTGTCACCGTGGGCACAGTCGACATGAGCACTGTCACCTTGGACACTGTCACCATGGGCACTCTCACCATGGGCACTGTCACCATGGACACTGTCACCATGGGCACTGTCACCATGGGCACTGTCACCATGGACACTGTCACCATGAGCACTATCGTCATGGGCAGTGCCACCATAAGGAATTTCACCATGGGAACTCCAACCATATACACCACCAGCATGAGCACAGTCACCATGGGCAGTGTCACCATGAGCACTGTCACCATGGGCACTTTCAACATACGCAGTGTCACCATGCGAACTGTCACCATGAGCACTATCACCGTGAGCACTATCACCATGGGCAGTGTCACTGTGAGCAATATCACCATGGGCACAGTTACCGTGAGCACTATTACAATGGGTACTATCACCAAGGGCACTGTCACCGTGAGCACTGTCACCATGAGCACTGTCACCATGGGCACTGTCACCATGAGCACTGTCATCATCGGCACTGTCACCATGGGAACTGTCACCAGGGGAACTGTCACCATGAGCACTATCATCGTGAGGACTATAACCATGGGCACTGTCACCGTGAACACTGTCACCATTAGAACTGTCACTGTGGGCACTATCACCGTGAGCACTATCACAATGGGCACTGTCACCATAGGCACTGTCACCATGGACACTGTCACCATGAACACTATCATCATGGGCAGTGCCACCATGAGGAATTTCACCATGGGAACTCCAACCATGTACATCGGCAGGTTTAGAACAGTCACCATGGGCTGTGTCACCATGAGCACTGTCACCATGGGCACTATCACCATGCGAACTCTCACCATGAGCACTGTCACCGTGGGCAATGTCACCATGAGCACTGTCACCGTGGGCACTGTCACCATGGGAACTGTCACCATGAGCACTATCACCGTGAGGACTATAACCATGGGCACTGTCACTGTGAGCAATATCACCATGAACACTGTCACCATGGGAAATGTGACCGTGGGCACTGTCACCGTGTGCACTGTCAACATAAGCACTGTCACCATGGGAAATGTCATCATGGGCACTGTCACCATGGGCAGTGTCACCATGAGCCCTGTCACCGTGGGCCATGTCACCATGAGCACTGTCACCATGGGCACTGTCACCATGGGAACTGTCACCATGAGCACTATCACCGTGAGGACTATAACCATGGGCACTGTCACCGTGAGCAATATCACGATGAACACTGTCACCATAGGAAATGTCACCGTGGGCACGGTCATCGTCTGCACTGTCAACATAAGCACTGTCACCATGGGAAATGTCACCATGGGCCCTGTCACCATGGGCAGTGTCACCATGAGCACTGTCACCATGGGAACTCTCACGATGGTCACTGTCACCATGAGCACTATCATCATGGGCAGTGCCACCATGAGGAATTTCACCATGGGAATTCCAAACATGTACACCGCCAGAATGAGCACAGTCACCATGGGCAGTGTCACCATGAGCAATGTCACCATGGGCACTTTCAACATGGGCACTGTCACCATGGACACTGTCATCATGAGCTCTGTTACCATGGGAAATGTCACCATGGGCACTGTCACCATAGGCACTGTCACCATGATCTCTGTCACCATGAGCACTATCACCATTAGCACTATCACCATGGGCACTATCACGAAGGGCGCTGTCACCAAGAGAACTATCAATGTGAGCACTGTCACCATGAGCACTGTCACCGTGAGCACTGTCACCATGAGCACTGTCACCATGGGCACTGTAACCATGGGAATTGTCACCATGAGCACTATCACTGTGAGCACTATCAACATGGGCAGTGTCACCATGAGCACTGTCACCATGAGCACTGTCATCATGAGCACTGTCACCATGTGAATTGTCATCATGAGCACTTTCATCATGAGCACTATCACCATGAGCAGTATCACCAAGGGAACTGTCACCGTGAGCACTATCACCATGAGCACTATCACCATGGGCACTGTCACCATGGACACTGTCACCATGGGCACTGTCAAGATGAGCACTGTCACCATGGGAACTCTCACCATAAGCACTGTCACCATGGGAAATGTCACCATGGGCACTCTCACCATGGGCACTGTCACCATCGGCACTGTCACCATGGACACTGTCACCATGAGCACTATCGTCATGGGCAGTGCCACCATAAGGAATTTCACCATGGGAACTCCAACCATATACACCACCAGCATGAGCACAGTCACCATGGGCAGTGTCACCATGAGCACTGTCACCATGGGCACTTTCAACATACACAGTGTCACCATGCGAACTGTCACCATGAGCACTATCACCGTGAGCACTATCACCATGGGCAGTGTCACTGTGAGCAATATCACCATGGGCACAGTTACCGTGAGCACTATTACAATGGGTACTATCACCAAGGGCACTGTCACCGTGAGCACTGTCACCATGAGCACTGTCACCATGGGCACTGTCACCATGAGCACTGTCGTCATCGGCACTGTCACCATGGGAACTGTCACCATGGGAACTGTCACCATGAGCACTATCATCGTGAGGACTATAACCATGGGCACTGTCACCGTGAACACTGTCACCATTAGAACTGTCACTGTGGGCACTATCACCGTGAGCACTATCACAATGGGCACTGTCACCATAGGCACTGTCACCATGGACACTGTCACCATGAACACTATCATCATGGGCAGTGCCACCATGAGGAATTTCACCATGGGAACTCCAACCATGTACATCGGCAGGTTTAGAACAGTCACCATGGGCTGTGTCACCATGAGCACTGTCACCATGGGCACTATCACCATGCGAACTCTCACCATGAGCACTGTCACCGTGGGCAATGTCACTATGAGCACTGTCACCGTGGGCACTGTCACCATGGGAACTGTCACCATGAGCACTATCACCGTGAGGACTATAACCATGGGCACTGTCACTGTGAGCAATATCACCATGAACACTGTCACCATGGGAAATGTGACCGTGGGCACTGTCACCGTGTGCACTGTCAACATAAGCACTGTCACCATGGGAAATGTCATCATGGGCACTGTCACCATGGGCAGTGTCACCATGAGCCCTGTCACCGTGGGCCATGTCACCATGAGCACTGTCACCGTGGGCACTGTCACCATGGGAACTGTCACCATGAGCACTATCACCGTGAGGACTATAACCATGGGCACTGTCACCGTGAGCAATATCACGATGAACACTGTCACCATAGGAAATGTCACCGTGGGCACGGTCATCGTCTGCACTGTCAACATAAGCACTGTCACCATGGGAAATGTCACCATGGGCCCTGTCACCATGGGCAGTGTCACCATGAGCACTGTCACCATGGGAACTCTCACGATGGTCACTGTCACCATGAGCACTATCATCATGGGCAGTGCCACCATGAGGAATTTCACCATGGGAATTCCAAACATGTACACCGCCAGAATGAGCACAGTCACCATGGGCAGTGTCACCATGAGCAATGTCACCATGGGCACTTTCAACATGGGCACTGTCACCATGGACACTGTCATCATGAGCTCTGTTACCATGGGAAATGTCACCATGGGCACTGTCACCATAGGCACTGTCACCATGATCTCTGTCACCATGAGCACTATCACCATTAGCACTATCACCATGGGCACTATCACCAAGGGCGCTGTCACCAAGAGAACTATCACTGTGAGCACTGTCACCATGAGCACTGTCACCGTGAGCACTGTCACCATGAGCACTGTCACCATGGGCACTGTAACCATGGGAATTGTCACCATGAGCACTATCACTGTGAGCACTATCAACATGGGCAGTGTCACCATGAGCACTGTCATCATGAGCACTGTCACCATGTGAATTGTCACCATGAGCACTTTCACCATGAGCACTATCACCATGAGCAGTATCACCAAGGGAACTGTCACCGTGAGCACTATCACCATGAGCACTATCACCATGGGCACTGTCACCATGGACACTGTCACCATGGGCACTGTCAAGATGAGCACTGTCACCATGGGAACTCTCACCATAAGCACTGTCACCATGGGAAATGTCACCATGGGCACTGTCACCATGGGCACTGTCACCATGGACACTGTCACCATGAGCACTATCGTCATGGGCAGTGCCACCATAAGGAATTTCACCATGGGAACTCCAACCATGTACACCACCAGCATGAGCACAGTCATCATGGGCAGTGTCACCATGAGCACTGTCACCATGGGCACTTTCAACATACACAGTGTCACCATGCGAACTGTCACCATGAGCACTATCACCGTGAGCACTATCACCATGGGCAGTGTCACCGTGAGCAATATCACCAAGGGCACAGTTACCGTGAGCACTATTACAATGGGTACTATCACCAAGGGCACTGTTACCGTGAGCACTGTCACCATGAGCACTGTCACCATGGGCACTGTCACCATGAGCACTGTCATCATCAGCACTGTCACCATGGGAACTGTCACCATGGGAACTGTCACCATGAGCACTATCATCGTGAGGACTATAACCATGGTCACTGTCACCGTGAGCCCTGTCACCATTAGAACTGTCACTGTGGGCACTATCACCGTGAGCACTATCACAATGGGCACTGTCACCATAGGCACTGTCACCATGGACACTGTCACCATGAACACTATCATCATGGGCAGTGCCACCATGAGGAATTTCACCATGGGAACTCCAACTATGTACATCGGCAGGTTTAGAACAGTCACCATGGGCTGTGTCACCATGAGCACTGTCACCATGGGCACTATCACCATGCGAACTCTCACCATGAGCACTGTCACCATGGGCAATGTCACCATGAGCACTGTCACCGTGGGCACTGTCACCATGGGAACTCTCACCATGAGCACTATCACCGTGAGCACTATCACCATGGGCAGTCTCACCATGAGCAATATCACCATGGGCATTATCACCGTGAGCACTGTCACCGTGTGCACTGTCCCCATGAGCACTGTCAACATAAGCACTGTCACCATGGGAAATGTCATCATGGGCACTGTCACCATGGGCAGTGTCACCATGAGCCATGTCACCGTGGGCCATGTCACCATGAGCACTGTCACCGTGGGCACTGTCACCATGGGAACTGTCACCATGAGCACTATCACCGTGAGGACTATAACCATGGGCACTGTCACCGTGAGCAATATCACGATGAACACTGTCACCATAGGAAATGTGACCGTGGGCACGGTCATCGTCTGCACTGTCAACATAAGCACTGTCACCATGGGAAATGTCACCATGGGCCCTGTCACCATGGGCAGTGTCACCATGAGCACTGTCACCATGGGAACTCTCACGATGGTCACTGTCACCATGAGCACTATCATCATGGGCAGTGCCACCATGAGGAATTTCACCATGGGAATTCCAAACATGTACACTGCCAGAATGAGCACAGTCACCATGGGCAGTGTCACCATGAGCAATGTCACCATGGGCACTTTCAACATGGGCACTGTCACCATGGACACTGTCATCATGAGCTCTGTTACCATGGGAAATGTCACCATGAGCACTATCACCATGGGCACTGTCACCATGGACACTGTCACCATGGGCACTGTCAAGATGAGCACTGTCACCATGGGAACTCTCACCATAAGCACTGTCACCATGGGAAATGTCACCATGGGCACTGTCACCATGGGCACTGTCACCATGGGCACTGTCACCATGAGCACTATCGTCATGGTCAGTGCCACCATAAGGAATTTCACCATGGGAACTCCAACCATATACACCACCAGCATGAGCACAGTCACCATGGGCAGTGTCACCATGAGCACTGTCACCATGGGCACTTTCAACATACACAGTGTCACCATGCGAACTGTCACCATGAGCACTATCACCGTGAGCACTATCACCATGGGCAGTGTCACCGTGAGCAATATCACCATGGGCACAGTTACCGTGAGCACTATTACAATGGGTACTATCACCAAGGGCACTGTCACCGTGAGCACTGTCACCATGAGCACTGTCACCATGGGCACTGTCACCATGAGCACTGTCATCATCGGCACTGTCACCATGGGAACTGTCACCATGGGAACTGTCACCATGAGCACTATCATCGTGAGGACTATAACCATGGGCACTGTCACCGTGAGCCCTGTCACCATTAGAACTGTCACTGTGGGCACTATCACCGTGAGCACTATCACAATGGGCACTGTCACCATAGGCACTGTCACCATGGACACTGTCACCATGAACACTATCATCATGGGCAGTGCCACCATGAGGAATTTCACCATGGGAACTCCAACCATGTACATCGGCAGGTTTAGAACAGTCACCATGGGCTGTGTCACCATGAGCACTGTCACCATGGGCACTATCACCATGCGAACTCTCACCATGAGCACTGTCACCGTGGGCAATGTCACCATGAGCACTGTCACCGTGGGCACTGTCACCATGGGAACTCTCACCATGAGCACTATCACCGTGAGCACTATCACCATGGGCAGTCTCACCATGAGCAATATCACCATGGGCATTATCACCGTGAGCACTGTCACCGTGTGCACTGTCCCCATGAGCACTGTCACCATGAGGACTATCACCATGGGAACTGTCAACATGGGAACGGTCACCATGGGCACTGTCCATATGAGCACTGTCACCATGGGAACTCTCACCATGAGCACTGTCACCATGGCCAGTGTCACCATGGTCACTGTCACCATAAGCACTGTCACCAAGGGAAATGTCACCATGGGCACTCTCACCATTTTCACTGTCACCGTGGGCACTGTCACCATAAGCACTGTCACCATGAGCACTGTTCAACATGAGCACTGTCACCGAGAGCACTGCCACTGTGGGCACTATCACCGTGAGCACTGTCACCATGGGCACTGTCACCATGGGCACTGTCACCATGAGCATTGTCACCATGGACACTGTCACCATGGGAACATTCACCATGGGCACTGTCACCATGGGCACTGTCACCATGGAAAATGTCACCTTGGAAACTGTCACCATGGGCACTGTAACCATGGACACTGTCACCAGGAGCACTATCACCATGGACACTGTTTCCATGAGCATTATCCCCAAGTACACTGTCAACATTGGAACTGTCATCATGGGCACTGTCACCATGGGCACTGTCACCATGATCACCGTCAATATGGGAACTGCCACCATGAGCACTGTCACCATGGACACTGCCACCATGAGCACTGTCACCGTGAGCACTGTCACCATGATCATTGTCACCAGGAGCATTGTCATTATGGGAAGTGTCACCATGAGTACTGTCACCATGGGCACTGTCACCATGGGCACTCTCAACATGGGCACTCTCACCATGGGCACTGTTGACCATGGACACTGTCACCATGGGCACTGTGAACATGAGCACTGTCACCATGGTATCTCTTACCATGAACACTGTCACCATGGGAAATGTCACTATGGGCACTGTCAGCATGGGCACTGTTACCATGGACACAGTCAACATGAGCACTATCATCATGGGCAGTGCCACCATGAGGAATTTCACCATGGCAACTCCAACCATGTACACCGCCAGCATGAGCACAGTCACCATGGGCAGTGTCACCGTGAGCACTATCACCATGGGCACTTTCAACATGGGCACTGTCACCATGCGAACTGTCACCATGAACACTATCACTATGAGCACTATCACCATGAGCACTCTCACAAAGGGCACTGTCACCGTGAGCTCTGTCACCATGAGCACTGTCACTGTGGGCAATGTCACCATGAGCACTGTCACCGTGGGCACTCTCACCATGGGAACTGTCACCATGAGCACTATCACCGTGAGCAATAACACCATTTGCAGTGTCACCGTGAGCAATATCACCATGGGAAATGTCAGAGTGAGCACTATTACCATGGGCACTATCACCATGAGCACTCTCACCATGAGCACTGTCACCGTGGGCACTGTCACCATGGGCAGTGTCACCATGAGCACTGTCACCCTGGGCTCTGTCATCATGGACACTGTCATCTTAGGAACTGCCACCACGGACACTGCCACTATGAGCACTGTAACCATTGGCACTGCCACAGTGAGCACTCTCACCATGAGCACTCTCACCATGGGAAATGTCACCATGAGCACGGTCACCAGGGACACTGTCACCATGGGCACTATCCACCAGGGCACTGTCACCGTGAGCACTATCACTGTCAGCACTATCACCGTGAGCACTATCACCATGGGCACTGTCACCGTGAGCCCTATTACCATGGGCACTATCACCAAGGGCACTGTCACTGTGAGCACTATCACCATGAGCACTATCAACGTGAGCACTGTCACCATGATCACTGTCACCGTGGGTAATGTCACCATGAGCACTGTCACCATGGACACTTTCAACATGGCTACTGTCACCATGGGCACTGTCACCATGGACACTGTCATCATGAGCTCTGTTACCATGGGAAATGTCACCATGAGCACTGTCATCTTGGGAACTGCCACCATGGACACAGCCACCATGAGCAATGTAACCATTGGCACTGCCACAGTGAGCACTGTCACCGTGAGCACTGTCACCATGGGAACTGTCACCATGTGCCCTGTCACCATGGGAACTCTCACCATGAGCACTATCACCATGAGCACTATCACCATGGGCACTGTCACCATGGGCACTGTCACCGTGAGCATTATTACCATGGGTACTATCACCAAGGGCACTGTCAACGTGAGCACTGTCACCAAGGGCACTGTCACCGTGAGCACTGTTACCATGAGCACTGTCACCGTGGGCACTGTCACCCTGAGCACTGTCATCATCGGCACTGTCACCATGGGAACTCTCACCATGAGCACTGTCACCATGGGAAATGTCACCATGGGCACTATCACTATGGGCACTATCACCATGGGCAGTGTCACTATGAGCACAGTCAACGTGGCCACTGTCACCATGGGAACTGTCACAATGAGCACTAACTCCGTGAGCACTATCACCATGGGCAGTGTCAGCGTGAGCAATATCAACATGGGCAGTGTCACCATTAGCGCTATTACCATGGTCACTATCGCGTTGAGCACTATCACCATGAGCACTGTCACCGTGGGCACTGTCACCATGGTCACTGTCAACATGAGCACAGTCAGCATAGGAACTCTCACCATGAGCACTGTCACCATGGGAAATGTCACCATGGGCACTATCACTATGGGCACTATCACCATGGGCTGTGTCACCATGAGCACTGTCACCATGGGCACTGTCACCATGCGAACTCTCACCATGAGCACTGTCACCGTGGGCAATGTCACAATGAGCACTGTCACCATGAGCACTATCACCGTGAGCATTCTAACCATGGGCAGTGTCACCGTGAGCAATATCACCATAAACACTGTCACCGTGTGCACTGTCATCGTGAGCACTGTCACCATAGGAAATGTCACCATGGGCACTATCACCGTGAGCACTATTAACATGGGTACTATCACCAAGGGCATTGTTACCATGAGCAGTGTCACCATGAGCACTGTCACCGTGGGCACTGTCACCATGAGCACTGTCATCGTGGGCACTGTCACCATGGGAACTGTCACCATTAGAACTGTCACTGTGGGTACTATCACCGTGAGCACTATCACAATGGGCACTGTCACCATGAGCACTATCATCTTGGGCAGTGCAACCATGAGCACTGTAACCATTGGCACTGTCACCATGGACACTGTCGCCATGGGTACTGTCACTATGGGTACTGTCCTCATGGGAACTCTTAGCAAGAGCACAGTCACCATGGGCACTGTCACCATGGACAATGTCACCATGAGCAATGTCAACATGAGCACTCTCACCATGGAAAATGTCACCATGAGCACTATCACCGTGGGCAGTGTCACCATGAGCAATATCACCATGGGCAGTGTCACCATGAGCACTATCACCATGGACACTGTCACCATGGGCACTCTCACCATGGGAAATGTCATCATGGACACTCTCACCATGAACACTGTCAACATGGGAAATGTCACCATGGTCACTGTCACCATGGGCACTTTCAACATGGGCACTGTCACCGTGCGAAATGTCACCATGGGCAGTTTCACCATGAGCACTGTCACCATTGGCACTGTCACCATGAACAGTATCATCATGGGCTGTGCCACCATGAGGAATTTCAACATGGGAACACCAACCCTGTACACCACCAGCATGAGCATAGTCACCATGGGCATTGTCACCATGAGCACTGTCACCACAGGATCTTTCAACATGGGCAGTATCAGCATGCGAACTGTCACCATGGGCAGTGTCACCATGAGCACTATCACCAAAGGCACTGTCAACGTGAGCACTCTCACCATGAGCACTATTACCATGGGCAGTGTCACCGTGAGCAATATCACCATGGGCAGTGTCACCATGGGCACTATCACCATGAGCACTATCACCAAGGGAACTGTCATCGTGAGCACTATCATCGTGAGCACTATCACCCTGAGCACTGTCACCGTCGGTACTGTCACCATGAGCACTGTCACTATGGGCACTGTCATCATGGGAACTGTCACCATGAGCACTATCACCGTGCGCACTATCACCATGGGCAGTGTCACCATGAGCAATATCACCATGGGCACTGTCAACATGAGCACTATTACCATGGGCAATATCACCATGAGCACTATAACCGTGAGCACTGTCACCGTGGGCACTGTCACCGCGTGCACTGTCCCCATGAGCACTGTCACCATGAGCACTATCACCATGAGCACTGTCACCATGGGCACTGTCACCATGGGAACTCTCACTATGAGCACTGTCACCATGGCCAGTGTCACTATGGCCACTGTCACCTTAAGCACTGTCACCAAGGGAAATGTCAGCATGGGAACTCTCACCATTTGCACTGTCACCGTGGGCACTGTCACCATAAGCACTGTCACCATGAGCACTGTTCAACATGGGCACTGTCACCTAGAGCACTGCCACTGTAGGCACTTTCACCGTGAGCACTGTTCACCATGGGCACTGTAACCATGAGCACTGTCACCATGGACACTGTCACCAGGAACACTATCATCATGGGCAGTGCCACCATGAGGAATTTCAACATGGGAACACCAACCCTGTACACCGCCAGCATGAGCACAGTCACCATGGGCATTATCACCATGAGCACTGTCACCATGGGAACTTTCAACATGGGCACTATCAGCATGCGAACTGTCACCATGGGCAGTGTCACCATGAGCACTATCACCAAAGACACTGTCAACGTGAGCACTATCACCATGAGCACTATTACCATGGGCAGTGTCACCGTGAGCAATATCACCATGGGCAGTGTCACCATGGGCACTATCACCATGAGCACTATCACCAAGGGAACTGTCACCGTGAGCACTATCATCGTGAGCACTATCACCCTGAGAATTGTCACCATGAGCACTGTCACCGTCGGTACTGTCACCATGAGCACTGTCACTATGGGCACTGTCACCATGGGAACTCTCACCATGAGCACTATCACCGTGAGCACTATCACCATGGGCAGTCTCACCATGAGCAATATCACCATGGGCATTATCACCGTGAGCAATGTCATCGTGTGCGCTGTCCCCATGAGCACTGTCACCATGAGCACTGTCACCATGGGCACTGTCACCATGGAAAATGTCACCTTGGAAACTGTCACCATGGGCACTGTAACCATGGACACTGTCACCAGGAGCACTATCACCATGGACACTGTTTCCATGAGCTTTGTCCCCAAGTACACTGTCAACATTGGAACTGTCATCATGGGCACTGTCACCATGGGCACTGTCACCATGATCACCGTCAATATGGGAACTGCCACCATGAGCACTGTCACCATGGACACTGCCACCATGAGCACTGTCACCGTGAGCACTGTCACCAGGAGCATTGTCATCATGGGAAGTGTCACCATGAGTACTGTCACCATGGGCACTGTCACCATGGGCACTCTCAACATGGGCACTCTCACCATGGGCACTCTTGACCATGGACACTGTCACCATGGGCACTGTGAACATGAGCACTGTCACCATGGTAACTCTTACCATGAACAGTGTCACCATGGGAAATGTCACTATGGGCACTGTCAGCATGGGCACTGTTACCATGGACACAGTCAACATGAGCACTATCATCATGGGCAGTGCCACCATGAGGAATTTCACCATGGCAACTCCAACCATGTACACCGCCAGCATGAGCACAGTCACCATGGGCAGTGTCACCGTGAGCACTATCACCATGGGCACTTTCAACATGGGCACTGTCACCATGCGAACTGTCACCATGAACACTATCACTATGAGCACTATCACCATGAGCACTCTCACAAAGGGCACTGTCACCGTGAGCTCTGTCACCATGAGCACTGTCACTGTGGGCAATGTCACCATGAGCACTGTCACCGTGGGCACTCTCACCATGGGAACTGTCACCATGAGCACTATCACCGTGAGCACTAACACCATTTGCAGTGTCACCGTGAGCAATATCACCATGGGAAATGTCAGAGTGAGCACTATTACCATGGGCACTATCACCATGAGCACTCTCACCATGAGCACTGTCACCGTGGGCACTGTCACCATGTGCACTGTCACCATGGGCAGTGTCACCATGAGCACTGTCACCCTGGGCTCTGTCATCATGGACACTGTCATCTTAGGAACTGCCACCACGGACACTGCCACCATGAGCACTGTAACCATTGGCACTGCCACAGTGAGCACTCTCACCATGAGCACTCTCACCATGGGAAATGTCACCATGAGCACGGTCACCAGGGACACTGTCACCATGGGCACTATCCACCAGGGCACTGTCACCGTGAGCACTATCACTGTGAGCACTATCACCGTGAGAAGTATCACCAAGGGCACTGTCACCATGAGCACTGTCATCGTGGGCACTGTCACCATGAGCACTGTCATCATGGGCACTGTCACCATGGGAACTCTCACCATTAGCACTGTCACTGTGGGCACTATCACCGTGAGCACTATCACAATGGACCCTGTCACCATAGGCACAGTCACCATGGACACTGTCACTATGAACACTATCATCATGGGCAGTGCCACCATAAGGAATTTCACCATAGAAACTCCAACCATGGACAATGCCAGCATGAGCACATTCACTATGGGCAGTGACACCATGAGCACTGCCACCATGGGCACTTTCAACATGGGCACTGTCACCATGCGAACCGTCACCATGATCACTATTACCATGAGCACTATCACCAAGGGCACTGTCAGCGTGAGCACTATTACCGTGAGCACTATCACCGTGAGCACGGTCACCATGAGCATTTTCACCGTGGGCACTGTCACCATGAGCATAGTCACCATGAGCATTGTCACCATGGGAACTCTCACCATGAGCACTGTCACCATGGGAAATGTCACCATGGGCACTGTCACCATAGGCACTGTCACCATGGACACTCTCAGCATGAGTACTATCATCATGTGCATTACCACCATAAAGAATTTCACCATGGGATCTCCAACCATGTACACCGCCAGCATGAGCACATTCACCATGGGCAGTGTCACCATGAGCACTATCACCATGAGCACTATCACCATGAGCATTATCACCAAGGGAACTGTCACCATGGACACTGTCAAGGTGAGCACTGTCACCGTTGGAATTCTCACCATGAGCATTGTCACCGTGGGCACAGTCGACATGAGCACTGTCACCTTGGACACTGTCACCATGGGCACTCTCACCATGGGCACTGTCACCATGGACACTGTCACCATGGGCACTGTCACCATGGGCACTGTCACCATGGACACTGTCACCATGAGCACTATCGTCATGGGCAGTGCCACCATAAGGAATTTCACCATGGGAACTCCAACCATATACACCACCAGCATGAGCACAGTCACCATGGGCAGTGTCACCATGAGCACTGTCACCATGGGCACTTTCAACATACGCAGTGTCACCATGCGAACTGTCACCATGAGCACTATCACCGTGAGCACTATCACCATGGGCAGTGTCACTGTGAGCAATATCACCATGGGCACAGTTACCGTGAGCACTATTACAATGGGTACTATCACCAAGGGCACTGTCACCGTGAGCACTGTCACCATGAGCACTGTCACCATGGGCACTGTCACCATGAGCACTGTCATCATCGGCACTGTCACCATGGGAACTGTCACCAGGGGAACTGTCACCATGAGCACTATCATCGTGAGGACTATAACCATGGGCACTGTCACCGTGAACACTGTCACCATTAGAACTGTCACTGTGGGCACTATCACCGTGAGCACTATCACAATGGGCACTGTCACCATAGGCACTGTCACCATGGACACTGTCACCATCAACACTATCATCATGGGCAGTGCCACCATGAGGAATTTCACCATGGGAACTCCAACCATGTACATCGGCAGGTTTAGAACAGTCACCATGGGCTGTGTCACCATGAGCACTGTCACCATGGGCACTATCACCATGCGAACTCTCACCATGAGCACTGTCACCGTGGGCAATGTCACCATGAGCACTGTCACCGTGGGCACTGTCACCATGGGAACTGTCACCATGAGCACTATCACCGTGAGGACTATAACCATGGGCACTGTCACTGTGAGCAATATCACCATGAACACTGTCACCATGGGAAATGTGACCGTGGGCACTGTCACCGTGTGCACTGTCAACATAAGCACTGTCACCATGGGAAATGTCATCATGGGCACTGTCACCATGGGCAGTGTCACCATGAGCCCTGTCACCGTGGGCCATGTCACCATGAGCACTGTCACCATGGGCACTGTCACCATGGGAACTGTCACCATGAGCACTATCACCGTGAGGACTATAACCATGGGCACTGTCACCGTGAGCAATATCACGATGAACACTGTCACCATAGGAAATGTCACCGTGGGCACGGTCATCGTCTGCACTGTCAACATAAGCACTGTCACCATGGGAAATGTCACCATGGGCCCTGTCACCATGGGCAGTGTCACCATGAGCACTGTCACCATGGGAACTCTCACGATGGTCACTGTCACCATGAGCACTATCATCATGGGCAGTGCCACCATGAGGAATTTCACCATGGGAATTCCAAACATGTACACCGCCAGAATGAGCACAGTCACCATGGGCAGTGTCACCATGAGCAATGTCACCATGGGCACTTTCAACATGGGCACTGTCACCATGGACACTGTCATCATGAGCTCTGTTACCATGGGAAATGTCACCATGGGCACTGTCACCATAGGCACTGTCACCATGATCTCTGTCACCATGAGCACTATCACCATTAGCACTATCACCATGGGCACTATCACGAAGGGCGCTGTCACCAAGAGAACTATCAATGTGAGCACTGTCACCATGAGCACTGTCACCGTGAGCACTGTCACCATGAGCACTGTCACCATGGGCACTGTAACCATGGGAATTGTCACCATGAGCACTATCACTGTGAGCACTATCAACATGGGCAGTGTCACCGTGAGCACTGTCACCATGAGCACTGTCATCATGAGCACTGTCACCATGTGAATTGTCACCAGGAGCACTTTCATCATGAGCACTATCACCATGAGCAGTATCACCAAGGGAACTGTCACCGTGAGCACTATCACCATGAGCACTATCACCATGGGCACTGTCACCATGGACACTGTCACCATGGGCACTGTCAAGATGAGCACTGTCACCATGGGAACTCTCACCATAAGCACTGTCACCATGGGAAATGTCACCATGGGCACTCTCACCATGGGCACTGTCACCATGGGCACTGTCACCATGGACACTGTCACCATGAGCACTATCGTCATGGGCAGTGCCACCATAAGGAATTTCACCATGGGAACTCCAACCATATACACCACCAGCATGAGCACAGTCACCATGGGCAGTGTCACCATGAGCACTGTCACCATGGGCACTTTCAACATACACAGTGTCACCATGCGAACTGTCACCATGAGCACTATCACCGTGAGCACTATCACCATGGGCAGTGTCACTGTGAGCAATATCACCATGGGCACAGTTACCGTGAGCACTATTACAATGGGTACTATCACCAAGGGCACTGTCACCGTGAGCACTGTCACCATGAGCACTGTCACCATGGGCACTGTCACCATGAGCACTGTCGTCATCGGCACTGTCACCATGGGAACTGTCACCATGGGAACTGTCACCATGAGCACTATCATCGTGAGGACTATAACCATGGGCACTGTCACCGTGAACACTGTCACCATTAGAACTGTCACTGTGGGCACTATCACCGTGAGCACTATCACAATGGGCACTGTCACCATAGGCACTGTCACCATGGACACTGTCACCATGAACACTATCATCATGGGCAGTGCCACCATGAGGAATTTCACCATGGGAACTCCAACCATGTACATCGGCAGGTTTAGAACAGTCACCATGGGCTGTGTCACCATGAGCACTGTCACCATGGGCACTATCACCATGCGAACTCTCACCATGAGCACTGTCACCGTGGGCAATGTCACTATGAGCACTGTCACCGTGGGCACTGTCACCATGGGAACTGTCACCATGAGCACTATCACCGTGAGGACTATAACCATGGGCACTGTCACTGTGAGCAATATCACCATGAACACTGTCACCATGGGAAATGTGACCGTGGGCACTGTCACCGTGTGCACTGTCAACATAAGCACTGTCACCATGGGAAATGTCATCATGGGCACTGTCACCATGGGCAGTGTCACCATGAGCCCTGTCACCGTGGGCCATGTCACCATGAGCACTGTCACCGTGGGCACTGTCACCATGGGAACTGTCACCATGAGCACTATCACCGTGAGGACTATAACCATGGGCACTGTCACCGTGAGCAATATCACGATGAACACTGTCACCATAGGAAATGTCACCGTGGGCACGGTCATCATCTGCACTGTCAACATAAGCACTGTCACCATGGGAAATGTCACCATGGGCCCTGTCACCATGGGCAGTGTCACCATGAGCACTGTCACCATGGGAACTCTCACGATGGTCACTGTCACCATGAGCACTATCATCATGGGCAGTGCCACCATGAGGAATTTCACCATGGGAATTCCAAACATGTACACCGCCAGAATGAGCACAGTCACCATGGGCAGTGTCACCATGAGCAATGTCACCATGGGCACTTTCAACATGGGCACTGTCACCATGGACACTGTCATCATGAGCTCTGTTACCATGGGAAATGTCACCATGGGCACTGTCACCATAGGCACTGTCACCATGATCTCTGTCACCATGAGCACTATCACCATTAGCACTATCACCATGGGCACTATCACCAAGGGCGCTGTCACCAAGAGAACTATCACTGTGAGCACTGTCACCATGAGCACTGTCACCGTGAGCACTGTCACCATGAGCACTGTCACCATGGGCACTGTAACCATGGGAATTGTCACCATGAGCACTATCACTGTGAGCACTATCAACATGGGCAGTGTCACCATGAGCACTGTCATCATGAGCACTGTCACCATGTGAATTGTCACCATGAGCACTTTCACCATGAGCACTATCACCATGAGCAGTATCACCAAGGGAACTGTCACTGTGAGCACTATCACCATGAGCACTATCACCATGGGCACTGTCACCATGGACACTGTCACCATGGGCACTGTCAAGATGAGCACTGTCACCATGGGAACTCTCACCATAAGCACTGTCACCATGGGAAATGTCACCATGGGCACTGTCACCATGGGCACTGTCACCATGGACACTGTCACCATGAGCACTATCGTCATGGGCAGTGCCACCATAAGGAATTTCACCATGGGAACTCCAACCATGTACACCACCAGCATGAGCACAGTCATCATGGGCAGTGTCACCATGAGCACTGTCACCATGGGCACTTTCAACATACACAGTGTCACCATGCGAACTGTCACCATGAGCACTATCACCGTGAGCACTATCACCATGGGCAGTGTCACCGTGAGCAATATCACCAAGGGCACAGTTACCGTGAGCACTATTACAATGGGTACTATCACCAAGGGCACTGTCACCGTGAGCACTGTCACCATGAGCACTGTCACCATGGGCACTGTCACCATGAGCACTGTCATCATCAGCACTGTCACCATGGGAACTGTCACCATGGGAACTGTCACCATGAGCACTATCATCGTGAGGACTATAACCATGGTCACTGTCACCGTGAGCCCTGTCACCATTAGAACTGTCACTGTGGGCACTATCACCGTGAGCACTATCACAATGGGCACTGTCACCATAGGCACTGTCACCATGGACACTGTCACCATGAACACTATCATCATGGGCAGTGCCACCATGAGGAATTTCACCATGGGAACTCCAACCATGTACATCGGCAGGTTTAGAACAGTCACCATGGGCTGTGTCACCATGAGCACTGTCACCATGGGCACTATCACCATGCGAACTCTCACCATGAGCACTGTCACCGTGGGCAATGTCACCATGAGCACTGTCACCGTGGGCACTGTCACCATGGGAACTCTCACCATGAGCACTATCACCGTGAGCACTATCACCATGGGCTGTCTCACCATGAGCAATATCACCATGGGCATTATCACCGTGAGCACTGTCACCGTGTGCACTGTCCCCATGAGCACTGTCACCATGAGGACTATCACCATGGGAACTGTCAACATGGGAACGGTCACCATGGGCACTGTCCATATGAGCACTGTCACCATGGGAACTCTCACCATGAGCACTGTCACCATGGCCAATGTCACCATGGTCACTGTCACCGTAAGCACTGTCACCAAGGGAAATGTCACCATGGGCACTCTCACCATTTTCACTGTCACCGTGGGCACTGTCACCATAAGCACTGTCACCATGAGCACTGTTCAACATGAGCACTGTCACCGAGAGCACTGCCACTGTGGGCACTATCACCGTGAGCACTGTCACCATGGGCACTGTCACCATGGGCACTGTCACCATGAGCACTGTCACCATGGACACTGTCACCATGAGCATTGTCACCATGAGCATTGTCACCGTGGGCACAGTCACCATGTGCACTGTCACCATGGGCACTGTCACCATGGAAAATGTCACCTTGGAAACTGTCACCATGGGCACTGTAACCATGGACACTGTCACCAGGAGCACTATCACCATGGACACTGTTTCCATGAGCTTTGTCCCCAAGTACACTGTCAACATTGGAACTGTCATCATGGGCACTGTCACCATGGGCACTGTCACCATGATCACCGTCAATATGGGAACTGCCACCATGAGCACTGTCACCATGGACACTGCCACCATGAGCACTGTCACCGTGAGCACTGTCACCATGATCATTGTCACCAGGAGCATTGTCATCATGGGAAGTGTCACCATGAGTACTGTCACCATGGGCACTGTCACCATGGGCACTCTCAACATGGGCACTCTCACCATGGGCACTCTTGACCATGGACACTGTCACCATGGGCACTGTGAACATGAGCACTGTCAGCATGGTAACTCTTACCATGAACACTGTCACCATGGGAAATGTCACTATGGGCACTGTCAGCATGGGCACTGTTACCATGGACACAGTCAACATGAGCACTATCATCATGGGCAGTGCCACCATGAGGAATTTCACCATGGCAACTCCAACCATGTACACCGCCAGCATGAGCACAGTCACCATGGGCAGTGTCACCGTGAGCACTATCACCATGGGCACTTTCAACATGGGCACTGTCACCATGCGAACTGTCACCATGAACACTATCACTATGAGCACTATCACCATGAGCACTCTCCCAAAGGGCACTGTCACCGTGAGCTCTGTCACCATGAGCACTGTCACTGTGGGCAATGTCACCATGAGCACTGTCACCGTGGGCACTCTCACCATGGGAACTGTCACCATGAGCACTATCACCGTGAGCACTAACACCATTTGCAGTGTCACCGTGAGCAATATCACCATGGGAAATGTCAGAGTGAGCACTATTACCATGGGCACTATCACCATGAGCACTCTCACCATGAGCACTGTCACCGTGGGCACTGTCACCATGTGCACTGTCACCATGGGCAGTGTCACCATGAGCACTGTCACCCTGGGCTCTGTCATCATGGACACTGTCATCTTAGGAACTGCCACCACGGACACTGCCACCATGAGCACTGTAACCATTGGCACTGCCACAGTGAGCACTCTCACCATGAGCACTCTCACCATGGGAAATGTCACCATGAGCACGGTCACCAGGGACACTGTCACCATGGGCACTATCCATCAGGGCACTGTCACCGTGAGCACTATCACTGTGAGCACTATCACCGTGAGAAGTATCACCAAGGGCACTGTCACCATGAGCACTGTCATCGTGGGCACTGTCACCATGAGCACTGTCATCATGGGCACTGTCACCATGGGAACTCTCACCATTAGCACTGTCACTGTGGGCACTATCACCGTGAGCACTATCACAATGGACCCTGTCACCATAGGCACTGTCACCATGGACACTGTCACTATGAACACTATCATCATGGGCAGTGCCACCATAAGGAATTTCACCATAGAAACTCCAACCATGGACAATGCCAGCATGAGCACATTGACTATGGGCAGTGACACCATGAGCACTGCCACCATGGGCACTTTCAACATGGGCACTGTCACCATGCGAACCGTCACCATGATCACTATTACCATGAGCACTATCACCAAGGGCACTGTCAGCGTGAGCACTATTACCGTGAGCACTATCACCGTGAGCACGGTCACCATGAGCATTTTCACCGTGGGCACTGTCACCATGAGCATAGTCACCATGAGCATTGTCACCATGGGAACTCTCACCATGAGCACTGTCACCATGGGAAATGTCACCATGGGCACTGTCACCATAGGCACTGTCACCATGGACACTCTCAGCATGAGCACTATCATCATGTGCATTACCACCATAAAGAATTTCACCATGGGATCTCCAACCATGTACACCGCCAGCATGAGCACATTCACCATGGGCAGTGTCACCATGAGCACTATCACCATGAGCACTATCACCATGAGCATTATCACCAAGGGAACTGTCACCATGGACACTGTCAAGGTGAGCACTGTCACCGTTGGAATTCTCACCATGAGCATTGTCACCGTGGGCACAGTCAACATGAGCACTGTCACCTTGGACACTGTCACCATGGGCACTCTCACCATGGGCACTGTCACCATGGACACTGTCACCATGGGCACTGTCAAGATGAGCACTGTCACCATGGGAAATGTCACCATGGGCACTGTCACGATGGGCACTGTCACCATGGGCACTGTCACCATGGACACTGTCACCATGAGCACTATCGTCATGGGCAGTGCCACCATAAGGAATTTCACCATGGGAACTTCAACCATATACACCACCAGCATGAGCACAGTCACCATGGGCAGTGTCACCATGAGCACTGTCACCATGGGCACTTTCAACATACACAGTGTCACCATGCGAACTGTCACCATGAGCACTATCACCGTGAGCACTATCACCATGGGCAGTGTCACCGTGAGCAATATCACCATGGGCACAGTTACCGTGAGCACTATTACAATGGGTACTATCACCAAGGGCACTGTCACCGTGAGCACTGTCACCATGAGCACTGTCACCATGGGCACTGTCACCATGAGCACTGTCATCATCGGCACTGTCACCATGGGAACTGTCACCAGGGGAACTGTCACCATGAGCACTATCATTGTGAGGACTATAACCATGGGCACTGTCACCGTGAACATTGTCACCATTAGAACTGTCACTGTGGGCACTATCACCGTGAGCACTATCACAATGGGCACTGTCACCATAGGCACTGTCACCATGGACACTGTCACCATGAACACTATCATCATGGGCAGTGCCACCATGAGGAATTTCACCATGGGAACTCCAACCATGTACATCGGCAGGTTTAGAACAGTCACCATGGGCTGTGTCTCCATGAGCACTGTCACCATGGGCACTATCACCATGCGAACTCTCACCATGAGCACTGTCACCGTGGGCAATGTCACCATGAGCACTGTCACCGTGGGCACTGTCACCATGGGAATTCTCACCATGAGCACTATCACCGTGAGCACTATCACCATGGGCAGTCTCACCATGAGCAATATCACCATGGGCATTATCACCGTGAGCACTGTCACCGTGTGCACTGTCCCCATGAGCACTGTCAACATAAGCACTGTCACCATGGGAAATGTCATCATGGGCACTGTCACCATGGGCAGTGTCACCATGAGCCATGTCACCGTGGGCCATGTCACCATGAGCACTGTCACCGTGGGCACTGTCACCATGGGAACTGTCACCATGAGCACTATCACCGTGAGGACTATAACCATGGGCACTGTCACCGTGAGCAATATCACGATGAACACTGTCACCATAGGAAATGTGACCGTGGGCACGGTCATCGTCTGCACTGTCAACATAAGCACTGTCACCATGGGAAATGTCACCATGGGCCCTGTCACCATGGGCAGTGTCACCATGAGCACTGTCACCATGGGAACTCTCACGATGGTCACTGTCACCATGAGCACTATCATCATGGGCAGTGCCACCATGAGGAATTTCACCATGGGAATTCCAAACATGTACACTGCCAGAATGAGCACAGTCACCATGGGCAGTGTCACCATGAGCAATGTCACCATGGGCACTTTCAACATGGGCACTGTCACCATGGACACTGTCATCATGAGCTCTGTTACCATGGGAAATGTCACCATGAGCACTATCACCATGGGCACTGTCACCATGGACACTGTCACCATGGGCACTGTCAAGATGAGCACTGTCACCATGGGAACTCTCACCATAAGCACTGTCACCATGGGAAATGTCACGATGGGCACTGTCACCATGGGCACTGTCACCATGGGCACTGTCACCATGAGCACTATCGTCATGGTCAGTGCCACCATAAGGAATTTCACCATGGGAACTCCAACCATATACACCACCAGCATGAGCACAGTCACCATGGGCAGTGTCACCATGAGCACTGTCACCATGGGCACTTTCAACATACACAGTGTCACCATGCGAACTGTCACCATGAGCACTATCACCGTGAGCACTATCACCATGGGCAGTGTCACCGTGAGCAATATCACCATGGGCACAGTTACCGTGAGCACTATTACAATGGGTACTATCACCAAGGGCACTGTCACCGTGAGCACTGTTACCATGGGAAATGTCACCATGAGCACTGTCATCTTGGGAACTGCCACCATGGACACAGCCACCATGAGCAATGTAACCATTGGCACTGCCACAGTGAGCACTGTCACCGTGAGCACTGTCACCATGGGAACTGTCACCATGTGCCCTGTCACCATGGGAACTCTCACCATGAGCACTATCACCATGAGCACTATCACCATGGGCACTGTCACCATGGGCACTGTCACCGTGAGCATTATTACCATGGGTACTATCACCAAGGGCACTGTCAACGTGAGCACTGTCACCAAGGGCACTGTCACCGTGAGCACTGTTACCATGAGCACTGTCACCGTGGGCACTGTCACCCTGAGCACTGTCATCATCGGCACTGTCACCATGGGAACTCTCACCATGAGCACTGTCACCATGGGAAATGTCACCATGGGCACTATCACTATGGGCACTATCACCATGGGCAGTGTCACTATGAGCACAGTCAACGTGGCCACTGTCACCATGGGAACTGTCACAATGAGCACTAACTCCGTGAGCACTATCACCATGGGCAGTGTCAGCGTGAGCAATATCAACATGGGCAGTGTCACCATTAGCGCTATTACCATGGTCACTATCGCGTTGAGCACTATCACCATGAGCACTGTCACCTTGGGCACTGTCACCATGGTCACTGTCAACATGAGCACAGTCAGCATAGGAACTCTCACCATGAGCACTGTCACCATGGGAAATGTCACCATGGGCACTATCACTATGGGCACTATCACCATGGGCTGTGTCACCATGAGCACTGTCACCATGGGCACTGTCACCATGCGAACTCTCACCATGAGCACTGTCACCGTGGGCAATGTCACAATGAGCACTGTCACCATGAGCACTATCACCGTGAGCATTCTAACCATGGGCAGTGTCACCGTGAGCAATATCACCATAAACACTGTCACCGTGTGCACTGTCATCGTGAGCACTGTCACCATAGGAAATGTCACCATGGGCACTATCACCGTGAGCACTATTAACATGGGTACTATCACCAAGGGCATTGTTACCATGAGCAGTGTCACCATGAGCACTGTCACCGTGGGCACTGTCACCATGAGCACTGTCATCGTGGGCACTGTCACCATGGGAACTGTCACCATTAGAACTGTCACTGTGGGTACTATCACCGTGAGCACTATCACAATGGGCACTGTCACCATGAGCACTATCATCTTGGGCAGTGCAACCATGAGCACTGTAACCATTGGCACTGTCACCATGGACACTGTCGCCATGGGTACTGTCACTATGGGTACTGTCCTCATGGGAACTCTTAGCAAGAGCACAGTCACCATGGGCACTGTCACCATGGACAATGTCACCATGAGCAATGTCAACATGAGCACTCTCACCATGGAAAATGTCACCATGAGCACTATCACCGTGGGCAGTGTCACCATGAGCAATATCACCATGGGCAGTGTCACCATGAGCACTATCACCATGGACACTGTCACCATGGGCACTCTCACCATGGGAAATGTCATCATGGACACTCTCACCATGAACACTGTCAACATGGGAAATGTCACCATGGTCACTGTCACCATGGGCACTTTCAACATGGGCACTGTCACCGTGCGAAATGTCACCATGGGCAGTTTCACCATGAGCACTGTCACCATTGGCACTGTCACCATGAACAGTATCATCATGGGCTGTGCCACCATGAGGAATTTCAACATGGGAACACCAACCCTGTACACCACCAGCATGAGCATAGTCACCATGGGCATTGTCACCATGAGCACTGTCACCACAGGATCTTTCAACATGGGCAGTATCAGCATGCGAACTGTCACCATGGGCAGTGTCACCATGAGCACTATCACCAAAGGCACTGTCAACGTGAGCACTCTCACCATGAGCACTATTACCATGGGCAGTGTCACCGTGAGCAATATCACCATGGGCAGTGTCACCATGGGCACTATCACCATGAGCACTATCACCAAGGGAACTGTCATCGTGAGCACTATCATCGTGAGCACTATCACCCTGAGCACTGTCACCGTCGGTACTGTCACCATGAGCACTGTCACTATGGGCACTGTCATCATGGGAACTGTCACCATGAGCACTATCACCGTGCGCACTATCACCATGGGCAGTGTCACCATGAGCAATATCACCATGGGCACTGTCAACATGAGCACTATTACCATGGGCAATATCACCATGAGCACTATAACCGTGAGCACTGTCACCGTGGGCACTGTCACCGCGTGCACTGTCCCCATGAGCACTGTCACCATGAGCACTATCACCATGAGCACTGTCACCATGGGCACTGTCACCATGGGAACTCTCACTATGAGCACTGTCACCATGGCCAGTGTCACTATGGCCACTGTCACCTTAAGCACTGTCACCAAGGGAAATGTCAGCATGGGAACTCTCACCATTTGCACTGTCACCGTGGGCACTGTCACCATAAGCACTGTCACCATGAGCACTGTTCAACATGGGCACTGTCACCTAGAGCACTGCCACTGTAGGCACTTTCACCGTGAGCACTGTTCACCATGGGCACTGTAACCATGAGCACTGTCACCATGGACACTGTCACCAGGAACACTATCATCATGGGCAGTGCCACCATGAGGAATTTCAACATGGGAACACCAACCCTGTACACCGCCAGCATGAGCACAGTCACCATGGGCATTATCACCATGAGCACTGTCACCATGGGAACTTTCAACATGGGCACTATCAGCATGCGAACTGTCACCATGGGCAGTGTCACCATGAGCACTATCACCAAAGACACTGTCAACGTGAGCACTATCACCATGAGCACTATTACCATGGGCAGTGTCACCGTGAGCAATATCACCATGGGCAGTGTCACCATGGGCACTATCACCATGAGCACTATCACCAAGGGAACTGTCACCGTGAGCACTATCATCGTGAGCACTATCACCCTGAGAATTGTCACCATGAGCACTGTCACCGTCGGTACTGTCACCATGAGCACTGTCACTATGGGCACTGTCACCATGGGAACTCTCACCATGAGCACTATCACCGTGAGCACTATCACCATGGGCAGTCTCACCATGAGCAATATCACCATGGGCATTATCACCGTGAGCAATGTCATCGTGTGCGCTGTCCCCATGAGCACTGTCACCATGAGCACTGTCACCATGGGCACTGTCACCATGGAAAATGTCACCTTGGAAACTGTCACCATGGGCACTGTAACCATGGACACTGTCACCAGGAGCACTATCACCATGGACACTGTTTCCATGAGCTTTGTCCCCAAGTACACTGTCAACATTGGAACTGTCATCATGGGCACTGTCACCATGGGCACTGTCACCATGATCACCGTCAATATGGGAACTGCCACCATGAGCACTGTCACCATGGACACTGCCACCATGAGCACTGTCACCGTGAGCACTGTCACCAGGAGCATTGTCATCATGGGAAGTGTCACCATGAGTACTGTCACCATGGGCACTGTCACCATGGGCACTCTCAACATGGGCACTCTCACCATGGGCACTCTTGACCATGGACACTGTCACCATGGGCACTGTGAACATGAGCACTGTCACCATGGTAACTCTTACCATGAACAGTGTCACCATGGGAAATGTCACTATGGGCACTGTTACCATGGACACAGTCAACATGAGCACTATCATCATGGGCAGTGCCACCATGAGGAATTTCACCATGGCAACTCCAACCATGTACACCGCCAGCATGAGCACAGTCACCATGGGCAGTGTCACCGTGAGCACTATCACCATGGGCACTTTCAACATGGGCACTGTCACCATGCGAACTGTCACCATGAACACTATCACTATGAGCACTATCACCATGAGCACTCTCACAAAGGGCACTGTCACCGTGAGCTCTGTCACCATGAGCACTGTCACTGTGGGCAATGTCACCATGAGCACTGTCACCGTGGGCACTCTCACCATGGGAACTGTCACCATGAGCACTATCACCGTGAGCACTAACACCATTTGCAGTGTCACCGTGAGCAATATCACCATGGGAAATGTCAGAGTGAGCACTATTACCATGGGCACTATCACCATGAGCACTCTCACCATGAGCACTGTCACCGTGGGCACTGTCACCATGTGCACTGTCACCATGGGCAGTGTCACCATGAGCACTGTCACCCTGGGCTCTGTCATCATGGACACTGTCATCTTAGGAACTGCCACCACGGACACTGCCACCATGAGCACTGTAACCATTGGCACTGCCACAGTGAGCACTCTCACCATGAGCACTCTCACCATGGGAAATGTCACCATGAGCACGGTCACCAGGGACACTGTCACCATGGGCACTATCCACCAGGGCACTGTCACCGTGAGCACTATCACTGTGAGCACTATCACCGTGAGAAGTATCACCAAGGGCACTGTCACCATGAGCACTGTCATCGTGGGCACTGTCACCATGAGCACTGTCATCATGGGCACTGTCACCATGGGAACTCTCACCATTAGCACTGTCACTGTGGGCACTATCACCGTGAGCACTATCACAATGGACCCTGTCACCATAGGCACTGTCACCATGGACACTGTCACTATGAACACTATCATCATGGGCAGTGCCACCATAAGGAATTTCACCATAGAAACTCCAACCATGGACAATGCCAGCATGAGCACATTCACTATGGGCAGTGACACCATGAGCACTGCCACCATGGGCACTTTCAACATGGGCACTGTCACCATGCGAACCGTCACCATGATCACTATTACCATGAGCACTATCACCAAGGGCACTGTCAGCGTGAGCACTATTACCGTGAGCACTATCACCGTGAGCACGGTCACCATGAGCATTTTCACCGTGGGCACTGTCACCATGAGCATAGTCACCATGAGCATTGTCACCATGGGAACTCTCACCATGAGCACTGTCACCATGGGAAATGTCACCATGGGCACTGTCACCATAGGCACTGTCACCATGGACACTCTCAGCATGAGCACTATCATCATGTGCATTACCACCATAAAGAATTTCACCATGGGATCTCCAACCATGTACACCGCCAGCATGAGCACATTCACCATGGGCAGTGTCACCATGAGCACTATCACCATGAGCACTATCACCATGAGCATTATCACCAAGGGAACTGTCACCATGGACACTGTCAAGGTGAGCACTGTCACCGTTGGAATTCTCACCATGAGCATTGTCACCGTGGGCACAGTCGACATGAGCACTGTCACCTTGGACACTGTCACCATGGGCACTCTCACCATGGGCACTGTCACCATGGACACTGTCACCATGGGCACTGTCACCATGGGCACTGTCACCATGGACACTGTCACCATGAGCACTATCGTCATGGGCAGTGCCACCATAAGGAATTTCACCATGGGAACTCCAACCATATACACCACCAGCATGAGCACAGTCACCATGGGCAGTGTCACCATGAGCACTGTCACCATGGGCACTTTCAACATACGCAGTGTCACCATGCGAACTGTCACCATGAGCACTATCACCGTGAGCACTATCACCATGGGCAGTGTCACTGTGAGCAATATCACCATGGGCACAGTTACCGTGAGCACTATTACAATGGGTACTATCACCAAGGGCACTGTCACCGTGAGCACTGTCACCATGAGCACTGTCACCATGGGCACTGTCACCATGAGCACTGTCATCATCGGCACTGTCACCATGGGAACTGTCACCAGGGGAACTGTCACCATGAGCACTATCATCGTGAGGACTATAACCATGGGCACTGTCACCGTGAACACTGTCACCATTAGAACTGTCACTGTGGGCACTATCACCGTGAGCACTATCACAATGGGCACTGTCACCATAGGCACTGTCACCATGGACACTGTCACCATGAACACTATCATCATGGGCAGTGCCACCATGAGGAATTTCACCATGGGAACTCCAACCATGTACATCGGCAGGTTTAGAACAGTCACCATGGGCTGTGTCACCATGAGCACTGTCACCATGGGCACTATCACCATGCGAACTCTCACCATGAGCACTGTCACCGTGGGCAATGTCACCATGAGCACTGTCACCGTGGGCACTGTCACCATGGGAACTGTCACCATGAGCACTATCACCGTGAGGACTATAACCATGGGCACTGTCACTGTGAGCAATATCACCATGAACACTGTCACCATGGGAAATGTGACCGTGGGCACTGTCACCGTGTGCACTGTCAACATAAGCACTGTCACCATGGGAAATGTCATCATGGGCACTGTCACCATGGGCAGTGTCACCATGAGCCCTGTCACCGTGGGCCATGTCACCATGAGCACTGTCACCATGGGCACTGTCACCATGGGAACTGTCACCATGAGCACTATCACCGTGAGGACTATAACCATGGGCACTGTCACCGTGAGCAATATCACGATGAACACTGTCACCATAGGAAATGTCACCGTGGGCACGGTCATCGTCTGCACTGTCAACATAAGCACTGTCACCATGGGAAATGTCACCATGGGCCCTGTCACCATGGGCAGTGTCACCATGAGCACTGTCACCATGGGAACTCTCACGATGGTCACTGTCACCATGAGCACTATCATCATGGGCAGTGCCACCATGAGGAATTTCACCATGGGAATTCCAAACATGTACACCGCCAGAATGAGCACAGTCACCATGGGCAGTGTCACCATGAGCAATGTCACCATGGGCACTTTCAACATGGGCACTGTCACCATGGACACTGTCATCATGAGCTCTGTTACCATGGGAAATGTCACCATGGGCACTGTCACCATAGGCACTGTCACCATGATCTCTGTCACCATGAGCACTATCACCATTAGCACTATCACCATGGGCACTATCACGAAGGGCGCTGTCACCAAGAGAACTATCAATGTGAGCACTGTCACCATGAGCACTGTCACCGTGAGCACTGTCACCATGAGCACTGTCACCATGGGCACTGTAACCATGGGAATTGTCACCATGAGCACTATCACTGTGAGCACTATCAACATGGGCAGTGTCACCATGAGCACTGTCACCATGAGCACTGTCATCATGAGCACTGTCACCATGTGAATTGTCATCATGAGCACTTTCATCATGAGCACTATCACCATGAGCAGTATCACCAAGGGAACTGTCACCGTGAGCACTATCACCATGAGCACTATCACCATGGGCACTGTCACCATGGACACTGTCACCATGGGCACTGTCAAGATGAGCACTGTCACCATGGGAACTCTCACCATAAGCACTGTCACCATGGGAAATGTCACCATGGGCACTCTCACCATGGGCACTGTCACCATCGGCACTGTCACCATGGACACTGTCACCATGAGCACTATCGTCATGGGCAGTGCCACCATAAGGAATTTCACCATGGGAACTCCAACCATATACACCACCAGCATGAGCACAGTCACCATGGGCAGTGTCACCATGAGCACTGTCACCATGGGCACTTTCAACATACACAGTGTCACCATGCGAACTGTCACCATGAGCACTATCACCGTGAGCACTATCACCATGGGCAGTGTCACTGTGAGCAATATCACCATGGGCACAGTTACCGTGAGCACTATTACAATGGGTACTATCACCAAGGGCACTGTCACCGTGAGCACTGTCACCATGAGCACTGTCACCATGGGCACTGTCACCATGAGCACTGTCGTCATCGGCACTGTCACCATGGGAACTGTCACCATGGGAACTGTCACCATGAGCACTATCATCGTGAGGACTATAACCATGGGCACTGTCACCGTGAACACTGTCACCATTAGAACTGTCACTGTGGGCACTATCACCGTGAGCACTATCACAATGGGCACTGTCACCATAGGCACTGTCACCATGGACACTGTCACCATGAACACTATCATCATGGGCAGTGCCACCATGAGGAATTTCACCATGGGAACTCCAACCATGTACATCGGCAGGTTTAGAACAGTCACCATGGGCTGTGTCACCATGAGCACTGTCACCATGGGCACTATCACCATGCGAACTCTCACCATGAGCACTGTCACCGTGGGCAATGTCACTATGAGCACTGTCACCGTGGGCACTGTCACCATGGGAACTGTCACCATGAGCACTATCACCGTGAGGACTATAACCATGGGCACTGTCACTGTGAGCAATATCACCATGAACACTGTCACCATGGGAAATGTGACCGTGGGCACTGTCACCGTGTGCACTGTCAACATAAGCACTGTCACCATGGGAAATGTCATCATGGGCACTGTCACCATGGGCAGTGTCACCATGAGCCCTGTCACCGTGGGCCATGTCACCATGAGCACTGTCACCGTGGGCACTGTCACCATGGGAACTGTCACCATGAGCACTATCACCGTGAGGACTATAACCATGGGCACTGTCACCGTGAGCAATATCACGATGAACACTGTCACCATAGGAAATGTCACCGTGGGCACGGTCATCGTCTGCACTGTCAACATAAGCACTGTCACCATGGGAAATGTCACCATGGGCCCTGTCACCATGGGCAGTGTCACCATGAGCACTGTCACCATGGGAACTCTCACGATGGTCACTGTCACCATGAGCACTATCATCATGGGCAGTGCCACCATGAGGAATTTCACCATGGGAATTCCAAACATGTACACCGCCAGAATGAGCACAGTCACCATGGGCAGTGTCACCATGAGCAATGTCACCATGGGCACTTTCAACATGGGCACTGTCACCATGGACACTGTCATCATGAGCTCTGTTACCATGGGAAATGTCACCATGGGCACTGTCACCATAGGCACTGTCACCATGATCTCTGTCACCATGAGCACTATCACCATTAGCACTATCACCATGGGCACTATCACCAAGGGCGCTGTCACCAAGAGAACTATCACTGTGAGCACTGTCACCATGAGCACTGTCACCGTGAGCACTGTCACCATGAGCACTGTCACCATGGGCACTGTAACCATGGGAATTGTCACCATGAGCACTATCACTGTGAGCACTATCAACATGGGCAGTGTCACCATGAGCACTGTCATCATGAGCACTGTCACCATGTGAATTGTCACCATGAGCACTTTCACCATGAGCACTATCACCATGAGCAGTATCACCAAGGGAACTGTCACCGTGAGCACTATCACCATGAGCACTATCACCATGGGCACTGTCACCATGGACACTGTCACCATGGGCACTGTCAAGATGAGCACTGTCACCATGGGAACTCTCACCATAAGCACTGTCACCATGGGAAATGTCACCATGGGCACTGTCACCATGGGCACTGTCACCATGGACACTGTCACCATGAGCACTATCGTCATGGGCAGTGCCACCATAAGGAATTTCACCATGGGAACTCCAACCATGTACACCACCAGCATGAGCACAGTCATCATGGGCAGTGTCACCATGAGCACTGTCACCATGGGCACTTTCAACATACACAGTGTCACCATGCGAACTGTCACCATGAGCACTATCACCGTGAGCACTATCACCATGGGCAGTGTCACCGTGAGCAATATCACCAAGGGCACAGTTACCGTGAGCACTATTACAATGGGTACTATCACCAAGGGCACTGTTACCGTGAGCACTGTCACCATGAGCACTGTCACCATGGGCACTGTCACCATGAGCACTGTCATCATCAGCACTGTCACCATGGGAACTGTCACCATGGGAACTGTCACCATGAGCACTATCATCGTGAGGACTATAACCATGGTCACTGTCACCGTGAGCCCTGTCACCATTAGAACTGTCACTGTGGGCACTATCACCGTGAGCACTATCACAATGGGCACTGTCACCATAGGCACTGTCACCATGGACACTGTCACCATGAACACTATCATCATGGGCAGTGCCACCATGAGGAATTTCACCATGGGAACTCCAACTATGTACATCGGCAGGTTTAGAACAGTCACCATGGGCTGTGTCACCATGAGCACTGTCACCATGGGCACTATCACCATGCGAACTCTCACCATGAGCACTGTCACCATGGGCAATGTCACCATGAGCACTGTCACCGTGGGCACTGTCACCATGGGAACTCTCACCATGAGCACTATCACCGTGAGCACTATCACCATGGGCAGTCTCACCATGAGCAATATCACCATGGGCATTATCACCGTGAGCACTGTCACCGTGTGCACTGTCCCCATGAGCACTGTCAACATAAGCACTGTCACCATGGGAAATGTCATCATGGGCACTGTCACCATGGGCAGTGTCACCATGAGCCATGTCACCGTGGGCCATGTCACCATGAGCACTGTCACCGTGGGCACTGTCACCATGGGAACTGTCACCATGAGCACTATCACCGTGAGGACTATAACCATGGGCACTGTCACCGTGAGCAATATCACGATGAACACTGTCACCATAGGAAATGTGACCGTGGGCACGGTCATCGTCTGCACTGTCAACATAAGCACTGTCACCATGGGAAATGTCACCATGGGCCCTGTCACCATGGGCAGTGTCACCATGAGCACTGTCACCATGGGAACTCTCACGATGGTCACTGTCACCATGAGCACTATCATCATGGGCAGTGCCACCATGAGGAATTTCACCATGGGAATTCCAAACATGTACACTGCCAGAATGAGCACAGTCACCATGGGCAGTGTCACCATGAGCAATGTCACCATGGGCACTTTCAACATGGGCACTGTCACCATGGACACTGTCATCATGAGCTCTGTTACCATGGGAAATGTCACCATGAGCACTATCACCATGGGCACTGTCACCATGGACACTGTCACCATGGGCACTGTCAAGATGAGCACTGTCACCATGGGAACTCTCACCATAAGCACTGTCACCATGGGAAATGTCACCATGGGCACTGTCACCATGGGCACTGTCACCATGGGCACTGTCACCATGAGCACTATCGTCATGGTCAGTGCCACCATAAGGAATTTCACCATGGGAACTCCAACCATATACACCACCAGCATGAGCACAGTCACCATGGGCAGTGTCACCATGAGCACTGTCACCATGGGCACTTTCAACATACACAGTGTCACCATGCGAACTGTCACCATGAGCACTATCACCGTGAGCACTATCACCATGGGCAGTGTCACCGTGAGCAATATCACCATGGGCACAGTTACCGTGAGCACTATTACAATGGGTACTATCACCAAGGGCACTGTCACCGTGAGCACTGTCACCATGAGCACTGTCACCATGGGCACTGTCACCATGAGCACTGTCATCATCGGCACTGTCACCATGGGAACTGTCACCATGGGAACTGTCACCATGAGCACTATCATCGTGAGGACTATAACCATGGGCACTGTCACCGTGAGCCCTGTCACCATTAGAACTGTCACTGTGGGCACTATCACCGTGAGCACTATCACAATGGGCACTGTCACCATAGGCACTGTCACCATGGACACTGTCACCATGAACACTATCATCATGGGCAGTGCCACCATGAGGAATTTCACCATGGGAACTCCAACCATGTACATCGGCAGGTTTAGAACAGTCACCATGGGCTGTGTCACCATGAGCACTGTCACCATGGGCACTATCACCATGCGAACTCTCACCATGAGCACTGTCACCGTGGGCAATGTCACCATGAGCACTGTCACCGTGGGCACTGTCACCATGGGAACTCTCACCATGAGCACTATCACCGTGAGCACTATCACCATGGGCAGTCTCACCATGAGCAATATCACCATGGGCATTATCACCGTGAGCACTGTCACCGTGTGCACTGTCCCCATGAGCACTGTCACCATGAGGACTATCACCATGGGAACTGTCAACATGGGAACGGTCACCATGGGCACTGTCCATATGAGCACTGTCACCATGGGAACTCTCACCATGAGCACTGTCACCATGGCCAGTGTCACCATGGTCACTGTCACCATAAGCACTGTCACCAAGGGAAATGTCACCATGGGCACTCTCACCATTTTCACTGTCACCGTGGGCACTGTCACCATAAGCACTGTCACCATGAGCACTGTTCAACATGAGCACTGTCACCGAGAGCACTGCCACTGTGGGCACTATCACCGTGAGCACTGTCACCATGGGCACTGTCACCATGGGCACTGTCACCATGAGCATTGTCACCATGGACACTGTCACCATGGGAACATTCACCATGGGCACTGTCACCATGGGCACTGTCACCATGGAAAATGTCACCTTGGAAACTGTCACCATGGGCACTGTAACCATGGACACTGTCACCAGGAGCACTATCACCATGGACACTGTTTCCATGAGCATTATCCCCAAGTACACTGTCAACATTGGAACTGTCATCATGGGCACTGTCACCATGGGCACTGTCACCATGATCACCGTCAATATGGGAACTGCCACCATGAGCACTGTCACCATGGACACTGCCACCATGAGCACTGTCACCGTGAGCACTGTCACCATGATCATTGTCACCAGGAGCATTGTCATTATGGGAAGTGTCACCATGAGTACTGTCACCATGGGCACTGTCACCATGGGCACTCTCAACATGGGCACTCTCACCATGGGCACTGTTGACCATGGACACTGTCACCATGGGCACTGTGAACATGAGCACTGTCACCATGGTATCTCTTACCATGAACACTGTCACCATGGGAAATGTCACTATGGGCACTGTCAGCATGGGCACTGTTACCATGGACACAGTCAACATGAGCACTATCATCATGGGCAGTGCCACCATGAGGAATTTCACCATGGCAACTCCAACCATGTACACCGCCAGCATGAGCACAGTCACCATGGGCAGTGTCACCGTGAGCACTATCACCATGGGCACTTTCAACATGGGCACTGTCACCATGCGAACTGTCACCATGAACACTATCACTATGAGCACTATCACCATGAGCACTCTCACAAAGGGCACTGTCACCGTGAGCTCTGTCACCATGAGCACTGTCACTGTGGGCAATGTCACCATGAGCACTGTCACCGTGGGCACTCTCACCATGGGAACTGTCACCATGAGCACTATCACCGTGAGCAATAACACCATTTGCAGTGTCACCGTGAGCAATATCACCATGGGAAATGTCAGAGTGAGCACTATTACCATGGGCACTATCACCATGAGCACTCTCACCATGAGCACTGTCACCGTGGGCACTGTCACCATGGGCAGTGTCACCATGAGCACTGTCACCCTGGGCTCTGTCATCATGGACACTGTCATCTTAGGAACTGCCACCACGGACACTGCCACTATGAGCACTGTAACCATTGGCACTGCCACAGTGAGCACTCTCACCATGAGCACTCTCACCATGGGAAATGTCACCATGAGCACGGTCACCAGGGACACTGTCACCATGGGCACTATCCACCAGGGCACTGTCACCGTGAGCACTATCACTGTCAGCACTATCACCGTGAGCACTATCACCATGGGCACTGTCACCGTGAGCCCTATTACCATGGGCACTATCACCAAGGGCACTGTCACTGTGAGCACTATCACCATGAGCACTATCAACGTGAGCACTGTCACCATGATCACTGTCACCGTGGGTAATGTCACCATGAGCACTGTCACCATGGACACTTTCAACATGGCTACTGTCACCATGGGCACTGTCACCATGGACACTGTCATCATGAGCTCTGTTACCATGGGAAATGTCACCATGAGCACTGTCATCTTGGGAACTGCCACCATGGACACAGCCACCATGAGCAATGTAACCATTGGCACTGCCACAGTGAGCACTGTCACCGTGAGCACTGTCACCATGGGAACTGTCACCATGTGCCCTGTCACCATGGGAACTCTCACCATGAGCACTATCACCATGAGCACTATCACCATGGGCACTGTCACCATGGGCACTGTCACCGTGAGCATTATTACCATGGGTACTATCACCAAGGGCACTGTCAACGTGAGCACTGTCACCAAGGGCACTGTCACCGTGAGCACTGTTACCATGAGCACTGTCACCGTGGGCACTGTCACCCTGAGCACTGTCATCATCGGCACTGTCACCATGGGAACTCTCACCATGAGCACTGTCACCATGGGAAATGTCACCATGGGCACTATCACTATGGGCACTATCACCATGGGCAGTGTCACTATGAGCACAGTCAACGTGGCCACTGTCACCATGGGAACTGTCACAATGAGCACTAACTCCGTGAGCACTATCACCATGGGCAGTGTCAGCGTGAGCAATATCAACATGGGCAGTGTCACCATTAGCGCTATTACCATGGTCACTATCGCGTTGAGCACTATCACCATGAGCACTGTCACCGTGGGCACTGTCACCATGGTCACTGTCAACATGAGCACAGTCAGCATAGGAACTCTCACCATGAGCACTGTCACCATGGGAAATGTCACCATGGGCACTATCACTATGGGCACTATCACCATGGGCTGTGTCACCATGAGCACTGTCACCATGGGCACTGTCACCATGCGAACTCTCACCATGAGCACTGTCACCGTGGGCAATGTCACAATGAGCACTGTCACCATGAGCACTATCACCGTGAGCATTCTAACCATGGGCAGTGTCACCGTGAGCAATATCACCATAAACACTGTCACCGTGTGCACTGTCATCGTGAGCACTGTCACCATAGGAAATGTCACCATGGGCACTATCACCGTGAGCACTATTAACATGGGTACTATCACCAAGGGCATTGTTACCATGAGCAGTGTCACCATGAGCACTGTCACCGTGGGCACTGTCACCATGAGCACTGTCATCGTGGGCACTGTCACCATGGGAACTGTCACCATTAGAACTGTCACTGTGGGTACTATCACCGTGAGCACTATCACAATGGGCACTGTCACCATGAGCACTATCATCTTGGGCAGTGCAACCATGAGCACTGTAACCATTGGCACTGTCACCATGGACACTGTCGCCATGGGTACTGTCACTATGGGTACTGTCCTCATGGGAACTCTTAGCAAGAGCACAGTCACCATGGGCACTGTCACCATGGACAATGTCACCATGAGCAATGTCAACATGAGCACTCTCACCATGGAAAATGTCACCATGAGCACTATCACCGTGGGCAGTGTCACCATGAGCAATATCACCATGGGCAGTGTCACCATGAGCACTATCACCATGGACACTGTCACCATGGGCACTCTCACCATGGGAAATGTCATCATGGACACTCTCACCATGAACACTGTCAACATGGGAAATGTCACCATGGTCACTGTCACCATGGGCACTTTCAACATGGGCACTGTCACCGTGCGAAATGTCACCATGGGCAGTTTCACCATGAGCACTGTCACCATTGGCACTGTCACCATGAACAGTATCATCATGGGCTGTGCCACCATGAGGAATTTCAACATGGGAACACCAACCCTGTACACCACCAGCATGAGCATAGTCACCATGGGCATTGTCACCATGAGCACTGTCACCACAGGATCTTTCAACATGGGCAGTATCAGCATGCGAACTGTCACCATGGGCAGTGTCACCATGAGCACTATCACCAAAGGCACTGTCAACGTGAGCACTCTCACCATGAGCACTATTACCATGGGCAGTGTCACCGTGAGCAATATCACCATGGGCAGTGTCACCATGGGCACTATCACCATGAGCACTATCACCAAGGGAACTGTCATCGTGAGCACTATCATCGTGAGCACTATCACCCTGAGCACTGTCACCGTCGGTACTGTCACCATGAGCACTGTCACTATGGGCACTGTCATCATGGGAACTGTCACCATGAGCACTATCACCGTGCGCACTATCACCATGGGCAGTGTCACCATGAGCAATATCACCATGGGCACTGTCAACATGAGCACTATTACCATGGGCAATATCACCATGAGCACTATAACCGTGAGCACTGTCACCGTGGGCACTGTCACCGCGTGCACTGTCCCCATGAGCACTGTCACCATGAGCACTATCACCATGAGCACTGTCACCATGGGCACTGTCACCATGGGAACTCTCACTATGAGCACTGTCACCATGGCCAGTGTCACTATGGCCACTGTCACCTTAAGCACTGTCACCAAGGGAAATGTCAGCATGGGAACTCTCACCATTTGCACTGTCACCGTGGGCACTGTCACCATAAGCACTGTCACCATGAGCACTGTTCAACATGGGCACTGTCACCTAGAGCACTGCCACTGTAGGCACTTTCACCGTGAGCACTGTTCACCATGGGCACTGTAACCATGAGCACTGTCACCATGGACACTGTCACCAGGAACACTATCATCATGGGCAGTGCCACCATGAGGAATTTCAACATGGGAACACCAACCCTGTACACCGCCAGCATGAGCACAGTCACCATGGGCATTATCACCATGAGCACTGTCACCATGGGAACTTTCAACATGGGCACTATCAGCATGCGAACTGTCACCATGGGCAGTGTCACCATGAGCACTATCACCAAAGACACTGTCAACGTGAGCACTATCACCATGAGCACTATTACCATGGGCAGTGTCACCGTGAGCAATATCACCATGGGCAGTGTCACCATGGGCACTATCACCATGAGCACTATCACCAAGGGAACTGTCACCGTGAGCACTATCATCGTGAGCACTATCACCCTGAGAATTGTCACCATGAGCACTGTCACCGTCGGTACTGTCACCATGAGCACTGTCACTATGGGCACTGTCACCATGGGAACTCTCACCATGAGCACTATCACCGTGAGCACTATCACCATGGGCAGTCTCACCATGAGCAATATCACCATGGGCATTATCACCGTGAGCAATGTCATCGTGTGCGCTGTCCCCATGAGCACTGTCACCATGAGCACTGTCACCATGGGCACTGTCACCATGGAAAATGTCACCTTGGAAACTGTCACCATGGGCACTGTAACCATGGACACTGTCACCAGGAGCACTATCACCATGGACACTGTTTCCATGAGCTTTGTCCCCAAGTACACTGTCAACATTGGAACTGTCATCATGGGCACTGTCACCATGGGCACTGTCACCATGATCACCGTCAATATGGGAACTGCCACCATGAGCACTGTCACCATGGACACTGCCACCATGAGCACTGTCACCGTGAGCACTGTCACCAGGAGCATTGTCATCATGGGAAGTGTCACCATGAGTACTGTCACCATGGGCACTGTCACCATGGGCACTCTCAACATGGGCACTCTCACCATGGGCACTCTTGACCATGGACACTGTCACCATGGGCACTGTGAACATGAGCACTGTCACCATGGTAACTCTTACCATGAACAGTGTCACCATGGGAAATGTCACTATGGGCACTGTCAGCATGGGCACTGTTACCATGGACACAGTCAACATGAGCACTATCATCATGGGCAGTGCCACCATGAGGAATTTCACCATGGCAACTCCAACCATGTACACCGCCAGCATGAGCACAGTCACCATGGGCAGTGTCACCGTGAGCACTATCACCATGGGCACTTTCAACATGGGCACTGTCACCATGCGAACTGTCACCATGAACACTATCACTATGAGCACTATCACCATGAGCACTCTCACAAAGGGCACTGTCACCGTGAGCTCTGTCACCATGAGCACTGTCACTGTGGGCAATGTCACCATGAGCACTGTCACCGTGGGCACTCTCACCATGGGAACTGTCACCATGAGCACTATCACCGTGAGCACTAACACCATTTGCAGTGTCACCGTGAGCAATATCACCATGGGAAATGTCAGAGTGAGCACTATTACCATGGGCACTATCACCATGAGCACTCTCACCATGAGCACTGTCACCGTGGGCACTGTCACCATGTGCACTGTCACCATGGGCAGTGTCACCATGAGCACTGTCACCCTGGGCTCTGTCATCATGGACACTGTCATCTTAGGAACTGCCACCACGGACACTGCCACCATGAGCACTGTAACCATTGGCACTGCCACAGTGAGCACTCTCACCATGAGCACTCTCACCATGGGAAATGTCACCATGAGCACGGTCACCAGGGACACTGTCACCATGGGCACTATCCACCAGGGCACTGTCACCGTGAGCACTATCACTGTGAGCACTATCACCGTGAGAAGTATCACCAAGGGCACTGTCACCATGAGCACTGTCATCGTGGGCACTGTCACCATGAGCACTGTCATCATGGGCACTGTCACCATGGGAACTCTCACCATTAGCACTGTCACTGTGGGCACTATCACCGTGAGCACTATCACAATGGACCCTGTCACCATAGGCACTGTCACCATGGACACTGTCACTATGAACACTATCATCATGGGCAGTGCCACCATAAGGAATTTCACCATAGAAACTCCAACCATGGACAATGCCAGCATGAGCACATTCACTATGGGCAGTGACACCATGAGCACTGCCACCATGGGCACTTTCAACATGGGCACTGTCACCATGCGAACCGTCACCATGATCACTATTACCATGAGCACTATCACCAAGGGCACTGTCAGCGTGAGCACTATTACCGTGAGCACTATCACCGTGAGCACGGTCACCATGAGCATTTTCACCGTGGGCACTGTCACCATGAGCATAGTCACCATGAGCATTGTCACCATGGGAACTCTCACCATGAGCACTGTCACCATGGGAAATGTCACCATGGGCACTGTCACCATAGGCACTGTCACCATGGACACTCTCAGCATGAGCACTATCATCATGTGCATTACCACCATAAAGAATTTCACCATGGGATCTCCAACCATGTACACCGCCAGCATGAGCACATTCACCATGGGCAGTGTCACCATGAGCACTATCACCATGAGCACTATCACCATGAGCATTATCACCAAGGGAACTGTCACCATGGACACTGTCAAGGTGAGCACTGTCACCGTTGGAATTCTCACCATGAGCATTGTCACCGTGGGCACAGTCGACATGAGCACTGTCACCTTGGACACTGTCACCATGGGCACTCTCACCATGGGCACTGTCACCATGGACACTGTCACCATGGGCACTGTCACCATGGGCACTGTCACCATGGACACTGTCACCATGAGCACTATCGTCATGGGCAGTGCCACCATAAGGAATTTCACCATGGGAACTCCAACCATATACACCACCAGCATGAGCACAGTCACCATGGGCAGTGTCACCATGAGCACTGTCACCATGGGCACTTTCAACATACGCAGTGTCACCATGCGAACTGTCACCATGAGCACTATCACCGTGAGCACTATCACCATGGGCAGTGTCACTGTGAGCAATATCACCATGGGCACAGTTACCGTGAGCACTATTACAATGGGTACTATCACCAAGGGCACTGTCACCGTGAGCACTGTCACCATGAGCACTGTCACCATGGGCACTGTCACCATGAGCACTGTCATCATCGGCACTGTCACCATGGGAACTGTCACCAGGGGAACTGTCACCATGAGCACTATCATCGTGAGGACTATAACCATGGGCACTGTCACCGTGAACACTGTCACCATTAGAACTGTCACTGTGGGCACTATCACCGTGAGCACTATCACAATGGGCACTGTCACCATAGGCACTGTCACCATGGACACTGTCACCATCAACACTATCATCATGGGCAGTGCCACCATGAGGAATTTCACCATGGGAACTCCAACCATGTACATCGGCAGGTTTAGAACAGTCACCATGGGCTGTGTCACCATGAGCACTGTCACCATGGGCACTATCACCATGCGAACTCTCACCATGAGCACTGTCACCGTGGGCAATGTCACCATGAGCACTGTCACCGTGGGCACTGTCACCATGGGAACTGTCACCATGAGCACTATCACCGTGAGGACTATAACCATGGGCACTGTCACTGTGAGCAATATCACCATGAACACTGTCACCATGGGAAATGTGACCGTGGGCACTGTCACCGTGTGCACTGTCAACATAAGCACTGTCACCATGGGAAATGTCATCATGGGCACTGTCACCATGGGCAGTGTCACCATGAGCCCTGTCACCGTGGGCCATGTCACCATGAGCACTGTCACCATGGGCACTGTCACCATGGGAACTGTCACCATGAGCACTATCACCGTGAGGACTATAACCATGGGCACTGTCACCGTGAGCAATATCACGATGAACACTGTCACCATAGGAAATGTCACCGTGGGCACGGTCATCGTCTGCACTGTCAACATAAGCACTGTCACCATGGGAAATGTCACCATGGGCCCTGTCACCATGGGCAGTGTCACCATGAGCACTGTCACCATGGGAACTCTCACGATGGTCACTGTCACCATGAGCACTATCATCATGGGCAGTGCCACCATGAGGAATTTCACCATGGGAATTCCAAACATGTACACCGCCAGAATGAGCACAGTCACCATGGGCAGTGTCACCATGAGCAATGTCACCATGGGCACTTTCAACATGGGCACTGTCACCATGGACACTGTCATCATGAGCTCTGTTACCATGGGAAATGTCACCATGGGCACTGTCACCATAGGCACTGTCACCATGATCTCTGTCACCATGAGCACTATCACCATTAGCACTATCACCATGGGCACTATCACGAAGGGCGCTGTCACCAAGAGAACTATCAATGTGAGCACTGTCACCATGAGCACTGTCACCGTGAGCACTGTCACCATGAGCACTGTCACCATGGGCACTGTAACCATGGGAATTGTCACCATGAGCACTATCACTGTGAGCACTATCAACATGGGCAGTGTCACCGTGAGCACTGTCACCATGAGCACTGTCATCATGAGCACTGTCACCATGTGAATTGTCACCAGGAGCACTTTCATCATGAGCACTATCACCATGAGCAGTATCACCAAGGGAACTGTCACCGTGAGCACTATCACCATGAGCACTATCACCATGGGCACTGTCACCATGGACACTGTCACCATGGGCACTGTCAAGATGAGCACTGTCACCATGGGAACTCTCACCATAAGCACTGTCACCATGGGAAATGTCACCATGGGCACTCTCACCATGGGCACTGTCACCATGGGCACTGTCACCATGGACACTGTCACCATGAGCACTATCGTCATGGGCAGTGCCACCATAAGGAATTTCACCATGGGAACTCCAACCATATACACCACCAGCATGAGCACAGTCACCATGGGCAGTGTCACCATGAGCACTGTCACCATGGGCACTTTCAACATACACAGTGTCACCATGCGAACTGTCACCATGAGCACTATCACCGTGAGCACTATCACCATGGGCAGTGTCACTGTGAGCAATATCACCATGGGCACAGTTACCGTGAGCACTATTACAATGGGTACTATCACCAAGGGCACTGTCACCGTGAGCACTGTCACCATGAGCACTGTCACCATGGGCACTGTCACCATGAGCACTGTCGTCATCGGCACTGTCACCATGGGAACTGTCACCATGGGAACTGTCACCATGAGCACTATCATCGTGAGGACTATAACCATGGGCACTGTCACCGTGAACACTGTCACCATTAGAACTGTCACTGTGGGCACTATCACCGTGAGCACTATCACAATGGGCACTGTCACCATAGGCACTGTCACCATGGACACTGTCACCATGAACACTATCATCATGGGCAGTGCCACCATGAGGAATTTCACCATGGGAACTCCAACCATGTACATCGGCAGGTTTAGAACAGTCACCATGGGCTGTGTCACCATGAGCACTGTCACCATGGGCACTATCACCATGCGAACTCTCACCATGAGCACTGTCACCGTGGGCAATGTCACTATGAGCACTGTCACCGTGGGCACTGTCACCATGGGAACTGTCACCATGAGCACTATCACCGTGAGGACTATAACCATGGGCACTGTCACTGTGAGCAATATCACCATGAACACTGTCACCATGGGAAATGTGACCGTGGGCACTGTCACCGTGTGCACTGTCAACATAAGCACTGTCACCATGGGAAATGTCATCATGGGCACTGTCACCATGGGCAGTGTCACCATGAGCCCTGTCACCGTGGGCCATGTCACCATGAGCACTGTCACCGTGGGCACTGTCACCATGGGAACTGTCACCATGAGCACTATCACCGTGAGGACTATAACCATGGGCACTGTCACCGTGAGCAATATCACGATGAACACTGTCACCATAGGAAATGTCACCGTGGGCACGGTCATCATCTGCACTGTCAACATAAGCACTGTCACCATGGGAAATGTCACCATGGGCCCTGTCACCATGGGCAGTGTCACCATGAGCACTGTCACCATGGGAACTCTCACGATGGTCACTGTCACCATGAGCACTATCATCATGGGCAGTGCCACCATGAGGAATTTCACCATGGGAATTCCAAACATGTACACCGCCAGAATGAGCACAGTCACCATGGGCAGTGTCACCATGAGCAATGTCACCATGGGCACTTTCAACATGGGCACTGTCACCATGGACACTGTCATCATGAGCTCTGTTACCATGGGAAATGTCACCATGGGCACTGTCACCATAGGCACTGTCACCATGATCTCTGTCACCATGAGCACTATCACCATTAGCACTATCACCATGGGCACTATCACCAAGGGCGCTGTCACCAAGAGAACTATCACTGTGAGCACTGTCACCATGAGCACTGTCACCGTGAGCACTGTCACCATGAGCACTGTCACCATGGGCACTGTAACCATGGGAATTGTCACCATGAGCACTATCACTGTGAGCACTATCAACATGGGCAGTGTCACCATGAGCACTGTCATCATGAGCACTGTCACCATGTGAATTGTCACCATGAGCACTTTCACCATGAGCACTATCACCATGAGCAGTATCACCAAGGGAACTGTCACTGTGAGCACTATCACCATGAGCACTATCACCATGGGCACTGTCACCATGGACACTGTCACCATGGGCACTGTCAAGATGAGCACTGTCACCATGGGAACTCTCACCATAAGCACTGTCACCATGGGAAATGTCACCATGGGCACTGTCACCATGGGCACTGTCACCATGGACACTGTCACCATGAGCACTATCGTCATGGGCAGTGCCACCATAAGGAATTTCACCATGGGAACTCCAACCATGTACACCACCAGCATGAGCACAGTCATCATGGGCAGTGTCACCATGAGCACTGTCACCATGGGCACTTTCAACATACACAGTGTCACCATGCGAACTGTCACCATGAGCACTATCACCGTGAGCACTATCACCATGGGCAGTGTCACCGTGAGCAATATCACCAAGGGCACAGTTACCGTGAGCACTATTACAATGGGTACTATCACCAAGGGCACTGTCACCGTGAGCACTGTCACCATGAGCACTGTCACCATGGGCACTGTCACCATGAGCACTGTCATCATCAGCACTGTCACCATGGGAACTGTCACCATGGGAACTGTCACCATGAGCACTATCATCGTGAGGACTATAACCATGGTCACTGTCACCGTGAGCCCTGTCACCATTAGAACTGTCACTGTGGGCACTATCACCGTGAGCACTATCACAATGGGCACTGTCACCATAGGCACTGTCACCATGGACACTGTCACCATGAACACTATCATCATGGGCAGTGCCACCATGAGGAATTTCACCATGGGAACTCCAACCATGTACATCGGCAGGTTTAGAACAGTCACCATGGGCTGTGTCACCATGAGCACTGTCACCATGGGCACTATCACCATGCGAACTCTCACCATGAGCACTGTCACCGTGGGCAATGTCACCATGAGCACTGTCACCGTGGGCACTGTCACCATGGGAACTCTCACCATGAGCACTATCACCGTGAGCACTATCACCATGGGCTGTCTCACCATGAGCAATATCACCATGGGCATTATCACCGTGAGCACTGTCACCGTGTGCACTGTCCCCATGAGCACTGTCACCATGAGGACTATCACCATGGGAACTGTCAACATGGGAACGGTCACCATGGGCACTGTCCATATGAGCACTGTCACCATGGGAACTCTCACCATGAGCACTGTCACCATGGCCAATGTCACCATGGTCACTGTCACCGTAAGCACTGTCACCAAGGGAAATGTCACCATGGGCACTCTCACCATTTTCACTGTCACCGTGGGCACTGTCACCATAAGCACTGTCACCATGAGCACTGTTCAACATGAGCACTGTCACCGAGAGCACTGCCACTGTGGGCACTATCACCGTGAGCACTGTCACCATGGGCACTGTCACCATGGGCACTGTCACCATGAGCACTGTCACCATGGACACTGTCACCATGAGCATTGTCACCATGAGCATTGTCACCGTGGGCACAGTCACCATGTGCACTGTCACCATGGGCACTGTCACCATGGAAAATGTCACCTTGGAAACTGTCACCATGGGCACTGTAACCATGGACACTGTCACCAGGAGCACTATCACCATGGACACTGTTTCCATGAGCTTTGTCCCCAAGTACACTGTCAACATTGGAACTGTCATCATGGGCACTGTCACCATGGGCACTGTCACCATGATCACCGTCAATATGGGAACTGCCACCATGAGCACTGTCACCATGGACACTGCCACCATGAGCACTGTCACCGTGAGCACTGTCACCATGATCATTGTCACCAGGAGCATTGTCATCATGGGAAGTGTCACCATGAGTACTGTCACCATGGGCACTGTCACCATGGGCACTCTCAACATGGGCACTCTCACCATGGGCACTCTTGACCATGGACACTGTCACCATGGGCACTGTGAACATGAGCACTGTCAGCATGGTAACTCTTACCATGAACACTGTCACCATGGGAAATGTCACTATGGGCACTGTCAGCATGGGCACTGTTACCATGGACACAGTCAACATGAGCACTATCATCATGGGCAGTGCCACCATGAGGAATTTCACCATGGCAACTCCAACCATGTACACCGCCAGCATGAGCACAGTCACCATGGGCAGTGTCACCGTGAGCACTATCACCATGGGCACTTTCAACATGGGCACTGTCACCATGCGAACTGTCACCATGAACACTATCACTATGAGCACTATCACCATGAGCACTCTCCCAAAGGGCACTGTCACCGTGAGCTCTGTCACCATGAGCACTGTCACTGTGGGCAATGTCACCATGAGCACTGTCACCGTGGGCACTCTCACCATGGGAACTGTCACCATGAGCACTATCACCGTGAGCACTAACACCATTTGCAGTGTCACCGTGAGCAATATCACCATGGGAAATGTCAGAGTGAGCACTATTACCATGGGCACTATCACCATGAGCACTCTCACCATGAGCACTGTCACCGTGGGCACTGTCACCATGTGCACTGTCACCATGGGCAGTGTCACCATGAGCACTGTCACCCTGGGCTCTGTCATCATGGACACTGTCATCTTAGGAACTGCCACCACGGACACTGCCACCATGAGCACTGTAACCATTGGCACTGCCACAGTGAGCACTCTCACCATGAGCACTCTCACCATGGGAAATGTCACCATGAGCACGGTCACCAGGGACACTGTCACCATGGGCACTATCCATCAGGGCACTGTCACCGTGAGCACTATCACTGTGAGCACTATCACCGTGAGAAGTATCACCAAGGGCACTGTCACCATGAGCACTGTCATCGTGGGCACTGTCACCATGAGCACTGTCATCATGGGCACTGTCACCATGGGAACTCTCACCATTAGCACTGTCACTGTGGGCACTATCACCGTGAGCACTATCACAATGGACCCTGTCACCATAGGCACTGTCACCATGGACACTGTCACTATGAACACTATCATCATGGGCAGTGCCACCATAAGGAATTTCACCATAGAAACTCCAACCATGGACAATGCCAGCATGAGCACATTGACTATGGGCAGTGACACCATGAGCACTGCCACCATGGGCACTTTCAACATGGGCACTGTCACCATGCGAACCGTCACCATGATCACTATTACCATGAGCACTATCACCAAGGGCACTGTCAGCGTGAGCACTATTACCGTGAGCACTATCACCGTGAGCACGGTCACCATGAGCATTTTCACCGTGGGCACTGTCACCATGAGCATAGTCACCATGAGCATTGTCACCATGGGAACTCTCACCATGAGCACTGTCACCATGGGAAATGTCACCATGGGCACTGTCACCATAGGCACTGTCACCATGGACACTCTCAGCATGAGCACTATCATCATGTGCATTACCACCATAAAGAATTTCACCATGGGATCTCCAACCATGTACACCGCCAGCATGAGCACATTCACCATGGGCAGTGTCACCATGAGCACTATCACCATGAGCACTATCACCATGAGCATTATCACCAAGGGAACTGTCACCATGGACACTGTCAAGGTGAGCACTGTCACCGTTGGAATTCTCACCATGAGCATTGTCACCGTGGGCACAGTCAACATGAGCACTGTCACCTTGGACACTGTCACCATGGGCACTCTCACCATGGGCACTGTCACCATGGGCACTGTCAAGATGAGCACTGTCACCATGGGAAATGTCACCATGGGCACTGTCACGATGGGCACTGTCACCATGGGCACTGTCACCATGGACACTGTCACCATGAGCACTATCGTCATGGGCAGTGCCACCATAAGGAATTTCACCATGGGAACTCCAACCATATACACCACCAGCATGAGCACAGTCACCATGGGCAGTGTCACCATGAGCACTGTCACCATGGGCACTTTCAACATACACAGTGTCACCATGCGAACTGCCACCATGAGCACTATCACCGTGAGCACTATCACCATGGGCAGTGTCACTGTGAGCAATATCACCATGGGCACAGTTACCGTGAGCACTATTACAATGGGTACTATCACCAAGGGCACTGTCACCGTGAGCACTGTCACCATGAGCACTGTCACCATGGGCACTGTCACCATGAGCACTGTCATCATCGGCACTGTCACCATGGGAACTGTCACCATGGGAACTGTCACCATGAGCACTATCATCGTGAGGACTATAACCATGGGCACTGTCACCGTGAACACTGTCACCATTAGAACTGTCACTGTGGGCACTATCACCGTGAGCACTATCACAATGGGCACTGTCACCATAGGCACTGTCACCATGGACACTGTCACCATGAACACTATCATCATGGGCAGTGCCACCATGAGGAATTTCACCATGGAAACTCCAACCATGTACATCGGCAGGTTTAGAACAGTCACCATGGGCTATGTCACAAAGAGCACTGCCACCATGGGCACTATCACCATGCGAACTCTCACCATGAGCACTGTCACCGTGGGCAATGTCACTATGAGCACTGTCACCGTGGGCACTGTCACCATGGGAACTGTCACCATGAGCACTATCACCGTGAGGACTATAACCATGGGCACTGTCACTGTGAGCAATATCACCATGAACACTGTCACCATGGGAAATGTGACCGTGGGCACTGTCACCGTGTGCACTGTCAACATAAGCACTGTCACCATGGGAAATGTCATCATGGGCACTGTCACCATGGGCAGTGTCACCATGAGCCCTGTCACAGTGGGCCATGTCACCATGAGCACTGTCACCGTGGGCACTGTCACCATGGGAACTGTCACCATGAGCACTATCACCGTGAGGACTATAACCATGGGCACTGTCACCGTGAGCAATATCACGATGAACACTGTCACCATAGGAAATGTCACCGTGGGCACGGTCATCGTCTGCACTGTCAACATAAGCACTGTCACCATGGGAAATGTCACCATGGGCCCTGTCACCATGGGCAGTGTCACCATGAGCACTGTCACCATGGGAACTCTCACGATGGTCACTGTCACCATGAGCACTATCATCATGGGCAGTGCCACCATGAGGAATTTCACCATGGGAATTCCAAACATGTACACCGCCAGAATGAGCACAGTCACCATGGGCAGTGTCACCATGAGCAATGTCACCATGGGCACTTTCAACATGGGCACTGTCACCATGGACACTGTCATCATGAGCTCTGTTACCATGGGAAATGTCACCATGGGCACTGTCACCATAGGCACTGTCACCATGATCTCTGTCACCATGAGCACTATCACCATTAGCACTATCACCATGGGCACTATCACCAAGGGCGCTGTCACCAAGAGAACTATCACTGTGAGCACTGTCACCATGAGCACTGTCACCGTGAGCACTGTCACCATGAGCACTGTCACCATGGGCACTGTAACCATGGGAATTGTCACCATGAGCACTATCACTGTGAGCACTATCAACATGGGCAGTGTCACCATGAGCACTGTCATCATGAGCACTGTCACCATGTGAATTGTCACCATGAGCACTTTCACCATAAGCACTATCACCATGAGCAGTATCACCAAGGGAACTGTCACCGTGAGCACTATCACCATGAGCACTCTCACCATGGGCACTGTCACCATGGACACTGTCACCATGGGCACTGTCAAGATGAGCACTGTCACCATGGGAACTCTCACCATAAGCACTGTCACCATGGGAAATGTCACCATGCGCACTGTCACCATGGGCACTGTCACCATGGGCACTGTCACCATGGACACTGTCACCATGAGCACTATCGTCATGGGCAGTGCCACCATAAGGAATTTCACCATGGGAACTCCAACCATATACACCACCAGCATGAGCACAGTCACCATGGGCAGTGTCACCATGAGCACTGTCACCATGGGCACTTTCAACATACACAGTGTCACCATGCGAACTGTCACCATGAGCACTATCACCATGAGCACTATCACCATGGGCAGTGTCACCGTGAGCAATATCACCATGGGCACAGTTACCGTGAGCACTATTACAATGGGTACTATCACCAAGGGCACTGTCACCGTGAGCACTGTCACCATGAGCACTGTCACCATGGGCACTGTCACCATGAGCACTGTCATCATCGGCACTGTCACCATGGGAACTGTCACCATGGGAACTGTCACCATGAGCACTATCATCGTGAGGACTATAACCATGGGCACTGTCACCGTGAGCCCTGTCACCATTAGAACTGTCACTGTGGGCACTATCACCGTGAGCACTATCACAATGGGCACTGTCACCATAGGCACTGTCACCATGGACACTGTCACCATGAACACTATCATCATGGGCAGTGCCACCATGAGGAATTTCACCATGGGAACTCCAACTATGTACATCGGCAGGTTTAGAACAGTCACCATGGGCTGTGTCACCATGAGCACTGTCACCATGGGCACTATCACCATGCGAACTCTCACCATGAGCACTGTCACCATGGGCAATGTCACCATGAGCACTGTCACCGTGGGCACTGTCACCATGGGAACTCTCACCATGAGCACTATCACCGTGAGCACTATCACCATGGGCAGTCTCACCATGAGCAATATCACCATGGGCATTATCACCGTGAGCACTGTCACCGTGTGCACTGTCCCCATGAGCACTGTCACCATGAGGACTATCACCATGGGAACTGTCAACATGGGAACGGTCACCATGGGCACTGTCAATATGAGCACTGTCACCATGGGAACTCTCACCATGAGCACTGTCACCATGGCCAGTGTCACCATGGTCACTGTCACCATAAGCACTGTCACCAAGGGAAATGTCACCATGGGCACTCTCACCATTTTCACTGTCACCGTGGGCACTGTCACCATAAGCACTGTCACCATGAGCACTGTTCAACATGAGCACTGTCACCGAGAGCACTGCCACTGTGGGCACTATCACCGTGAGCACTGTCACCATGGGCACTGTCACCATGGGCACTGTCACCATGGACACTGTCACCATGAGCATTGTCACCTTGAGCACTGTCACCATGGGAACATTCACCATGGGCACTGTCACCATGGGCACTGTCACCATGGAAAATGTCACCTTGGAAACTGTCACCATGGGCACTGTAACCATGGACACTGTCACCAGGAGCACTATCACCATGGACACTGTTTCCATGAGCATTATCCCCAAGTACACTGTCAACATTGGAACTGTCATCATGGGCACTGTCACCATGGGCACTGTCACCATGATCACCGTCAATATGGGAACTGCCACCATGAGCACTGTCACCATGGACACTGCCACCATGAGCACTGTCACCGTGAGCACTGTCACCATGATCATTGTCACCAGGAGCATTGTCATTATGGGAAGTGTCACCATGAGTACTGTCACCATGGGCACTGTCACCATGGGCACTCTCAACATGGGCACTCTCACCATGGGCACTCTTGACCATGGACACTGTCACCATGGGCACTGTGAACATGAGCACTGTCACCATGGTATCTCTTACCATGAACACTGTCACCATGGGAAATGTCACTATGGGCACTGTCAGCATGGGCACTGTTACCATGGACACAGTCAACATGAGCACTATCATCATGGGCAGTGCCACCATGAGGAATTTCACCATGGCAACTCCAACCATGTACACCGCCAGCATGAGCACAGTCACCATGGGCAGTGTCACCGTGAGCACTGTCACCATGGGCACTTTCAACATGGGCACTGTCACCATGCGAACTGTCACCATGAACACTATCACTATGAGCACTATCACCATGAGCACTCTCACAAAGGGCACTGTCACCGTGAGCTCTGTCACCATGAGCACTGTCACTGTGGGCAATGTCACCATGAGCACTGTCACCGTGGGCACTCTCACCATGGGAACTGTCACCATGAGCACTATCACCGTGAGCACTAACACCATTTGCAGTGTCACCGTGAGCAATATCACCATGGGAAATGTCAGAGTGAGCACTATTACCATGGGCACTATCACCATGAGCACTCTCACCATGAGCACTGTCACCGTGGTCACTGTCACCGTGTGCACTGTCACCATGGGCAGTGTCACCATGAGCACTGTCACCCTGGGCTCTGTCATCATGGACACTGTCATCTTAGGAACTGCCACCACGGACACTGCCACCATGAGCACTGTAACCATTGGCACTGCCACAGTGAGCACTCTCACCATGAGCACTCTCACCATGGGAAATGTCACCATGAGCACGGTCACCAGGGACACTGTCACCATGGGCACTATCCACCAGGGCACTGTCACCGTGAGCACTATCACTGTCAGCACTATCACCGTGAGCACTATCACCATGGGCACTGTCACCGTGAGCCCTATTACCATGGGCACTATCACCAAGGGCACTGTCACTGTGAGCACTATCACCATGAGCACTATCAACGTGAGCACTGTCACCATGATCACTGTCACCGTGGGCAATGTCACCATGAGCACTGTCACCATGGACACTTTCAACCTGGCTACTGTCACCATGGGCACTGTCACCATGGACACTGTCATCATGAGCTCTGTTACCATGGGAAATGTCACCATGAGCACTGTCATCTTGGGAACTGCCACCATGGACACAGCCACCATGAGCAATGTAACCATTGGCACTGCCACAGTGAGCACTGTCACCGTGAGCACTGTCACCATGGGAACTGTCACCATGTGCCCTGTCACCATGGGAACTCTCACCATGAGCACTATCACCATGAGCACTATCACCATGGGCACTGTCACCATGGGCACTGTCACCGTGAGCATTATTACCATGGGTACTATCACCAAGGGCACTGTCACCGTGAGCACTGTCACCAAGGGCACTGTCACCGTGAGCACTGTTACCATGAGCACTGTCACCGTGGGCACTGTCACCCTGAGCACTGTCATCATCGGCACTGTCACCATGGGAACTCTCACCATGAGCACTGTCACCATGGGAAATGTCACCATGGGCACTATCACTATGGGCACTATCACCATGGGCAGTGTCACTATGAGCACAGTCAACGTGGCCACTGTCACCATGGGAACTGTCACAATGAGCACTAACTCCGTGAGCACTATCACCATGGGCAGTGTCAGCGTGAGCAATATCAACATGGGCAGTGTCACCATTAGCGCTATTACCATGGGCACTATCGCGTTGAGCACTATCACCATGAGCACTGTCACCGTGGGCACTGTCACCATGGTCACTGTCAACATGAGCACAGTCAGCATAGGAACTCTCACCATGAGCACTGTCACCATGGGAAATGTCACCATGGGCACTATCACTATGGGCACTATCACCATGGGCTGTGTCACCATGAGCACTGTCACCATGGGCACTGTCACCATGCGAACTCTCACCATGAGCACTGTCACCGTGGGCAATGTCACAATGAGCACTGTCACCATGAGCACTATCACCGTGAGCATTCTAACCATGGGCAGTGTCACCGTAAGCAATATCACCGTAAACACTGTCACCGTGTGCACTGTCATCGTGAGCACTGTCACCATAGGAAATGTCACCATGGGCACTATCACCGTGAGCACTATTAACATGGGTACTATCACCAAGGGCATTGTTACCATGAGCAGTGTCACCATGAGCACTGTCACCGTGGGCACTGTCACCATGAGCACTGTCATCATGGGCACTGTCACCATGGGAACTGTCACCATTAGAACTGTCACTGTGGGTACTATCACCGTGAGCACTATCACAATGGGCACTGTCACCATGAGCACTATCATCTTGGGCAGTGCAACCATGAGCACTGTAACCATTGGCACTGTCACCATGGACACTGTCGCCATGGGTACTGTCACTATGGGTACTGTCCTCATGGGAACTCTTAGCAAGAGCACAGTCACCATGGGCACTGTCACCATGGACAATGTCACCATGAGCAATGTCAACATGAGCACTCTCACCATGGAAAATGTCACCATGAGCACTATCACCGTGGGCAGTGTCACCATGAGCAATATCACCATGGGCAGTGTCACCATGAGCACTATCACCATGGACACTGTCACCATGGGCACTCTCACCATGGGAAATGTCATCATGGACACTCTCACCATGAACACTGTCAACATGGGAAATGTCACCATGGTCACTGTCACCATGGGCACTTTCAACATGGGCACTGTCACCGTGCGAAATGTCACCATGGGCAGTTTCACCATGAGCACTGTCACCATTGGCACTGTCACCATGAACAGTATCATCATGGGCTGTGCCACCATGAGGAATTTCAACATGGGAACACCAACCCTGTACACCACCAGCATGAGCATAGTCACCATGGGCATTGTCACCATGAGCACTGTCACCACAGGATCTTTCAACATGGGCAGTATCAGCATGCGAACTGTCACCATGGGCAGTGTCACCATGAGCACTATCACCAAAGGCACTGTCAACGTGAGCACTCTCACCATGAGCACTATTACCATGGGCAGTGTCACCGTGAGCAATATCACCATGGGCAGTGTCACCATGGGCACTATCACCATGAGCACTATCACCAAGGGAACTGTCATCGTGAGCACTATCATCGTGAGCACTATCACCCTGAGCACTGTCACCGTCGGTACTGTCACCATGAGCACTGTCACTATGGGCACTGTCATCATGGGAACTGTCACCATGAGCACTATCACCGTGCGCACTATCACCATGGGCAGTGTCACCATGAGCAATATCACCATGGGCACTGTCAACATGAGCACTATTACCATGGGCAATATCACCATGAGCACTATAACCGTGAGCACTGTCACCGTGGGCACTGTCACCGCGTGCACTGTCCCCATGAGCACTGTCACCATGAGCACTATCACCATGAGCACTGTCACCATGGGCACTGTCACCATGGGAACTCTCACTATGAGCACTGTCACCATGGCCAGTGTCACTATGGCCACTGTCACCTTAAGCACTGTCACCAAGGGAAATGTCAGCATGGGAACTCTCACCATTTGCACTGTCACCGTGGGCACTGTCACCATAAGCACTGTCACCATGAGCACTGTTCAACATGGGCACTGTCACCTAGAGCACTGCCACTGTAGGCACTTTCACCGTGAGCACTGTTCACCATGGGCACTGTAACCATGAGCACTGTCACCATGGACACTGTCACCAGGAACACTATCATCATGGGCAGTGCCACCATGAGGAATTTCAACATGGGAACACCAACCCTGTACACCGCCAGCATGAGCACAGTCACCATGGGCATTATCACCATGAGCACTGTCACCATGGGAACTTTCAACATGGGCACTATCAGCATGCGAACTGTCACCATGGGCAGTGTCACCATGAGCACTATCACCAAAGACACTGTCAACGTGAGCACTATCACCATGAGCACTATTACCATGGGCAGTGTCACCGTGAGCAATATCACCATGGGCAGTGTCACCATGGGCACTATCACCATGAGCACTATCACCAAGGGAACTGTCACCGTGAGCACTATCATCGTGAGCACTATCACCCTGAGAATTGTCACCATGAGCACTGTCACCGTCGGTACTGTCACCATGAGCACTGTCACTATGGGCACTGTCACCATGGGAACTCTCACCATGAGCACTATCACCGTGAGCACTATCACCATGGACAGTCTCACCATGAGCAATATCACCATGGGCATTATCACCGTGAGCAATGTCATCGTGTGCGCTGTCCCCATGAGCACTGTCACCATGGGCACTGTCACCATGGAAAATGTCACCTTGGAAACTGTCACCATGGGCACTGTAACCATGGACACTGTCACCAGGAGCACTATCACCATGGACACTGTTTCCATGAGCTTTGTCCCCAAGTACACTGTCAACATTGGAACTGTCATCATGGGCACTGTCACCATGGGCACTGTCACCATGATCACCGTCAATATGGGAACTGCCACCATGAGCACTGTCACCATGGACACTGCCACCATGAGCACTGTCACCGTGAGCACTGTCACCATGATCATGGTCACCAGGAGCATTGTCATCATGGGAAGTGTCACCATGAGTACTGTCACCATGGGCACTGTCACCATGGGCACTCTCAACATGGGCACTCTCACCATGGGCACTCTTGACCATGGACACTGTCACCATGGGCACTGTGAACATGAGCACTGTCACCATGGTAACTCTTACCATGAACACTGTCACCATGGGAAATGTCACTATGGGCACTGTCAGCATGGGCACTGTTACCATGGACACAGTCAACATGAGCACTATCATCATGGGCAGTGCCACCATGAGGAATTTCACCATGGCAACTCCAACCATGTACACCGCCAGCATGAGCACAGTCACCATGGGCAGTGTCACCGTGAGCACTATCACCATGGGCACTTTCAACATGGGCACTGTCACCATGCGAACTGTCACCATGAACACTATCACTATGAGCACTATCACCATGAGCACTCTCACAAAGGGCACTGTCACCGTGAGCTCTGTCACCATGAGCACTGTCACTGTGGGCAATGTCACCATGAGCACTGTCACCGTGGGCACTCTCACCATGGGAACTGTCACCATGAGCACTATCACCGTGAGCACTAACACCATTTGCAGTGTCACCGTGAGCAATATCACCATGGGAAATGTCAGAGTGAGCACTATTACCATGGGCACTATCACCATGAGCACTCTCACCATGAGCACTGTCACCGTGGGCACTGTCACCATGTGCACTGTCACCATGGGCAGTGTCACCATGAGCACTGTCACCCTGGGTTCTGTCATCATGGACACTGTCATCTTAGGAACTGCCACCACGGACACTGCCACCATGAGCACTGTAACCATTGGCACTGCCACAGTGAGCACTCTCACCATGAGCACTCTCACCATGGGAAATGTCACCATGAGCACGGTCACCAGGGACACTGTCACCATGGGCACTATCCACCAGGGCACTGTCACCGTGAGCACTATCACTGTGAGCACTATCACCGTGAGAAGTATCACCAAGGGCACTGTCACCATGAGCACTGTCATCGTGGGCACTGTCACCATGAGCACTGTCATCATGGGCACTGTCACCATGGGAACTCTCACCATTAGCACTGTCACTGTGGGCACTATCACCGTGAGCACTATCACAATGGACCCTGTCACCATAGGCACTGTCACCATGGACACTGTCACTATGAACACTATCATCATGGGCAGTGCCACCATAAGGAATTTCACCATAGAAACTCCAACCATGGACAATGCCAGCATGAGCACATTGACTATGGGCAGTGACACCATGAGCACTGCCACCATGGGCACTTTCAACATGGGCACTGTCACCATGCGAACCGTCACCATGATCACTATTACCATGAGCACTATCACCAAGGGCACTGTCAGCGTGAGCACTATTACCGTGAGCACTATCACCGTGAGCACGGTCACCATGAGCATTTTCACCGTGGGCACTGTCACCATGAGCATAGTCACCATGAGCATTGTCACCATGGGAACTCTCACCATGAGCACTGTCACCATGGGAAATGTCACCATGGGCACTGTCACCATAGGCACTGTCACCATGGACACTCTCAGCATGAGCACTATCATCATGTGCATTACCACCATAAAGAATTTCACCATGGGATCTCCAACCATGTACACCGCCAGCATGAGCACATTCACCATGGGCAGTGTCACCATGAGCACTATCACCATGAGCACTATCACCATGAGCATTATCACCAAGGGAACTGTCACCATGGACACTGTCAAGGTGAGCACTGTCACCGTTGGAATTCTCACCATGAGCATTGTCACCGTGGGCACAGTCAACATGAGCACTGTCACCTTGGACACTGTCACCATGGGCACTCTCACCATGGGCACTGTCACCATGGACACTGTCACCATGGGCACTGTCAAGATGAGCACTGTCACCGTGAGCACTGTCACCATGAGCACTGTCACCATGGGCACTGTCACCATGAGCACTGTCATCATCGGCACTGTCACCATGGGAACTGTCACCAGGGGAACTGTCACCATGAACACTATCATCGTGAGGACTATAACCATGGGCACTGTCACCGTGAACACTGTCACCATTAGAACTGTCACTGTGGGCACTATCACCGTGAGCACTATCACGATGGGCACTGTCACCATAGGCACTGTCACCATGGACACTGTCACCATGAACACTATCATCATGGGCAGTGCCACCATGAGGAATTTCACCATGGGAACTCCAACCATGTACATCGGCAGGTTTAGAACAGTCACCATGGGCTGTGTCACCATGAGCACTGTCACCATGGGCACTATCACCATGCGAACTCTCACCATGAGCACTGTCACCGTGGGCAATGTCACCATGAGCACTGTCACCGTGGGCACTGTCACCATGGGAACTGTCACCATGAGCACTATCACCGTGAGGACTATAACCATGGGCACTGTCACTGTGAGCAATATCACCATGAACACTGTCACCATGGGAAATGTGACCGTGGGCACTGTCACCGTGTGCACTGTCAACATAAGCACTGTCACCATGGGAAATGTCATCATGGCCACTGTCACCATGGGCAGTGTCACCATGAGCCCTGTCACCGTGGGCCATGTCACCATGAGCACTGTCACCGTGGGCACTGTCACCATGGGAACTGTCACCATGAGCACTATCACCGTGAGGACTATAACCATGGGCACTGTCACCGTGAGCAATATCACGATGAACACTGTCACCATAGGAAATGTCACCGTGGGCACGGTCATCGTCTGCACTGTCAACATAAGCACTGTCACCATGGGAAATGTCACCATGGGCCCTGTCACCATGGGCAGTGTCACCATGAGCACTGTCACCATGGGAACTCTCACGATGGTCACTGTCACCATGAGCACTATCATCATGGGCAGTGCCACCATGAGGAATTTCACCATGGGAATTCCAAACATGTACACCGCCAGAATGAGCACAGTCACCATGGGCAGTGTCACCATGAGCAATGTCACCATGGGCACTTTCAACATGGGCACTGTCACCATGGACACTGTCATCATGAGCTCTGTTACCATGGGAAATGTCACCATGGGCACTGTCACCATAGGCACTGTCACCATGATCTCTGTCACCATGAGCACTATCACCATTAGCACTATCACCATGGGCACTATCACCAAGGGCGCTGTCACCAAGAGAACTATCACTGTGAGCACTGTCACCATGAGCACTGTCACCGTGAGCACTGTCACCATGAGCACTGTCACCATGGGCACTGTAACCATGGGAATTGTCACCATGAGCACTATCACTGTGAGCACTATCAACATGGGCAGTGTCACCGTGAGCACTGTCACCATGAGCACTGTCATCATGAGCACTGTCACCATGTGAATTGTCACCATGAGCACTTTCACCATGAGCACTATCACCATGAGCAGTATCACCAAGGGAACTGTCACCGTGAGCACTATCACCATGAGCACTATCACCATGGGCACTGTCACCATGGACACTGTCACCATGGGCACTGTCAAGATGAGCACTGTCACCATGGGAAATGTCACCATGGGCACTGTCACGATGGGCACTGTCACCATGGGCACTGTCACCATGGACACTGTCACCATGAGCACTATCGTCATGGGCAGTGCCACCATAAGGAATTTCACCATGGGAAATCCAACCATATACACCACCAGCATGAGCACAGTCACCATGGGCAGTGTCACCATGAGCACTGTCACCATGGGCACTTTCAACATACACAGTGTCACCATGCGAACTGTCACCATGAGCACTATCACCGTGAGCACTATCACCATTGGCAGTGTCACCGTGAGCAATATCACCATGGGCACAGTTACCGTGAGCACTATTACAATGGGTACTATCACCAAGGGCACTGTCACCGTGAGCACTGTCACCATGAGCACTGTCACCATGGGCACTGTCACCATGAGCACTGTCATCATCAGCACTGTCACCATGGGAACTGTCACCATGAGCACTATCATCGTGAGGACTATAACCATGGGCACTGTCACCGTGAGCCCTGTCACCATTAGAACTGTCACTGTGGGCACTATCACCGTGAGCACTATCACAATTGGCACTGTCACCATAGGCACTGTCACCATGGACACTGTCACCATGAACACTATCATCATGGGCAGTGCCACCATGAGGAATTTCACCATGGGAACTCCAACCATGTACATCGGCAGGTTTAGAACAGTCACCATGGGCTGTGTCACCATGAGCACTGTCACCATGGGCACTATCACCATGCGAACTCTCACCATGAGCACTGTCACCGTGGGCAATGTCACCATGAGCACTGTCACCGTGGGCACTGTCACCATGGGAACTCTCACCATGAGCACTATCACCGTGAGCACTATCACCATGGGCAGTCTCACCATGAGCAATATCACCATGGGCATTATCACCGTGAGCAATGTCATCGTGTGCGCTGTCCCCATGAGCACTGTCACCATGAGCACTGTCACCATGGGCACTGTCACCATGGAAAATGTCACCTTGGAAACTGTCACCATGGGCACTGTAACCATGGACACTGTCACCAGGAGCACTATCACCATGGACACTGTTTCCATGAGCTTTGTCCCCAAGTACACTGTCAACATTGGAACTGTCATCATGGGCACTGTCACCATGGGCACTGTCACCATGATCACCGTCAATATGGGAACTGCCACCATGAGCACTGTCACCATGGACACTGCCACCATGAGCACTGTCACCGTGAGCACTGTCACCATGATCATTGTCACCAGGAGCATTGTCATCATGGGAAGTGTCACCATGAGTACTGTCACCATGGGCACTGTCACCATGGGCACTCTCAACATGGGCACTCTCACCATGGGCACTCTTGACCATGGACACTGTCACCATGGGCACTGTGAACATGAGCACTGTCACCATGGTAACTCTTACCATGAACACTGTCACCATGGGAAATGTCACTATGGGCACTGTCAGCATGGGCACTGTTACCATGGACACAGTCAACATGAGCACTATCATCATGGGCAGTGCCACCATGAGGAATTTCACCATGGCAACTCCAACCATGTACACCGCCAGCATGAGCACAGTCACCATGGGCAGTGTCACCGTGAGCACTATCACCATGGGCACTTTCAACATGGGCACTGTCACCATGCGAACTGTCACCATGAACACTATCACTATGAGCACTATCACCATGAGCACTCTCCCAAAGGGCACTGTCACCGTGAGCTCTGTCACCATGAGCACTGTCACTGTGGGCAATGTCACCATGAGCACTGTCACCGTGGGCACTCTCACCATGGGAACTGTCACCATGAGCACTATCACCGTGAGCACTAACACCATTTGCAGTGTCACCGTGAGCAATATCACCATGGGAAATGTCAGAGTGAGCACTATTACCATGGGCACTATCACCATGAGCACTCTCACCATGAGCACTGTCACCGTGGGCACTGTCACCATGTGCACTGTCACCATGGGCAGTGTCACCATGAGCACTGTCACCCTGGGCTCTGTCATCATGGACACTGTCATCTTAGGAACTGCCACCACGGACACTGCCACCATGAGCACTGTAACCATTGGCACTGCCACAGTGAGCACTCTCACCATGAGCACTCTCACCATGGGAAATGTCACCATGAGCACGGTCACCAGGGACACTGTCACCATGGGCACTATCCACCAGGGCACTGTCACCGTGAGCACTATCACTGTGAGCACTATCACCGTGAGAAGTATCACCAAGGGCACTGTCACCATGAGCACTCTCATCGTGGGCACTGTCACCATGAGCACTGTCATCATGGGCACTGTCACCATGGGAACTCTCACCATTAGCACTGTCACTGTGGGCACTATCACCGTGAGCACTATCACAATGGACCCTGTCACCATAGGCACTGTCACCATGGACACTGTCACTATGAACACTATCATCATGGGCAGTGCCACCATAAGGAATTTCACCATAGAAACTCCAACCATGGACAATGCCAGCATGAGCACATTCACTATGGGCAGTGACACCATGAGCACTGCCACCATGGGCACTTTCAACATGGGCACTGTCACCATGCGAACCGTCACCATGATCACTATTACCATGAGCACTATCACCAAGGGCACTGTCAGCGTGAGCACTATTACCGTGAGCACTATCACCGTGAGCACGGTCACCATGAGCATTTTCACCGTGGGCACTGTCACCATGAGCATAGTCACCATGAGCATTGTCACCATGGGAACTCTCACCATGAGCATTGTCACCATGGGAAATGTCACCATGGGCACTGTCACCATAGGCACTGTCACCATGGACACTCTCAGCATGAGCACTATCATCATGTGCATTACCACCATAAAGAATTTCACCATGGGATCTCCAACCATGTACACCGCCAGCATGAGCACATTCACCATGGGCAGTGTCACCATGAGCACTATCACCATGAGCACTATCACCATGAGCATTATCACCAAGGGAACTGTCACCATGGACACTGTCAAGGTGAGCACTGTCACCGTTGGAATTCTCACCATGAGCATTGTCACCGTGGGCACAGTCACCATGAGCACTGTCACCATGGGCACTGTCACCATGGAAAATGTCACCTTGGAAACTGTCACCATGGGCACTGTAACCATGGACACTGTCACCAGGAGCACTATCACCATGGACACTGTTTCCATGAGCTTTGTCCCCAAGTACACTGTCAACATTGGAACTGTCATCATGGGCACTGTCACCATGGGCACTGTCACCATGATCACCGTCAATATGGGAACTGCCACCATGAGCACTGTCACCATGGACACTGCCACCATGAGCACTGTCACCGTGAGCACTGTCACCATGATCATTGTCACCAGGAGCATTGTCATCATGGGAAGTGTCACCATGAGTACTGTCACCATGGGCACTGTCACCATGGGCACTCTCAACATGGGCACTCTCACCATGGGCACTCTTGACCATGGACACTGTCACCATGGGCACTGTGAACATGAGCACTGTCACCATGGTAACTCTTACCATGAACAGTGTCACCATGGGAAATGTCACTATGGGCACTGTCAGCATGGGCACTGTTACCATGGACACAGTCAACATGAGCACTATCATCATGGACAGTGCCACCATGAGGAATTTCACCATGGCAACTCCAACCATGTACACCGCCAGCATGAGCACAGTCACCATGGGCAGTGTCACCGTGAGCACTATCACCATGGGCACTTTCAACATGGGCACTGTCACCATGCGAACTGTCACCATGAACACTATCACTATGAGCACTATCACCATGAGCACTCTCACAAAGGGCACTGTCACCGTGAGCTCTGTCACCATGAGCACTGTCACTGTGGGCAATGTCACCATGAGCACTGTCACCGTGGGCACTCTCACCATGGGAACTGTCACCATGAGCACTATCACCGTGAGCACTAACACCATTTGCAGTGTCACCGTGAGCAATATCACCATGGGAAATGTCAGAGTGAGCACTATTACCATGGGCACTATCACCATGAGCACTCTCACCATGAGCACTGTCACCGTGGGCACTGTCACCATGTGCACTGTCACCATGGGCAGTGTCACCATGAGCACTGTCACCCTGGGCTCTGTCATCATGGACACTGTCATCTTAGGAACTGCCACCACGGACACTGCCACCATGAGCACTGTAACCATTGGCACTGCCACAGTGAGCACTCTCACCATGAGCACTCTCACCATGGGAAATGTCACCATGAGCACGGTCACCAGGGACACTGTCACCATGGGCACTATCCATCAGGGCACTGTCACCGTGAGCACTATCACTGTGAGCACTATCACCGTGAGAAGTATCACCAAGGGCACTGTCACCATGAGCACTGTCATCGTGGGCACTGTCACCATGAGCACTGTCATCATGGGCACTGTCACCATGGGAACTCTCACCATTAGCACTGTCACTGTGGGCACTATCACCGTGAGCACTATCACAATGGACCCTGTCACCATAGGCACTGTCACCATGGACACTGTCACTATGAACACTATAATCATGGGCAGTGCCACCATAAGGAATTTCACCATAGAAACTCCAACCATGGACAATGCCAGCATGAGCACATTCACTATGGGCAGTGACACCATGAGCACTGCCACCATGGGCACTTTCAACATGGGCACTGTCACCATGCGAACCGTCACCATGAGCACTATCACCAAGGGCACTGTCAGCGTGAGCACTATTACCGTGAGCACTATCACCGTGAGCACGGTCACCATGAGCATTTTCACCGTGGGCACTGTCACCATGAGCATAGTCACCATGAGCATTGTCACCATGGGAACTCTCACCATGAGCACTGTCACCATGGGAAATGTCACCATGGGCACTGTCACCATAGGCACTGTCACCATGGACACTCTCAGCATGAGCACTATCATCATGTGCATTACCACCATAAAGAATTTCACCATGGGATCTCCAACCATGTACACCGCCAGCATGAGCACATTCACCATGGGCAGTGTCACCATGAGCACTATCACCATGAGCACTATCACCATGAGCATTATCACCAAGGGAACTGTCACCATGGACACTGTCAAGGTGAGCACTGTCACCGTTGGAATTCTCACCATGAGCATTGTCACCGTGGGCACAGTCGACATGAGCACTGTCACCTTGGACACTGTCACCATGGGCACTCTCACCATGGGCACTGTCACCATGGACACTGTCACCATGGGCACTGTCAAGATGAGCACTGTCACCATGGGAAATGTCACCATGGGCACTGTCACGATGGGCACTGTCACCATGGGCACTGTCACCATGGACACTGTCACCATGAGCACTATCGTCATGGGCAGTGCCACCATAAGGAATTTCACCATGGGAACTCCAACCATATACACCACCAGCATGAGCACAGTCACCATGGGCAGTGTCACCATGAGCACTGTCACCATGGGCACTTTCAACATACGCAGTGTCACCATGCGAACTGTCACCATGAGCACTATCACCGTGAGCACTATCACCATGGGCAGTGTCACTGTGAGCAATATCACCATGGGCACAGTTACCGTGAGCACTATTACAATGGGTACTATCACCAAGGGCACTGTCACCGTGAGCACTGTCACCATGAGCACTGTCACCATGGGCACTGTCACCATGAGCACTGTCATCATCGGCACTGTCACCATGGGAACTGTCACCAGGGGAACTGTCACCATGAGCACTATCATCGTGAGGACTATAACCATGGGCACTGTCACCGTGAACACTGTCACCATTAGAACTGTCACTGTGGGCACTATCACCGTGAGCACTATCACAATGGGCACTGTCACCATGGACACTGTCACCATGAACACTATCATCATGGGCAGTGCCACCATGAGGAATTTCACCATGGGAACTCCAACCATGTACATCGGCAGGTTTAGAACAGTCACCATGGGCTGTGTCACCATGAGCACTGTCACCATGGGCACTATCACCATGCGAACTCTCACCATGAGCACTGTCACCGTGGGCAATGTCACCATGAGCACTATCACCGTGAGGACTATAACCATGGGCACTGTCACTGTGAGCAATATCACCATGAACACTGTCACCATGGGAAATGTGACCGTGGGCACTGTCACCGTGTGCACTGTCAACATAAGCACTGTCACCATGGGAAATGTCATCATGGGCACTGTCACCATGGGCAGTGTCACCATGAGCCCTGTCACCGTGGGCCATGTCACCATGAGCACTGTCACCGTGGGCACTGTCACCATGGGAACTGTCACCATGAGCACTATCACCGTGAGGACTATAACCATGGGCACTGTCACTGTGAGCAATATCACCATGAACACTGTCACCATGGGAAATGTGACCGTGGGCACTGTCACCGTGTGCACTGTCAACATAAGCACTGTCACCATGGGAAATGTCATCATGGGCACTGTCACCATGGGCAGTGTCACCATGAGCCCTGTCACCGTGGGCCATGTCACCATGAGCACTGTCACCGTGGGCACTGTCACCATGGGAACTGTCACCATGAGCACTATCACCGTGAGGACTATAACCATGGGCACTGTCACCGTGAGCAATATCACGATGAACACTGTCACCATAGGAAATGTCACCGTGGGCACGGTCATCGTCTGCACTGTCAACATAAGCACTGTCACCATGGGAAATGTCACCATGGGCCCTGTCACCATGGGCAGTGTCACCATGAGCACTGTCACCATGGGAACTCTCACGATGGTCACTGTCACCATGAGCACTATCATCATGGGCAGTGCCACCATGAGGAATTTCACCATGGGAATTCCAAACATGTACACCGCCAGAATGAGCACAGTCACCATGGGCAGTGTCACCATGAGCAATGTCACCATGGGCACTTTCAACATGGGCACTGTCACCATGGACACTGTCATCATGAGCTCTGTTACCATGGGAAATGTCACCATGGGCACTGTCACCATAGGCACTGTCACCATGATCTCTGTCACCATGAGCACTATCACCATTAGCACTATCACCATGGGCACTATCACCAAGGGCGCTGTCACCAAGAGAACTATCACTGTGAGCACTGTCACCATGAGCACTGTCACCGTGAGCACTGTCACCATGAGCACTGTCACCATGGGCACTGTAACCATGGGAATTGTCACCATGAGCACTATCACTGTGAGCACTATCAACATGGGCAGTGTCACCGTGAGCACTGTCACCATGAGCACTGTCATCATGAGCACTGTCACCATGTGAATTGTCACCATGAGCACTTTCACCATGAGCACTATCACCATGAGCAGTATCACCAAGGGAACTGTCACCGTGAGCACTATCACCATGAGCACTATCACCATGGGCACTGTCACCATGGACACTGTCACCATGGGCACTGTCAAGATGAGCACTGTCACCATGGGAACTCTCACCATAAGCACTGTCACCATGGGAAATGTCACCATGGGCACTCTCACCATGGGCACTGTCACCATGGGCACTGTCACCATGGACACTGTCACCATGAGCACTATCGTCATGGGCAGTGCCCCCATAAGGAATTTCACCATGGGAACTCCAACCATATACACCACCAGCATGAGCACAGTCACCATGGTCAGTGTCACCATGAGCACTGTCACCATGGGCACTTTCAACATACACAGTGTCACCATGCGAACTGTCACCATGAGCACTATCACCGTGAGCACTATCACCATGGGCAGTGTCACTGTGAGCAATATCACCATGGGCACAGTTACCGTGAGCACTATTACAATGGGTACTATCACCAAGGGCACTGTCACCATGAGCACTGTCACCATGAGCACTGTCACCATGGGCACTGTCACCATGAGCACTGTCATCATCGGCACTGTCACCATGGGAACTGTCACCATGGGAACTGTCACCATGAGCACTATCATCGTGAGGACTATAACCATGGGCACTGTCACCGTGAACACTGTCACCATTAGAACTGTCACTGTGGGCACTATCACCGTGAGCACTATCACAATGGGCACTGTCACCATAGGCACTGTCACCATGGACACTGTCACCATGAACACTATCATCATGGGCAGTGCCACCATGAGGAATTTCACCATGGGAACTCCAACCATGTACATCGGCAGGTTTAGAACAGTCACCATGGGCTGTGTCACCATGAGCACTGTCACCATGGGCACTATCACCATGCGAACTCTCACCATGAGCACTGTCACCGTGGGCAATGTCACTATGAGCACTGTCACCGTGGGCACTGTCACCATGGGAACTGTCACCATGAGCACTATCACCGTGAGGACTATAACCTTGGGCACTGTCACTGTGAGCAATATCACCATGAACACTGTCACCATGGGAAATGTGACCGTGGGCACTGTCACCGTGTGCACTGTCAACATAAGCACTGTCACCATGGAAAATGTCATCATGGGCACTGTCACCATGGGCAGTGTCACCATGAGACCTGTCACAGTGGGCCATGTCACCATGAGCACTGTCACCGTGGGCACTGTCACCATGGGAACTGTCACCATGAGCACTATCACCGTGAGGACTATAACCATGGGCACTGTCACCGTGAGCAATATCACGATGAACACTGTCACCATAGGAAATGTCACCGTGGGCACGGTCATCGTCTGCACTGTCAACATAAGCACTGTCACCATGGGAAATGTCACCATGGGCCCTGTCACCATGGGCAGTGTCACCATGAGCACTGTCACCATGGGAACTCTCACGATGGTCACTGTCACCATGAGCACTATCATCATGGGCAGTGCCACCATGAGGAATTTCACCATGGGAATTCCAATCATGTACACCGCCAGAATGAGCACAGTCACCATGAGCAGTGTCACCATGAGCAATGTCACCATGGGCACTTTCAACATGGGCACTGTCACCATGGACACTGTCATCATGAGCTCTGTTACCATGGGAAATGTCACCATGGGCACTATCACCATAGGCACTGTCACCATGATCTCTGTCACCATGAGCACTATCACCATTAGCACTATCACCATGGGCACTATCACCAAGGGCGCTGTCACCAAGAGAACTATCACTGTGAGCACTGTCACCATGAGCACTGTCACCGTGAGCACTGTCACCATGAGCACTGTCACCATGGGCACTGTAACCATGGGAATTGTCACCATGAGCACTATCACTGTGAGCACTATCAACATGGGCAGTGTCACCGTGAGCACTGTCATCATGAGCACTGTCACCATGTGAATTGTCACCATGAGCACTTTCACCATGAGCACTATCACCATGAGCAGTATCACCAAGGGAACTGTCACCGTGAGCACTATCACCATGAGCACTATCACCATGGGCACTGTCACCATGGACACTGTCACCATGGGCACTGTCAAGATGAGCACTGTCACCATGGGAAATGTCACCATGGGCACTGTCACGATGGGCACTGTCACCATGGGCACTGTCACCATGGACACTGTCACCATGAGCACTATCGTCATGGGCAGTGCCACCAAAAGGAATTTCACCATGGGAAATCCAACCATATACACCACCAGCATGAGCACAGTCACCATGGGCAGTGTCACCATGAGCACTGTCACCATGGGCACTTTCAACATACACAGTGTCACCATGCGAACTGTCATCATGAGCACTATCACCGTGAGCACTATCACCATGGGCAGTGTCACCGTGAGCAATATCACCATGGGCACAGTTACCGTGAGCACTATTACAATGGGTACTATCACCAAGGGCACTGTCACCGTGAGCACTGTCACCATGAGCACTGTCACCATGGGCACTGTCACCATGAGCACTGTCATCATCAGCACTGTCACCATGGGAACTGTCACCATGGGAACTGTCACCATGAGCACTATCATCGTGAGGACTATAACCATGGGCACTGTCACCGTGAGCCCTGTCACCATTAGAACTGTCACTGTGGGCACTATCACCGTGAGCACTATCACAATGGGCACTGTCACCATAGGCACTGTCACCATGGACACTGTCACCATGAACACTATCATCATGGGCAGTGCCACCATGAGGAATTTCACCATGGGAACTCCAACCATGTACATCGGCAGGTTTAGAACAGTCACCATGGGCTGTGTCACCATGAGCACTGTCACCATGGGCACTATCACCATGCGAACTCTCACCATGAGCACTGTCACCGTGGGCAATGTCACCATGAGCACTGTCACCGTGGGCACTGTCACCATGGGAACTCTCACCATGAGCACTATCACCGTGAGCACTATCACCATGGGCAGTCTCACCATGAGCAATATCACCATGGGCATTATCACCGTGAGCACTGTCACCGTGTGCACTGTCCCCATGAGCACTGTCACCATGAGGACTATCACCATGGGAACTGTCAACATGGGAACGGTCACCATGGGCACTGTCAATATGAGCACTGTCACCATGGGAACTCTCACCATGAGCACTGTCACCATGGCCAGTGTCACCATGGTCACTGTCACCATAAGCACTGTCACCAAGGGAAATGTCACCATGGGCACTCTCACCATTTTCACTGTCACCGTGGGCACTGTCACCATAAGCACTGTCACCATGAGCACTGTTCAACATGAGCACTGTCACCGAGAGCACTGCCACTGTGGGCACTATCACCGTGAGCACTGTCACCATGGGCACTGTCACCATGGGCACTGTCACCATGAGCACTGTCACCATGGACACTGTCACCATGAGCATTGTCACCATGAGCATTGTCACCGTGGGCACAGTCACCATGAGCACTGTCACCATGGGCACTGTCACCATGGAAAATGTCACCTTGGAAACTGTCACCATGGGCACTGTAACCATGGACACTGTCACCAGGAGCACTATCACCATGGACACTGTTTCCATGAGCTTTGTCCCCAAGTACACTGTCAACATTGGAACTGTCATCATGGGCACTGTCACCATGGGCACTGTCACCATGATCACCGTCAATATGGGAACTGCCACCATGAGCACTGTCACCATGGACACTGCCACCATGAGCACTGTCACCGTGAGCACTGTCACCATGATCATTGTCACCAGGAGCATTGTCATCATGGGAAGTGTCACCATGAGTACTGTCACCATGGGCACTGTCACCATGGGCACTCTCAACATGGGCACTCTCACCATGGGCACTCTTGACCATGGACACTGTCACCATGGGCACTGTGAACATGAGCACTGTCACCATGGTAACTCTTACCATGAACACTGTCACCATGGGAAATGTCACTATGGGCACTGTCAGCATGGGCACTGTTACCATGGACACAGTCAACATGAGCACTATCATCATGGGCAGTGCCACCATGAGGAATTTCACCATGGCAACTCCAACCATGTACACCGCCAGCATGAGCACAGTCACCATGGGCAGTGTCACCGTGAGCACTATCACCATGGGCACTTTCAACATGGGCACTGTCACCATGCGAACTGTCACCATGAACACTATCACTATGAGCACTATCACCATGAGCACTCTCCCAAAGGGCACTGTCACCGTGAGCTCTGTCACCATGAGCACTGTCACTGTGGGCAATGTCACCATGAGCACTGTCACCGTGGGCACTCTCACCATGGGAACTGTCACCATGAGCACTATCACCGTGAGCACTAACACCATTTGCAGTGTCACCGTGAGCAATATCACCATGGGAAATGTCAGAGTGAGCACTATTACCATGGGCACTATCACCATGAGCACTCTCACCATGAGCACTGTCACCGTGGGCACTGTCACCATGTGCACTGTCACCATGGGCAGTGTCACCATGAGCACTGTCACCCTGGGCTCTGTCATCATGGACACTGTCATCTTAGGAACTGCCACCACGGACACTGCCACCATGAGCACTGTAACCATTGGCACTGCCACAGTGAGCACTCTCACCATGAGCACTCTCACCATGGGAAATGTCACCATGAGCACGGTCACCAGGGACACTGTCACCATGGGCACTATCCACCAGGGCACTGTCACCGTGAGCACTATCACTGTGAGCACTATCACCGTGAGAAGTATCACCAAGGGCACTGTCACCATGAGCACTGTCATCGTGGGCACTGTCACCATGAGCACTGTCATCATGGGCACTGTCACCATGGGAACTCTCACCATTAGCACTGTCACTGTGGGCACTATCACCGTGAGCACTATCACAATGGACCCTGTCACCATAGGCACTGTCACCATGGACACTGTCACTATGAACACTATCATCATGGGCAGTGCCACCATAAGGAATTTCACCATAGAAACTCCAACCATGGACAATGCCAGCATGAGCACATTCACTATGGGCAGTGACACCATGAGCACTGCCACCATGGGCACTTTCAACATGGGCACTGTCACCATGCGAACCGTCACCATGATCACTATTACCATGAGCACTATCACCAAGGGCACTGTCAGCGTGAGCACTATTACCGTGAGCACTATCACCGTGAGCACGGTCACCATGAGCATTTTCACCGTGGGCACTGTCACCATGAGCATAGTCACCATGAGCATTGTCACCATGGGAACTCTCACCATGAGCACTGTCACCATGGGAAATGTCACCATGGGCACTGTCACCATAGGCACTGTCACCATGGACACTCTCAGCATGAGCACTATCATCATGTGCATTACCACCATAAAGAATTTCACCATGGGATCTCCAACCATGTACACCGCCAGCATGAGCACATTCACCATGGGCAGTGTCACCATGAGCACTATCACCATGAGCACTATCACCATGAGCATTATCACCAAGGGAACTGTCACCATGGACACTGTCAAGGTGAGCACTGTCACCGTTGGAATTCTCACCATGAGCATTGTCACCGTGGGCACAGTCAACATGAGCACTGTCACCTTGGACACTGTCACCATGGGCACTCTCACCATGGGCACTGTCACCATGGACACTGTCACCATGGGCACTGTCAAGATGAGCACTGTCACCATGGGAAATGTCACCATGGGCACTGTCACGATGGGCACTGTCACCATGGGCACTGTCACCATGGACACTGTCACCATGAGCACTATCGTCATGGGCAGTGCCACCATAAGGAATTTCACCATGGGAACTCCAACCATATACACCACCAGCATGAGCACAGTCACCATGGGCAGTGTCACCATGAGCACTGTCACCATGGGCACTTTCAACATACACAGTGTCACCATGCGAACTGCCACCATGAGCACTATCACCGTGAGCACTATCACCATGGGCAGTGTCACTGTGAGCAATATCACCATGGGCACAGTTACCGTGAGCACTATTACAATGGGTACTATCACCAAGGGCACTGTCACCGTGAGCACTGTCACCATGAGCACTGTCACCATGGGCACTGTCACCATGAGCACTGTCATCATCGGCACTGTCACCATGGGAACTGTCACCATGGGAACTGTCACCATGAGCACTATCATCGTGAGGACTATAACCATGGGCACTGTCACCGTGAACACTGTCACCATTAGAACTGTCACTGTGGGCACTATCACCGTGAGCACTATCACAATGGGCACTGTCACCATAGGCACTGTCACCATGGACACTGTCACCATGAACACTATCATCATGGGCAGTGCCACCATGAGGAATTTCACCATGGGAACTCCAACCATGTACATCGGCAGGTTTAGAACAGTCACCATGGGCTGTGTCACCAAGAGCACTGTCACCATGGGCACTATCACCATGCGAACTCTCACCATGAGCACTGTCACCGTGGGCAATGTCACTATGAGCACTGTCACCGTGGGCACTGTCACCATGGGAACTGTCACCATGAGCACTATCACCGTGAGGACTATAACCATGGGCACTGTCACTGTGAGCAATATCACCATGAACACTGTCACCATGGGAAATGTGACCGTGGGCACTGTCACCGTGTGCACTGTCAACATAAGCACTGTCACCATGGGAAATGTCATCATGGGCACTGTCACCATGGGCAGTGTCACCATGAGCCCTGTCACAGTGGGCCATGTCACCATGAGCACTGTCACCGTGGGCACTGTCACCATGGGAACTGTCACCATGAGCACTATCACCGTGAGGACTATAACCATGGGCACTGTCACCGTGAGCAATATCACGATGAACACTGTCACCATAGGAAATGTCACCGTGGGCACGGTCATCGTCTGCACTGTCAACATAAGCACTGTCACCATGGGAAATGTCACCATGGGCCCTGTCACCATGGGCAGTGTCACCATGAGCACTGTCACCATGGGAACTCTCACGATGGTCACTGTCACCATGAGCACTATCATCATGGGCAGTGCCACCATGAGGAATTTCACCATGGGAATTCCAAACATGTACACCGCCAGAATGAGCACAGTCACCATGGGCAGTGTCACCATGAGCAATGTCACCATGGGCACTTTCAACATGGGCACTGTCACCATGGACACTGTCATCATGAGCTCTGTTACCATGGGAAATGTCACCATGGGCACTGTCACCATAGGCACTGTCACCATGATCTCTGTCACCATGAGCACTATCACCATTAGCACTATCACCATGGGCACTATCACGAAGGGCGCTGTCACCAAGAGAACTATCACTGTGAGCACTGTCACCATGAGCACTGTCACCGTGAGCACTGTCACCATGAGCACTGTCACCATGGGCACTGTAACCATGGGAATTGTCACCATGAGCACTATCACTGTGAGCACTATCAACATGGGCAGTGTCACCGTGAGCACTGTCACCATGAGCACTGTCATCATGAGCACTGTCACCAGGTGAATTGTCACCATGAGCACTTTCACCATGAGCACTATCACCATGAGCAGTATCACCAAGGGAACTGTCACCGTGAGCACTATCACCATGAGCACTCTCACCATGGGCACTGTCACCATGGACACTGTCACCATGGGCACTGTCAAGATGAGCACTGTCACCATGGGAACTCTCACCATAAGCACTGTCACCATGGGAAATGTCACCATGGGCACTGTCACCATGGGCACTGTCACCATGGGCACTGTCACCATGGACACTGTCACCATGAGCACTATCGTCATGGGCAGTGCCACCATAAGGAATTTCACCATGGGAAATCCAACCATATACACCACCAGCATGAGCACAGTCACCATGGGCAGTGTCACCATGAGCACTGTCACCATGGGCACTTTCAACATACACAGTGTCACCATGCGAACTGTCACCATGAGCACTATCACCGTGAGCACTATCACCATGGGCAGTGTCACCGTGAGCAATATCACCATGGGCACAGTTACCGTGAGCACTATTACAATGGGTACTATCACCAAGGGCACTGTCACCGTGAGCACTGTCACCATGAGCACTGTCACCATGGGCACTGTCACCATGAGCACTGTCATCATCGGCACTGTCACCATGGGAACTGTCACCATGGGAACTGTCACCATGAGCACTATCATCGTGAGGACTATAACCATGGGCACTGTCACCGTGAGCCCTGTCACCATTAGAACTGTCACTGTGGGCACTATCACCGTGAGCACTATCACAATGGGCACTGTCACCATAGGCACTGTCACCATGGACACTGTCACCATGAACACTATCATCATGGGCAGTGCCACCATGAGGAATTTCACCATGGGAACTCCAACCATGTACATCGGCAGGTTTAGAACAGTCACCATGGGCTGTGTCACCATGAGCACTGTCACCATGGGCACTATCACCATGCGAACTCTCACCATGAGCACTGTCACCGTGGGCAATGTCACCATGAGCACTGTCACCGTGGGCACTGTCACCATGGGAACTCTCACCATGAGCACTATCACCGTGAGCACTATCACCATGGGCAGTCTCACCATGAGCAATATCACCATGGGCATTATCACCGTGAGCACTGTCACCGTGTGCACTGTCCCCATGAGCACTGTCACCATGAGGACTATCACCATGGGAACTGTCAACATGGGAATGGTCACCATGGGCACTGTCAATATGAGCACTGTCACCATGGGAACTCTCACCATGAGCACTGTCACCATGGCCAGTGTCACCATGGTCACTGTCACCATAAGCACTGTCACCAAGGGAAATGTCACCATGGGCACTCTCACCATTTTCACTGTCACCGTGGGCACTGTCACCATAAGCACTGTCCCCATGAGCACTGTTCAACATGAGCACTGTCACCGAGAGCACTGCCACTGTGGGCACTATCACCGTGAGCACTGTCACCATGGGCACTGTCACCATGGGCACTGTCACCATGGACACTGTCACCATGAGCATTGTCACCTTGAGCACTGTCACCATGGGAACATTCACCATGGGCACTGTCACCATGGGCACTGTCACCATGGAAAATGTCACCTTGGAAACTGTCACCATGGGCACTGTAACCATGGACACTGTCACCAGGAGCACTATCACCATGGACACTGTTTCCATGAGCATTATCCCCAAGTACACTGTCAACATTGGAACTGTCATCATGGGCACTGTCACCATGGGCACTGTCACCATGATCACCGTCAATATGGGAACTGCCACCATGAGCACTGTCACCATGGACACTGCCACCATGAGCACTGTCACCGTGAGCACTCTCACCATGATCATTGTCACCAGGAGCATTGTCATTATGGGAAGTGTCACCATGAGTACTGTCACCATGGGCACTGTCACCATGGGCACTCTCAACATGGGCACTCTCACCATGGGCACTCTTGACCATGGACACTGTCACCATGGGCACTGTGAACATGAGCACTGTCACCATGGTATCTCTTACCATGAACACTGTCACCATGGGAAATGTCACTATGGGCACTGTCAGCATGGGCACTGTTACCATGGACACAGTCAACATGAGCACTATCATCATGGGCAGTGCCACCATGAGGAATTTCACCATGGCAACTCCAACCATGTACACCGCCAGCATGAGCACAGTCACCATGGGCAGTGTCACCGTGAGCACTATCACCATGGGCACTTTCAACATGGGCACTGTCACCATGCGAACTGTCACCATGAACACTATCACTATGAGCACTATCACCATGAGCACTCTCACAAAGGGCACTGTCACCGTGAGCTCTGTCACCATGAGCACTGTCACTGTGGGCAATGTCACCATGAGCACTGTCACCGTGGGCACTCTCACCATGGGAACTGTCACCATGAGCACTATCACCGTGAGCACTAACACCATTTGCAGTGTCACCGTGAGCAATATCACCATGGGAAATGTCAGAGTGAGCACTATTACCATGGGCACTATCACCATGAGCACTCTCACCATGAGCACTGTCACCGTGGGCACTGTCACCGTGTGCACTGTCACCATGGGCAGTGTCACCATGAGCACTGTCACCCTGGGCTCTGTCATCATGGACACTGTCATCTTAGGAACTGCCACCACGGACACTGCCACCATGAGCACTGTAACCATTGGCACTGCCACAGTGAGCACTCTCACCATGAGCACTCTCACCATGGGAAATGTCACCATGAGCACGGTCACCAGGGACACTGTCACCATGGGCACTATCCACCAGGGCACTGTCACCGTGAGCACTATCACTGTCAGCACTATCACCGTGAGCGCTATCACCATGGGCACTGTCACCGTGAGCCCTATTACCATGGGCACTATCACCAAGGGCACTGTCACTGTGAGCACTATCACCATGAGCACTATCAACGTGAGCACTGTCACCATTATCACTGTCACCGTGGGCAATGTCACCATGAGCACTGTCACCATGGACACTTTCAACATGGCTACTGTCACCATGGGCACTGTCACCATGGACACTGTCATCATGAGCTCTGTTACCATGGGAAATGTCAACATGAGCACTGTCATCTTGGGAACTGCCACCATGGACACAGCCACCATGAGCAATGTAACCATTGGCACTGCCACAGTGAGCACTGTCACCGTGAGCACTGTCACCATGGGAACTGTCACCATGTGCCCTGTCACCATGGGAACTCTCACCATGAGCACTATCACCATGAGCACTATCACCATGGGCACTGTCACCATGGGCACTGTCACCATGAGCATTATTACCATGGGTACTATCACCAAGGGCACTGTCACCGTGAGCACTGTCACCAAGGACACTGTCACCGTGAGCACTGTTACCATGAGCACTGTCACCGTGGGCACTGTCACCCTGAGCACTGTCATCATCGGCACTGTCACCATGGGAACTCTCACCATGAGCACTGTCACCATGGGAAATATCACCATGGGCACTATCACTATGGGCACTATCACCATGGGCAGTGTCACTATGAGCACAGTCAACGTGGCCACTGTCACCATGGGAACTGTCACAATGAGCACTAACTCCGTGAGCACTATCACCATGGGCAGTGTCAGCGTGAGCAATATCAACATGGGCAGTGTCACCATTAGCGCTATTACCATGGGCACTATCGCGTTGAGCACTATCACCATGAGCACTGTCACCGTGGGCACTGTCACCATGGTCACTGTCAACATGAGCACAGTCAGCATAGGAACTCTCACCATGAGCACTGTCACCATGGGAAATGTCACCATGGGCACTATCACTATGGGCACTATCACCATGGGCTGTGTCACCATGAGCACTGTCACCATGGGCACTGTCACCATGCGAACTCTCACCATGAGCACTGCCACCGTGGGCAATGTCACAATGAGCACTGTCACCATGAGCACTATCACCGTGAGCATTCTAACCATGGGCAGTGTCACCGTGAGCAATATCACCATAAACACTGTCACCGTGTGCACTGTCATCGTGAGCACTGTCACCATAGGAAATGTCACCATGGGCACTATCACCGTGAGCACTATTAACATGGGTACTATCACCAAGGGCATTGTTACCATGAGCAGTGTCACCATGAGCACTGTCACTGTGGGCACTGTCACCATGAGCACTGTCATCATGGGCACTGTCACCATGGGAACTGTCACCATTAGAACTGTCACTGTGGGTACTATCACCGTGAGCACTATCACAATGGGCACTGTCACCATGAGCACTATCATCTTGGGCAGTGCAACCATGAGCATTGTAACCATTGGCACTGTCACCATGGACACTGTCGCCATGGGTACTGTCACTATGGGTACTGTCCTCATGGGAACTCTTAGCAAGAGCACAGTCACCATGGGCACTGTCACCATGGACAATGTCACCATGAGCAATGTCAACATGAGCACTCTCACCATGGAAAATGTCACCATGAGCACTATCACCGTGGGCAGTGTCACCATGAGCAATATCACCATGGGCAGTGTCACCATGAGCACAATCACCATGGACACTGTCACCATGGGCACTCTCACCATGGGAAATGTCATCATGGACACTCTCACCATGAACACTGTCAACATGGGAAATGTCACCATGGTCACTGTCACCATGGGCACTTTCAACATGGGCACTGTCACCGTGCGAAATGTCACCATGGGCAGTTTCACCATGAGCACTGTCACCATTGGCACTGTCACCATGAACAGTATCATCATGGGCTGTGCCACCGTGAGGAATTTCAACATGGGAACACCAACCCTGTACACCACCAGCATGAGCATAGTCACCATGGGCATTGTCACCATGAGCACTGTCACCACAGGATCTTTCAACATGGGCAGTATCAGCATGCGAACTGTCACCATGGGCAGTGTCACCATGAGCACTATCACCAAAGGCACTGTCAACGTGAGCACTCTCACCATGAGCACTATTACCATGGGCAGTGTCACCGTGAGCAATATCACCATGGGCAGTGTCACCATGGGCACTATCACCATGAGCACTATCACCAAGGGAACTGTCATCGTGAGCACTATCATCGTGAGCACTATCACCCTGAGCACTGTCACCGTCGGTACTGTCACCATGAGCACTGTCACTATGGGCACTGTCATCATGGGAACTGTCACCATGAGCACTATCACCGTGCGCACTATCACCATGGGCAGTGTCACCATGAGCAATATCACCATGGGCACTGTCAACATGAGCACTATTACCATGGGCAATATCACCATGAGCACTATAACCGTGAGCACTGTCACCGTGGGCACTGTCACCGCGTGCACTGTCCCCATGAGCACTGTCACCATGAGCACTATCACCATGAGCACTGTCACCATGGGCACTGTCACCATGGGAACTCTCACTATGAGCACTGTCACCATGGCCAGTGTCACTATGGCCACTGTCACCTTAAGCACTGTCACCAAGGGAAATGTCAGCATGGGAACTCTCACCATTTGCACTGTCACCGTGGGCACTGTCACCATAAGCACTGTCACCATGAGCACTGTTCAACATGGGCACTGTCACCTAGAGCACTGCCACTGTAGGCACTTTCACCGTGAGCACTGTTCACCATGGGCACTGTAACCATGAGCACTGTCACCATGGACACTGTCACCAGGAACACTATCATCATGGGCAGTGCCACCATGAGGAATTTCAACATGGGAACACCAACCCTGTACACCGCCAGCATGAGCACAGTCACCATGGGCATTATCACCATGAGCACTGTCACCATGGGAACTTTCAACATGGGCACTATCAGCATGCGAACTGTCACCATGGGCAGTGTCACCATGAGCACTATCACCAAAGACACTGTCAACGTGAGCACTATCACCATGAGCACTATTACCATGGGCAGTGTCACCGTGAGCAATATCACCATGGGCAGTGTCACCATGGGCACTATCACCATGAGCACTATCACCAAGGGAACTGTCACCGTGAGCACTATCATCGTGAGCACTATCACCCTGAGAATTGTCACCATGAGCACTGTCACTATGGGCACTGTCACCATGGGAACTCTCACCATGAGCACTATCACCGTGAGCACTATCACCATGGGCAGTCTCACCATGAGCAATATCACCATGGGCATTATCACCGTGAGCAATGTCATCGTGTGCGCTGTCCCCATGAGCACTGTCACCATGAGCACTGTCACCATGGGCACTGTCACCATGGAAAATGTCACCTTGGAAACTGTCACCATGGGCACTGTAACCATGGACACTGTCACCAGGAGCACTATCACCATGGACACTGTTTCCATGAGCTTTGTCCCCAAGTACACTGTCAACATTGGAACTGTCATCATGGGCACTGTCACCATGGGCACTGTCACCATGATCACCGTCAGTATGGGAACTGCCACCATGAGCACTGTCACCATGGACACTGCCACCATGAGCACTGTCACCGTGAGCACTGTCACCATGATCATTGTCACCAGGAGCATTGTCATCATGGGAAGTGTCACCATGAGTACTGTCACCATGGGCACTGTCACCATGGGCACTCTCAACATGGGCACTCTCACCATGGGCACTCTTGACCATGGACACTGTCACCATGGGCACTGTCACCATGGTAACTCTTACCATGAACACTGTCACCATGGGAAATGTCACTATGGGCACTGTCAGCATGGGCACTGTTACCATGGACACAGTCAACATGAGCACTATCATCATGGGCAGTGCCACCATGAGGAATTTCACCATGGCAACTCCAACCATGTACACCGCCAGCATGAGCACAGTCACCATGGGCAGTGTCACCGTGAGCACTATCACCATGGGCACTTTCAACATGGGCACTGTCACCATGCGAACTGTCACCATGAACACTATCACTATGAGCACTATCACCATGAGCACTCTCCCAAAGGGCACTGTCACCGTGAGCTCTGTCACCATGAGCACTGTCACTGTGGGCAATGTCACCATGAGCACTGTCACCGTGGGCACTCTCACCATGGGAACTGTCACCATGAGCACTATCACCGTGAGCACTAACACCATTTGCAGTGTCACCGTGAGCAATATCACCATGGGAAATGTCAGAGTGAGCACTATTACCATGGGCACTATCACCATGAGCACTCTCACCATGAGCACTGTCACCGTGGGCACTGTCACCATGTGCACTGTCACCATGGGCAGTGTCACCATGAGCACTGTCACCCTGGGCTCTGTCATCATGGACACTGTCATCTTAGGAACTGCCACCACGGACACTGCCACCATGAGCACTGTAACCATTGGCACTGCCACAGTGAGCACTCTCACCATGAGCACTCTCACCATGGGAAATGTCACCATGAGCACGGTCACCAGGGACACTGTCACCATGGGCACTATCCACCAGGGCACTGTCACCGTGAGCACTATCACTGTGAGCACTATCACCGTGAAAAGTATCACCAAGGGCACTGTCACCATGAGCACTGTCATCGTGGGCACTGTCACCATGAGCACTGTCATCATGGGCACTGTCACCATGGGAACTCTCACCATTAGCACTGTCACTGTGGGCACTATCACCGTGAGCACTATCACAATGGACCCTGTCACCATAGGCACTGTCTCCATGGACACTGTCACTATGAACACTATCATCATGGGCAGTGCCACCATAAGGAATTTCACCATAGAAACTCCAACCATGGACAATGCCAGCATGAGCACATTCACTATGGGCAGTGACACCATGAGCACTGCCACCATGGGCACTTTCAACATGGGCACTGTCACCATGCGAACCGTCACCATGATCACTATTACCATGAGCACTATCACCAAGGGCACTGTCAGCGTGAGCACTATTACCGTGAGCACTATCACCGTGAGCACGGTCACCATGAGCATTTTCACCGTGGGCACTGTCACCATGAGCATAGTCACCATGAGCATTGTCACCATGGGAACTCTCACCATGAGCACTGTCACCATGGGAAATGTCACCATGGGCACTGTCACCATAGGCACTGTCACCATGGACACTCTCAGCATGAGCACTATCATCATGTGCATTACCACCATAAAGAATTTCACCATGGGATCTCCAACCATGTACACCCCAGCATGAGCACATTCACCATGGGCAGTGTCACCATGAGCACTATCACCATGAGCACTATCACCATGAGCATTATCACCAAGGGAACTGTCACCATGGACACTGTCAAGGTGAGCACTGTGACCGTTGGAATTCTCACCATGAGCATTGTCACCGTGGGCACAGTCACCATGAGCACTGTCACCATGGGCACTGTCACCATGGAAAATGTCACCTTGGAAACTGTCACCATGGGCACTGTAACCATGGACACTGTCACCAGGAGCACTATCACCATGGACACTGTTTCCATGAGCTTTGTCCCCAAGTACACTGTCAACATTGGAACTGTCATCATGGGCACTGTCACCATGGGCACTGTCACCATGATCACCGTCAATATGGGAACTGCCACCATGAGCACTGTCACCATGGACACTGCCACCATGAGCACTGTCACCGTGAGCACTGTCACCATGATCATTGTCACCAGGAGCATTGTCATCATGGGAAGTGTCACCATGAGTACTGTCACCATGGGCACTGTCACCATGGGCACTCTCAACATGGGCACTCTCACCATGGGCACTCTTGACCATGGACACTGTCACCATGGGCACTGTGAACATGAGCACTGTCACCATGGTAACTCTTACCATGAACACTGTCACCATGGGAAATGTCACTATGGGCACTGTCAGCATGGGCACTGTTACCATGGACACAGTCAACATGAGCACTATCATCATGGGCAGTGCCACCATGAGGAATTTCACCATGGCAACTCCAACCATGTACACCGCCAGCATGAGCACAGTCACCATGGGCAGTGTCACCGTGAGCACTATCACCATGGGCACTTTCAACATGGGCACTGTCACCATGCGAACTGTCACCATGAACACTATCACTATGAGCACTATCACCATGAGCACTCTCACAAAGGGCACTGTCACCGTGAGCTCTGTCACCATGAGCACTGTCACTGTGGGCAATGTCACCATGAGCACTGTCACCGTGGGCACTCTCACCATGGGAACTGTCACCATGAGCACTATCACCGTGAGCACTAACACCATTTGCAGTGTCACCGTGAGCAATATCACCATGGGAAATGTCAGAGTGAGCACTATTACCATGGGCACTATCACCATGAGCACTCTCACCATGAGCACTGTCACCGTGGGCACTGTCACCATGTGCACTGTCACCATGGGCAGTGTCACCATGAGCACTGTCACCCTGGGCTCTGTCATCATGGACACTGTCATCTTAGGAACTGCCACCACGGACACTGCCACCATGAGCACTGTAACCATTGGCACTGCCACAGTGAGCACTCTCACCATGAGCACTCTCACCATGGGTACTGTCACCATCGGCAATTTCAACATGGGCACTGTCACCATGCGAACTGTCACCATGTACACTATCATCATGGGCAGTGCCACCATGAGGAATTTCAACATGGGAACACCAACCCTGTACACCGCCAGCATGAGCACAGTCACCATGAGCACTGTCACCGTGGGAACTTTCAACATGGGCACTATCAGCATGTGAACTGTCACCATGGGCAGTGTCACCATGAGCACTATCACCAAAGGCACTGTCAACGTGAGCACTATCACCATGAGCACTATTACCATGGGCAGTGTCACCGTGAGCAATATCACCATGGGCAGTGTCACCATGGGCACTATCACCATGAGCACTATCACCAAGGGAACTGTCACCGTGAGCACTATCATCGTGAGCACTCTCACCCTGAACACTGTCACCATGAGCACTGTCACCATGAGCACTGTCACAGTGGGAACCTTCACCATGAGCACTCTCACCATGGGTACTGTCACCATCGGCAATTTCAACATGGGCACTGTCACCATGCGAACTGTCACCATGAGCACTATCACCATGAGCACTATCACCAAGGGCACTGTCACCGTGAGCACTGTCACATTGAGCACTGTCACAGTGGGCACTGTCACTATGAGCACTATCACAATGGGCACTGTCACCATAGGCACTGTCACCATGGACACTGTCACCATGAGCACTATCATTATGGGCAGTGCTACCATGAGGAATTTCACCATCGGAACTCCAACCAGGTACACCGCAAGCATGAGCACAGTGACCATGGGCAGTGCCACCATGAGCACTGTCACCATGGGCACTTTCAACATGGGCTCTGTCACCATGTGAACTGTCACCATGAGCACTATCACCATGAGCACTGTCTCCATGAGCATAGTCACCGTGGGCACTGTCGCCATGAGCACTGTCACCATGGGCACAGTTACCATGGGAACTGTCACCATGAGCACTATCACCATGAGCACTATCACCATGGGTAGTGTCACCGTGAGCAAAATCACCATGGGCACTGTCACTGTGAGCACTATTAACATGGGTATTATCACCAAGGGCACTGTCACCGTGAGCACTGTCACCATGAGCACTGTCACCGTGGGCACTGTCACCATGAGCACTGTCATCATGGGCACTGTCACCATGGACACTGTCACCATGAACACTATCACCATGGGCAGTGCCACCATAAGGAATTTCACCATGGGAACTCCAACCATGTACTCTGCCAGCATGAGCACAGTCACCATGGGCAATGTCACCATGAGCACTGCCATCATGGGGACTTTCAACATGGGCACTGTCACCATACGAACTATCACCATGAGCACTATCACCATGAGCAGTATTACCATGAACACTATCACCAAGGGCATTGTCAATGTGAGCACTATCACCGTGAGCAATATCACCATGAGCACTGTCACCATGAGCATTGTCACCGTGGGCAATGTCACCATGGGCACTGCAACCATGGGAACTGTCTTCATGAGCACTGTCACCGTGAGCACTATCACCATGGGTAGTGTCACCATGAACAATATCAACATGGATGCTGTCACCGTGAGAACTATTACTATGGGCACTATCACCATGGGCACTGTAACTGTGAGCACTGTAACCATGAGCACTGTCACCGTGGGCGCTGTCAACATGAGCACTGTCTCCATGGGCATTGTCAACATGAACATTGTCACCATGGGAACTCTCACCATGAGCACTGTCACCATGGGCAATTTCAACATGAGCACTGTCACCATGCACACTGTCACCATGGGCACTCTCACCATAGGCACTGTCACCATGGACACTGTCACCATGGGCACTGTCACCATGAGCACTGTCACCATGGGAACTGTCACCATGAGCACTGCCACCATGGGAAATGTCACTATGGGCAGTGTCACCATGGGCACTGTCACCATGGGCAGTGTCACCATGAGCACTATTACCATGAGCACCATCACCATGAGCACTATCTCCATGGACACTGTCACATTGAGAACTATTACCATGGATACTATCACCAAAGGCACTGTCATCGTGAGCACTATCACCATGAGCACTGTCACTGTGGGCATTGCCACCATGAGCACTGTCATCATGGCCACTGTCACCATGCGAACTGCCACCCTGAGCACTATCACAGTGGGCACTGTCACCATGAGCACTGTCACCATAGGCACTGTATCCATGGTAACTGTCACCATTGGCACTATCACGGTGAGCACTATCACCATGGGAACTGTCACCATGGGAAAGGTCACCATGCGCACTGTAACCATTGGCACTGCCACAGTGAGAACTGTCACAGTGAGCACTATCACCATGGGCACTGTCACCATGTGCACTGTCACCATGGGAACTCTCACCATGAGCACTGTCACCATGGGAAATGTCACTATGGGCAGTGTCACCATGTGCACTGTCACCATCGGTAGTGTCAACACGAGCACTATTACCATGAGCACTATCACCGTGAGCACTGTCACCGTGGGCCATGTCACCATGTGCACTGTCACCATGAGCAATATCACCATGGGAACTGTCACCATGGGCACTGTCAACGTGAGCACTGTCAGCATGGAAACTCTCACCAGGAGCACTGTCTCCATCGGAAATGTCACCATGGACACTGTTCACCATGGGAAGTGTCACCATGAGCACTGTCACCATGGGGACTGTCACTATGGACACTGTCTCCATCGGCACTCTCACCATGAGCACTGTCACCGTGGGCACTGTCACCATGTGCACTGTCACCATGGGCAGTGTCACCATGAGCACTGTCACCCTGGGCTCTGTCATCATGGACACTGTCATCTTAGGAACTGCCACCACGGACACTGCCACCATGAGCACTGTAACCATTGGCACTGCCACAGTGAGCACTCTCACCATGAGCACTCTCACCATGGGAAATGTCACCATGAGCACGGTCACCAGGGACACTGTCACCATGGGCACTATCCATCAGGGCACTGTCACCGTGAGCACTATCACTGTGAGCACTATCACCGTGAGAAGTATCACCAAGGGCACTGTCACCATGAGCACTGTCATCGTGGGCACTGTCACCATGAGCACTGTCATCGTGGGCATTGTCACCATGGGCACTGTCAAGATGAGCACTGTCACCATGGGAAATGTCACCATGGGAACTCTCACCATAAGCACTGTCACCATGGACACTGTCACCATGAGCACTATCGTCATGGGCAGTGCCACCATAAGGAATTTCACCATGGGAACTCCAACCATATACACCACCAGCATGAGCACAGTCACCATGGGCAGTGTCACCATGAGCACTGTCACCATGGGCACTTTCAACATACACAGTGTCACCATGCGAACTGTCACCATGAGCACTATCACCGTGAGCACTATCACCATGGGCAGTGTCACTGTGAGCAATATCACCATGGGCACAGTTACCGTGAGCACTATTACAATGGGTACTATCACCAAGGGCACTGTCACCGTGAGCACTGTCACCATGAGCACTGTCACCATGGGCACTGTCACCATGAGCACTGTCATCATCGGCACTGTCACCATGGGAACTGTCACCATGGGAACTGTCACCATGAGCACTATCATCGTGAGGACGATAACCATGGGCACTGTCACCGTGAACACTGTCACCATTAGAACTGTCACTGTGGGCACTATCACCATGAGCACTATCACAATGGGCACTGTCACCAAAGGCACTGTCACCATGGACACTGTCACCATGAACAATATCATCATGGGCAGTGCCACCATGAGGAATTTCACCATGGGAACTCCAACCATGTACATCGGCAGGTTTAGAACAGTCACCATGGGCTGTGTCACCATGAGCACTGTCACCATGGGCACTATCACCATGCGAACTCTCACCATGAGCACTGTCACCGTGGGCAATGTCACCATGAGCACTGTCACCGTGGGCACTGTCACCATGGGAACTGTCACCATGAGCACTATCACCGTGAGGACTATAACCATGGGCACTGTCACTGTGAGCAATATCACCATGAACACTGTCACCATGGGAAATGTGACCGTGGGCACTGTCACCGTGTGCACTGTCAACATAAGCACTGTCACCATGGGAAATGTCATCATGGGCACTGTCACCATGGGCAGTGTCACCATGAGCCCTGTCACCGTGGGCCATGTCACCATGAGCACTGTCACCGTGGGCACTGTCACCATGGGAACTGTCACCATGAGCACTATCACCGTGAGGACTATAACCATGGGCACTGTCACCGTGAGCAATATCACGATGAACACTGTCACCATAGGAAATGTCACCGTGGGCACGGTCATCGTCTGCACTGTCAACATAAGCACTGTCACCATGGGAAATGTCACCATGGGCCCTGTCACCATGGGCAGTGTCACCATGAGCACTGTCACCATGGGACCTCTCACGATGGTCACTGTCACCATGAGCACTATCATCATGGGCAGTGCCACCATGAGGAATTTCACCATGGGAATTCCAAACATGTACACCGCCAGAATGAGCACAGTCACCATGGGCAGTGTCACCATGAGCAATGTCACCATGGGCACTTTCAACATGGGCACTGTCACCATGGACACTGTCATTATGAGCTCTGTTACCATGGGAAATGTCACCATGGGCACTGTCACCATAAGCACTGTCACCATGATCTCTGTCACCATGAGCACTATCACCATTAGCACTATCACCATGGGCACTATCACCAAGGGCGCTGTCACCAAGAGAACTATCACTGTGAGCACTGTCACCATGAGCACTGTCACCGTGAGCACTGTCACCATGAGCACTGTCACCATGGGCACTGTAACCATGGGAATTGTCACCATGAGCACTATCACTGTGAGCACTATCAACATGGGCAGTGTCACCGTGAGCACTGTCACCATGAGCACTGTCATCATGAGCACTGTCACCATGTGAATTGTCACCATGAGCACTTTCACCATGAGCACTATCACCATGAGCAGTATCACCAAGGGAACTGTCACCGTGAGCACTATCACCATGAGCACTATCACCATGGGCACTGTCACCATGGACACTGTCACCATGGGCACTGTCAAGATGAGCACTGTAACCATGGGAACTCTCACCATAAGCACTGTCACCATGGGAAATGTCACCATGGGCACTGTCACCATGGGCACTGTCACCATGGGCACTGTCACCATGGACACTGTCACCATGAGCACTATCGTCATGGGCAGTGCCACCATAAGGAATTTCACCATGGGAACTCCAACCATATACACCACCAGCATGAGCACAGTCACCATGGGCAGTGTCACCATGAGCACTGTCACCATGGGCACTTTCAACATACACAGTGTCACCATGCGAACTGTCACCATGAGCACTATCACCGTGAGCACTATCACCATGGGCAGTGTCACCGTGAGCAATATCACCATGGGCACAGTTACCGTGAGCACTATTACAATGGGTACTATCACCAAGGGCACTGTCACCGTGAGCACTGTCACCATGAGCACTGTCACCATGGGCACTGTCACCATGAGCACTGTCATCATCAGCACTGTCACCATGGGAACTGTCACCATGGGAACTGTCACCATGAGCACTATCATCGTGAGGACTATAACCATGGGCACTGTCACCGTGAGCCCTGTCACCATTAGAACTGTCACTGTGGGCACTATCACCGTGAGCATTATCACAATGGGCACTGTCACCATAGGCACTGTCACCATGGACACTGTCACCATGAACACTATCATCATGGGCAGTGCCACCATGAGGAATTTCACCATGGGAACTCCAACCATGTACATCGGCAGGTTTAGAACAGTCACCATGGGCTGTGTCACCATGAGCACTGTCACCATGGGCACTATCACCATGCGAACTCTCACCATGAGCACTGTCACCGTGGGCAATGTCACCATGAGCACTGTCACCGTGGGCACTGTCACCATGGGAACTCTCACCATGAGCACTATCACCGTGAGCACTATCACCATGGGCAGTCTCACCATGAGCAATATCACCATGGGCATTATCACCGTGAGCACTGTCACCGTGTGCACTGTCCCCATGAGCACTGTCACCATGAGGACTATCACCATGGGAACTGTCAACATGGGAACGGTCACCATGGGCACTGTCAATATGAGCACTGTCACCATGGGAACTCTCAACATGAGCACTGTCACCATGGCCAGTGTCACCATGGTCACTGTCACCATAAGCACTGTCACCAAGGGAAATGTCACCATGGGCACTCTCACCATTTTCACTGTCACCGTGGGCACTGTCACCATAAGCACTGTCACCATGAGCACTGTTCAACATGAGCACTGTCACCGAGAGCACTGCCACTGTGGGCACTATCACCGTGAGCACTGTCACCATGGGCACTGTCACCATGGGCACTGTCACCATGAGCATTGTCACCTTGAGCACTGTCACCATGGGAACATTCACCATGGGCACTGTCACCATGGGCACTGTCACCATGGAAAATGTCACCTTGGAAACTGTCACCATGGGCACTGTAACCATGGACACTGTCACCAGGAGCACTATCACCATGGACACTGTTTCCATGAGCATTATCCCCAAGTACACTGTCAACATTGGAACTGTCATCATGGGCACTGTCACCATGGGCACTGTCACCATGATCACCGTCAATATGGGAACTGCCACCATGAGCACTGTCACCATGGACACTGCCACCATGAGCACTGTCACCATGAGCACTGTCACCATGATCATTGTCACCAGGAGCATTGTCATTATGGGAAGTGTCACCATGAGTACTGTCACCATGGGCACTGTCACCATGGGCACTCTCAACATGGGCACTCTCACCATGGGCACTCTTGACCATGGACACTGTCACCATGGGCACTGTGAACATGAGCACTGTCACCATGGTATCTCTTACCATGAACACTGTCACCATGGGAAATGTCACTATGGGCACTGTCAGCATGGGCACTGTTACCATGGACACAGTCAACATGAGCACTATCATCATGGGCAGTGCCACCATGAGGAATTTCACCATGGCAACTCCAACCATGTACACCGCCAGCATGAGCACAGTCACCATGGGCAGTGTCACCGTGAGCACTATCACCATGGGCACTTTCAACATGGGCACTCTCACCATGCGAACTGTCACCATGAACACTATCACTATGAGCACTATCACCATGAGCACTCTCACAAAGGGCACTGTCACCGTGAGCTCTGTCACCATGAGCACTGTCACTGTGGGCAATGTCACCATGAGCACTGTCACCGTGGGCACTCTCACCATGGGAACTGTCACCATGAGCACTATCACCGTGAGCACTAACACCATTTGCAGTGTCACCGTGAGCAATATCACCATGGGAAATGTCAGAGTGAGCACTATTACCATGGGCACTATCACCATGAGCACTCTCACCATGAGCACTGTCACCGTGGGCACTGTCACCATGGGCAGTGTCACCATGAGCACTGTCACCCTGGGCTCTGTCATCATGGACACTGTCATCTTAGGAACTGCCACCACGGACACTGCCACTATGAGCACTGTAACCATTGGCACTGCCACAGTGAGCACTCTCACCATGAGCACTCTCACCATGGGAAATGTCACCATGAGCACGGTCACCAGGGACACTGTCACCATGGGCACTATCACCAGGGCACTGTCACCGTGAGCACTATCACTGTCAGCACTATCACCGTGAGCACTATCACCATGGGCACTGTCACCGTGAGCCCTATTACCATGGGCACTATCACCAAGGGCACTGTCACTGTGAGCACTATCACCATGAGCACTATCAACGTGAGCACTGTCACCATGATCACTGTCACCGTGGGCAATGTCACCATGAGCACTGTCACCATGGACACTTTCAACATGGCTACTGTCACCATGGGCACTGTCACCATGGACACTGTCATCATGAGCTCTGTTACCATGGGAAATGTCACCATGAGCACTGTCATCTTGGGAACTGCCACCATGGACATAGCCACCATGAGCAATGTAACCATTGGCACTGCCACAGTGAGCACTGTCACCGTGAGCACTGTCACCATGGGAACTGTCACCATGTGCCCTGTCACCATGGGAACTCTCACCATGAGCACTATCACCATGAGCACTATCACCATGGGCACTGTCACCATGGGCACTGTCACCGTGAGCATTATTACCATGGGTACTATCACCAAGGGCACTGTCACCGTGAGCACTGTCACCAAGGGCACTGTCACCGTGAGCACTGTTACCATGAGCACTGTCACCGTGGGCACTGTCACCCTGAGCACTGTCATCATCAGCACTGTCACCATGGGAACTCTCACCATGAGCACTGTCACCATGGGAAATGTCACCATGGGCACTATCACTATGGGCACTATCACCATGGGCAGTGTCACTATGAGCACAGTCAACGTGGCCACTGTCACCATGGGAACTGTCACCATGAGCACTAACTCCGTGAGCACTATCACCATGGGCAGTGTCAGCGTGAGCAATATCAACATGGGCAGTGGCACCATTAGCGCTATTACCATGGGCACTATCGCGTTCAGCACTATCACCATGAGCACTGTCACCGTGGGCACTGTCACCATGGTCACTGTCAACATGAGCACAGTCAGCATAGGAACTCTCACCATGAGCACTGTCACCATGGGAAATGTCACCATGGGCACTATCACTATGGGCACTATCACCATGGGCTGTGTCACCATGAGCACTGTCACCATGGGCACTGTCACCATGCGAACTCTCACCATGAGCACTGTCACCGTGGGCAATGTCACAATGAGCACTGTCACCATGAGCACTATCACCGTGAGCATTCTAACCATGGGCAGTGTCACCGTGAGCAATATCACCATAAACACTGTCACCGTGTGCACTGTCATCGTGAGCACTGTCACCATAGGAAATGTCACCATGGGCACTATCACCGTGAGCACTATTAATATGGGTACTATCACCAAGGGCATTGTTACCATGAGCAGTGTCACCATGAGCACTGTCACCGTGGGCACTGTCACCATGAGCACTGTCATCATGGGCACTGTCACCATGGGAACTGTCACCATTAGAACTGTCACTGTGGGTACTATCACCGTGAGCACTATCACAATGGGCACTGTCACCATGAGCACTATCATCTTGGGCAGTGCAACCATGAGCACTGTAACCATTGGCACTGTCACCATGGACACTGTCGCCATGGGTACTGTCACTATGGGTACTGTCCTCATGGGAACTCTTAGCAAGAGCACAGTCACCATGGGCACTGTCACCATGGACAATGTCACCATGAGCAATGTCAACATGAGCACTCTCACCATGGAAAATGTCACCATGAGCACTATCACCGTGGGCAGTGTCACCATGAGCAATATGACCATGGGCAGTGTCACCATGAGCACTATCACCATGGACACTGTCACCATGGGCACTCTCACCATGGGAAATGTCATCATGGACACTCTCACTATGAACACTGTCAACATGGGAAATGTCACCATGGTCACTGTCACCATGGGCACTTTCAACATGGGCACTGTCACCGTGCGAACTGTCACCATGAGCACTATCACCGTGAGCACTATCACCATGGGCAGTGTCACCGTGAGCAATATCACCATGGGCACAGTTACCGTGAGCACTATTACAATGGGTACTATCACCAAGGGCACTGTCACCGTGAGCACTGTCACCATGAGCACTGTCACCATGGGCACTGTCACCATGAGCACTGTCATCATCAGCACTGTCACCATGGGAACTGTCACCATGGGAACTGTCACCATGAGCACTATCATCGTGAGGACTATAACCATGGGCACTGTCACCGTGAGCCCTGTCACCATTAGAACTGTCACTGTGGGCACTATCACCGTGAGCACTATCACAATGGGCACTGTCACCATAGGCACTGTCACCATGGACACTGTCACCATGAACACTATCATCATGGGCAGTGCCACCATGAGGAATTTCACCATGGGAACTCCAACCATGTACATCGGCAGGTTTAGAACAGTCACCATGGGCTGTGTCACCATGAGCACTGTCACCATGGGCACTATCACCATGCGAACTCTCACCATGAGCACTGTCACCGTGGGCAATGTCACCATGAGCACTGTCACCGTGGGCACTGTCACCATGGGAACTCTCACCATGAGCACTATCACCGTGAGCACTATCACCATGGGCAGTCTCACCATGAGCAATATCACCATGGGCATTATCACCGTGAGCACTGTCACCGTGTGCACTGTCCCCATGAGCACTGTCACCATGAGGACTATCACCATGGGAACTGTCAACATGGGAACGGTCACCATGGGCACTGTCAATATGAGCACTGTCACCATGGGAACTCTCACCATGAGCACTGTCACCATGGCCAGTGTCACCATGGTCACTGTCACCATAAGCACTGTCACCAAGGGAAATGTCACCATGGGCACTCTCACCATTTTCACTGTCACCGTGGGCACTGTCACCATAAGCACTGTCACCATGAGCACTGTTCAACATGAGCACTGTCACCGAGAGCACTGCCACTGTGGGCACTATCACCGTGAGCACTGTCACCATGGGCACTGTCACCATGGGCACTGTCACCATGAGCATTGTCACCTTGAGCACTGTCACCATGGGAACATTCACCATGGGCACTGTCACCATGGGCACTGTCACCATGGAAAATGTCACCTTGGAAACTGTCACCATGGGCACTGTAACCATGGACACTGTCACCAGGAGCACTATCACCATGGACACTGTTTCCATGAGCATTATCCCCAAGTACACTGTCAACATTGGAACTGTCATCATGGGCACTGTCACCATGGGCACTGTCACCATGATCACCGTCAATATGGGAACTGCCACCATGAGCACTGTCACCATGGACACCGCCACCATGAGCACTGTCACCGTGAGCACTGTCACCATGATCATTGTCACCAGGAGCATTGTCATTATGGGAAGTGTCACCATGAGTACTGTCACCATGGGCACTGTCACCATGGGCACTCTCAACATGGGCACTCTCACCATGGGCACTCTTGACCATGGACACTGTCACCATGGGCACTGTGAACATGAGCACTGTCACCATGGTATCTCTTACCATGAACACTGTCACCATGGGAAATGTCACTGTGGGCACTCTCAGCATGGGCACTGTTACCATGGACACAGTCAACATGAGCACTATCATCATGGGCAGTGCCACCATGAGGAATTTCACCATGGCAACTCCAACCATGTACACCGCCAGCATGAGCACAGTCACCATGGGCAGTGTCACCGTGAGCACTATCACCATGGGCACTTTCAACATGGGCACTGTCACCATGCGAACTGTCACCATGAACACTATCACTATGAGCACTATCACCATGAGCACTCTCCCAAAGGGCACTGTCACCGTGAGCTCTGTCACCATGAGCACTGTCACTGTGGGCAATGTCACCATGAGCACTGTCACCGTGGGCACTCTCACCATGGGAACTGTCACCATGAGCACTATCACCGTGAGCACTAACACCATTTGCAGTGTCACCGTGAGCAATATCACCATGGGAAATGTCAGAGTGAGCACTATTACCATGGGCACTATCACCATGAGCACTCTCACCATGAGCACTGTCACCGTGTGCACTGTCACCATGGGCAGTGTCACCATGAGCACTGTCACCCTGGGCTCTGTCATCATGGACACTGTCATCTTAGGAACTGCCACCACGGACACTGCCACTATGAGCACTGTAACCATTGGCACTGCCACAGTGAGCACTCTCACCATGAGCACTCTCACCATGGGAAATGTCACCATGAGCACGGTCACCAGGGACACTGTCACCAGGGGCACTATCACCAGGGCACTGTCACCGTGAGCACTATCACTGTCAGCACTATCACCGTGAGCACTATCACCAAGGGCACTGTCACCGTGAGCCCTATTACCATGGGCACTATCACCAAGGGCACTGTCACTGTGAGCACTATCACCATGAGCACTATCAACGTGAGCACTGTCACCATGATCACTGTCACCGTGGGCAATGTCACCATGAGCACTGTCACCATGGACACTTTCAACATGGCTACTGTCACCATGGGCACTGTCACCATGGACACTGTCATCATGAGCTCTGTTACCATGGGAAATGTCACCATGAGCACTGTCATCTTGGGAACTGCCACCATGGACACAGCCACCATGAGCAATGTAACCATTGGCACTGCCACAGTGAGCACTGTCACCGTGAGCACTGTCACCATGGGAACTGTCACCATGTGCCCTGTCACCATGGGAACTCTCACCATGAGCACTATCACCATGAGCACTATCACCATGGGCACTGTCACCATGGGCACTGTCACCGTGAGCATTATTACCATGGGTACTATCACCAAGGGCACTGTCACCGTGAGCACTGTCACCAAGGGCACTGTCACCGTGAGCACTGTTACCATGAGCACTGTCACCGTGGGCACTGTCACCCTGAGCACTGTCATCATCAGCACTGTCACCATGGGAACTCTCACCATGAGCACTGTCACCATGGGAAATGTCACCATGGGCACTATCACTATGGGCACTATCACCATGGGCAGTGTCACTATGAGCACAGTCAACGTGGCCACTGTCACCATGGGAACTGTCACCATGAGCACTAACTCCGTGAGCACTATCACCATGGGCAGTGTCAGCGTGAGCAATATCAACATGGGCAGTGTCACCATTAGCGCTATTACCATGGGCATTATCGCGTTGAGCACTATCACCATGAGCACTGTCACCGTGGGCACTGTCACCATGGTCACTGTCAACATGAGCACAGTCAGCATAGAAACTCTCACCATGAGCACTGTCACCATGGGAAATGTCACCATGGGCACTATCACTATGGGCACTATCACCATGGGCTGTGTCACCATGAGCACTGTCACCATGGGCACTGTCACCATGCGAACTCTCACCATGAGCACTGTCACCGTGGGCAATGTCACAATGAGCACTGTCACCATGAGCACTATCACCGTGAGCATTCTAACCATGGGCAGTGTCACCGTGAGCAATATCACCATAAACACTGTCACCGTGTGCACTGTCATCGTGAGCACTGTCACCATAGGAAATGTCACCATGGGCACTATCACTGTGAGCACTATTAACATGGGTACTATCACCAAGGGCATTGTTACCATGAGCAGTGTCACCATGAGCACTGTCACCGTGGGCACTGTCACCATGAGCACTGTCATCATGGGCACTGTCACCATGGGAACTGTCACCATTAGAACTGTCACTGTGGGTACTATCACCGTGAGCACTATCACAATGGGCACTGTCACCATGAGCACTATCATCTTGGGCAGTGCAACCATGAGCACTGTAACCATTGGCACTGTCACCATGGACACTGTCGCCATGGGTACTGTCACTATGGGTACTGTCCTCATGGGAACTCTTAGCAAGAGCACAGTCACCATGGGCACTGTCACCATGGACAATGTCACCATGAGCAATGTCAACATGAGCACTCTCACCATGGAAAATGTCACCATGAGCACTATCACCGTGGGCAGTGTCACCATGAGCAATATCACCATGGGCAGTGTCACCATGAGCACTATCACCATGGACACTGTCACCATGGGCACTCTCACCATGGGAAATGTCATCATGGACACTCTCACCATGAACACTGTCAACATGGGAAATGTCACCATGGTCACTGTCACCATGGGCACTTTCAACATGGGCACTGTCACCGTGCGAAATGTCACCATGGGCAGTTTCACCATGAGCACTGTCACCATTGGCACTGTCACCATGAACAGTATCATCATGGGCTGTGCCACCATGAGGAATTTCAACATGGGAACACCAACCCTGTACACCACCAGCATGAGCATAGTCACCATGGGCATTGTCACCATGAGCACTGTCACCACAGGATCTTTCAACATGGGCAGTATCAGCATGCGAACTGTCACCATGGGCAGTGTCACCATGAGCACTATCACCAAAGGCACTGTCAACGTGAGCACTCTCACCATGAGCACTATTACCATGGGCAGTGTCACCGTGAGCAATATCACCATGGGCAGTGTCACCATGGGCACTATCACCATGAGCACTATCACCAAGGGAACTGTCATCGTGAGCACTATCATCGTGAGCACTATCACCCTGAGCACTGTCACCGTCGGTACTGTCACCATGAGCACTGTCACTATGGGCACTGTCATCATGGGAACTGTCACCATGAGCACTATCACCGTGCGCACTATCACCATGGGCAGTGTCACCATGAGCAATATCACCATGGGCACTGTCAACATGAGCACTATTACCATGGGCAATATCACCATGAGCACTATAACCGTGAGCACTGTCACCGTGGGCACTGTCACCGCGTGCACTGTCCCCATGAGCACTGTCACCATGAGCACTATCACCATGAGCACTGTCACCATGGGCACTGTCACCATGGGAACTCTCACTATGAGCACTGTCACCATGGCCAGTGTCACTATGGCCACTGTCACCTTAAGCACTGTCACCAAGGGAAATGTCAGCATGGGAACTCTCACCATTTGCACTGTCACCGTGGGCACTGTCACCATAAGCACTGTCACCATGAGCACTGTTCAACATGGGCACTGTCACCTAGAGCACTGCCACTGTAGGCACTTTCACCGTGAGCACTGTTCACCATGGGCACTGTAACCATGAGCACTGTCACCATGGACACTGTCCCCAGGAACACTATCATCATGGGCAGTGCCACCATGAGGAATTTCAACATGGGAACACCAACCCTGTACACCGCCAGCATGAGCACAGTCACCATGGGCATTATCACCATGAGCACTGTCACCATGGGAACTTTCAACATGGGCACTATCAGCATGCGAACTGTCACCATGGGCAGTGTCACCATGAGCACTATCACCATGGGCAGTGTCACCATGGGCACTATCACCATGAGCACTATCACCAAGGGAACTGTCACCGTGAGCACTATCATCGTGAGCACTATCACCCTGAGAATTGTCACCATGAGCACTGTCACCGTCGGTACTGTCACCATGAGCACTGTCACTATGGGCACTGTCACCATGGGAACTCTCACCATGAGCACTATCACCGTGAGCACTATCACCATGGGCAGTCTCACCATGAGCAATATCACCATGGGCATTATCACCGTGAGCAATGTCATCGTGTGCGCTGTCCCCATGAGCACTGTCACCATGGGCACTGTCACCATGGAAAATGTCACCTTGGAAACTGTCACCATGGGCACTGTAACCATGGACACTGTCACCAGGAGCACTATCACCATGGACACTGTTTGCATGAGCTTTGTCCCCAAGTACACTGTCAACATTGGAACTGTCATCATGGGCATTGTCATCATGGGCACTGTCACCATGGGCACTGTCACCATGATCACCGTCAATATGGGAACTGCCACCATGAGCACTGTCACCATGGACACTGCCACCATGAGCACTGTCACCGTGAGCACTGTCACCATGATCATTGTCACCAGGAGCTTTGTCATCATGGGAAGTGTCACCATGAGTACTGTCACCATGGGCACTGTCACCATGGGCACTCTCAACATGGGCACTCTCACCATGGGCACTCTTGACCATGGACACTGTCACCATGGGCACTGTGAACATGAGCACTGTCACCATGGTATCTCTTACCATGAACACTGTCACCATGGGAAATGTCACTATGGGCACTGTCAGCATGGGCACTGTTACCATGGACACAGTCAACATGAGCACTATCATCATGGGCAGTGCCACCATGAGGAATTTCACCATGGCAACTCCAACCATGTACACCGCCAGCATGAGCACAGTCACCATGGGCAGTGTCACCATGAGCACTATCACCATGGGCACTTTCAACATGGGCACTGTCACCATGCGAACTGTCACCATGAACACTATCACTATGAGCACTATCACCATGAGCACTATCACAAAGGGCACTGTCACCGTGAGCTCTGTCACCATGAGCACTGTCACTGTGGGCAATGTCACCATGAGCACTGTCACCGTGGGCACTCTCACCATGGGAACTGTCACCATGAGCACTATCACCGTGAGCACTAACACCATTTGCAGTGTCACCGTGAGCAATGTCACCATGGGAAATGTCAGAGTGAGCACTATTACCATGGGCACTATCACCATGAGCACTCTCACCATGAGCACTGTCACCGTGGCCACTGTCACCATGTGCACTGTCACCATGGGCAGTGTCACCATAAGCACTGTCACCCTGGGCTCTGTCATCATGGACACTGTCATCTTAGGAACTGCCACCACGGACACTGCCACCATGAGCACTGTAACCATTGGCACTGCCACAGTGAGCACTCTCACCATGAGCACTCTCACCATGGGAAATGTCACCATGAGCACGGTCACCAGGGACACTGTCACCATGGGCACTATCCATCAGGGCACTGTCACCGTGAGCACTATCACTGTGAGCACTATCACCGTGAGAAGTATCACCAAGGGCACTGTCACCATGAGCACTGTCATCGTGGGCACTGTCACCATGAGCACTGTCATCATGGGCACTGTCACCATGGGAACCCTCACCATTAGCACTGTCACTGTGGGCACTATCACCGTGAGCACTATCACAATGGACCCTGTCACCATAGGCACTGTCACCATGGACACTGTCACTATGAACACTATCATCATGGGCAGTGCCACCATAAGGAATTTCACCATAGAAACTCCAACCATGGACAATGCCAGCATGAGCACATTCACTATGGGCAGTGACACCATGAGCACTGCCACCATGGGCACTTTCAACATGGGCACTGTCACCATGCGAACCGTCACCATGATCACTATTACCATGAGCACTATCACCAAGGGCACTGTCAGCGTGAGCACTATTACCGTGAGCACTATCACCGTGAGCACGGTCACCATGAGCATTTTCACCGTGGGCACTGTCACCATGAGCATAGTCACCATGAGCATTGTCACCATGGGAACTCTCACCATGAGCACTGTCACCATGGGAAATGTCACCATGGGCACTGTCACCATAGGCACTGTCACCATGGACACTCTCAGCATGAGCACTATCATCATGTGCATTACCACCATAAAGAATTTCACCATGGGATCTCCAACCATGTACACCGCCAGCATGAGCACCTTCACCATGGGCAGTGTCACCATGAGCACTATCACCATGAGCATTATCACCAAGGGAACTGTCACCATGGACACTGTCAAGGTGAGCACTGTCACCGTTGGAATTCTCACCATGAGCATTGTCACTGTGGGCACAGTCACCATGGGCACTGTCACCATGGAAAATGTCACCTTGGAAACTGTCACCATGGGCACTGTAACCATGGACACTGTCACCATGGGCACTGTGAACATGAGCACTGTCACCATGGTATCTCTTACCATGAACACTGTCACCATGGGAAATGTCACTATGGGCACTGTCAGCATGGGCACTGTTACCATGGACACAGTCAACATGAGCACTATCATCATGGGCAGTGCCACCATGAGGAATTTCACCATGGCAACTCCAACCATGTACACCGCCAGCATGAGCACAGTCACCATGGGCAGTGTCACCGTGAGCACTATCACCATGGGCACTTTCAACATGGGCACTGTCACCATGCGAACTGTCACGATGAACACTATCACTATGAGCACTATCACCATGAGCACTATCACAAAGGGCACTGTCACCGTGAGCTCTGTCACCATGAGCACTGTCACTGTGGGCAATGTCACCATGAGCACTGTCACCGTGGGCACTGTCACCGTGTGCACTGTCACCATGGGCAGTGTCACCATGAGCACTGTCACCCTGGGCTCTGTCATCATGGACACTGTCATCTTAGGAACTGCCACCACGGACACTGCCACCATGAGCACTGTAACCATTGGCACTGCCACAGTGAGCACTCTCACCATGAGCACTCTCACCATGGGAAATGTCACCATGAGCACGGTCACCAGGGACACTGTCACCATGGGCACTATCCACCAGGGCATTGTCACCGTGAGCACTGTCACTGTGGGCACTATCACCATGAGCACTATCACAATGGACCCTGTCACCATAGGCACTGTCACCATGGACACTGTCACTATGAACAGTATCATCATGGGCAGTGCCACCATAAGGAATTTCACCATAGAAACTCCAACCATGGACAATGCCAGCATGAGCACATTCACTATGGGCAGTGACACCATGAGCACTGCCACCATGGGCACTTTCAACATGGGCACTGTCACCATGCGAACCGTCACCATGATCACTATTACCATGAGCACTATCACCAAGGGCACTGTCAGCGTGAGCACTATTACCGTGAGCACTATCACCGTGAGCACGGTCACCATGAGCATTTTCACCGTGGGCACTGTCACCATGAGCATAGTCACCATGAGCATTGTCACCATGGGAACTCTCACCATGAGCACTGTCACCATGGGAAATGTCACCATGGGCACTGTCACCATAGGCACTGTCACCATGGACACTCTCAGCATGAGCACTATCATCATGTGCATTACCACCATAAAGAATTTCACCATGGGATCTCCAACCATGTACACCGCCAGCATGAGCACATTCACCATGGGCAGTGTCACCATGAGCACTATCACCATGAGCACTATCACCATGAGCATTATCACCAAGGGAACTGTCACCATGGACACTGTCAAGGTGAGCACTGTCACCGTTGGAATTCTCACCATGAGCATTGTCACCGTGGGCACAGTCAACATGAGCACTGTCACCTTGGACACTGTCACCATGGGCACTCTCACCATGGGCACTGTCACCATGGACACTGTCACCATGGGCACTGTCAAGATGAGCACTGTCACCATGGGAAATGTCACCATGGGCACTGTCACGATGGGCACTGTCACCATGGGCACTGTCACCATGGACACTGTCACCATGAGCACTATCGTCATGGGCAGTGCCACCATAAGGAATTTCACCATGGGAACTTCAACCATATACACCACCAGCATGAGCACAGTCACCATGGGCAGTGTCACCATGAGCACTGTCACCATGGGCACTTTCAACATACACAGTGTCACCATGCGAACTGTCACCATGAGCACTATCACCGTGAGCACTATCACCATGGGCAGTGTCACCGTGAGCAATATCACCATGGGCACAGTTACCGTGAGCACTATTACAATGGGTACTATCACCAAGGGCACTGTCACCGTGAGCACTGTCACCATGAGCACTGTCACCATGGGCACTGTCACCATGAGCACTGTCATCATCGGCACTGTCACCATGGGAACTGTCACCAGGGGAACTGTCACCATGAGCACTATCATTGTGAGGACTATAACCATGGGCACTGTCACCGTGAACATTGTCACCATTAGAACTGTCACTGTGGGCACTATCACCGTGAGCACTATCACAATGGGCACTGTCACCATAGGCACTGTCACCATGGACACTGTCACCATGAACACTATCATCATGGGCAGTGCCACCATGAGGAATTTCACCATGGGAACTCCAACCATGTACATCGGCAGGTTTAGAACAGTCACCATGGGCTGTGTCTCCATGAGCACTGTCACCATGGGCACTATCACCATGCGAACTCTCACCATGAGCACTGTCACCGTGGGCAATGTCACCATGAGCACTGTCACCGTGGGCACTGTCACCATGGGAATTCTCACCATGAGCACTATCACCGTGAGCACTATCACCATGGGCAGTCTCACCATGAGCAATATCACCATGGGCATTATCACCGTGAGCACTGTCACCGTGTGCACTGTCCCCATGAGCACTGTCAACATAAGCACTGTCACCATGGGAAATGTCATCATGGGCACTGTCACCATGGGCAGTGTCACCATGAGCCATGTCACCGTGGGCCATGTCACCATGAGCACTGTCACCGTGGGCACTGTCACCATGGGAACTGTCACCATGAGCACTATCACCGTGAGGACTATAACCATGGGCACTGTCACCGTGAGCAATATCACGATGAACACTGTCACCATAGGAAATGTGACCGTGGGCACGGTCATCGTCTGCACTGTCAACATAAGCACTGTCACCATGGGAAATGTCACCATGGGCCCTGTCACCATGGGCAGTGTCACCATGAGCACTGTCACCATGGGAACTCTCACGATGGTCACTGTCACCATGAGCACTATCATCATGGGCAGTGCCACCATGAGGAATTTCACCATGGGAATTCCAAACATGTACACTGCCAGAATGAGCACAGTCACCATGGGCAGTGTCACCATGAGCAATGTCACCATGGGCACTTTCAACATGGGCACTGTCACCATGGACACTGTCATCATGAGCTCTGTTACCATGGGAAATGTCACCATGAGCACTATCACCATGGGCACTGTCACCATGGACACTGTCACCATGGGCACTGTCAAGATGAGCACTGTCACCATGGGAACTCTCACCATAAGCACTGTCACCATGGGAAATGTCACGATGGGCACTGTCACCATGGGCACTGTCACCATGGGCACTGTCACCATGAGCACTATCGTCATGGTCAGTGCCACCATAAGGAATTTCACCATGGGAACTCCAACCATATACACCACCAGCATGAGCACAGTCACCATGGGCAGTGTCACCATGAGCACTGTCACCATGGGCACTTTCAACATACACAGTGTCACCATGCGAACTGTCACCATGAGCACTATCACCGTGAGCACTATCACCATGGGCAGTGTCACCGTGAGCAATATCACCATGGGCACAGTTACCGTGAGCACTATTACAATGGGTACTATCACCAAGGGCACTGTCACCGTGAGCACTGTTACCATGGGAAATGTCACCATGAGCACTGTCATCTTGGGAACTGCCACCATGGACACAGCCACCATGAGCAATGTAACCATTGGCACTGCCACAGTGAGCACTGTCACCGTGAGCACTGTCACCATGGGAACTGTCACCATGTGCCCTGTCACCATGGGAACTCTCACCATGAGCACTATCACCATGAGCACTATCACCATGGGCACTGTCACCATGGGCACTGTCACCGTGAGCATTATTACCATGGGTACTATCACCAAGGGCACTGTCAACGTGAGCACTGTCACCAAGGGCACTGTCACCGTGAGCACTGTTACCATGAGCACTGTCACCGTGGGCACTGTCACCCTGAGCACTGTCATCATCGGCACTGTCACCATGGGAACTCTCACCATGAGCACTGTCACCATGGGAAATGTCACCATGGGCACTATCACTATGGGCACTATCACCATGGGCAGTGTCACTATGAGCACAGTCAACGTGGCCACTGTCACCATGGGAACTGTCACAATGAGCACTAACTCCGTGAGCACTATCACCATGGGCAGTGTCAGCGTGAGCAATATCAACATGGGCAGTGTCACCATTAGCGCTATTACCATGGTCACTATCGCGTTGAGCACTATCACCATGAGCACTGTCACCGTGGGCACTGTCACCATGGTCACTGTCAACATGAGCACAGTCAGCATAGGAACTCTCACCATGAGCACTGTCACCATGGGAAATGTCACCATGGGCACTATCACTATGGGCACTATCACCATGGGCTGTGTCACCATGAGCACTGTCACCATGGGCACTGTCACCATGCGAACTCTCACCATGAGCACTGTCACCGTGGGCAATGTCACAATGAGCACTGTCACCATGAGCACTATCACCGTGAGCATTCTAACCATGGGCAGTGTCACCGTGAGCAATATCACCATAAACACTGTCACCGTGTGCACTGTCATCGTGAGCACTGTCACCATAGGAAATGTCACCATGGGCACTATCACCGTGAGCACTATTAACATGGGTACTATCACCAAGGGCATTGTTACCATGAGCAGTGTCACCATGAGCACTGTCACCGTGGGCACTGTCACCATGAGCACTGTCATCGTGGGCACTGTCACCATGGGAACTGTCACCATTAGAACTGTCACTGTGGGTACTATCACCGTGAGCACTATCACAATGGGCACTGTCACCATGAGCACTATCATCTTGGGCAGTGCAACCATGAGCACTGTAACCATTGGCACTGTCACCATGGACACTGTCGCCATGGGTACTGTCACTATGGGTACTGTCCTCATGGGAACTCTTAGCAAGAGCACAGTCACCATGGGCACTGTCACCATGGACAATGTCACCATGAGCAATGTCAACATGAGCACTCTCACCATGGAAAATGTCACCATGAGCACTATCACCGTGGGCAGTGTCACCATGAGCAATATCACCATGGGCAGTGTCACCATGAGCACTATCACCATGGACACTGTCACCATGGGCACTCTCACCATGGGAAATGTCATCATGGACACTCTCACCATGAACACTGTCAACATGGGAAATGTCACCATGGTCACTGTCACCATGGGCACTTTCAACATGGGCACTGTCACCGTGCGAAATGTCACCATGGGCAGTTTCACCATGAGCACTGTCACCATTGGCACTGTCACCATGAACAGTATCATCATGGGCTGTGCCACCATGAGGAATTTCAACATGGGAACACCAACCCTGTACACCACCAGCATGAGCATAGTCACCATGGGCATTGTCACCATGAGCACTGTCACCACAGGATCTTTCAACATGGGCAGTATCAGCATGCGAACTGTCACCATGGGCAGTGTCACCATGAGCACTATCACCAAAGGCACTGTCAACGTGAGCACTCTCACCATGAGCACTATTACCATGGGCAGTGTCACCGTGAGCAATATCACCATGGGCAGTGTCACCATGGGCACTATCACCATGAGCACTATCACCAAGGGAACTGTCATCGTGAGCACTATCATCGTGAGCACTATCACCCTGAGCACTGTCACCGTCGGTACTGTCACCATGAGCACTGTCACTATGGGCACTGTCATCATGGGAACTGTCACCATGAGCACTATCACCGTGCGCACTATCACCATGGGCAGTGTCACCATGAGCAATATCACCATGGGCACTGTCAACATGAGCACTATTACCATGGGCAATATCACCATGAGCACTATAACCGTGAGCACTGTCACCGTGGGCACTGTCACCGCGTGCACTGTCCCCATGAGCACTGTCACCATGAGCACTATCACCATGAGCACTGTCACCATGGGCACTGTCACCATGGGAACTCTCACTATGAGCACTGTCACCATGGCCAGTGTCACTATGGCCACTGTCACCTTAAGCACTGTCACCAAGGGAAATGTCAGCATGGGAACTCTCACCATTTGCACTGTCACCGTGGGCACTGTCACCATAAGCACTGTCACCATGAGCACTGTTCAACATGGGCACTGTCACCTAGAGCACTGCCACTGTAGGCACTTTCACCGTGAGCACTGTTCACCATGGGCACTGTAACCATGAGCACTGTCACCATGGACACTGTCACCAGGAACACTATCATCATGGGCAGTGCCACCATGAGGAATTTCAACATGGGAACACCAACCCTGTACACCGCCAGCATGAGCACAGTCACCATGGGCATTATCACCATGAGCACTGTCACCATGGGAACTTTCAACATGGGCACTATCAGCATGCGAACTGTCACCATGGGCAGTGTCACCATGAGCACTATCACCAAAGACACTGTCAACGTGAGCACTATCACCATGAGCACTATTACCATGGGCAGTGTCACCGTGAGCAATATCACCATGGGCAGTGTCACCATGGGCACTATCACCATGAGCACTATCACCAAGGGAACTGTCACCGTGAGCACTATCATCGTGAGCACTATCACCCTGAGAATTGTCACCATGAGCACTGTCACCGTCGGTACTGTCACCATGAGCACTGTCACTATGGGCACTGTCACCATGGGAACTCTCACCATGAGCACTATCACCGTGAGCACTATCACCATGGGCAGTCTCACCATGAGCAATATCACCATGGGCATTATCACCGTGAGCAATGTCATCGTGTGCGCTGTCCCCATGAGCACTGTCACCATGAGCACTGTCACCATGGGCACTGTCACCATGGAAAATGTCACCTTGGAAACTGTCACCATGGGCACTGTAACCATGGACACTGTCACCAGGAGCACTATCACCATGGACACTGTTTCCATGAGCTTTGTCCCCAAGTACACTGTCAACATTGGAACTGTCATCATGGGCACTGTCACCATGGGCACTGTCACCATGATCACCGTCAATATGGGAACTGCCACCATGAGCACTGTCACCATGGACACTGCCACCATGAGCACTGTCACCGTGAGCACTGTCACCAGGAGCATTGTCATCATGGGAAGTGTCACCATGAGTACTGTCACCATGGGCACTGTCACCATGGGCACTCTCAACATGGGCACTCTCACCATGGGCACTCTTGACCATGGACACTGTCACCATGGGCACTGTGAACATGAGCACTGTCACCATGGTAACTCTTACCATGAACAGTGTCACCATGGGAAATGTCACTATGGGCACTGTCAGCATGGGCACTGTTACCATGGACACAGTCAACATGAGCACTATCATCATGGGCAGTGCCACCATGAGGAATTTCACCATGGCAACTCCAACCATGTACACCGCCAGCATGAGCACAGTCACCATGGGCAGTGTCACCGTGAGCACTATCACCATGGGCACTTTCAACATGGGCACTGTCACCATGCGAACTGTCACCATGAACACTATCACTATGAGCACTATCACCATGAGCACTCTCACAAAGGGCACTGTCACCGTGAGCTCTGTCACCATGAGCACTGTCACTGTGGGCAATGTCACCATGAGCACTGTCACCGTGGGCACTCTCACCATGGGAACTGTCACCATGAGCACTATCACCGTGAGCACTAACACCATTTGCAGTGTCACCGTGAGCAATATCACCATGGGAAATGTCAGAGTGAGCACTATTACCATGGGCACTATCACCATGAGCACTCTCACCATGAGCACTGTCACCGTGGGCACTGTCACCATGTGCACTGTCACCATGGGCAGTGTCACCATGAGCACTGTCACCCTGGGCTCTGTCATCATGGACACTGTCATCTTAGGAACTGCCACCACGGACACTGCCACCATGAGCACTGTAACCATTGGCACTGCCACAGTGAGCACTCTCACCATGAGCACTCTCACCATGGGAAATGTCACCATGAGCACGGTCACCAGGGACACTGTCACCATGGGCACTATCCACCAGGGCACTGTCACCGTGAGCACTATCACTGTGAGCACTATCACCGTGAGAAGTATCACCAAGGGCACTGTCACCATGAGCACTGTCATCGTGGGCACTGTCACCATGAGCACTGTCATCATGGGCACTGTCACCATGGGAACTCTCACCATTAGCACTGTCACTGTGGGCACTATCACCGTGAGCACTATCACAATGGACCCTGTCACCATAGGCACAGTCACCATGGACACTGTCACTATGAACACTATCATCATGGGCAGTGCCACCATAAGGAATTTCACCATAGAAACTCCAACCATGGACAATGCCAGCATGAGCACATTCACTATGGGCAGTGACACCATGAGCACTGCCACCATGGGCACTTTCAACATGGGCACTGTCACCATGCGAACCGTCACCATGATCACTATTACCATGAGCACTATCACCAAGGGCACTGTCAGCGTGAGCACTATTACCGTGAGCACTATCACCGTGAGCACGGTCACCATGAGCATTTTCACCGTGGGCACTGTCACCATGAGCATAGTCACCATGAGCATTGTCACCATGGGAACTCTCACCATGAGCACTGTCACCATGGGAAATGTCACCATGGGCACTGTCACCATAGGCACTGTCACCATGGACACTCTCAGCATGAGTACTATCATCATGTGCATTACCACCATAAAGAATTTCACCATGGGATCTCCAACCATGTACACCGCCAGCATGAGCACATTCACCATGGGCAGTGTCACCATGAGCACTATCACCATGAGCATTATCACCAAGGGAACTGTCACCATGGACACTGTCAAGGTGAGCACTGTCACCGTTGGAATTCTCACCATGAGCATTGTCACCGTGGGCACAGTCGACATGAGCACTGTCACCTTGGACACTGTCACCATGGGCACTCTCACCATGGGCACTGTCACCATGGACACTGTCACCATGGGCACTGTCACCATGGGCACTGTCACCATGGACACTGTCACCATGAGCACTATCGTCATGGGCAGTGCCACCATAAGGAATTTCACCATGGGAACTCCAACCATATACACCACCAGCATGAGCACAGTCACCATGGGCAGTGTCACCATGAGCACTGTCACCATGGGCACTTTCAACATACGCAGTGTCACCATGCGAACTGTCACCATGAGCACTATCACCGTGAGCACTATCACCATGGGCAGTGTCACTGTGAGCAATATCACCATGGGCACAGTTACCGTGAGCACTATTACAATGGGTACTATCACCAAGGGCACTGTCACCGTGAGCACTGTCACCATGAGCACTGTCACCATGGGCACTGTCACCATGAGCACTGTCATCATCGGCACTGTCACCATGGGAACTGTCACCAGGGGAACTGTCACCATGAGCACTATCATCGTGAGGACTATAACCATGGGCACTGTCACCGTGAACACTGTCACCATTAGAACTGTCACTGTGGGCACTATCACCGTGAGCACTATCACAATGGGCACTGTCACCATAGGCACTGTCACCATGGACACTGTCACCATGAACACTATCATCATGGGCAGTGCCACCATGAGGAATTTCACCATGGGAACTCCAACCATGTACATCGGCAGGTTTAGAACAGTCACCATGGGCTGTGTCACCATGAGCACTGTCACCATGGGCACTATCACCATGCGAACTCTCACCATGAGCACTGTCACCATGGGCAATGTCACCATGAGCACTGTCACCGTGGGCACTGTCACCATGGGAACTGTCACCATGAGCACTATCACCGTGAGGACTATAACCATGGGCACTGTCACTGTGAGCAATATCACCATGAACACTGTCACCATGGGAAATGTGACCGTGGGCACTGTCACCGTGTGCACTGTCAACATAAGCACTGTCACCATGGGAAATGTCATCATGGGCACTGTCACCATGGGCAGTGTCACCATGAGCCCTGTCACCGTGGGCCATGTCACCATGAGCACTGTCACCATGGGCACTGTCACCATGGGAACTGTCACCATGAGCACTATCACCGTGAGGACTATAACCATGGGCACTGTCACCGTGAGCAATATCACGATGAACACTGTCACCATAGGAAATGTCACCATGGGCACGGTCATCGTCTGCACTGTCAACATAAGCACTGTCACCATGGGAAATGTCACCATGGGCCCTGTCACCATGGGCAGTGTCACCATGAGCACTGTCACCATGGGAACTCTCACGATGGTCACTGTCACCATGAGCACTATCATCATGGGCAGTGCCACCATGAGGAATTTCACCATGGGAATTCCAAACATGTACACCGCCAGAATGAGCACAGTCACCATGGGCAGTGTCACCATGAGCAATGTCACCATGGGCACTTTCAACATGGGCACTGTCACCATGGACACTGTCATCATGAGCTCTGTTACCATGGGAAATGTCACCATGGGCACTGTCACCATAGGCACTGTCACCATGATCTCTGTCACCATGAGCACTATCACCATTAGCACTATCACCATGGGCACTATCACCAAGGGCGCTGTCACCAAGAGAACTATCACTGTGAGCACTGTCACCATGAGCACTGTCACCGTGAGCACTGTCACCATGAGCACTGTCACCATGGGCACTGTAACCATGGGAATTGTCACCATGAGCACTATCACTGTGAGCACTATCAACATGGGCAGTGTCACCATGAGCACTGTCATCATGAGCACTGTCACCATGTGAATTGTCACCATGAGCACTTTCACCATGAGCACTATCACCATGAGCAGTATCACCAAGGGAACTGTCACCGTGAGCACTATCACCATGAGCACTATCACCATGGGCACTGTCACCATGGACACTGTCACCATGGGCACTGTCAAGATGAGCACTGTCACCATGGGAACTCTCACCATAAGCACTGTCACCATGGGAAATGTCACCATGGGCACTGTCACCATGGGCACTGTCACCATGGACACTGTCACCATGAGCACTATCGTCATGGGCAGTGCCACCATAAGGAATTTCACCATGGGAACTCCAACCATGTACACCACCAGCATGAGCACAGTCATCATGGGCAGTGTCACCATGAGCACTGTCACTATGGGCACTGTCACCATGGGAACTCTCACCATGAGCACTATCACCGTGAGCACTATCACCATGGGCAGTCTCACCATGAGCAATATCACCATGGGCATTATCACCGTGAGCAATGTCATCGTGTGCGCTGTCCCCATGAGCACTGTCACCATGAGCACTGTCACCATGGGCACTGTCACCATGGAAAATGTCACCTTGGAAACTGTCACCATGGGCACTGTAACCATGGACACTGTCACCAGGAGCACTATCACCATGGACACTGTTTCCATGAGCTTTGTCCCCAAGTACACTGTCAACATTGGAACTGTCATCATGGGCACTGTCACCATGGGCACTGTCACCATGATCACCGTCAATATGGGAACTGCCACCATGAGCACTGTCACCATGGACACTGCCACCATGAGCACTGTCACCGTGAGCACTGTCACCAGGAGCATTGTCATCATGGGAAGTGTCACCATGAGTACTGTCACCATGGGCACTGTCACCATGGGCACTCTCAACATGGGCACTCTCACCATGGGCACTCTTGACCATGGACACTGTCACCATGGGCACTGTGAACATGAGCACTGTCACCATGGTAACTCTTACCATGAACAGTGTCACCATGGGAAATGTCACTATGGGCACTGTCAGCATGGGCACTGTTACCATGGACACAGTCAACATGAGCACTATCATCATGGGCAGTGCCACCATGAGGAATTTCACCATGGCAACTCCAACCATGTACACCGCCAGCATGAGCACAGTCACCATGGGCAGTGTCACCGTGAGCACTATCACCATGGGCACTTTCAACATGGGCACTGTCACCATGCGAACTGTCACCATGAACACTATCACTATGAGCACTATCACCATGAGCACTCTCACAAAGGGCACTGTCACCGTGAGCTCTGTCACCATGAGCACTGTCACTGTGGGCAATGTCACCATGAGCACTGTCACCGTGGGCACTCTCACCATGGGAACTGTCACCATGAGCACTATCACCGTGAGCACTAACACCATTTGCAGTGTCACCGTGAGCAATATCACCATGGGAAATGTCAGAGTGAGCACTATTACCATGGGCACTATCACCATGAGCACTCTCACCATGAGCACTGTCACCGTGGGCACTGTCACCATGTGCACTGTCACCATGGGCAGTGTCACCATGAGCACTGTCACCCTGGGCTCTGTCATCATGGACACTGTCATCTTAGGAACTGCCACCACGGACACTGCCACCATGAGCACTGTAACCATTGGCACTGCCACAGTGAGCACTCTCACCATGAGCACTCTCACCATGGGAAATGTCACCATGAGCACGGTCACCAGGGACACTGTCACCATGGGCACTATCCACCAGGGCACTGTCACCGTGAGCACTATCACTGTGAGCACTATCACCGTGAGAAGTATCACCAAGGGCACTGTCACCATGAGCACTGTCATCGTGGGCACTGTCACCATGAGCACTGTCATCATGGGCACTGTCACCATGGGAACTCTCACCATTAGCACTGTCACTGTGGGCACTATCACCGTGAGCACTATCACAATGGACCCTGTCACCATAGGCACTGTCACCATGGACACTGTCACTATGAACACTATCATCATGGGCAGTGCCACCATAAGGAATTTCACCATAGAAACTCCAACCATGGACAATGCCAGCATGAGCACATTCACTATGGGCAGTGACACCATGAGCACTGCCACCATGGGCACTTTCAACATGGGCACTGTCACCATGCGAACCGTCACCATGATCACTATTACCATGAGCACTATCACCAAGGGCACTGTCAGCGTGAGCACTATTACCGTGAGCACTATCACCGTGAGCACGGTCACCATGAGCATTTTCACCGTGGGCACTGTCACCATGAGCATAGTCACCATGAGCATTGTCACCATGGGAACTCTCACCATGAGCACTGTCACCATGGGAAATGTCACCATGGGCACTGTCACCATAGGCACTGTCACCATGGACACTCTCAGCATGAGCACTATCATCATGTGCATTACCACCATAAAGAATTTCACCATGGGATCTCCAACCATGTACACCGCCAGCATGAGCACATTCACCATGGGCAGTGTCACCATGAGCACTATCACCATGAGCACTATCACCATGAGCATTATCACCAAGGGAACTGTCACCATGGACACTGTCAAGGTGAGCACTGTCACCGTTGGAATTCTCACCATGAGCATTGTCACCGTGGGCACAGTCGACATGAGCACTGTCACCTTGGACACTGTCACCATGGGCACTCTCACCATGGGCACTGTCACCATGGACACTGTCACCATGGGCACTGTCACCATGGGCACTGTCACCATGGACACTGTCACCATGAGCACTATCGTCATGGGCAGTGCCACCATAAGGAATTTCACCATGGGAACTCCAACCATATACACCACCAGCATGAGCACAGTCACCATGGGCAGTGTCACCATGAGCACTGTCACCATGGGCACTTTCAACATACGCAGTGTCACCATGCGAACTGTCACCATGAGCACTATCACCGTGAGCACTATCACCATGGGCAGTGTCACTGTGAGCAATATCACCATGGGCACAGTTACCGTGAGCACTATTACAATGGGTACTATCACCAAGGGCACTGTCACCGTGAGCACTGTCACCATGAGCACTGTCACCGTGAGCACTGTCACCATGAGCACTGTCACCATGGGCACTGTAACCATGGGAATTGTCACCATGAGCACTATCACTGTGAGCACTATCAACATGGGCAGTGTCACCGTGAGCACTGTCACCATGAGCACTGTCATCATGAGCACTGTCACCATGTGAATTGTCACCAGGAGCACTTTCATCATGAGCACTATCACCATGAGCAGTATCACCAAGGGAACTGTCACCGTGAGCACTATCACCATGAGCACTATCACCATGGGCACTGTCACCATGGACACTGTCACCATGGGCACTGTCAAGATGAGCACTGTCACCATGGGAACTCTCACCATAAGCACTGTCACCATGGGAAATGTCACCATGGGCACTCTCACCATGGGCACTGTCACCATGGGCACTGTCACCATGGACACTGTCACCATGAGCACTATCGTCATGGGCAGTGCCACCATAAGGAATTTCACCATGGGAACTCCAACCATATACACCACCAGCATGAGCACAGTCACCATGGGCAGTGTCACCATGAGCACTGTCACCATGGGCACTTTCAACATACACAGTGTCACCATGCGAACTGTCACCATGAGCACTATCACCGTGAGCACTATCACCATGGGCAGTGTCACTGTGAGCAATATCACCATGGGCACAGTTACCGTGAGCACTATTACAATGGGTACTATCACCAAGGGCACTGTCACCGTGAGCACTGTCACCATGAGCACTGTCACCATGGGCACTGTCACCATGAGCACTGTCGTCATCGGCACTGTCACCATGGGAACTGTCACCATGGGAACTGTCACCATGAGCACTATCATCGTGAGGACTATAACCATGGGCACTGTCACCGTGAACACTGTCACCATTAGAACTGTCACTGTGGGCACTATCACCGTGAGCACTATCACAATGGGCACTGTCACCATAGGCACTGTCACCATGGACACTGTCACCATGAACACTATCATCATGGGCAGTGCCACCATGAGGAATTTCACCATGGGAACTCCAACCATGTACATCGGCAGGTTTAGAACAGTCACCATGGGCTGTGTCACCATGAGCACTGTCACCATGGGCACTATCACCATGCGAACTCTCACCATGAGCACTGTCACCGTGGGCAATGTCACTATGAGCACTGTCACCGTGGGCACTGTCACCATGGGAACTGTCACCATGAGCACTATCACCGTGAGGACTATAACCATGGGCACTGTCACTGTGAGCAATATCACCATGAACACTGTCACCATGGGAAATGTGACCGTGGGCACTGTCACCGTGTGCACTGTCAACATAAGCACTGTCACCATGGGAAATGTCATCATGGGCACTGTCACCATGGGCAGTGTCACCATGAGCCCTGTCACCGTGGGCCATGTCACCATGAGCACTGTCACCATGGGCACTGTCACCATGGGAACTGTCACCATGAGCACTATCACCGTGAGGACTATAACCATGGGCACTGTCACCGTGAGCAATATCACGATGAACACTGTCACCATAGGAAATGTCACCGTGGGCACGGTCATCGTCTGCACTGTCAACATAAGCACTGTCACCATGGGAAATGTCACCATGGGCCCTGTCACCATGGGCAGTGTCACCATGAGCACTGTCACCATGGGAACTCTCACGATGGTCACTGTCACCATGAGCACTATCATCATGGGCAGTGCCACCATGAGGAATTTCACCATGGGAATTCCAAACATGTACACCGCCAGAATGAGCACAGTCACCATGGGCAGTGTCACCATGAGCAATGTCACCATGGGCACTTTCAACATGGGCACTGTCACCATGGACACTGTCATCATGAGCTCTGTTACCATGGGAAATGTCACCATGGGCACTGTCACCATAGGCACTGTCACCATGATCTCTGTCACCATGAGCACTATCACCATTAGCACTATCACCATGGGCACTATCACCAAGGGCGCTGTCACCAAGAGAACTATCACTGTGAGCACTGTCACCATGAGCACTGTCACCGTGAGCACTGTCACCATGAGCACTGTCACCATGGGCACTGTAACCATGGGAATTGTCACCATGAGCACTATCACTGTGAGCACTATCAACATGGGCAGTGTCACCATGAGCACTGTCATCATGAGCACTGTCACCATGTGAATTGTCACCATGAGCACTTTCACCATGAGCACTATCACCATGAGCAGTATCACCAAGGGAACTGTCACTGTGAGCACTATCACCATGAGCACTATCACCATGGGCACTGTCACCATGGACACTGTCACCATGGGCACTGTCAAGATGAGCACTGTCACCATGGGAACTCTCACCATAAGCACTGTCACCATGGGAAATGTCACCATGGGCACTGTCACCATGGGCACTGTCACCATGGACACTGTCACCATGAGCACTATCGTCATGGGCAGTGCCACCATAAGGAATTTCACCATGGGAACTCCAACCATGTACACCACCAGCATGAGCACAGTCATCATGGGCAGTGTCACCATGAGCACTGTCACCATGGGCACTTTCAACATACACAGTGTCACCATGCGAACTGTCACCATGAGCACTATCACCGTGAGCACTATCACCATGGGCAGTGTCACCGTGAGCAATATCACCAAGGGCACAGTTACCGTGAGCACTATTACAATGGGTACTATCACCAAGGGCATTGTCACCGTGAGCACTGTCACCATGAGCACTGTCACCATGGGCACTGTCACCATGAGCACTGTCATCATCAGCACTGTCACCATGGGAACTGTCACCATGGGAACTGTCACCATGAGCACTATCATCGTGAGGACTATAACCATGGTCACTGTCACCGTGAGCCCTGTCACCATTAGAACTGTCACTGTGGGCACTATCACCGTGAGCACTATCACAATGGGCACTGTCACCATAGGCACTGTCACCATGGACACTGTCACCATGAACACTATCATCATGGGCAGTGCCACCATGAGGAATTTCACCATGGGAACTCCAACCATGTACATCGGCAGGTTTAGAACAGTCACCATGGGCTGTGTCACCATGAGCACTGTCACCATGGGCACTATCACCATGCGAACTCTCACCATGAGCACTGTCACCGTGGGCAATGTCACCATGAGCACTGTCACCGTGGGCACTGTCACCATGGGAACTCTCACCATGAGCACTATCACCGTGAGCACTATCACCATGGGCTGTCTCACCATGAGCAATATCACCATGGGCATTATCACCGTGAGCACTGTCACCGTGTGCACTGTCCCCATGAGCACTGTCACCATGAGGACTATCACCATGGGAACTGTCAACATGGGAACGGTCACCATGGGCACTGTCCATATGAGCACTGTCACCATGGGAACTCTCACCATGAGCACTGTCACCATGGCCAATGTCACCATGGTCACTGTCACCGTAAGCACTGTCACCAAGGGAAATGTCACCATGGGCACTCTCACCATTTTCACTGTCACCGTGGGCACTGTCACCATAAGCACTGTCACCATGAGCACTGTTCAACATGAGCACTGTCACCGAGAGCACTGCCACTGTGGGCACTATCACCGTGAGCACTGTCACCATGGGCACTGTCACCATGGGCACTGTCACCATGAGCACTGTCACCATGGACACTGTCACCATGAGCATTGTCACCATGAGCATTGTCACCGTGGGCACAGTCACCATGTGCACTGTCACCATGGGCACTGTCACCATGGAAAATGTCACCTTGGAAACTGTCACCATGGGCACTGTAACCATGGACACTGTCACCAGGAGCACTATCACCATGGACACTGTTTCCATGAGCTTTGTCCCCAAGTACACTGTCAACATTGGAACTGTCATCATGGGCACTGTCACCATGGGCACTGTCACCATGATCACCGTCAATATGGGAACTGCCACCATGAGCACTGTCACCATGGACACTGCCACCATGAGCACTGTCACCGTGAGCACTGTCACCATGATCATTGTCACCAGGAGCATTGTCATCATGGGAAGTGTCACCATGAGTACTGTCACCATGGGCACTGTCACCATGGGCACTCTCAACATGGGCACTCTCACCATGGGCACTCTTGACCATGGACACTGTCACCATGGGCACTGTGAACATGAGCACTGTCAGCATGGTAACTCTTACCATGAACACTGTCACCATGGGAAATGTCACTATGGGCACTGTCAGCATGGGCACTGTTACCATGGACACAGTCAACATGAGCACTATCATCATGGGCAGTGCCACCATGAGGAATTTCACCATGGCAACTCCAACCATGTACACCGCCAGCATGAGCACAGTCACCATGGGCAGTGTCACCGTGAGCACTATCACCATGGGCACTTTCAACATGGGCACTGTCACCATGCGAACTGTCACCATGAACACTATCACTATGAGCACTATCACCATGAGCACTCTCCCAAAGGGCACTGTCACCGTGAGCTCTGTCACCATGAGCACTGTCACTGTGGGCAATGTCACCATGAGCACTGTCACCGTGGGCACTCTCACCATGGGAACTGTCACCATGAGCACTATCACCGTGAGCACTAACACCATTTGCAGTGTCACCGTGAGCAATATCACCATGGGAAATGTCAGAGTGAGCACTATTACCATGGGCACTATCACCATGAGCACTCTCACCATGAGCACTGTCACCGTGGGCACTGTCACCATGTGCACTGTCACCATGGGCAGTGTCACCATGAGCACTGTCACCCTGGGCTCTGTCATCATGGACACTGTCATCTTAGGAACTGCCACCACGGACACTGCCACCATGAGCACTGTAACCATTGGCACTGCCACAGTGAGCACTCTCACCATGAGCACTCTCACCATGGGAAATGTCACCATGAGCACGGTCACCAGGGACACTGTCACCATGGGCACTATCCATCAGGGCACTGTCACCGTGAGCACTATCACTGTGAGCACTATCACCGTGAGAAGTATCACCAAGGGCACTGTCACCATGAGCACTGTCATCGTGGGCACTGTCACCATGAGCACTGTCATCATGGGCACTGTCACCATGGGAACTCTCACCATTAGCACTGTCACTGTGGGCACTATCACCGTGAGCACTATCACAATGGACCCTGTCACCATAGGCACTGTCACCATGGACACTGTCACTATGAACACTATCATCATGGGCAGTGCCACCATAAGGAATTTCACCATAGAAACTCCAACCATGGACAATGCCAGCATGAGCACATTGACTATGGGCAGTGACACCATGAGCACTGCCACCATGGGCACTTTCAACATGGGCACTGTCACCATGCGAACCGTCACCATGATCACTATTACCATGAGCACTATCACCAAGGGCACTGTCAGCGTGAGCACTATTACCGTGAGCACTATCACCGTGAGCACGGTCACCATGAGCATTTTCACCGTGGGCACTGTCACCATGAGCATAGTCACCATGAGCATTGTCACCATGGGAACTCTCACCATGAGCACTGTCACCATGGGAAATGTCACCATGGGCACTGTCACCATAGGCACTGTCACCATGGACACTCTCAGCATGAGCACTATCATCATGTGCATTACCACCATAAAGAATTTCACCATGGGATCTCCAACCATGTACACCGCCAGCATGAGCACATTCACCATGGGCAGTGTCACCATGAGCACTATCACCATGAGCACTATCACCATGAGCATTATCACCAAGGGAACTGTCACCATGGACACTGTCAAGGTGAGCACTGTCACCGTTGGAATTCTCACCATGAGCATTGTCACCGTGGGCACAGTCAACATGAGCACTGTCACCTTGGACACTGTCACCATGGGCACTCTCACCATGGGCACTGTCACCATGGGCACTGTCAAGATGAGCACTGTCACCATGGGAAATGTCACCATGGGCACTGTCACGATGGGCACTGTCACCATGGGCACTGTCACCATGGACACTGTCACCATGAGCACTATCGTCATGGGCAGTGCCACCATAAGGAATTTCACCATGGGAACTCCAACCATATACACCACCAGCATGAGCACAGTCACCATGGGCAGTGTCACCATGAGCACTGTCACCATGGGCACTTTCAACATACACAGTGTCACCATGCGAACTGCCACCATGAGCACTATCACCGTGAGCACTATCACCATGGGCAGTGTCACTGTGAGCAATATCACCATGGGCACAGTTACCGTGAGCACTATTACAATGGGTACTATCACCAAGGGCACTGTCACCGTGAGCACTGTCACCATGAGCACTGTCACCATGGGCACTGTCACCATGAGCACTGTCATCATCGGCACTGTCACCATGGGAACTGTCACCATGGGAACTGTCACCATGAGCACTATCATCGTGAGGACTATAACCATGGGCACTGTCACCGTGAACACTGTCACCATTAGAACTGTCACTGTGGGCACTATCACCGTGAGCACTATCACAATGGGCACTGTCACCATAGGCACTGTCACCATGGACACTGTCACCATGAACACTATCATCATGGGCAGTGCCACCATGAGGAATTTCACCATGGAAACTCCAACCATGTACATCGGCAGGTTTAGAACAGTCACCATGGGCTATGTCACAAAGAGCACTGCCACCATGGGCACTATCACCATGCGAACTCTCACCATGAGCACTGTCACCGTGGGCAATGTCACTATGAGCACTGTCACCGTGGGCACTGTCACCATGGGAACTGTCACCATGAGCACTATCACCGTGAGGACTATAACCATGGGCACTGTCACTGTGAGCAATATCACCATGAACACTGTCACCATGGGAAATGTGACCGTGGGCACTGTCACCGTGTGCACTGTCAACATAAGCACTGTCACCATGGGAAATGTCATCATGGGCACTGTCACCATGGGCAGTGTCACCATGAGCCCTGTCACAGTGGGCCATGTCACCATGAGCACTGTCACCGTGGGCACTGTCACCATGGGAACTGTCACCATGAGCACTATCACCGTGAGGACTATAACCATGGGCACTGTCACCGTGAGCAATATCACGATGAACACTGTCACCATAGGAAATGTCACCGTGGGCACGGTCATCGTCTGCACTGTCAACATAAGCACTGTCACCATGGGAAATGTCACCATGGGCCCTGTCACCATGGGCAGTGTCACCATGAGCACTGTCACCATGGGAACTCTCACGATGGTCACTGTCACCATGAGCACTATCATCATGGGCAGTGCCACCATGAGGAATTTCACCATGGGAATTCCAAACATGTACACCGCCAGAATGAGCACAGTCACCATGGGCAGTGTCACCATGAGCAATGTCACCATGGGCACTTTCAACATGGGCACTGTCACCATGGACACTGTCATCATGAGCTCTGTTACCATGGGAAATGTCACCATGGGCACTGTCACCATAGGCACTGTCACCATGATCTCTGTCACCATGAGCACTATCACCATTAGCACTATCACCATGGGCACTATCACCAAGGGCGCTGTCACCAAGAGAACTATCACTGTGAGCACTGTCACCATGAGCACTGTCACCGTGAGCACTGTCACCATGAGCACTGTCACCATGGGCACTGTAACCATGGGAATTGTCACCATGAGCACTATCACTGTGAGCACTATCAACATGGGCAGTGTCACCATGAGCACTGTCATCATGAGCACTGTCACCATGTGAATTGTCACCATGAGCACTTTCACCATAAGCACTATCACCATGAGCAGTATCACCAAGGGAACTGTCACCGTGAGCACTATCACCATGAGCACTCTCACCATGGGCACTGTCACCATGGACACTGTCACCATGGGCACTGTCAAGATGAGCACTGTCACCATGGGAACTCTCACCATAAGCACTGTCACCATGGGAAATGTCACCATGCGCACTGTCACCATGGGCACTGTCACCATGGGCACTGTCACCATGGACACTGTCACCATGAGCACTATCGTCATGGGCAGTGCCACCATAAGGAATTTCACCATGGGAACTCCAACCATATACACCACCAGCATGAGCACAGTCACCATGGGCAGTGTCACCATGAGCACTGTCACCATGGGCACTTTCAACATACACAGTGTCACCATGCGAACTGTCACCATGAGCACTATCACCATGAGCACTATCACCATGGGCAGTGTCACCGTGAGCAATATCACCATGGGCACAGTTACCGTGAGCACTATTACAATGGGTACTATCACCAAGGGCACTGTCACCGTGAGCACTGTCACCATGAGCACTGTCACCATGGGCACTGTCACCATGAGCACTGTCATCATCGGCACTGTCACCATGGGAACTGTCACCATGGGAACTGTCACCATGAGCACTATCATCGTGAGGACTGTAACCATGGGCACTGTCACCGTGAGCCCTGTCACCATTAGAACTGTCACTGTGGGCACTATCACCGTGAGCACTATCACAATGGGCACTGTCACCATAGGCACTGTCACCATGGACACTGTCACCATGAACACTATCATCATGGGCAGTGCCACCATGAGGAATTTCACCATGGGAACTCCAACTATGTACATCGGCAGGTTTAGAACAGTCACCATGGGCTGTGTCACCATGAGCACTGTCACCATGGGCACTATCACCATGCGAACTCTCACCATGAGCACTGTCACCATGGGCAATGTCACCATGAGCACTGTCACCGTGGGCACTGTCACCATGGGAACTCTCACCATGAGCACTATCACCGTGAGCACTATCACCATGGGCAGTCTCACCATGAGCAATATCACCATGGGCATTATCACCGTGAGCACTGTCACCGTGTGCACTGTCCCCATGAGCACTGTCACCATGAGGACTATCACCATGGGAACTGTCAACATGGGAACGGTCACCATGGGCACTGTCAATATGAGCACTGTCACCATGGGAACTCTCACCATGAGCACTGTCACCATGGCCAGTGTCACCATGGTCACTGTCACCATAAGCACTGTCACCAAGGGAAATGTCACCATGGGCACTCTCACCATTTTCACTGTCACCGTGGGCACTGTCACCATAAGCACTGTCCCCATGAGCACTGTTCAACATGAGCACTGTCACCGAGAGCACTGCCACTGTGGGCACTATCACCGTGAGCACTGTCACCATGGGCACTGTCACCATGGGCACTGTCACCATGGACACTGTCACCATGAGCATTGTCACCTTGAGCACTGTCACCATGGGAACATTCACCATGGGCACTGTCACCATGGGCACTGTCACCATGGAAAATGTCACCTTGGAAACTGTCACCATGGGCACTGTAACCATGGACACTGTCACCAGGAGCACTATCACCATGGACACTGTTTCCATGAGCATTATCCCCAAGTACAATGTCAACATTGGAACTGTCATCATGGGCACTGTCACCATGGGCACTGTCACCATGATCACCGTCAATATGGGAACTGCCACCATGAGCACTGTCACCATGGACACTGCCACCATGAGCACTGTCACCGTGAGCACTGTCACCATGATCATTGTCACCAGGAGCATTGTCATTATGGGAAGTGTCACCATGAGTACTGTCACCATGGGCACTGTCACCATGGGCACTCTCAACATGGGCACTCTCACCATGGGCACTGTTGACCATGGACACTGTCACCATGGGCACTGTGAACATGAGCACTGTCACCATGGTATCTCTTACCATGAACACTGTCACCATGGGAAATGTCACTATGGGCACTGTCAGCATGGGCACTGTTACCATGGACACAGTCAACATGAGCACTATCATCATGGGCAGTGCCACCATGAGGAATTTCACCATGGCAACTCCAACCATGTACACCGCCAGCATGAGCACAGTCACCATGGGCAGTGTCACCGTGAGCACTGTCACCATGGGCACTTTCAACATGGGCACTGTCACCATGCGAACTGTCACCATGAACACTATCACTATGAGCACTATCACCATGAGCACTCTCACAAAGGGCACTGTCACCGTGAGCTCTGTCACCATGAGCACTGTCACTGTGGGCAATGTCACCATGAGCACTGTCACCGTGGGCACTCTCACCATGGGAACTGTCACCATGAGCACTATCACCGTGAGCACTAACACCATTTGCAGTGTCACCGTGAGCAATATCACCATGGGAAATGTCAGAGTGAGCACTATTACCATGGGCACTATCACCATGAGCACTCTCACCATGAGCACTGTCACCGTGGTCACTGTCACCGTGTGCACTGTCACCATGGGCAGTGTCACCATGAGCACTGTCACCCTGGGCTCTGTCATCATGGACACTGTCATCTTAGGAACTGCCACCACGGACACTGCCACCATGAGCACTGTAACCATTGGCACTGCCACAGTGAGCACTCTCACCATGAGCACTCTCACCATGGGAAATGTCACCATGAGCACGGTCACCAGGGACACTGTCACCATGGGCACTATCCACCAGGGCACTGTCACCGTGAGCACTATCACTGTCAGCACTATCACCGTGAGCACTATCACCATGGGCACTGTCACCGTGAGCCCTATTACCATGGGCACTATCACCAAGGGCACTGTCACTGTGAGCACTATCACCATGAGCACTATCAACGTGAGCACTGTCACCATGATCACTGTCACCGTGGGCAATGTCACCATGAGCACTGTCACCATGGACACTTTCAACCTGGCTACTGTCACCATGGGCACTGTCACCATGGACACTGTCATCATGAGCTCTGTTACCATGGGAAATGTCACCATGAGCACTGTCATCTTGGGAACTGCCACCATGGACACAGCCACCATGAGCAATGTAACCATTGGCACTGCCACAGTGAGCACTGTCACCGTGAGCACTGTCACCATGGGAACTGTCACCATGTGCCCTGTCACCATGGGAACTCTCACCATGAGCACTATCACCATGAGCACTATCACCATGGGCACTGTCACCATGGGCACTGTCACCGTGAGCATTATTACCATGGGTACTATCACCAAGGGCACTGTCACCGTGAGCACTGTCACCAAGGGCACTGTCACCGTGAGCACTGTTACCATGAGCACTGTCACCGTGGGCACTGTCACCCTGAGCACTGTCATCATCGGCACTGTCACCATGGGAACTCTCACCATGAGCACTGTCACCATGGGAAATGTCACCATGGGCACTATCACTATGGGCACTATCACCATGGGCAGTGTCACTATGAGCACAGTCAACGTGGCCACTGTCACCATGGGAACTGTCACAATGAGCACTAACTCCGTGAGCACTATCACCATGGGCAGTGTCAGCGTGAGCAATATCAACATGGGCAGTGTCACCATTAGCGCTATTACCATGGGCACTATCGCGTTGAGCACTATCACCATGAGCACTGTCACCGTGGGCACTGTCACCATGGTCACTGTCAACATGAGCACAGTCAGCATAGGAACTCTCACCATGAGCACTGTCACCATGGGAAATGTCACCATGGGCACTATCACTATGGGCACTATCACCATGGGCTGTGTCACCATGAGCACTGTCACCATGGGCACTGTCACCATGCGAACTCTCACCATGAGCACTGTCACCGTGGGCAATGTCACAATGAGCACTGTCACCATGAGCACTATCACCGTGAGCATTCTAACCATGGGCAGTGTCACCGTAAGCAATATCACCGTAAACACTGTCACCGTGTGCACTGTCATCGTGAGCACTGTCACCATAGGAAATGTCACCATGGGCACTATCACCGTGAGCACTATTAACATGGGTACTATCACCAAGGGCATTGTTACCATGAGCAGTGTCACCATGAGCACTGTCACCGTGGGCACTGTCACCATGAGCACTGTCATCATGGGCACTGTCACCATGGGAACTGTCACCATTAGAACTGTCACTGTGGGTACTATCACCGTGAGCACTATCACAATGGGCACTGTCACCATGAGCACTATCATCTTGGGCAGTGCAACCATGAGCACTGTAACCATTGGCACTGTCACCATGGACACTGTCGCCATGGGTACTGTCACTATGGGTACTGTCCTCATGGGAACTCTTAGCAAGAGCACAGTCACCATGGGCACTGTCACCATGGACAATGTCACCATGAGCAATGTCAACATGAGCACTCTCACCATGGAAAATGTCACCATGAGCACTATCACCGTGGGCAGTGTCACCATGAGCAATATCACCATGGGCAGTGTCACCATGAGCACTATCACCATGGACACTGTCACCATGGGCACTCTCACCATGGGAAATGTCATCATGGACACTCTCACCATGAACACTGTCAACATGGGAAATGTCACCATGGTCACTGTCACCATGGGCACTTTCAACATGGGCACTGTCACCGTGCGAAATGTCACCATGGGCAGTTTCACCATGAGCACTGTCACCATTGGCACTGTCACCATGAACAGTATCATCATGGGCTGTGCCACCATGAGGAATTTCAACATGGGAACACCAACCCTGTACACCACCAGCATGAGCATAGTCACCATGGGCATTGTCACCATGAGCACTGTCACCACAGGATCTTTCAACATGGGCAGTATCAGCATGCGAACTGTCACCATGGGCAGTGTCACCATGAGCACTATCACCAAAGGCACTGTCAACGTGAGCACTCTCACCATGAGCACTATTACCATGGGCAGTGTCACCGTGAGCAATATCACCATGGGCAGTGTCACCATGGGCACTATCACCATGAGCACTATCACCAAGGGAACTGTCATCGTGAGCACTATCATCGTGAGCACTATCACCCTGAGCACTGTCACCGTCGGTACTGTCACCATGAGCACTGTCACTATGGGCACTGTCATCATGGGAACTGTCACCATGAGCACTATCACCGTGCGCACTATCACCATGGGCAGTGTCACCATGAGCAATATCACCATGGGCACTGTCAACATGAGCACTATTACCATGGGCAATATCACCATGAGCACTATAACCGTGAGCACTGTCACCGTGGGCACTGTCACCGCGTGCACTGTCCCCATGAGCACTGTCACCATGAGCACTATCACCATGAGCACTGTCACCATGGGCACTGTCACCATGGGAACTCTCACTATGAGCACTGTCACCATGGCCAGTGTCACTATGGCCACTGTCACCTTAAGCACTGTCACCAAGGGAAATGTCAGCATGGGAACTCTCACCATTTGCACTGTCACCGTGGGCACTGTCACCATAAGCACTGTCACCATGAGCACTGTTCAACATGGGCACTGTCACCTAGAGCACTGCCACTGTAGGCACTTTCACCGTGAGCACTGTTCACCATGGGCACTGTAACCATGAGCACTGTCACCATGGACACTGTCACCAGGAACACTATCATCATGGGCAGTGCCACCATGAGGAATTTCAACATGGGAACACCAACCCTGTACACCGCCAGCATGAGCACAGTCACCATGGGCATTATCACCATGAGCACTGTCACCATGGGAACTTTCAACATGGGCACTATCAGCATGCGAACTGTCACCATGGGCAGTGTCACCATGAGCACTATCACCAAAGACACTGTCAACGTGAGCACTATCACCATGAGCACTATTACCATGGGCAGTGTCACCGTGAGCAATATCACCATGGGCAGTGTCACCATGGGCACTATCACCATGAGCACTATCACCAAGGGAACTGTCACCGTGAGCACTATCATCGTGAGCACTATCACCCTGAGAATTGTCACCATGAGCACTGTCACCGTCGGTACTGTCACCATGAGCACTGTCACTATGGGCACTGTCACCATGGGAACTCTCACCATGAGCACTATCACCGTGAGCACTATCACCATGGACAGTCTCACCATGAGCAATATCACCATGGGCATTATCACCGTGAGCAATGTCATCGTGTGCGCTGTCCCCATGAGCACTGTCACCATGGGCACTGTCACCATGGAAAATGTCACCTTGGAAACTGTCACCATGGGCACTGTAACCATGGACACTGTCACCAGGAGCACTATCACCATGGACACTGTTTCCATGAGCTTTGTCCCCAAGTACACTGTCAACATTGGAACTGTCATCATGGGCACTGTCACCATGGGCACTGTCACCATGATCACCATCAATATGGGAACTGCCACCATGAGCACTGTCACCATGGACACTGCCACCATGAGCACTGTCACCGTGAGCACTGTCACCATGATCATGGTCACCAGGAGCATTGTCATCATGGGAAGTGTCACCATGAGTACTGTCACCATGGGCACTGTCACCATGGGCACTCTCAACATGGGCACTCTCACCATGGGCACTCTTGACCATGGACACTGTCACCATGGGCACTGTGAACATGAGCACTGTCACCATGGTAACTCTTACCATGAACACTGTCACCATGGGAAATGTCACTATGGGCACTGTCAGCATGGGCACTGTTACCATGGACACAGTCAACATGAGCACTATCATCATGGGCAGTGCCACCATGAGGAATTTCACCATGGCAACTCCAACCATGTACACCGCCAGCATGAGCACAGTCACCATGGGCAGTGTCACCGTGAGCACTATCACCATGGGCACTTTCAACATGGGCACTGTCACCATGCGAACTGTCACCATGAACACTATCACTATGAGCACTATCACCATGAGCACTCTCACAAAGGGCACTGTCACCGTGAGCTCTGTCACCATGAGCACTGTCACTGTGGGCAATGTCACCATGAGCACTGTCACCGTGGGCACTCTCACCATGGGAACTGTCACCATGAGCACTATCACCGTGAGCACTAACACCATTTGCAGTGTCACCGTGAGCAATATCACCATGGGAAATGTCAGAGTGAGCACTATTACCATGGGCACTATCACCATGAGCACTCTCACCATGAGCACTGTCACCGTGGGCACTGTCACCATGTGCACTGTCACCATGGGCAGTGTCACCATGAGCACTGTCACCCTGGGTTCTGTCATCATGGACACTGTCATCTTAGGAACTGCCACCACGGACACTGCCACCATGAGCACTGTAACCATTGGCACTGCCACAGTGAGCACTCTCACCATGAGCACTCTCACCATGGGAAATGTCACCATGAGCACGGTCACCAGGGACACTGTCACCATGGGCACTATCCACCAGGGCACTGTCACCGTGAGCACTATCACTGTGAGCACTATCACCGTGAGAAGTATCACCAAGGGCACTGTCACCATGAGCACTGTCATCGTGGGCACTGTCACCATGAGCACTGTCATCATGGGCACTGTCACCATGGGAACTCTCACCATTAGCACTGTCACTGTGGGCACTATCACCGTGAGCACTATCACAATGGACCCTGTCACCATAGGCACTGTCACCATGGACACTGTCACTATGAACACTATCATCATGGGCAGTGCCACCATAAGGAATTTCACCATAGAAACTCCAACCATGGACAATGCCAGCATGAGCACATTGACTATGGGCAGTGACACCATGAGCACTGCCACCATGGGCACTTTCAACATGGGCACTGTCACCATGCGAACCGTCACCATGATCACTATTACCATGAGCACTATCACCAAGGGCACTGTCAGCGTGAGCACTATTACCGTGAGCACTATCACCGTGAGCACGGTCACCATGAGCATTTTCACCGTGGGCACTGTCACCATGAGCATAGTCACCATGAGCATTGTCACCATGGGAACTCTCACCATGAGCACTGTCACCATGGGAAATGTCACCATGGGCACTGTCACCATAGGCACTGTCACCATGGACACTCTCAGCATGAGCACTATCATCATGTGCATTACCACCATAAAGAATTTCACCATGGGATCTCCAACCATGTACACCGCCAGCATGAGCACATTCACCATGGGCAGTGTCACCATGAGCACTATCACCATGAGCACTATCACCATGAGCATTATCACCAAGGGAACTGTCACCATGGACACTGTCAAGGTGAGCACTGTCACCGTTGGAATTCTCACCATGAGCATTGTCACCGTGGGCACAGTCAACATGAGCACTGTCACCTTGGACACTGTCACCATGGGCACTCTCACCATGGGCACTGTCACCATGGACACTGTCACCATGGGCACTGTCAAGATGAGCACTGTCACCGTGAGCACTGTCACCATGAGCACTGTCACCATGGGCACTGTCACCATGAGCACTGTCATCATCGGCACTGTCACCATGGGAACTGTCACCAGGGGAACTGTCACCATGAACACTATCATCGTGAGGACTATAACCATGGGCACTGTCACCGTGAACACTGTCACCATTAGAACTGTCACTGTGGGCACTATCACCGTGAGCACTATCACGATGGGCACTGTCACCATAGGCACTGTCACCATGGACACTGTCACCATGAACACTATCATCATGGGCAGTGCCACCATGAGGAATTTCACCATGGGAACTCCAACCATGTACATCGGCAGGTTTAGAACAGTCACCATGGGCTGTGTCACCATGAGCACTGTCACCATGGGCACTATCACCATGCGAACTCTCACCATGAGCACTGTCACCGTGGGCAATGTCACCATGAGCACTGTCACCGTGGGCACTGTCACCATGGGAACTGTCACCATGAGCACTATCACCGTGAGGACTATAACCATGGGCACTGTCACTGTGAGCAATATCACCATGAACACTGTCACCATGGGAAATGTGACCGTGGGCACTGTCACCGTGTGCACTGTCAACATAAGCACTGTCACCATGGGAAATGTCATCATGGCCACTGTCACCATGGGCAGTGTCACCATGAGCCCTGTCACCGTGGGCCATGTCACCATGAGCACTGTCACCGTGGGCACTGTCACCATGGGAACTGTCACCATGAGCACTATCACCGTGAGGACTATAACCATGGGCACTGTCACCGTGAGCAATATCACGATGAACACTGTCACCATAGGAAATGTCACCGTGGGCACGGTCATCGTCTGCACTGTCAACATAAGCACTGTCACCATGGGAAATGTCACCATGGGCCCTGTCACCATGGGCAGTGTCACCATGAGCACTGTCACCATGGGAACTCTCACGATGGTCACTGTCACCATGAGCACTATCATCATGGGCAGTGCCACCATGAGGAATTTCACCATGGGAATTCCAAACATGTACACCGCCAGAATGAGCACAGTCACCATGGGCAGTGTCACCATGAGCAATGTCACCATGGGCACTTTCAACATGGGCACTGTCACCATGGACACTGTCATCATGAGCTCTGTTACCATGGGAAATGTCACCATGGGCACTGTCACCATAGGCACTGTCACCATGATCTCTGTCACCATGAGCACTATCACCATTAGCACTATCACCATGGGCACTATCACCAAGGGCGCTGTCACCAAGAGAACTATCACTGTGAGCACTGTCACCATGAGCACTGTCACCGTGAGCACTGTCACCATGAGCACTGTCACCATGGGCACTGTAACCATGGGAATTGTCACCATGAGCACTATCACTGTGAGCACTATCAACATGGGCAGTGTCACCGTGAGCACTGTCACCATGAGCACTGTCATCATGAGCACTGTCACCATGTGAATTGTCACCATGAGCACTTTCACCATGAGCACTATCACCATGAGCAGTATCACCAAGGGAACTGTCACCGTGAGCACTATCACCATGAGCACTATCACCATGGGCACTGTCACCATGGACACTGTCACCATGGGCACTGTCAAGATGAGCACTGTCACCATGGGAAATGTCACCATGGGCACTGTCACGATGGGCACTGTCACCATGGGCACTGTCACCATGGACACTGTCACCATGAGCACTATCGTCATGGGCAGTGCCACCATAAGGAATTTCACCATGGGAAATCCAACCATATACACCACCAGCATGAGCACAGTCACCATGGGCAGTGTCACCATGAGCACTGTCACCATGGGCACTTTCAACATACACAGTGTCACCATGCGAACTGTCACCATGAGCACTATCACCGTGAGCACTATCACCATTGGCAGTGTCACCGTGAGCAATATCACCATGGGCACAGTTACCGTGAGCACTATTACAATGGGTACTATCACCAAGGGCACTGTCACCGTGAGCACTGTCACCATGAGCACTGTCACCATGGGCACTGTCACCATGAGCACTGTCATCATCAGCACTGTCACCATGGGAACTGTCACCATGAGCACTATCATCGTGAGGACTATAACCATGGGCACTGTCACCGTGAGCCCTGTCACCATTAGAACTGTCACTGTGGGCACTATCACCGTGAGCACTATCACAATTGGCACTGTCACCATAGGCACTGTCACCATGGACACTGTCACCATGAACACTATCATCATGGGCAGTGCCACCATGAGGAATTTCACCATGGGAACTCCAACCATGTACATCGGCAGGTTTAGAACAGTCACCATGGGCTGTGTCACCATGAGCACTGTCACCATGGGCACTATCACCATGCGAACTCTCACCATGAGCACTGTCACCGTGGGCAATGTCACCATGAGCACTGTCACCGTGGGCACTGTCACCATGGGAACTCTCACCATGAGCACTATCACCGTGAGCACTATCACCATGGGCAGTCTCACCATGAGCAATATCACCATGGGCATTATCACCGTGAGCAATGTCATCGTGTGCGCTGTCCCCATGAGCACTGTCACCATGAGCACTGTCACCATGGGCACTGTCACCATGGAAAATGTCACCTTGGAAACTGTCACCATGGGCACTGTAACCATGGACACTGTCACCAGGAGCACTATCACCATGGACACTGTTTCCATGAGCTTTGTCCCCAAGTACACTGTCAACATTGGAACTGTCATCATGGGCACTGTCACCATGGGCACTGTCACCATGATCACCGTCAATATGGGAACTGCCACCATGAGCACTGTCACCATGGACACTGCCACCATGAGCACTGTCACCGTGAGCACTGTCACCATGATCATTGTCACCAGGAGCATTGTCATCATGGGAAGTGTCACCATGAGTACTGTCACCATGGGCACTGTCACCATGGGCACTCTCAACATGGGCACTCTCACCATGGGCACTCTTGACCATGGACACTGTCACCATGGGCACTGTGAACATGAGCACTGTCACCATGGTAACTCTTACCATGAACACTGTCACCATGGGAAATGTCACTATGGGCACTGTCAGCATGGGCACTGTTACCATGGACACAGTCAACATGAGCACTATCATCATGGGCAGTGCCACCATGAGGAATTTCACCATGGCAACTCCAACCATGTACACCGCCAGCATGAGCACAGTCACCATGGGCAGTGTCACCGTGAGCACTATCACCATGGGCACTTTCAACATGGGCACTGTCACCATGCGAACTGTCACCATGAACACTATCACTATGAGCACTATCACCATGAGCACTCTCCCAAAGGGCACTGTCACCGTGAGCTCTGTCACCATGAGCACTGTCACTGTGGGCAATGTCACCATGAGCACTGTCACCGTGGGCACTCTCACCATGGGAACTGTCACCATGAGCACTATCACCGTGAGCACTAACACCATTTGCAGTGTCACCGTGAGCAATATCACCATGGGAAATGTCAGAGTGAGCACTATTACCATGGGCACTATCACCATGAGCACTCTCACCATGAGCACTGTCACCGTGGGCACTGTCACCATGTGCACTGTCACCATGGGCAGTGTCACCATGAGCACTGTCACCCTGGGCTCTGTCATCATGGACACTGTCATCTTAGGAACTGCCACCACGGACACTGCCACCATGAGCACTGTAACCATTGGCACTGCCACAGTGAGCACTCTCACCATGAGCACTCTCACCATGGGAAATGTCACCATGAGCACGGTCACCAGGGACACTGTCACCATGGGCACTATCCACCAGGGCACTGTCACCGTGAGCACTATCACTGTGAGCACTATCACCGTGAGAAGTATCACCAAGGGCACTGTCACCATGAGCACTCTCATCGTGGGCACTGTCACCATGAGCACTGTCATCATGGGCACTGTCACCATGGGAACTCTCACCATTAGCACTGTCACTGTGGGCACTATCACCGTGAGCACTATCACAATGGACCCTGTCACCATAGGCACTGTCACCATGGACACTGTCACTATGAACACTATCATCATGGGCAGTGCCACCATAAGGAATTTCACCATAGAAACTCCAACCATGGACAATGCCAGCATGAGCACATTGACTATGGGCAGTGACACCATGAGCACTGCCACCATGGGCACTTTCAACATGGGCACTGTCACCATGCGAACCGTCACCATGATCACTATTACCATGAGCACTATCACCAAGGGCACTGTCAGCGTGAGCACTATTACCGTGAGCACTATCACCGTGAGCACGGTCACCATGAGCATTTTCACCGTGGGCACTGTCACCATGAGCATAGTCACCATGAGCATTGTCACCATGGGAACTCTCACCATGAGCACTGTCACCATGGGAAATGTCACCATGGGCACTGTCACCATAGGCACTGTCACCATGGACACTCTCAGCATGAGCACTATCATCATGTGCATTACCACCATAAAGAATTTCACCATGGGATCTCCAACCATGTACACCGCCAGCATGAGCACATTCACCATGGGCAGTGTCACCATGAGCACTATCACCATGAGCACTATCACCATGAGCATTATCACCAAGGGAACTGTCACCATGGACACTGTCAAGGTGAGCACTGTCACCGTTGGAATTCTCACCATGAGCATTGTCACCGTGGGCACAGTCACCATGAGCACTGTCACCATGGGCACTGTCACCATGGAAAATGTCACCTTGGAAACTGTCACCATGGGCACTGTAACCATGGACACTGTCACCAGGAGCACTATCACCATGGACACTGTTTCCATGAGCTTTGTCCCCAAGTACACTGTCAACATTGGAACTGTCATCATGGGCACTGTCACCATGGGCACTGTCACCATGATCACCGTCAATATGGGAACTGCCACCATGAGCACTGTCACCATGGACACTGCCACCATGAGCACTGTCACCGTGAGCACTGTCACCATGATCATTGTCACCAGGAGCATTGTCATCATGGGAAGTGTCACCATGAGTACTGTCACCATGGGCACTGTCACCATGGGCACTCTCAACATGGGCACTCTCACCATGGGCACTCTTGACCATGGACACTGTCACCATGGGCACTGTGAACATGAGCACTGTCACCATGGTAACTCTTACCATGAACAGTGTCACCATGGGAAATGTCACTATGGGCACTGTCAGCATGGGCACTGTTACCATGGACACAGTCAACATGAGCACTATCATCATGGACAGTGCCACCATGAGGAATTTCACCATGGCAACTCCAACCATGTACACCGCCAGCATGAGCACAGTCACCATGGGCAGTGTCACCGTGAGCACTATCACCATGGGCACTTTCAACATGGGCACTGTCACCATGCGAACTGTCACCATGAACACTATCACTATGAGCACTATCACCATGAGCACTCTCACAAAGGGCACTGTCACCGTGAGCTCTGTCACCATGAGCACTGTCACTGTGGGCAATGTCACCATGAGCACTGTCACCGTGGGCACTCTCACCATGGGAACTGTCACCATGAGCACTATCACCGTGAGCACTAACACCATTTGCAGTGTCACCGTGAGCAATATCACCATGGGAAATGTCAGAGTGAGCACTATTACCATGGGCACTATCACCATGAGCACTCTCACCATGAGCACTGTCACCGTGGGCACTGTCACCATGTGCACTGTCACCATGGGCAGTGTCACCATGAGCACTGTCACCCTGGGCTCTGTCATCATGGACACTGTCATCTTAGGAACTGCCACCACGGACACTGCCACCATGAGCACTGTAACCATTGGCACTGCCACAGTGAGCACTCTCACCATGAGCACTCTCACCATGGGAAATGTCACCATGAGCACGGTCACCAGGGACACTGTCACCATGGGCACTATCCATCAGGGCACTGTCACCGTGAGCACTATCACTGTGAGCACTATCACCGTGAGAAGTATCACCAAGGGCACTGTCACCATGAGCACTGTCATCGTGGGCACTGTCACCATGAGCACTGTCATCATGGGCACTGTCACCATGGGAACTCTCACCATTAGCACTGTCACTGTGGGCACTATCACCGTGAGCACTATCACAATGGACCCTGTCACCATAGGCACTGTCACCATGGACACTGTCACTATGAACACTATCATCATGGGCAGTGCCACCATAAGGAATTTCACCATAGAAACTCCAACCATGGACAATGCCAGCATGAGCACATTCACTATGGGCAGTGACACCATGAGCACTGCCACCATGGGCACTTTCAACATGGGCACTGTCACCATGCGAACCGTCACCATGAGCACTATCACCAAGGGCACTGTCAGCGTGAGCACTATTACCGTGAGCACTATCACCGTGAGCACGGTCACCATGAGCATTTTCACCGTGGGCACTGTCACCATGAGCATAGTCACCATGAGCATTGTCACCATGGGAACTCTCACCATGAGCACTGTCACCATGGGAAATGTCACCATGGGCACTGTCACCATAGGCACTGTCACCATGGACACTCTCAGCATGAGCACTATCATCATGTGCATTACCACCATAAAGAATTTCACCATGGGATCTCCAACCATGTACACCGCCAGCATGAGCACATTCACCATGGGCAGTGTCACCATGAGCACTATCACCATGAGCACTATCACCATGAGCATTATCACCAAGGGAACTGTCACCATGGACACTGTCAAGGTGAGCACTGTCACCGTTGGAATTCTCACCATGAGCATTGTCACCGTGGGCACAGTCACCATGAGCACTGTCACCATGGGCACTGTCACCATGGAAAATGTCACCTTGGAAACTGTCACCATGGGCACTGTAACCATGGACACTGTCACCAGGAGCACTATCACCATGGACACTGTTTCCATGAGCTTTGTCCCCAAGTACACTGTCAACATTGGAACTGTCATCATGGGCACTGTCACCATGGGCACTGTCACCATGATCACCGTCAATATGGGAACTGCCACCATGAGCACTGTCACCATGGACACTGCCACCATGAGCACTGTCACCGTGAGCACTGTCACCATGATCATTGTCACCAGGAGCATTGTCATCATGGGAAGTGTCACCATGAGTACTGTCACCATGGGCACTGTCACCATGGGCACTCTCAACATGGGCACTCTCACCATGGGCACTCTTGACCATGGACACTGTCACCATGGGCACTGTCACCATGGTAACTCTTACCATGAACACTGTCACCATGGGAAATGTCACTATGGGCACTGTCAGCATGGGCACTGTTACCATGGACACAGTCAACATGAGCACTATCATCATGGGCAGTGCCACCATGAGGAATTTCACCATGGCAACTCCAACCATGTACACCGCCAGCATGAGCACAGTCACCATGGGCAGTGTCACCGTGAGCACTATCACCATGGGCACTTTCAACATGGGCACTGTCACCATGCGAACTGTCACCATGAACACTATCACTATGAGCACTATCACCATGAGCACTCTCCCAAAGGGCACTGTCACCGTGAGCTCTGTCACCATGAGCACTGTCACTGTGGGCAATGTCACCATGAGCACTGTCACCGTGGGCACTCTCACCATGGGAACTGTCACCATGAGCACTATCACCGTGAGCACTAACACCATTTGCAGTGTCACCGTGAGCAATATCACCATGGGAAATGTCAGAGTGAGCACTATTACCATGGGCACTATCACCATGAGCACTCTCACCATGAGCACTGTCACCGTGGGCACTGTCACCATGTGCACTGTCACCATGGGCAGTGTCACCATGAGCACTGTCACCCTGGGCTCTGTCATCATGGACACTGTCATCTTAGGAACTGCCACCACGGACACTGCCACCATGAGCACTGTAACCATTGGCACTGCCACAGTGAGCACTCTCACCATGAGCACTCTCACCATGGGAAATGTCACCATGAGCACGGTCACCAGGGACACTGTCACCATGGGCACTATCCATCAGGGCACTGTCACCGTGAGCACTATCACTGTGAGCACTATCACCGTGAGAAGTATCACCAAGGGCACTGTCACCATGAGCACTGTCATCGTGGGCACTGTCACCATGAGCACTGTCATCATGGGCACTGTCACCATGGGAACTCTCACCATTAGCACTGTCACTGTGGGCACTATCACCGTGAGCACTATCACAATGGACCCTGTCACCATAGGCACTGTCACCATGGACACTGTCACTATGAACACTATCATCATGGGCAGTGCCACCATAAGGAATTTCACCATAGAAACTCCAACCATGGACAATGCCAGCATGAGCACATTCACTATGGGCAGTGACACCATGAGCACTGCCACCATGGGCACTTTCAACATGGGCACTGTCACCATGCGAACCGTCACCATGATCACTATTACCATGAGCACTATCACCAAGGGCACTGTCAGCGTGAGCACTATTACCGTGAGCACTATCACCGTGAGCACGGTCACCATGAGCATTTTCACCGTGGGCACTGTCACCATGAGCATAGTCACCATGAGCATTGTCACCATGGGAACTCTCACCATGAGCACTGTCACCATGGGAAATGTCACCATGGGCACTGTCACCATAGGCACTGTCACCATGGACACTCTCAGCATGAGCACTATCATCATGTGCATTACCACCATAAAGAATTTCACCATGGGATCTCCAACCATGTACACCGCCAGCATGAGCACATTCACCATGGACAGTGTCACCATGAGCACTATCACCATGAGCACTATCACCATGAGCATTATCACCAAGGGAACTGTCACCATGGACACTGTCAAGGTGAGCACTGTCACCGTTGGAATTCTCACCATGAGCATTGTCACCGTGGGCACAGTCAACATGAGCACTGTCACCTTGGACACTGTCACCATGGGCACTCTCACCATGGGCACTGTCACCATGGACACTGTCACCATGGGCACTGTCAAGATGAGCACTGTCACCATGGGAAATGTCACCATGGGCACTGTCACGATGGGCACTGTCACCATGGGCACTGTCACCATGGACACTGTCACCATGAGCACTATCGTCATGGGCAGTGCCACCATAAGGAATTTCACCATGGGAACTCCAACCATATACACCACCAGCATGAGCACAGTCACCATGGGCAGTGTCACCATGAGCACTGTCACCATGGGCACTTTCAACATACACAGTGTCACCATGCGAACTGCCACCATGAGCACTATCACCGTGAGCACTATCACCATGGGCAGTGTCACTGTGAGCAATATCACCATGGGCACAGTTACCGTGAGCACTATTACAATGGGTACTATCACCAAGGGCACTGTCACCGTGAGCACTGTCACCATGAGCACTGTCACCATGGGCACTGTCACCATGAGCACTGTCATCATCGGCACTGTCACCATGGGAACTGTCACCATGGGAACTGTCACCATGAGCACTATCATCGTGAGGACTATAACCATGGGCACTGTCACCGTGAACACTGTCACCATTAGAACTGTCACTGTGGGCACTATCACCGTGAGCACTATCACAATGGGCACTGTCACCATAGGCACTGTCACCATGGACACTGTCACCATGAACACTATCATCATGGGCAGTGCCACCATGAGGAATTTCACCATGGGAACTCCAACCATGTACATCGGCAGGTTTAGAACAGTCACCATGGGCTGTGTCACCAAGAGCACTGTCACCATGGGCACTATCACCATGCGAACTCTCACCATGAGCACTGTCACCGTGGGCAATGTCACTATGAGCACTGTCACCGTGGGCACTGTCACCATGGGAACTGTCACCATGAGCACTATCACCGTGAGGACTATAACCATGGGCACTGTCACTGTGAGCAATATCACCATGAACACTGTCACCATGGGAAATGTGACCGTGGGCACTGTCACCGTGTGCACTGTCAACATAAGCACTGTCACCATGGGAAATGTCATCATGGGCACTGTCACCATGGGCAGTGTCACCATGAGCCCTGTCACAGTGGGCCATGTCACCATGAGCACTGTCACCGTGGGCACTGTCACCATGGGAACTGTCACCATGAGCACTATCACCGTGAGGACTATAACCATGGGCACTGTCACCGTGAGCAATATCACGATGAACACTGTCACCATAGGAAATGTCACCGTGGGCACGGTCATCGTCTGCACTGTCAACATAAGCACTGTCACCATGGGAAATGTCACCATGGGCCCTGTCACCATGGGCAGTGTCACCATGAGCACTGTCACCATGGGAACTCTCACGATGGTCACTGTCACCATGAGCACTATCATCATGGGCAGTGCCACCATGAGGAATTTCACCATGGGAATTCCAAACATGTACACCGCCAGAATGAGCACAGTCACCATGGGCAGTGTCACCATGAGCAATGTCACCATGGGCACTTTCAACATGGGCACTGTCACCATGGACACTGTCATCATGAGCTCTGTTACCATGGGAAATGTCACCATGGGCACTGTCACCATAGGCACTGTCACCATGATCTCTGTCACCATGAGCACTATCACCATTAGCACTATCACCATGGGCACTATCACGAAGGGCGCTGTCACCAAGAGAACTATCACTGTGAGCACTGTCACCATGAGCACTGTCACCGTGAGCACTGTCACCATGAGCACTGTCACCATGGGCACTGTAACCATGGGAATTGTCACCATGAGCACTATCACTGTGAGCACTATCAACATGGGCAGTGTCACCGTGAGCACTGTCACCATGAGCACTGTCATCATGAGCACTGTCACCAGGTGAATTGTCACCATGAGCACTTTCACCATGAGCACTATCACCATGAGCAGTATCACCAAGGGAACTGTCACCGTGAGCACTATCACCATGAGCACTCTCACCATGGGCACTGTCACCATGGACACTGTCACCATGGGCACTGTCAAGATGAGCACTGTCACCATGGGAACTCTCACCATAAGCACTGTCACCATGGGAAATGTCACCATGGGCACTGTCACCATGGGCACTGTCACCATGGGCACTGTCACCATGGACACTGTCACCATGAGCACTATCGTCATGGGCAGTGCCACCATAAGGAATTTCACCATGGGAAATCCAACCATATACACCACCAGCATGAGCACAGTCACCATGGGCAGTGTCACCATGAGCACTGTCACCATGGGCACTTTCAACATACACAGTGTCACCATGCGAACTGTCACCATGAGCACTATCACCGTGAGCACTATCACCATGGGCAGTGTCACCGTGAGCAATATCACCATGGGCACAGTTACCGTGAGCACTATTACAATGGGTACTATCACCAAGGGCACTGTCACCGTGAGCACTGTCACCATGAGCACTGTCACCATGGGCACTGTCACCATGAGCACTGTCATCATCGGCACTGTCACCATGGGAACTGTCACCATGGGAACTGTCACCATGAGCACTATCATCGTGAGGACTATAACCATGGGCACTGTCACCGTGAGCCCTGTCACCATTAGAACTGTCACTGTGGGCACTATCACCGAGAGCACTATCACAATGGGCACTGTCACCATAGGCACTGTCACCATGGACACTGTCACCATGAACACTATCATCATGGGCAGTGCCACCATGAGGAATTTCACCATGGGAACTCCAACCATGTACATCGGCAGGTTTAGAACAGTCACCATGGGCTGTGTCACCATGAGCACTGTCACCATGGGCACTATCACCATGCGAACTCTCACCATGAGCACTGTCACCGTGGGCAATGTCACCATGAGCACTGTCACCGTGGGCACTGTCACCATGGGAACTCTCACCATGAGCACTATCACCGTGAGCACTATCACCATGGGCAGTCTCACCATGAGCAATATCACCATGGGCATTATCACCGTGAGCACTGTCACCGTGTGCACTGTCCCCATGAGCACTGTCACCATGAGGACTATCACCATGGGAACTGTCAACATGGGAATGGTCACCATGGGCACTGTCAATATGAGCACTGTCACCATGGGAACTCTCACCATGAGCACTGTCACCATGGCCAGTGTCACCATGGTCACTGTCACCATAAGCACTGTCACCAAGGGAAATGTCACCATGGGCACTCTCACCATTTTCACTGTCACCGTGGGCACTGTCACCATAAGCACTGTCCCCATGAGCACTGTTCAACATGAGCACTGTCACCGAGAGCACTGCCACTGTGGGCACTATCACCGTGAGCACTGTCACCATGGGCACTGTCACCATGGGCACTGTCACCATGGACACTGTCACCATGAGCATTGTCACCTTGAGCACTGTCACCATGGGAACATTCACCATGGGCACTGTCACCATGGGCACTGTCACCATGGAAAATGTCACCTTGGAAACTGTCACCATGGGCACTGTAACCATGGACACTGTCACCAGGAGCACTATCACCATGGACACTGTTTCCATGAGCATTATCCCCAAGTACACTGTCAACATTGGAACTGTCATCATGGGCACTGTCACCATGGGCACTGTCACCATGATCACCGTCAATATGGGAACTGCCACCATGAGCACTGTCACCATGGACACTGCCACCATGAGCACTGTCACCGTGAGCACTCTCACCATGATCATTGTCACCAGGAGCATTGTCATTATGGGAAGTGTCACCATGAGTACTGTCACCATGGGCACTGTCACCATGGGCACTCTCAACATGGGCACTCTCACCATGGGCACTCTTGACCATGGACACTGTCACCATGGGCACTGTGAACATGAGCACTGTCACCATGGTATCTCTTACCATGAACACTGTCACCATGGGAAATGTCACTATGGGCACTGTCAGCATGGGCACTGTTACCATGGACACAGTCAACATGAGCACTATCATCATGGGCAGTGCCACCATGAGGAATTTCACCATGGCAACTCCAACCATGTACACCGCCAGCATGAGCACAGTCACCATGGGCAGTGTCACCGTGAGCACTATCACCATGGGCACTTTCAACATGGGCACTGTCACCATGCGAACTGTCACCATGAACACTATCACTATGAGCACTATCACCATGAGCACTCTCACAAAGGGCACTGTCACCGTGAGCTCTGTCACCATGAGCACTGTCACTGTGGGCAATGTCACCATGAGCACTGTCACCGTGGGCACTCTCACCATGGGAACTGTCACCATGAGCACTATCACCGTGAGCACTAACACCATTTGCAGTGTCACCGTGAGCAATATCACCATGGGAAATGTCAGAGTGAGCACTATTACCATGGGCACTATCACCATGAGCACTCTCACCATGAGCACTGTCACCGTGGGCACTGTCACCGTGTGCACTGTCACCATGGGCAGTGTCACCATGAGCACTGTCACCCTGGGCTCTGTCATCATGGACACTGTCATCTTAGGAACTGCCACCACGGACACTGCCACCATGAGCACTGTAACCATTGGCACTGCCACAGTGAGCACTCTCACCATGAGCACTCTCACCATGGGAAATGTCACCATGAGCACGGTCACCAGGGACACTGTCACCATGGGCACTATCCACCAGGGCACTGTCACCGTGAGCACTATCACTGTCAGCACTATCACCGTGAGCGCTATCACCATGGGCACTGTCACCGTGAGCCCTATTACCATGGGCACTATCACCAAGGGCACTGTCACTGTGAGCACTATCACCATGAGCACTATCAACGTGAGCACTGTCACCATTATCACTGTCACCGTGGGCAATGTCACCATGAGCACTGTCACCATGGACACTTTCAACATGGCTACTGTCACCATGGGCACTGTCACCATGGACACTGTCATCATGAGCTCTGTTACCATGGGAAATGTCAACATGAGCACTGTCATCTTGGGAACTGCCACCATGGACACAGCCACCATGAGCAATGTAACCATTGGCACTGCCACAGTGAGCACTGTCACCGTGAGCACTGTCACCATGTGCCCTGTCACCATGGGAACTCTCACCATGAGCACTATCACCATGAGCACTATCACCATGGGCACTGTCACCATGGGCACTGTCACCATGAGCATTATTACCATGGGTACTATCACCAAGGGCACTGTCACCGTGAGCACTGTCACCAAGGACACTGTCACCGTGAGCACTGTTACCATGAGCACTGTCACCGTGGGCACTGTCACCCTGAGCACTGTCATCATCGGCACTGTCACCATGGGAACTCTCACCATGAGCACTGTCACCATGGGAAATATCACCATGGGCACTATCACTATGGGCACTATCACCATGGGCAGTGTCACTATGAGCACAGTCAACGTGGCCACTGTCACCATGGGAACTGTCACAATGAGCACTAACTCCGTGAGCACTATCACCATGGGCAGTGTCAGCGTGAGCAATATCAACATGGGCAGTGTCACCATTAGCGCTATTACCATGGGCACTATCGCGTTGAGCACTATCACCATGAGCACTGTCACCGTGGGCACTGTCACCATGGTCACTGTCAACATGAGCACAGTCAGCATAGGAACTCTCACCATGAGCACTGTCACCATGGGAAATGTCACCATGGGCACTATCACTATGGGCACTATCACCATGGGCTGTGTCACCATGAGCACTGTCACCATGGGCACTGTCACCATGCGAACTCTCACCATGAGCACTGCCACCGTGGGCAATGTCACAATGAGCACTGTCACCATGAGCACTATCACCGTGAGCATTCTAACCATGGGCAGTGTCACCGTGAGCAATATCACCATAAACACTGTCACCGTGTGCACTGTCATCGTGAGCACTGTCACCATAGGAAATGTCACCATGGGCACTATCACCGTGAGCACTATTAACATGGGTACTATCACCAAGGGCATTGTTACCATGAGCAGTGTCACCATGAGCACTGTCACTGTGGGCACTGTCACCATGAGCACTGTCATCATGGGCACTGTCACCATGGGAACTGTCACCATTAGAACTGTCACTGTGGGTACTATCACCGTGAGCACTATCACAATGGGCACTGTCACCATGAGCACTATCATCTTGGGCAGTGCAACCATGAGCATTGTAACCATTGGCACTGTCACCATGGACACTGTCGCCATGGGTACTGTCACTATGGGTACTGTCCTCATGGGAACTCTTAGCAAGAGCACAGTCATCATGGGCACTGTCACCATGGACAATGTCACCATGAGCAATGTCAACATGAGCACTCTCACCATGGAAAATGTCACCATGAGCACTATCACCGTGGGCAGTGTCACCATGAGCAATATCACCATGGGCAGTGTCACCATGAGCACAATCACCATGGACACTGTCACCATGGGCACTCTCACCATGGGAAATGTCATCATGGACACTCTCACTATGAACACTGTCAACATGGGAAATGTCACCATGGTCACTGTCACCATGGGCACTTTCAACATGGGCACTGTCACCGTGCGAAATGTCACCATGGGCAGTTTCACCATGAGCACTGTCACCATTGGCACTGTCACCATGAACAGTATCATCATGGGCTGTGCCACCGTGAGGAATTTCAACATGGGAACACCAACCCTGTACACCACCAGCATGAGCATAGTCACCATGGGCATTGTCACCATGAGCACTGTCACCACAGGATCTTTCAACATGGGCAGTATCAGCATGCGAACTGTCACCATGGGCAGTGTCACCATGAGCACTATCACCAAAGGCACTGTCAACGTGAGCACTCTCACCATGAGCACTATTACCATGGGCAGTGTCACCGTGAGCAATATCACCATGGGCAGTGTCACCATGGGCACTATCACCATGAGCACTATCACCAAGGGAACTGTCATCGTGAGCACTATCATCGTGAGCACTATCACCCTGAGCACTGTCACCGTCGGTACTGTCACCATGAGCACTGTCACTATGGGCACTGTCATCATGGGAACTGTCACCATGAGCACTATCACCGTGCGCACTATCACCATGGGCAGTGTCACCATGAGCAATATCACCATGGGCACTGTCAACATGAGCACTATTACCATGGGCAATATCACCATGAGCACTATAACCGTGAGCACTGTCACCGTGGGCACTGTCACCGCGTGCACTGTCCCCATGAGCACTGTCACCATGAGCACTATCACCATGAGCACTGTCACCATGGGCACTGTCACCATGGGAACTCTCACTATGAGCACTGTCACCATGGCCAGTGTCACTATGGCCACTGTCACCTTAAGCACTGTCACCAAGGGAAATGTCAGCATGGGAACTCTCACCATTTGCACTGTCACCGTGGGCACTGTCACCATAAGCACTGTCACCATGAGCACTGTTCAACATGGGCACTGTCACCTAGAGCACTGCCACTGTAGGCACTTTCACCGTGAGCACTGTTCACCATGGGCACTGTAACCATGAGCACTGTCACCATGGACACTGTCACCAGGAACACTATCATCATGGGCAGTGCCACCATGAGGAATTTCAACATGGGAACACCAACCCTGTACACCGCCAGCATGAGCACAGTCACCATGGGCATTATCACCATGAGCACTGTCACCATGGGAACTTTCAACATGGGCACTATCAGCATGCGAACTGTCACCATGGGCAGTGTCACCATGAGCACTATCACCAAAGACACTGTCAACGTGAGCACTATCACCATGAGCACTATTACCATGGGCAGTGTCACCGTGAGCAATATCACCATGGGCAGTGTCACCATGGGCACTATCACCATGAGCACTATCACCAAGGGAACTGTCACCGTGAGCACTATCATCGTGAGCACTATCACCCTGAGAATTGTCACCATGAGCACTGTCACTATGGGCACTGTCACCATGGGAACTCTCACCATGAGCACTATCACCGTGAGCACTATCACCATGGGCAGTCTCACCATGAGCAATATCACCATGGGCATTATCACCGTGAGCAATGTCATCGTGTGCGCTGTCCCCATGAGCACTGTCACCATGAGCACTGTCACCATGGGCACTGTCACCATGGAAAATGTCACCTTGGAAACTGTCACCATGGGCACTGTAACCATGGACACTGTCACCAGGAGCACTATCACCATGGACACTGTTTCCATGAGCTTTGTCCCCAAGTACACTGTCAACATTGGAACTGTCATCATGGGCACTGTCACCATGGGCACTGTCACCATGATCACCGTCAGTATGGGAACTGCCACCATGAGCACTGTCACCATGGACACTGCCACCATGAGCACTGTCACCGTGAGCACTGTCACCATGATCATTGTCACCAGGAGCATTGTCATCATGGGAAGTGTCACCATGAGTACTGTCACCATGGGCACTGTCACCATGGGCACTCTCAACATGGGCACTCTCACCATGGGCACTCTTGACCATGGACACTGTCACCATGGGCACTGTCACCATGGTAACTCTTACCATGAACACTGTCACCATGGGAAATGTCACTATGGGCACTGTCAGCATGGGCACTGTTACCATGGACACAGTCAACATGAGCACTATCATCATGGGCAGTGCCACCATGAGGAATTTCACCATGGCAACTCCAACCATGTACACCGCCAGCATGAGCACAGTCACCATGGGCAGTGTCACCGTGAGCACTATCACCATGGGCACTTTCAACATGGGCACTGTCACCATGCGAACTGTCACCATGAACACTATCACTATGAGCACTATCACCATGAGCACTCTCCCAAAGGGCACTGTCACCGTGAGCTCTGTCACCATGAGCACTGTCACTGTGGGCAATGTCACCATGAGCACTGTCACCGTGGGCACTCTCACCATGGGAACTGTCACCATGAGCACTATCACCGTGAGCACTAACACCATTTGCAGTGTCACCGTGAGCAATATCACCATGGGAAATGTCAGAGTGAGCACTATTACCATGGGCACTATCACCATGAGCACTCTCACCATGAGCACTGTCACCGTGGGCACTGTCACCATGTGCACTGTCACCATGGGCAGTGTCACCATGAGCACTGTCACCCTGGGCTCTGTCATCATGGACACTGTCATCTTAGGAACTGCCACCACGGACACTGCCACCATGAGCACTGTAACCATTGGCACTGCCACAGTGAGCACTCTCACCATGAGCACTCTCACCATGGGAAATGTCACCATGAGCACGGTCACCAGGGACACTGTCACCATGGGCACTATCCACCAGGGCACTGTCACCGTGAGCACTATCACTGTGAGCACTATCACCGTGAAAAGTATCACCAAGGGCACTGTCACCATGAGCACTGTCATCGTGGGCACTGTCACCATGAGCACTGTCATCATGGGCACTGTCACCATGGGAACTCTCACCATTAGCACTGTCACTGTGGGCACTATCACCGTGAGCACTATCACAATGGACCCTGTCACCATAGGCACTGTCTCCATGGACACTGTCACTATGAACACTATCATCATGGGCAGTGCCACCATAAGGAATTTCACCATAGAAACTCCAACCATGGACAATGCCAGCATGAGCACATTCACTATGGGCAGTGACACCATGAGCACTGCCACCATGGGCACTTTCAACATGGGCACTGTCACCATGCGAACCGTCACCATGATCACTATTACCATGAGCACTATCACCAAGGGCACTGTCAGCGTGAGCACTATTACCGTGAGCACTATCACCGTGAGCACGGTCACCATGAGCATTTTCACCGTGGGCACTGTCACCATGAGCATAGTCACCATGAGCATTGTCACCATGGGAACTCTCACCATGAGCACTGTCACCATGGGAAATGTCACCATGGGCACTGTCACCATAGGCACTGTCACCATGGACACTCTCAGCATGAGCACTATCATCATGTGCATTACCACCATAAAGAATTTCACCATGGGATCTCCAACCATGTACACCCCAGCATGAGCACATTCACCATGGGCAGTGTCACCATGAGCACTATCACCATGAGCACTATCACCATGAGCATTATCACCAAGGGAACTGTCACCATGGACACTGTCAAGGTGAGCACTGTGACCGTTGGAATTCTCACCATGAGCATTGTCACCGTGGGCACAGTCACCATGAGCACTGTCACCATGGGCACTGTCACCATGGAAAATGTCACCTTGGAAACTGTCACCATGGGCACTGTAACCATGGACACTGTCACCAGGAGCACTATCACCATGGACACTGTTTCCATGAGCTTTGTCCCCAAGTACACTGTCAACATTGGAACTGTCATCATGGGCACTGTCACCATGGGCACTGTCACCATGATCACCGTCAATATGGGAACTGCCACCATGAGCACTGTCACCATGGACACTGCCACCATGAGCACTGTCACCGTGAGCACTGTCACCATGATCATTGTCACCAGGAGCATTGTCATCATGGGAAGTGTCACCATGAGTACTGTCACCATGGGCACTGTCACCATGGGCACTCTCAACATGGGCACTCTCACCATGGGCACTCTTGACCATGGACACTGTCACCATGGGCACTGTGAACATGAGCACTGTCACCATGGTAACTCTTACCATGAACACTGTCACCATGGGAAATGTCACTATGGGCACTGTCAGCATGGGCACTGTTACCATGGACACAGTCAACATGAGCACTATCATCATGGGCAGTGCCACCATGAGGAATTTCACCATGGCAACTCCAACCATGTACACCGCCAGCATGAGCACAGTCACCATGGGCAGTGTCACCGTGAGCACTATCACCATGGGCACTTTCAACATGGGCACTGTCACCATGCGAACTGTCACCATGAACACTATCACTATGAGCACTATCACCATGAGCACTCTCACAAAGGGCACTGTCACCGTGAGCTCTGTCACCATGAGCACTGTCACTGTGGGCAATGTCACCATGAGCACTGTCACCGTGGGCACTCTCACCATGGGAACTGTCACCATGAGCACTATCACCGTGAGCACTAACACCATTTGCAGTGTCACCGTGAGCAATATCACCATGGGAAATGTCAGAGTGAGCACTATTACCATGGGCACTATCACCATGAGCACTCTCACCATGAGCACTGTCACCGTGGGCACTGTCACCATGTGCACTGTCACCATGGGCAGTGTCACCATGAGCACTGTCACCCTGGGCTCTGTCATCATGGACACTGTCATCTTAGGAACTGCCACCACGGACACTGCCACCATGAGCACTGTAACCATTGGCACTGCCACAGTGAGCACTCTCACCATGAGCACTCTCACCATGGGAAATGTCACCATGAGCACGGTCACCAGGGACACTGTCACCATGGGCACTATCCACCAGGGCACTGTCACCGTGAGCACTATCACTGTGAGCACTATCACCGTGAGAAGTATCACCAAGGGCACTGTCACCATGAGCACTGTCATCGTGGGCACTGTCACCATGAGCACTGTCATCATGGGCACTGTCACCATGGGAACTCTCACCATTAGCACTGTCACTGTGGGCACTATCACCGTGAGCACTATCACAATGGACCCTGTCACCATAGGCACTGTCACCATGGACACTGTCACTATGAACACTATCATCATGGGCAGTGCCACCATAAGGAATTTCACCATAGAAACTCCAACCATGGACAATGCCAGCATGAGCACATTCACTATGGGCAGTGACACCATGAGCACTGCCACCATGGGCACTTTCAACATGGGCACTGTCACCATGCGAACCGTCACCATGATCACTATTACCATGAGCACTATCACCAAGGGCACTGTCAGCGTGAGCACTATTACCGTGAGCACTATCACCGTGAGCACGGTCACCATGAGCATTTTCACCGTGGGCACTGTCACTATGAGCATAGTCACCATGAGCATTGTCACCATGGGAACTCTCACCATGAGCACTGTCACCATGGGAAATGTCACCATGGGCACTGTCACCATAGGCACTGTCACCATGGACACTCTCAGCATGAGCACTATCATCATGTGCATTACCACCATAAAGAATTTCACCATGGGATCTCCAACCATGTACACCGCCAGCATGAGCACATTCACCATGGGCAGTGTCACCATGAGCACTATCACCATGAGCACTATCACCATGAGCATTATCACCAAGGGAACTGTCACCATGGACACTGTCAAGGTGAGCACTGTCACCGTTGGAATTCTCACCATGAGCATTGTCACCGTGGGCACAGTCAACATGAGCACTGTCACCTTGGACACTGTCACCATGGGCACTCTCACCATGGGCACTGTCACCATGGACACTGTCACCATGGGCACTGTCAAGATGAGCACTGTCACCGTGAGCACTGTCACCATGAGCACTGTCACCATGGGCACTGTCACCATGAGCACTGTCATCATCGGCACTGTCACCATGGGAACTGTCACCAGGGGAACTGTCACCATGAGCACTATCATCGTGAGGACTATAACCATGGGCACTGTCACCGTGAACACTGTCACCATTAGAACTGTCACTGTGGGCACTATCACCGTGAGCACTATCACGATGGGCACTGTCACCATAGGCACTGTCACCATGGACACTGTCACCATGAACACTATCATCATGGGCAGTGCCACCATGAGGAATTTCACCATGGGAACTCCAACCATGTACATCGGCAGGTTTAGAACAGTCACCATGGGCTGTGTCACCATGAGCACTGTCACCATGGGCACTATCACCATGCGAACTCTCACCATGAGCACTGTCACCGTGGGCAATGTCACCATGAGCACTGTCACCGTGGGCACTGTCACCATGGGAACTGTCACCATGAGCACTATCACCGTGAGGACTATAACCATGGGCACTGTCACTGTGAGCAATATCACCATGAACACTGTCACCATGGGAAATGTGACCGTGGGCACTGTCACCGTGTGCACTGTCAACATAAGCACTGTCACCATGGGAAATGTCATCATGGGCATTGTCACCATGGGCAGTGTCACCATGAGCCCTGTCACCGTGGGCCATGTCACCATGAGCACTGTCACCGTGGGCACTGTCACCATGGGAACTGTCACCATGAGCACTATCACCGTGAGGACTATAACCATGGGCACTGTCACCGTGAGCAATATCACGATGAACACTGTCACCATAGGAAATGTCACCGTGGGCACGGTCATCGTCTGCACTGTCAACATAAGCACTGTCACCATGGGAAATGTCACCATGGGCCCTGTCACCATGGGCAGTGTCACCATGAGCACTGTCACCATGGGAACTCTCACGATGGTCACTGTCACCATGAGCACTATCATCATGGGCAGTGCCACCATGAGGAATTTCACCATGGGAATTCCAAACATGTACACCGCCAGAATGAGCACAGTCACCATGGGCAGTGTCACCATGAGCAATGTCACCATGGGCACTTTCAACATGGGCACTGTCACCATGGACACTGTCATCATGAGCTCTGTTACCATGGGAAATGTCACCATGGGCACTGTCACCATAGGCACTGTCACCATGATCTCTGTCACCATGAGCACTATCACCATTAGCACTATCACCATGGGCACTATCACCAAGGGCGCTGTCACCAAGAGAACTATCACTGTGAGCACTGTCACCATGAGCACTGTCACCGTGAGCACTGTCACCATGAGCACTGTCACCATGGGCACTGTAACCATGGGAATTGTCACCATGAGCACTATCACTGTGAGCACTATCAACATGGGCAGTGTCACCGTGAGCACTGTCACCATGAGCACTGTCATCATGAGCACTGTCACCATGTGAATTGTCACCATGAGCACTTTCACCATGAGCACTATCACCATGAGCAGTATCACCAAGGGAACTGTCACCGTGAGCACTATCACCATGAGCACTATCACCATGGGCACTGTCACCATGGACACTGTCACCATGGGCACTGTCAAGATGAGCACTGTCACCATGGGAAATATCACCATGGGCACTGTCACGATGGGCACTGTCACCATGGGCACTGTCACCATGGACACTGTCACCATGAGCACTATCGTCATGGGCAGTGCCACCATAAGGAATTTCACCATGGGAACTCCAACCATATACACCACCAGCATGAGCACAGTCACCATGGGCAGTGTCACCATGAGCACTGTCACCATGGGCACTTTCAACATACACAGTGTCACCATGCGAACTGTCACCATGAGCACTATCACCGTGAGCACTATCACCATGGGCAGTGTCACCGTGAGCAATATCACCATGGGCACAGTTACCGTGAGCACTATTACAATGGGTACTATCACCAAGGGCACTGTCACCGTGAGCACTGTCACCATGAGCACTGTCACCATGGGCACTGTCACCATGAGCACTGTCATCATCGGCACTGTCACCATGGGAACTGTCACCATGGGAACTGTCACCATGAGCACTATCATCGTGAGGACTATAACCATGGGCACTGTCACCGTGAGCCCTGTCACCATTAGAACTGTCACTGTGGGCACTATCACCGTGAGCACTATCACAATGTGCACTGTCACCATAGGCACTGTCACCATGGACACTGTCACCATGAACACTATCATCATGGGCAGTGCCACCATGAGGAATTTCACCATGGGAACTCCAACCATGTACATCGGCAGGTTTAGAACAGTCACCATGGGCTGTGTCACCATGAGCACTGTCACCATGGGCACTATCACCATGCGAACTCTCACCATGAGCACTGTCACCGTGGGCAATGTCACCATGAGCACTGTCACCGTGGGCACTGTCACCATGGGAACTCTCACCATGAGCACTATCACCGTGAGCACTATCACCATGGGCAGTCTCACCATGAGCAATATCACCATGGGCATTATCACCGTGAGCAATGTCATCGTGTGCGCTGTCCCCATGAGCACTGTCACCATGAGCACTGTCACCATGGGCACTGTCACCATGGAAAATGTCACCTTGGAAACTGTCACCATGGGCACTGTAACCATGGACACTGTCACCAGGAGCACTATCACCATGGACACTGTTTCCATGAGCTTTGTCCCCAAGTACACTGTCAACATTGGAACTGTCATCATGGGCACTGTCACCATGGGCACTGTCACCATGATCACCGTCAATATGGGAACTGCCACCATGAGCACTGTCACCATGGACACTGCCACCATGAGCACTGTCACCGTGAGCACTGTCACCATGATCATTGTCACCAGGAGCATTGTCATCATGGGAAGTGTCACCATGAGTACTGTCACCATGGGCACTGTCACCATGGGCACTCTCAACATGGGCACTCTCACCATGGGCACTCTTGACCATGGACACTGTCACCATGGGCACTGTCACCATGGTAACTCTTACCATGAACACTGTCACCATGGGAAATGTCACTATGGGCACTGTCAGCATGGGCACTGTTACCATGGACACAGTCAACATGAGCACTATCATCATGGGCAGTGCCACCATGAGGAATTTCACCATGGCAACTCCAACCATGTACACCGCCAGCATGAGCACAGTCACCATGGGCAGTGTCACCGTGAGCACTATCACCATGGGCACTTTCAACATGGGCACTGTCACCATGCGAACTGTCACCATGAACACTATCACTATGAGCACTATCACCATGAGCACTCTCCCAAAGGGCACTGTCACCGTGAGCTCTGTCACCATGAGCACTGTCACTGTGGGCAATGTCACCATGAGCACTGTCACCGTGGGCACTCTCACCATGGGAACTGTCACCATGAGCACTATCACCGTGAGCACTAACACCATTTGCAGTGTCACCGTGAGCAATATCACCATGGGAAATGTCAGAGTGAGCACTATTACCATGGGCACTATCACCATGAGCACTCTCACCATGAGCACTGTCACCGTGGGCACTGTCACCATGTGCACTGTCACCATGGGCAGTGTCACCATGAGCACTGTCACCCTGGGCTCTGTCATCATGGACACTGTCATCTTAGGAACTGCCACCACGGACACTGCCACCATGAGCACTGTAACCATTGGCACTGCCACAGTGAGCACTCTCACCATGAGCACTCTCACCATGGGAAATGTCACCATGAGCACGGTCACCAGGGACACTGTCACCATGGGCACTATCCACCAGGGCACTGTCACCGTGAGCACTATCACTGTGAGCACTATCACCGTGAGAAGTATCACCAAGGGCACTGTCACCATGAGCACTCTCATCGTGGGCACTGTCACCATGAGCACTGTCATCATGGGCACTGTCACCATGGGAACTCTCACCATTAGCACTGTCACTGTGGGCACTATCACCGTGAGCACTATCACAATGGACCCTGTCACCATAGGCACTGTCACCATGGACACTGTCACTATGAACACTATCATCATGGGCAGTGCCACCATAAGGAATTTCACCATAGAAACTCCAACCATGGACAATGCCAGCATGAGCACATTCACTATGGGCAGTGACACCATGAGCACTGCCACCATGGGCACTTTCAACATGGGCACTGTCACCATGCGAACCGTCACCATGATCACTATTACCATGAGCACTATCACCAAGGGCACTGTCAGCGTGAGCACTATTACCGTGAGCACTATCACCGTGAGCACGGTCACCATGAGCATTTTCACCGTGGGCACTGTCACCATGAGCATAGTCACCATGAGCATTGTCACCATGGGAACTCTCACCATGAGCATTGTCACAATGTGAAATGTCACCATGGGCACTGTCACCATAGGCACTGTCACCATGGACACTCTCAGGATGAGCACTATCATCATGTGCATTACCACCATAAAGAATTTCACCATGGGATCTCCAACCATGTACACCGCCAGCATGAGCACATTCACCATGGGCAGTGTCACCATGAGCACTATCACCATGAGCACTATCACCATGAGCATTATCACCAAGGGAACTGTCACCATGGACACTGTCAAGGTGAGCACTGTCACCGTTGGAATTCTCACCATGAGCATTGTCACCGTGGGCACAGTCACCATGAGCACTGTCACCATGGGCACTGTCACCATGGAAAATGTCACCTTGGAAACTGTCACCATGGGCACTGTAACCATGGACACTGTCACCAGGAGCACTATCACCATGGACACTGTTTCCATGAGCTTTGTCCCCAAGTACACTGTCAACATTGGAACTGTCATCATGGGCACTGTCACCATGGGCACTGTCACCATGATCACCGTCAATATGGGAACTGCCACCATGAGCACTGTCACCATGGACACTGCCACCATGAGCACTGTCACCGTGAGCACTGTCACCATGATCATTGTCACCAGGAGCATTGTCATCATGGGAAGTGTCACCATGAGTACTGTCACCATGGGCACTGTCACCATGGGCACTCTCAACATGGGCACTCTCACCATGGGCACTCTTGACCATGGACACTGTCACCATGGGCACTGTGAACATGAGCACTGTCACCATGGTAACTCTTACCATGAACACTGTCACCATGGGAAATGTCACTATGGGCACTGTCAGCATGGGCACTGTTACCATGGACACAGTCAACATGAGCACTATCATCATGGGCAGTGCCACCATGAGGAATTTCACCATGGCAACTCCAACCATGTACACCGCCAGCATGAGCACAGTCACCATGGGCAGTGTCACCGTGAGCACTATCACCATGGGCACTTTCAACATGGGCACTGTCACCATGCGAACTGTCACCATGAACACTATCACTATGAGCACTATCACCATGAGCACTCTCACAAAGGGCACTGTCACCGTGAGCTCTGTCACCATGAGCACTGTCACTGTGGGCAATGTCACCATGAGCACTGTCACCGTGGGCACTCTCACCATGGGAACTGTCACCATGAGCACTATCACCGTGAGCACTAACACCATTTGCAGTGTCACCGTGAGCAATATCACCATGGGAAATGTCAGAGTGAGCACTATTACCATGGGCACTATCACCATGAGCACTCTCACCATGAGCACTGTCACCGTGGGCACTGTCACCATGTGCACTGTCACCATGGGCAGTGTCACCATGAGCACTGTCACCCTGGGCTCTGTCATCATGGACACTGTCATCTTAGGAACTGCCACCACGGACACTGCCACCATGAGCACTGTAACCATTGGCACTGCCACAGTGAGCACTCTCACCATGAGCACTCTCACCATGGGAAATGTCACCATGAGCACGGTCACCAGGGACACTGTCACCATGGGCACTATCCATCAGGGCACTGTCACCGTGAGCACTATCACTGTGAGCACTATCACCGTGAGAAGTATCACCAAGGGCACTGTCACCATGAGCACTGTCATCGTGGGCACTGTCACCATGAGCACTGTCATCATGGGCACTGTCACCATGGGAACTCTCACCATTAGCACTGTCACTGTGGGCACTATCACCGTGAGCACTATCACAATGGACCCTGTCACCATAGGCACTGTCACCATGGACACTGTCACTATGAACACTATCATCATGGGCAGTGCCACCATAAGGAATTTCACCATAGAAACTCCAACCATGGACAATGCCAGCATGAGCACATTCACTATGGGCAGTGACACCATGAGCACTGCCACCATGGGCACTTTCAACATGGGCACTGTCACCATGCGAACCGTCACCATGAGCACTATCACCAAGGGCACTGTCAGCGTGAGCACTATTACCGTGAGCACTATCACCGTGAGCACGGTCACCATGAGCATTTTCACCGTGGGCACTGTCACCATGAGCATAGTCACCATGAGCATTGTCACCATGGGAACTCTCACCATGAGCACTGTCACCATGGGAAATGTCACCATGGGCACTGTCACCATAGGCACTGTCACCATGGACACTCTCAGCATGAGCACTATCATCATGTGCATTACCACCATAAAGAATTTCACCATGGGATCTCCAACCATGTACACCGCCAGCATGAGCACATTCACCATGGGCAGTGTCACCATGAGCACTATCACCATGAGCACTATCACCATGAGCATTATCACCAAGGGAACTGTCACCATGGACACTGTCAAGGTGAGCACTGTCACCGTTGGAATTCTCACCATGAGCATTGTCACCGTGGGCACAGTCGACATGAGCACTGTCACCTTGGACACTGTCACCATGGGCACTCTCACCATGGGCACTGTCACCATGGACACTGTCACCATGGGCACTGTCAAGATGAGCACTGTCACCATGGGAAATGTCACCATGGGCACTGTCACGATGGGCACTGTCACCATGGGCACTGTCACCATGGACACTGTCACCATGAGCACTATCGTCATGGGCAGTGCCACCATAAGGAATTTCACCATGGGAACTCCAACCATATACACCACCAGCATGAGCACAGTCACCATGGGCAGTGTCACCATGAGCACTGTCACCATGGGCACTTTCAACATACGCAGTGTCACCATGCGAACTGTCACCATGAGCACTATCACCGTGAGCACTATCACCATGGGCAGTGTCACTGTGAGCAATATCACCATGGGCACAGTTACCGTGAGCACTATTACAATGGGTACTATCACCAAGGGCACTGTCACCGTGAGCACTGTCACCATGAGCACTGTCACCATGGGCACTGTCACCATGAGCACTGTCATCATCGGCACTGTCACCATGGGAACTGTCACCAGGGGAACTGTCACCATGAGCACTATCATCGTGAGGACTATAACCATGGGCACTGTCACCGTGAACACTGTCACCATTAGAACTGTCACTGTGGGCACTATCACCGTGAGCACTATCACAATGGGCACTGTCACCATAGGCACTGTCACCATGGACACTGTCACCATGAACACTATCATCATGGGCAGTGCCACCATGAGGAATTTCACCATGGGAACTCCAACCATGTACATCGGCAGGTTTAGAACAGTCACCATGGGCTGTGTCACCATGAGCACTGTCACCATGGGCACTATCACCATGCGAACTCTCACCATGAGCACTGTCACCGTGGGCAATGTCACCATGAGCACTGTCACCGTGGGCACTGTCACCATGGGAACTCTCACCATGAGCACTATCACCGTGAGCACTATCACCATGGGCAGTCTCACCATGAGCAATATCACCATGGGCATTATCACCGTGAGCACTGTCACCGTGTGCACTGTCCCCATGAGCACTGTCACCATGAGGACTATCACCATGGGAACTGTCAACATGGGAACGGTCACCATGGGCACTGTCAATATGAGCACTGTCACCATGGGAACTCTCACCATGAGCACTGTCACCATGGCCAGTGTCACCATGGTCACTGTCACCATAAGCACTGTCACCAAGGGAAATGTCACCATGGGCACTCTCACCATTTTCACTGTCACCGTGGGCACTGTCACCATAAGCACTGTCACCATGAGCACTGTTCAACATGAGCACTGTCACCGAGAGCACTGCCACTGTGGGCACTATCAGCGTGAGCACTGTCACCATGGGCACTGTCACCATGGGCACTGTCACCATGAGCACTGTCACCATGGACACTGTCACCATGAGCATTGTCACCATGAGCATTGTCACCGTGGGCACAGTCACCATGAGCACTGTCACCATGGGCACTGTCACCATGGAAAATGTCACCTTGGAAACTGTCACCATGGGCACTGTAACCATGGACACTGTCACCAGGAGCACTATCACCATGGACACTGTTTCCATGAGCTTTGTCCCCAAGTACACTGTCAACATTGGAACTGTCATCATGGGCACTGTCACCATGGGCACTGTCACCATGATCACCGTCAATATGGGAACTGCCACCATGAGCACTGTCACCATGGACACTGCCACCATGAGCACTGTCACCGTGAGCACTGTCACCATGATCATTGTCACCAGGAGCATTGTCATCATGGGAAGTGTCACCATGAGTACTGTCACCATGGGCACTGTCACCATGGGCACTCTCAACATGGGCACTCTCACCATGGGCACTCTTGACCATGGACACTGTCACCATGGGCACTGTGAACATGAGCACTGTCACCATGGTAACTCTTACCATGAACACTGTCACCATGGGAAATGTCACTATGGGCACTGTCAGCATGGGCACTGTTACCATGGACACAGTCAACATGAGCACTATCATCATGGGCAGTGCCACCATGAGGAATTTCACCATGGCAACTCCAACCATGTACACCGCCAGCATGAGCACAGTCACCATGGGCAGTGTCACCGTGAGCACTATCACCATGGGCACTTTCAACATGGGCACTGTCACCATGCGAACTGTCACCATGAACACTATCACTATGAGCACTATCACCATGAGCACTCTCACAAAGGGCACTGTCACCGTGAGCTCTGTCACCATGAGCACTGTCACTGTGGGCAATGTCACCATGAGCACTGTCACCGTGGGCACTCTCACCATGGGAACTGTCACCATGAGCACTATCACCGTGAGCACTAACACCATTTGCAGTGTCACCGTGAGCAATATCACCATGGGAAATGTCAGAGTGAGCACTATTACCATGGGCACTATCACCATGAGCACTCTCACCATGAGCACTGTCACCGTGGGCACTGTCACCATGTGCACTGTCACCATGGGCAGTGTCACCATGAGCACTGTCACCCTGGGCTCTGTCATCATGGACACTGTCATCTTAGGAACTGCCACCACGGACACTGCCACCATGAGCACTGTAACCATTGGCACTGCCACAGTGAGCACTCTCACCATGAGCACTCTCACCATGGGAAATGTCACCATGAGCACGGTCACCAGGGACACTGTCACCATGGGCACTATCCATCAGGGCACTGTCACCGTGAGCACTATCACTGTGAGCACTATCACCGTGAGAAGTATCACCAAGGGCACTGTCACCATGAGCACTGTCATCGTGGGCACTGTCACCATGAGCACTGTCATCATGGGCACTGTCACCATGGGAACTCTCACCATTAGCACTGTCACTGTGGGCACTATCACCGTGAGCACTATCACAATGGACCCTGTCACCATAGGCACTGTCACCATGGACACTGTCACTATGAACACTATCATCATGGGCAGTGCCACCATAAGGAATTTCACCATAGAAACTCCAACCATGGACAATGCCAGCATGAGCACATTCACTATGGGCAGTGACACCATGAGCACTGCCACCATGGGCACTTTCAACATGGGCACTGTCACCATGCGAACCGTCACCATGAGCACTATCACCAAGGGCACTGTCAGCGTGAGCACTATTACCGTGAGCACTATCACCGTGAGCACGGTCACCATGAGCATTTTCACCGTGGGCACTGTCACCATGAGCATAGTCACCATGAGCATTGTCACCATGGGAACTCTCACCATGAGCACTGTCACCATGGGAAATGTCACCATGGGCACTGTCACCATAGGCACTGTCACCATGGACACTCTCAGCATGAGCACTATCATCATGTGCATTACCACCATAAAGAATTTCACCATGGGATCTCCAACCATGTACACCGCCAGCATGAGCACATTCACCATGGGCAGTGTCACCATGAGCACTATCACCATGAGCACTATCACCATGAGCATTATCACCAAGGGAACTGTCACCATGGACACTGTCAAGGTGAGCACTGTCACCGTTGGAATTCTCACCATGAGCATTGTCACCGTGGGCACAGTCAACATGAGCACTGTCACCTTGGACACTGTCACCATGGGCACTCTCACCATGGGCACTGTCACCATGGACACTGTCACCATGGGCACTGTCAAGATGAGCACTCTCACCGTGAGCACTGTCACCATGAGCACTGTCACCATGGGCACTGTCACCATGAGCACTGTCATCATCGGCACTGTCACCATGGGAACTGTCACCAGGGGAACTGTCACCATGAGCACTATCATCGTGAGGACTATAACCATGGGCACTGTCACCGTGAACACTGTCACCATTAGAACTGTCACTGTGGGCACTATCACCGTGAGCACTATCACGATGGGCACTGTCACCATAGGCACTGTCACCATGGACACTGTCACCATGAACACTATCATCATGGGCAGTGCCACCATGAGGAATTTCACCATGGGAACTCCAACCATGTACATCGGCAGGTTTAGAACAGTCACCATGGGCTGTGTCACCATGAGCACTGTCACCATGGGCACTATCACCATGCGAACTCTCACCATGAGCACTGTCACCGTGGGCAATGTCACCATGAGCACTGTCACCGTGGGCACTGTCACCATGGGAACTGTCACCATGAGCACTATCACCGTGAGGACTATAACCATGGGCACTGTCACTGTGAGCAATATCACCATGAACACTGTCACCTTGGGAAATGTGACCGTGGGCACTGTCACCGTGTGCACTGTCAACATAAGCACTGTCACCATGGGAAATGTCATCATGGGCACTGTCACCATGGGCAGTGTCACCATGAGCCCTGTCACCGTGGGCCATGTCACCATGAGCACTGTCACCGTGGGCACTGTCACCATGGGAACTGTCACCATGAGCACTATCACCGTGAGGACTATAACCATGGGCACTGTCACCGTGAGCAATATCACGATGAACACTGTCACCATAGGAAATGTCACCGTGGGCACGGTCATCGTCTGCACTGTCAACATAAGCACTGTCACCATGGGAAATGTCACCATGGGCCCTGTCACCATGGGCAGTGTCACCATGAGCACTGTCACCATGGGAACTCTCACGATGGTCACTGTCACCATGAGCACTATCATCATGGGCAGTGCCACCATGAGGAATTTCACCATGGGAATTCCAAACATGTACACCGCCAGAATGAGCACAGTCACCATGGGCAGTGTCACCATGAGCAATGTCACCATGGGCACTTTCAACATGGGCACTGTCACCATGGACACCGTCATCATGAGCTCTGTTACCATGGGAAATGTCACCATGGGCACTGTCACCATAGGCACTGTCACCATGATCTCTGTCACCATGAGCACTATCACCATTAGCACTATCACCATGGGCACTATCACCAAGGGCGCTGTCACCAAGAGAACTATCACTGTGAGCACTGTCACCATGAGCACTGTCACCGTGAGCACTGTCACCATGAGCACTGTCACCATGGGCACTGTAACCATGGGAATTGTCACCATGAGCACTATCACTGTGAGCACTATCAACATGGGCAGTGTCACCGTGAGCACTGTCACCATGAGCACTGTCATCATGAGCACTGTCACCATGTGAATTGTCACCATGAGCACTTTCACCATGAGCACTATCACCATGAGCAGTATCACCAAGGGAACTGTCACCGTGAGCACTATCACCATGAGCACTATCACCATGGGCACTGTCACCATGGGTACTGTCACCATGGACACTGTCACCATGAGCACTATCGTCATGGGCAGTGCCACCATAAGGAATTTCACCATGGGAAATCCAACCATATACACCACCAGCATGAGCACAGTCACCATGGGCAGTGTCACCATGAGCACTGTCACCATGGGCACTTTCAACATACACAGTGTCACCATGCGAACTGTCACCATGAGCACTATCACCGTGAGCACTATCACCATGGGCAGTGTCACCGTGAGCAATATCACCATGGGCACAGTTACCGTGAGCACTATTACAATGGGTACTATCACCAAGGGCACTGTCACCGTGAGCACTGTCACCATGAGCACTGTCACCATGGGCACTGTCACCATGAGCACTGTCATCATCAGCACTGTCACCATGGGAACTGTCACCATGGGAACTGTCACCATGAGCACTATCATCGTGAGGACTATAACCATGGGCACTGTCACCGTGAGCCCTGTCACCATTAGAACTGTCACTGTGGGCACTATCACCGTGAGCACTATCACAATGGGCACTGTCACCATAGGCACTGTCACCATGGACACTGTCACCATGAACACTATCATCATGGGCAGTGCCACCATGAAGAATTTCACCGTGGGAACTCCAACCATGTACATCGGCAGGTTTAGAACAGTCACCATGGGCTGTGTCACCATGAGCACTGTCACCATGGGCACTATCACCATGCGAACTCTCACCATGAGCACTGTCACCGTGGGCAATGTCACCATGAGCACTGTCACCGTGGGCACTGTCACCATGGGAACTCTCACCATGAGCACTATCACCGTGAGCACTATCACCATGGGCAGTCTCACCATGAGCAATATCACCATGGGCATTATCACCGTGAGCAATGTCATCGTGTGCGCTGTCCCCATGAGCACTGTCACCATGAGCACTGTCACCATGGGCACTGTCACCATGGAAAATGTCACCTTGGAAACTGTCACCATGGGCACTGTAACCATGGACACTGTCACCAGGAGCACTATCACCATGGACACTGTTTCCATGAGCTTTGTCCCCAAGTACACTGTCAACATTGGAACTGTCATCATGGGCACTGTCACCATGGGCACTGTCACCATGATCACCGTCAATATGGGAACTGCCACCATGAGCACTGTCACCATGGACACTGCCACCATGAGCACTGTCACCGTGAGCACTGTCACCATGATCATTGTCACCAGGAGCATTGTCATCATGGGAAGTGTCACCATGAGTACTGTCACCATGGGCACTGTCACCATGGGCACTCTCAACATGGGCACTCTCACCATGGGCACTCTTGACCATGGACACTGTCACCATGGGCACTGTCACCATGGTAACTCTTACCATGAACACTGTCACCATGGGAAATGTCACTATGGGCACTGTCAGCATGGGCACTGTTACCATGGACACAGTCAACATGAGCACTATCATCATGGGCAGTGCCACCATGAGGAATTTCACCATGGCAACTCCAACCATGTACACCGCCAGCATGAGCACAGTCACCATGGGCAGTGTCACCGTGAGCACTATCACCATGGGCACTTTCAACATGGGCACTGTCACCATGCGAACTGTCACCATGAACACTATCACTATGAGCACTATCACCATGAGCACTCTCACAAAGGGCACTGTCACCGTGAGCTCTGTCACCATGAGCACTGTCACTGTGGGCAATGTCACCATGAGCACTGTCACCGTGGGCACTCTCACCATGGGAACTGTCACCATGAGCACTATCACCGTGAGCACTAACACCATTTGCAGTGTCACCGTGAGCAATATCACCATGGGAAATGTCAGAGTGAGCACTATTACCATGGGCACTATCACCATGAGCACTCTCACCATGAGCACTGTCACCGTGGGCACTGTCACCATGTGCACTGTCACCATGGGCAGTGTCACCATGAGCACTGTCACCCTGGGCTCTGTCATCATGGACACTGTCATCTTAGGAACTGCCACCACGGACACTGCCACCATGAGCACTGTAACCATTGGCACTGCCACAGTGAGCACTCTCACCATGAGCACTCTCACCATGGGAAATGTCACCATGAGCACGGTCACCAGGGACACTGTCACCATGGGCACTATCCACCAGGGCACTGTCACCGTGAGCACTATCACTGTGAGCACTATCACCGTGAGAAGTATCACCAAGGGCACTGTCACCATGAGCACTCTCATCGTGGGCACTGTCACCATGAGCACTGTCATCATGGGCACTGTCACCATGGGAACTCTCACCATTAGCACTGTCACTGTGGGCACTATCACCGTGAGCACTATCACAATGGACCCTGTCACCATAGGCACTGTCACCATGGACACTGTCACTATGAACACTATCATCATGGGCAGTGCCACCATAAGGAATTTCACCATAGAAACTCCAACCATGGACAATGCCAGCATGAGCACATTCACTATGGGCAGTGACACCATGAGCACTGCCACCATGGGCACTTTCAACATGGGCACTGTCACCATGCGAACCGTCACCATGATCACTATTACCATGAGCACTATCACCAAGGGCACTGTCAGCGTGAGCACTATTACCGTGAGCACTATCACCGTGAGCACGGTCACCATGAGCATTTTCACCGTGGGCACTGTCACCATGAGCATAGTCACCATGAGCATTGTCACCATGGGAACTCTCACCATGAGCATTGTCACCATGGGAAATGTCACCATGGGCACTGTCACCATAGGCACTGTCACCATGGACACTCTCAGGATGAGCACTATCATCATGTGCATTACCACCATAAAGAATTTCACCATGGGATCTCCAACCATGTACACCGCCAGCATGAGCACATTCACCATGGGCAGTGTCACCATGAGCACTATCACCATGAGCACTATCACCATGAGCATTATCACCAAGGGAACTGTCACCATGGACACTGTCAAGGTGAGCACTGTGACCGTTGGAATTCTCACCATGAGCATTGTCACCGTGGGCACAGTCACCATGAGCACTGTCACCATGGGCACTGTCACCATGGAAAATGTCACCTTGGAAACTGTCACCATGGGCACTGTAACCATGGACACTGTCACCAGGAGCACTATCACCATGGACACTGTTTCCATGAGCTTTGTCCCCAAGTACACTGTCAACATTGGAACTGTCATCATGGGCACTGTCACCATGGGCACTGTCACCATGATCACCGTCAATATGGGAACTGCCACCATGAGCACTGTCACCATGGACACTGCCACCATGAGCACTGTCACCGTGAGCACTGTCACCATGATCATTGTCACCAGGAGCATTGTCATCATGGGAAGTGTCACCATGAGTACTGTCACCATGGGCACTGTCACCATGGGCACTCTCAACATGGGCACTCTCACCATGGGCACTCTTGACCATGGACACTGTCACCATGGGCACTGTGAACATGAGCACTGTCAGCATGGTAACTCTTACCATGAACACTGTCACCATGGGAAATGTCACTATGGGCACTGTCAGCATGGGCACTGTTACCATGGACACAGTCAACATGAGCACTATCATCATGGGCAGTGCCACCATGAGGAATTTCACCATGGCAACTCCAACCATGTACACCGCCAGCATGAGCACAGTCACCATGGGCAGTGTCACCGTGAGCACTATCACCATGGGCACTTTCAACATGGGCACTGTCACCATGCGAACTGTCACCATGAACACTATCACTATGAGCACTATCACCATGAGCACTCTCCCAAAGGGCACTGTCACCGTGAGCTCTGTCACCATGAGCACTGTCACTGTGGGCAATGTCACCATGAGCACTGTCACCGTGGGCACTCTCACCATGGGAACTGTCACCATGAGCACTATCACCGTGAGCACTAACACCATTTGCAGTGTCACCGTGAGCAATATCACCATGGGAAATGTCAGAGTGAGCACTATTACCATGGGCACTATCACCATGAGCACTCTCACCATGAGCACTGTCACCGTGGGCACTGTCACCATGTGCACTGTCACCATGGGCAGTGTCACCATGAGCACTGTCACCCTGGGCTCTGTCATCATGGACACTGTCATCTTAGGAACTGCCACCACGGACACTGCCACCATGAGCACTGTAACCATTGGCACTGCCACAGTGAGCACTCTCACCATGAGCACTCTCACCATGGGAAATGTCACCATGAGCACGGTCACCAGGGACACTGTCACCATGGGCACTATCCATCAGGGCACTGTCACCGTGAGCACTATCACTGTGAGCACTATCACCGTGAAAAGTATCACCAAGGGCACTGTCACCATGAGCACTGTCATCGTGGGCACTGTCACCATGAGCACTGTCATCATGGGCACTGTCACCATGGGAACTCTCACCATTAGCACTGTCACTGTGGGCACTATCACCGTGAGCACTATCACAATGGACCCTGTCACCATAGGCACTGTCACCATGGACACTGTCACTATGAACACTATCATCATGGGCAGTGCCACCATAAGGAATTTCACCATAGAAACTCCAACCATGGACAATGCCAGCATGAGCACATTCACTATGGGCAGTGACACCATGAGCACTGCCACCATGGGCACTTTCAACATGGGCACTGTCACCATGCGAACCGTCACCATGAGCACTATCACCAAGGGCACTGTCAGCGTGAGCACTATTACCGTGAGCACTATCACCGTGAGCACGGTCACCATGAGCATTTTCACCGTGGGCACTGTCACCATGAGCATAGTCACCATGAGCATTGTCACCATGGGAACTCTCACCATGAGCACTGTCACCATGGGAAATGTCACCATGGGCACTGTCACCATAGGCACTGTCACCATGGACACTCTCAGCATGAGCACTATCATCATGTGCATTACCACCATAAAGAATTTCACCATGGGATCTCCAACCATGTACACCGCCAGCATGAGCACATTCACCATGGGCAGTGTCACCATGAGCACTATCACCATGAGCACTATCACCATGAGCATTATCACCAAGGGAACTGTCACCATGGACACTGTCAAGGTGAGCACTGTCACCGTTGGAATTCTCACCATGAGCATTGTCACCGTGGGCATAGTCGACATGAGCACTGTCACCTTGGACACTGTCACCATGGGCACTCTCACCATGGGCACTGTCACCATGGACACTGTCACCATGGGCACTGTCAAGATGAGCACTGTCACCATGGGAAATGTCACCATGGGCACTGTCACGATGGGCACTGTCACCATGGGCACTGTCACCATGGACACTGTCACCATGAGCACTATCGTCATGGGCAGTGCCACCATAAGGAATTTCACCATGGGAACTCCAACCATATACACCACCAGCATGAGCACAGTCACCATGGGCAGTGTCACCATGAGCACTGTCACCATGGGCACTTTCAACATACGCAGTGTCACCATGCGAACTGTCACCATGAGCACTATCACCGTGAGCACTATCACCATGGGCAGTGTCACTGTGAGCAATATCACCATGGGCACAGTTACCGTGAGCACTATTACAATGGGTACTATCACCAAGGGCACTGTCACCGTGAGCACTGTCACCATGAGCACTGTCACCATGGGCACTGTCACCATGAGCACTGTCATCATCAGCACTGTCACCATGGGAACTGTCACCAGGGGAACTGTCACCATGAGCACTATCATCGTGAGGACTATAACCATGGGCACTGTCACCGTGAACACTGTCACCATTAGAACTGTCACTGTGGGCACTATCACCGTGAGCACTATCACAATGGGCACTGTCACCATAGGCACTGTCACCATGGACACTGTCACCATGAACACTATCATCATGGGCAGTGCCACCATGAGGAATTTCACCATGGGAACTCCAACCATGTACATCGGCAGGTTTAGAACAGTCACCATGGGCTGTGTCACCATGAGCACTGTCACCATGGGCACTATCACCATGCGAACTCTCACCATGAGCACTGTCACCGTGGGCAATGTCACCATGAGCACTGTCACCGTGGGCACTGTCACCATGGGAACTCTCACCATGACCACTATCACCGTGAGCACTATCACCATGGGCAGTCTCACCATGAGCAATATCACCATGGGCATTATCACCGTGAGCACTGTCACCGTGTGCACTGTCCCCATGAGCACTGTCACCATGAGGACTATCACCATGGGAACTGTCAACATGGGAACGTTCACCATGGGCACTGTCAATATGAGCACTGTCACCATGGGAACTCTCACCATGAGCACTGTCACCATGGCCAGTGTCACCATGGTCACTGTCACCATAAGCACTGTCACCAAGGGAAATGTCACCATGGGCACTCTCACCATTTTCACTGTCACCGTGGGCACTGTCACCATAAGCACTGTCACCATGAGCACTGTTCAACATGAGCACTGTCACCGAGAGCACTGCCACTGTGGGCACTATCACCGTGAGCACTGTCACCATGGGCACTGTCACCATGGGCACTGTCACCATGAGCACTGTCACCATGGACACTGTCACCATGAGCATTGTCACCATGAGCATTGTCACCGTGGGCACAGTCACCATGAGCACTGTCACCATGGGCACTGTCACCATGGAAAATGTCACCTTGGAAACTGTCACCATGGGCACTGTAACCATGGACACTGTCACCAGGAGCACTATCACCATGGACACTGTTTCCATGAGCTTTGTCCCCAAGTACACTGTCAACATTGGAACTGTCATCATGGGCACTGTCACCATGGGCACTGTCACCATGATCACCGTCAATATGGGAACTGCCACCATGAGCACTGTCACCATGGACACTGCCACCATGAGCACTGTCACCGTGAGCACTGTCACCATGATCATTGTCACCAGGAGCATTGTCATCATGGGAAGTGTCACCATGAGTACTGTCACCATGGGCACTGTCACCATGGGCACTCTCAACATGGGCACTCTCACCATGGGCACTCTTGACCATGGACACTGTCACCATGGGCACTGTGAACATGAGCACTGTCAGCATGGTAACTCTTACCATGAACACTGTCACCATGGGAAATGTCACTATGGGCACTGTCAGCATGGGCACTGTTACCATGGACACAGTCAACATGAGCACTATCATCATGGGCAGTGCCACCATGAGGAATTTCACCATGGCAACTCCAACCATGTACACCGCCAGCATGAGCACAGTCACCATGGGCAGTGTCACCGTGAGCACTATCACCATGGGCACTTTCAACATGGGCACTGTCACCATGCGAACTGTCACCATGAACACTATCACTATGAGCACTATCACCATGAGCACTCTCCCAAAGGGCACTGTCACCGTGAGCTCTGTCACCATGAGCACTGTCACTGTGGGCAATGTCACCATGAGCACTGTCACCGTGGGCACTCTCACCATGGGAACTGTCACCATGAGCACTATCACCGTGAGCACTAACACCATTTGCAGTGTCACCGTGAGCAATATCACCATGGGAAATGTCAGAGTGAGCACTATTACCATGGGCACTATCACCATGAGCACTCTCACCATGAGCACTGTCACCGTGGGCACTGTCACCATGTGCACTGTCACCATGGGCAGTGTCACCATGAGCACTGTCACCCTGGGCTCTGTCATCATGGACACTGTCATCTTAGGAACTGCCACCACGGACACTGCCACCATGAGCACTGTAACCATTGGCACTGCCACAGTGAGCACTCTCACCATGAGCACTCTCACCATGGGAAATGTCACCATGAGCACGGTCACCAGGGACACTGTCACCATGGGCACTATCCACCAGGGCACTGTCACCGTGAGCACTATCACTGTCAGCACTATTACCATGAGCACTATCACCAAGGGCACTGTCAGCGTGAGCACTATTACCGTGAGCACTATCACCGTGAGCACGGTCACCATGAGCATTTTCACCGTGGGCACTGTCACCATGAGCATAGTCACCATGAGCATTGTCACCATGGGAACTCTCACCATGAGCATTGTCACAATGTGAAATGTCACCATGGGCACTGTCACCATAGGCACTGTCACCATGGACACTCTCAGGATGAGCACTATCATCATGTGCATTACCACCATAAAGAATTTCACCATGGGATCTCCAACCATGTACACCGCCAGCATGAGCACATTCACCATGGGCAGTGTCACCATGAGCACTATCACCATGAGCACTATCACCATGAGCATTATCACCAAGGGAACTGTCACCATGGACACTGTCAAGGTGAGCACTGTCACCGTTGGAATTCTCACCATGAGCATTGTCACCGTGGGCACAGTCACCATGAGCACTGTCACCATGGGCACTGTCACCATGGAAAATGTCACCTTGGAAACTGTCACCATGGGCACTGTAACCATGGACACTGTCACCAGGAGCACTATCACTGTGAGCACTATCAACATGGGCAGTGTCACCATGAGCACTGTCATCATGAGCACTGTCACCATGTGAATTGTCACCATGAGCACTTTCACCATGAGCACTATCACCATGAGCAGTATCACCAAGGGAACTGTCACTGTGAGCACTATCACCATGAGCACTATCACCATGGGCACTGTCACCATGGACACTGTCACCATGGGCACTGTCAAGATGAGCACTGTCACCATGGGAACTCTCACCATAAGCACTGTCACCATGGGAAATGTCACCATGGGCACTGTCACCATGGGCACTGTCACCATGGACACTGTCACCATGAGCACTATCGTCATGGGCAGTGCCACCATAAGGAATTTCACCATGGGAACTCCAACCATGTACACCACCAGCATGAGCACAGTCATCATGGGCAGTGTCACCATGAGCACTGTCACCATGGGCACTTTCAACATACACAGTGTCACCATGCGAACTGTCACCATGAGCACTATCACCGTGAGCACTATCACCATGGGCAGTGTCACCGTGAGCAATATCACCAAGGGCACAGTTACCGTGAGCACTATTACAATGGGTACTATCACCAAGGGCATTGTCACCGTGAGCACTGTCACCATGAGCACTGTCACCATGGGCACTGTCACCATGAGCACTGTCATCATCAGCACTGTCACCATGGGAACTGTCACCATGGGAACTGTCACCATGAGCACTATCATCGTGAGGACTATAACCATGGTCACTGTCACCGTGAGCCCTGTCACCATTAGAACTGTCACTGTGGGCACTATCACCGTGAGCACTATCACAATGGGCACTGTCACCATAGGCACTGTCACCATGGACACTGTCACCATGAACACTATCATCATGGGCAGTGCCACCATGAGGAATTTCACCATGGGAACTCCAACCATGTACATCGGCAGGTTTAGAACAGTCACCATGGGCTGTGTCACCATGAGCACTGTCACCATGGGCACTATCACCATGCGAACTCTCACCATGAGCACTGTCACCGTGGGCAATGTCACCATGAGCACTGTCACCGTGGGCACTGTCACCATGGGAACTCTCACCATGAGCACTATCACCGTGAGCACTATCACCATGGGCTGTCTCACCATGAGCAATATCACCATGGGCATTATCACCGTGAGCACTGTCACCGTGTGCACTGTCCCCATGAGCACTGTCACCATGAGGACTATCACCATGGGAACTGTCAACATGGGAACGGTCACCATGGGCACTGTCCATATGAGCACTGTCACCATGGGAACTCTCACCATGAGCACTGTCACCATGGCCAATGTCACCATGGTCACTGTCACCGTAAGCACTGTCACCAAGGGAAATGTCACCATGGGCACTCTCACCATTTTCACTGTCACCGTGGGCACTGTCACCATAAGCACTGTCACCATGAGCACTGTTCAACATGAGCACTGTCACCGAGAGCACTGCCACTGTGGGCACTATCACCGTGAGCACTGTCACCATGGGCACTGTCACCATGGGCACTGTCACCATGAGCACTGTCACCATGGACACTGTCACCATGAGCATTGTCACCATGAGCATTGTCACCGTGGGCACAGTCACCATGTGCACTGTCACCATGGGCACTGTCACCATGGAAAATGTCACCTTGGAAACTGTCACCATGGGCACTGTAACCATGGACACTGTCACCAGGAGCACTATCACCATGGACACTGTTTCCATGAGCTTTGTCCCCAAGTACACTGTCAACATTGGAACTGTCATCATGGGCACTGTCACCATGGGCACTGTCACCATGATCACCGTCAATATGGGAACTGCCACCATGAGCACTGTCACCATGGACACTGCCACCATGAGCACTGTCACCGTGAGCACTGTCACCATGATCATTGTCACCAGGAGCATTGTCATCATGGGAAGTGTCACCATGAGTACTGTCACCATGGGCACTGTCACCATGGGCACTCTCAACATGGGCACTCTCACCATGGGCACTCTTGACCATGGACACTGTCACCATGGGCACTGTGAACATGAGCACTGTCAGCATGGTAACTCTTACCATGAACACTGTCACCATGGGAAATGTCACTATGGGCACTGTCAGCATGGGCACTGTTACCATGGACACAGTCAACATGAGCACTATCATCATGGGCAGTGCCACCATGAGGAATTTCACCATGGCAACTCCAACCATGTACACCGCCAGCATGAGCACAGTCACCATGGGCAGTGTCACCGTGAGCACTATCACCATGGGCACTTTCAACATGGGCACTGTCACCATGCGAACTGTCACCATGAACACTATCACTATGAGCACTATCACCATGAGCACTCTCCCAAAGGGCACTGTCACCGTGAGCTCTGTCACCATGAGCACTGTCACTGTGGGCAATGTCACCATGAGCACTGTCACCGTGGGCACTCTCACCATGGGAACTGTCACCATGAGCACTATCACCGTGAGCACTAACACCATTTGCAGTGTCACCGTGAGCAATATCACCATGGGAAATGTCAGAGTGAGCACTATTACCATGGGCACTATCACCATGAGCACTCTCACCATGAGCACTGTCACCGTGGGCACTGTCACCATGTGCACTGTCACCATGGGCAGTGTCACCATGAGCACTGTCACCCTGGGCTCTGTCATCATGGACACTGTCATCTTAGGAACTGCCACCACGGACACTGCCACCATGAGCACTGTAACCATTGGCACTGCCACAGTGAGCACTCTCACCATGAGCACTCTCACCATGGGAAATGTCACCATGAGCACGGTCACCAGGGACACTGTCACCATGGGCACTATCCATCAGGGCACTGTCACCGTGAGCACTATCACTGTGAGCACTATCACCGTGAGAAGTATCACCAAGGGCACTGTCACCATGAGCACTGTCATCGTGGGCACTGTCACCATGAGCACTGTCATCATGGGCACTGTCACCATGGGAACTCTCACCATTAGCACTGTCACTGTGGGCACTATCACCGTGAGCACTATCACAATGGACCCTGTCACCATAGGCACTGTCACCATGGACACTGTCACTATGAACACTATCATCATGGGCAGTGCCACCATAAGGAATTTCACCATAGAAACTCCAACCATGGACAATGCCAGCATGAGCACATTGACTATGGGCAGTGACACCATGAGCACTGCCACCATGGGCACTTTCAACATGGGCACTGTCACCATGCGAACCGTCACCATGATCACTATTACCATGAGCACTATCACCAAGGGCACTGTCAGCGTGAGCACTATTACCGTGAGCACTATCACCGTGAGCACGGTCACCATGAGCATTTTCACCGTGGGCACTGTCACCATGAGCATAGTCACCATGAGCATTGTCACCATGGGAACTCTCACCATGAGCACTGTCACCATGGGAAATGTCACCATGGGCACTGTCACCATAGGCACTGTCACCATGGACACTCTCAGCATGAGCACTATCATCATGTGCATTACCACCATAAAGAATTTCACCATGGGATCTCCAACCATGTACACCGCCAGCATGAGCACATTCACCATGGGCAGTGTCACCATGAGCACTATCACCATGAGCACTATCACCATGAGCATTATCACCAAGGGAACTGTCACCATGGACACTGTCAAGGTGAGCACTGTCACCGTTGGAATTCTCACCATGAGCATTGTCACCGTGGGCACAGTCAACATGAGCACTGTCACCTTGGACACTGTCACCATGGGCACTCTCACCATGGGCACTGTCACCATGGGCACTGTCAAGATGAGCACTGTCACCATGGGAAATGTCACCATGGGCACTGTCACGATGGGCACTGTCACCATGGGCACTGTCACCATGGACACTGTCACCATGAGCACTATCGTCATGGGCAGTGCCACCATAAGGAATTTCACCATGGGAACTCCAACCATATACACCACCAGCATGAGCACAGTCACCATGGGCAGTGTCACCATGAGCACTGTCACCATGGGCACTTTCAACATACACAGTGTCACCATGCGAACTGCCACCATGAGCACTATCACCGTGAGCACTATCACCATGGGCAGTGTCACTGTGAGCAATATCACCATGGGCACAGTTACCGTGAGCACTATTACAATGGGTACTATCACCAAGGGCACTGTCACCGTGAGCACTGTCACCATGAGCACTGTCACCATGGGCACTGTCACCATGAGCACTGTCATCATCGGCACTGTCACCATGGGAACTGTCACCATGGGAACTGTCACCATGAGCACTATCATCGTGAGGACTATAACCATGGGCACTGTCACCGTGAACACTGTCACCATTAGAACTGTCACTGTGGGCACTATCACCGTGAGCACTATCACAATGGGCACTGTCACCATAGGCACTGTCACCATGGACACTGTCACCATGAACACTATCATCATGGGCAGTGCCACCATGAGGAATTTCACCATGGAAACTCCAACCATGTACATCGGCAGGTTTAGAACAGTCACCATGGGCTATGTCACAAAGAGCACTGCCACCATGGGCACTATCACCATGCGAACTCTCACCATGAGCACTGTCACCGTGGGCAATGTCACTATGAGCACTGTCACCGTGGGCACTGTCACCATGGGAACTGTCACCATGAGCACTATCACCGTGAGGACTATAACCATGGGCACTGTCACTGTGAGCAATATCACCATGAACACTGTCACCATGGGAAATGTGACCGTGGGCACTGTCACCGTGTGCACTGTCAACATAAGCACTGTCACCATGGGAAATGTCATCATGTGCACTGTCACCATGGGCAGTGTCACCATGAGCCCTGTCACAGTGGGCCATGTCACCATGAGCACTGTCACCGTGGGCACTGTCACCATGGGAACTGTCACCATGAGCACTATCACCGTGAGGACTATAACCATGGGCACTGTCACCGTGAGCAATATCACGATGAACACTGTCACCATAGGAAATGTCACCGTGGGCACGGTCATCGTCTGCACTGTCAACATAAGCACTGTCACCATGGGAAATGTCACCATGGGCCCTGTCACCATGGGCAGTGTCACCATGAGCACTGTCACCATGGGAACTCTCACGATGGTCACTGTCACCATGAGCACTATCATCATGGGCAGTGCCACCATGAGGAATTTCACCATGGGAATTCCAAACATGTACACCGCCAGAATGAGCACAGTCACCATGGGCAGTGTCACCATGAGCAATGTCACCATGGGCACTTTCAACATGGGCACTGTCACCATGGACACTGTCATCATGAGCTCTGTTACCATGGGAAATGTCACCATGGGCACTGTCACCATAGGCACTGTCACCATGATCTCTGTCACCATGAGCACTATCACCATTAGCACTATCACCATGGGCACTATCACCAAGGGCGCTGTCACCAAGAGAACTATCACTGTGAGCACTGTCACCATGAGCACTGTCACCGTGAGCACTGTCACCATGAGCACTGTCACCATGGGCACTGTAACCATGGGAATTGTCACCATGAGCACTATCACTGTGAGCACTATCAACATGGGCAGTGTCACCATGAGCACTGTCATCATGAGCACTGTCACCATGTGAATTGTCACCATGAGCACTTTCACCATAAGCACTATCACCATGAGCAGTATCACCAAGGGAACTGTCACCGTGAGCACTATCACCATGAGCACTCTCACCATGGGCACTGTCACCATGGACACTGTCACCATGGGCACTGTCAAGATGAGCACTGTCACCATGGGAACTCTCACCATAAGCACTGTCACCATGGGAAATGTCACCATGCGCACTGTCACCATGGGCACTGTCACCATGGGCACTGTCACCATGGACACTGTCACCATGAGCACTATCGTCATGGGCAGTGCCACCATAAGGAATTTCACCATGGGAACTCCAACCATATACACCACCAGCATGAGCACAGTCACCATGGGCAGTGTCACCATGAGCACTGTCACCATGGGCACTTTCAACATACACAGTGTCACCATGCGAACTGTCACCATGAGCACTATCACCATGAGCACTATCACCATGGGCAGTGTCACCGTGAGCAATATCACCATGGGCACAGTTACCGTGAGCACTATTACAATGGGTACTATCACCAAGGGCACTGTCACCGTGAGCACTGTCACCATGAGCACTGTCACCATGGGCACTGTCACCATGAGCACTGTCATCATCGGCACTGTCACCATGGGAACTGTCACCATGGGAACTGTCACCATGAGCACTATCATCGTGAGGACTATAACCATGGGCACTGTCACCGTGAGCCCTGTCACCATTAGAACTGTCACTGTGGGCACTATCACCGTGAGCACTATCACAATGGGCACTGTCACCATAGGCACTGTCACCATGGACACTGTCACCATGAACACTATCATCATGGGCAGTGCCACCATGAGGAATTTCACCATGGGAACTCCAACTATGTACATCGGCAGGTTTAGAACAGTCACCATGGGCTGTGTCACCATGAGCACTGTCACCATGGGCACTATCACCATGCGAACTCTCACCATGAGCACTGTCACCATGGGCAATGTCACCATGAGCACTGTCACCGTGGGCACTGTCTCCATGGGAACTCTCACCATGAGCACTATCACCGTGAGCACTATCACCATGGGCAGTCTCACCATGAGCAATATCACCATGGGCATTATCACCGTGAGCACTGTCACCGTGTGCACTGTCCCCATGAGCACTGTCACCATGAGGACTATCACCATGGGAACTGTCAACATGGGAACGGTCACCATGGGCACTGTCAATATGAGCACTGTCACCATGGGAACTCTCACCATGAGCACTGTCACCATGGCCAGTGTCACCATGGTCACTGTCACCATAAGCACTGTCACCAAGGGAAATGTCACCATGGGCACTCTCACCATTTTCACTGTCACCGTGGGCACTGTCACCATAAGCACTGTCCCCATGAGCACTGTTCAACATGAGCACTGTCACCGAGAGCACTGCCACTGTGGGCACTATCACCGTGAGCACTGTCACCATGGGCACTGTCACCATGGGCACTGTCACCATGGACACTGTCACCATGAGCATTGTCACCTTGAGCACTGTCACCATGGGAACATTCACCATGGGCACTGTCACCATGGGCACTGTCACCATGGAAAATGTCACCTTGGAAACTGTCACCATGGGCACTGTAACCATGGACACTGTCACCAGGAGCACTATCACCATGGACACTGTTTCCATGAGCATTATCCCCAAGTACACTGTCAACATTGGAACTGTCATCATGGGCACTGTCACCATGGGCACTGTCACCATGATCACCGTCAATATGGGAACTGCCACCATGAGCACTGTCACCATGGACACTGCCACCATGAGCACTGTCACCGTGAGCACTGTCACCATGATCATTGTCACCAGGAGCATTGTCATTATGGGAAGTGTCACCATGAGTACTGTCACCATGGGCACTGTCACCATGGGCACTCTCAACATGGGCACTCTCACCATGGGCACTGTTGACCATGGACACTGTCACCATGGGCACTGTGAACATGAGCACTGTCACCATGGTATCTCTTACCATGAACACTGTCACCATGGGAAATGTCACTATGGGCACTGTCAGCATGGGCACTGTTACCATGGACACAGTCAACATGAGCACTATCATCATGGGCAGTGCCACCATGAGGAATTTCACCATGGCAACTCCAACCATGTACACCGCCAGCATGAGCACAGTCACCATGGGCAGTGTCACCGTGAGCACTGTCACCATGGGCACTTTCAACATGGGCACTGTCACCATGCGAACTGTCACCATGAACACTATCACTATGAGCACTATCACCATGAGCACTCTCACAAAGGGCACTGTCACCGTGAGCTCTGTCACCATGAGCACTGTCACTGTGGGCAATGTCACCATGAGCACTGTCACCGTGGGCACTCTCACCATGGGAACTGTCACCATGAGCACTATCACCGTGAGCACTAACACCATTTGCAGTGTCACCGTGAGCAATATCACCATGGGAAATGTCAGAGTGAGCACTATTACCATGGGCACTATCACCATGAGCACTCTCACCATGAGCACTGTCACCGTGGTCACTGTCACCGTGTGCACTGTCACCATGGGCAGTGTCACCATGAGCACTGTCACCCTGGGCTCTGTCATCATGGACACTGTCATCTTAGGAACTGCCACCACGGACACTGCCACCATGAGCACTGTAACCATTGGCACTGCCACAGTGAGCACTCTCACCATGAGCACTCTCACCATGGGAAATGTCACCATGAGCACGGTCACCAGGGACACTGTCACCATGGGCACTATCCACCAGGGCACTGTCACCGTGAGCACTATCACTGTCAGCACTATCACCGTGAGCACTATCACCATGGGCACTGTCACCGTGAGCCCTATTACCATGGGCACTATCACCAAGGGCACTGTCACTGTGAGCACTATCACCATGAGCACTATCAACGTGAGCACTGTCACCATGATCACTGTCACCGTGGGCAATGTCACCATGAGCACTGTCACCATGGACACTTTCAACCTGGCTACTGTCACCATGGGCACTGTCACCATGGACACTGTCATCATGAGCTCTGTTACCATGGGAAATGTCACCATGAGCACTGTCATCTTGGGAACTGCCACCATGGACACAGCCACCATGAGCAATGTAACCATTGGCACTGCCACAGTGAGCACTGTCACCGTGAGCACTGTCACCATGGGAACTGTCACCATGTGCCCTGTCACCATGGGAACTCTCACCATGAGCACTATCACCATGAGCACTATCACCATGGGCACTGTCACCATGGGCACTGTCACCGTGAGCATTATTACCATGGGTACTATCACCAAGGGCACTGTCACCGTGAGCACTGTCACCAAGGGCACTGTCACCGTGAGCACTGTTACCATGAGCACTGTCACCGTGGGCACTGTCACCCTGAGCACTGTCATCATCGGCACTGTCACCATGGGAACTCTCACCATGAGCACTGTCACCATGGGAAATGTCACCATGGGCACTATCACTATGGGCACTATCACCATGGGCAGTGTCACTATGAGCACAGTCAACGTGGCCACTGTCACCATGGGAACTGTCACAATGAGCACTAACTCCGTGAGCACTATCACCATGGGCAGTGTCAGCGTGAGCAATATCAACATGGGCAGTGTCACCATTAGCGCTATTACCATGGGCACTATCGCGTTGAGCACTATCACCATGAGCACTGTCACCGTGGGCACTGTCACCATGGTCACTGTCAACATGAGCACAGTCAGCATAGGAACTCTCACCATGAGCACTGTCACCATGGGAAATGTCACCATGGGCACTATCACTATGGGCACTATCACCATGGGCTGTGTCACCATGAGCACTGTCACCATGGGCACTGTCACCATGCGAACTCTCACCATGAGCACTGTCACCGTGGGCAATGTCACAATGAGCACTGTCACCATGAGCACTATCACCGTGAGCATTCTAACCATGGGCAGTGTCACCGTAAGCAATATCACCGTAAACACTGTCACCGTGTGCACTGTCATCGTGAGCACTGTCACCATAGGAAATGTCACCATGGGCACTATCACCGTGAGCACTATTAACATGGGTACTATCACCAAGGGCATTGTTACCATGAGCAGTGTCACCATGAGCACTGTCACCGTGGGCACTGTCACCATGAGCACTGTCATCATGGGCACTGTCACCATGGGAACTGTCACCATTAGAACTGTCACTGTGGGTACTATCACCGTGAGCACTATCACAATGGGCACTGTCACCATGAGCACTATCATCTTGGGCAGTGCAACCATGAGCACTGTAACCATTGGCACTGTCACCATGGACACTGTCGCCATGGGTACTGTCACTATGGGTACTGTCCTCATGGGAACTCTTAGCAAGAGCACAGTCACCATGGGCACTGTCACCATGGACAATGTCACCATGAGCAATGTCAACATGAGCACTCTCACCATGGAAAATGTCACCATGAGCACTATCACCGTGGGCAGTGTCACCATGAGCAATATCACCATGGGCAGTGTCACCATGAGCACTATCACCATGGACACTGTCACCATGGGCACTCTCACCATGGGAAATGTCATCATGGACACTCTCACCATGAACACTGTCAACATGGGAAATGTCACCATGGTCACTGTCACCATGGGCACTTTCAACATGGGCACTGTCACCGTGCGAAATGTCACCATGGGCAGTTTCACCATGAGCACTGTCACCATTGGCACTGTCACCATGAACAGTATCATCATGGGCTGTGCCACCATGAGGAATTTCAACATGGGAACACCAACCCTGTACACCACCAGCATGAGCATAGTCACCATGGGCATTGTCACCATGAGCACTGTCACCACAGGATCTTTCAACATGGGCAGTATCAGCATGCGAACTGTCACCATGGGCAGTGTCACCATGAGCACTATCACCAAAGGCACTGTCAACGTGAGCACTCTCACCATGAGCACTATTACCATGGGCAGTGTCACCGTGAGCAATATCACCATGGGCAGTGTCACCATGGGCACTATCACCATGAGCACTATCACCAAGGGAACTGTCATCGTGAGCACTATCATCGTGAGCACTATCACCCTGAGCACTGTCACCGTCGGTACTGTCACCATGAGCACTGTCACTATGGGCACTGTCATCATGGGAACTGTCACCATGAGCACTATCACCGTGCGCACTATCACCATGGGCAGTGTCACCATGAGCAATATCACCATGGGCACTGTCAACATGAGCACTATTACCATGGGCAATATCACCATGAGCACTATAACCGTGAGCACTGTCACCGTGGGCACTGTCACCGCGTGCACTGTCCCCATGAGCACTGTCACCATGAGCACTATCACCATGAGCACTGTCACCATGGGCACTGTCACCATGGGAACTCTCACTATGAGCACTGTCACCATGGCCAGTGTCACTATGGCCACTGTCACCTTAAGCACTGTCACCAAGGGAAATGTCAGCATGGGAACTCTCACCATTTGCACTGTCACCGTGGGCACTGTCACCATAAGCACTGTCACCATGAGCACTGTTCAACATGGGCACTGTCACCTAGAGCACTGCCACTGTAGGCACTTTCACCGTGAGCACTGTTCACCATGGGCACTGTAACCATGAGCACTGTCACCATGGACACTGTCACCAGGAACACTATCATCATGGGCAGTGCCACCATGAGGAATTTCAACATGGGAACACCAACCCTGTACACCGCCAGCATGAGCACAGTCACCATGGGCATTATCACCATGAGCACTGTCACCATGGGAACTTTCAACATGGGCACTATCAGCATGCGAACTGTCACCATGGGCAGTGTCACCATGAGCACTATCACCAAAGACACTGTCAACGTGAGCACTATCACCATGAGCACTATTACCATGGGCAGTGTCACCGTGAGCAATATCACCATGGGCAGTGTCACCATGGGCACTATCACCATGAGCACTATCACCAAGGGAACTGTCACCGTGAGCACTATCATCGTGAGCACTATCACCCTGAGAATTGTCACCATGAGCACTGTCACCGTCGGTACTGTCACCATGAGCACTGTCACTATGGGCACTGTCACCATGGGAACTCTCACCATGAGCACTATCACCGTGAGCACTATCACCATGGACAGTCTCACCATGAGCAATATCACCATGGGCATTATCACCGTGAGCAATGTCATCGTGTGCGCTGTCCCCATGAGCACTGTCACCATGGGCACTGTCACCATGGAAAATGTCACCTTGGAAACTGTCACCATGGGCACTGTAACCATGGACACTGTCACCAGGAGCACTATCACCATGGACACTGTTTCCATGAGCTTTGTCCCCAAGTACACTGTCAACATTGGAACTGTCATCATGGGCACTGTCACCATGGGCACTGTCACCATGATCACCGTCAATATGGGAACTGCCACCATGAGCACTGTCACCATGGACACTGCCACCATGAGCACTGTCACCGTGAGCACTGTCACCATGATCATGGTCACCAGGAGCATTGTCATCATGGGAAGTGTCACCATGAGTACTGTCACCATGGGCACTGTCACCATGGGCACTCTCAACATGGGCACTCTCACCATGGGCACTCTTGACCATGGACACTGTCACCATGGGCACTGTGAACATGAGCACTGTCACCATGGTAACTCTTACCATGAACACTGTCACCATGGGAAATGTCACTATGGGCACTGTCAGCATGGGCACTGTTACCATGGACACAGTCAACATGAGCACTATCATCATGGGCAGTGCCACCATGAGGAATTTCACCATGGCAACTCCAACCATGTACACCGCCAGCATGAGCACAGTCACCATGGGCAGTGTCACCGTGAGCACTATCACCATGGGCACTTTCAACATGGGCACTGTCACCATGCGAACTGTCACCATGAACACTATCACTATGAGCACTATCACCATGAGCACTCTCACAAAGGGCACTGTCACCGTGAGCTCTGTCACCATGAGCACTGTCACTGTGGGCAATGTCACCATGAGCACTGTCACCGTGGGCACTCTCACCATGGGAACTGTCACCATGAGCACTATCACCGTGAGCACTAACACCATTTGCAGTGTCACCGTGAGCAATATCACCATGGGAAATGTCAGAGTGAGCACTATTACCATGGGCACTATCACCATGAGCACTCTCACCATGAGCACTGTCACCGTGGGCACTGTCACCATGTGCACTGTCACCATGGGCAGTGTCACCATGAGCACTGTCACCCTGGGTTCTGTCATCATGGACACTGTCATCTTAGGAACTGCCACCACGGACACTGCCACCATGAGCACTGTAACCATTGGCACTGCCACAGTGAGCACTCTCACCATGAGCACTCTCACCATGGGAAATGTCACCATGAGCACGGTCACCAGGGACACTGTCACCATGGGCACTATCCACCAGGGCACTGTCACCGTGAGCACTATCACTGTGAGCACTATCACCGTGAGAAGTATCACCAAGGGCACTGTCACCATGAGCACTGTCATCGTGGGCACTGTCACCATGAGCACTGTCATCATGGGCACTGTCACCATGGGAACTCTCACCATTAGCACTGTCACTGTGGGCACTATCACCGTGAGCACTATCACAATGGACCCTGTCACCATAGGCACTGTCACCATGGACACTGTCACTATGAACACTATCATCATGGGCAGTGCCACCATAAGGAATTTCACCATAGAAACTCCAACCATGGACAATGCCAGCATGAGCACATTCACTATGGGCAGTGACACCATGAGCACTGCCACCATGGGCACTTTCAACATGGGCACTGTCACCATGCGAACCGTCACCATGATCACTATTACCATGAGCACTATCACCAAGGGCACTGTCAGCGTGAGCACTATTACCGTGAGCACTATCACCGTGAGCACGGTCACCATGAGCATTTTCACCGTGGGCACTGTCACCATGAGCATAGTCACCATGAGCATTGTCACCATGGGAACTCTCACCATGAGCACTGTCACCATGGGAAATGTCACCATGGGCACTGTCACCATAGGCACTGTCACCATGGACACTCTCAGCATGAGCACTATCATCATGTGCATTACCACCATAAAGAATTTCACCATGGGATCTCCAACCATGTACACCGCCAGCATGAGCACATTCACCATGGGCAGTGTCACCATGAGCACTATCACCAAAGGCACTGTCAACGTGAGCACTCTCACCATGAGCACTATTACCATGGGCAGTGTCACCGTGAGCAATATCACCATGGGCAGTGTCACCATGGGCACTATCACCATGAGCACTATCACCAAGGGAACTGTCATCGTGAGCACTATCATCGTGAGCACTATCACCCTGAGCACTGTCACCGTCGGTACTGTCACCATGAGCACTGTCACTATGGGCACTGTCATCATGGGAACTGTCACCATGAGCACTATCACCGTGCGCACTATCACCATGGGCAGTGTCACCATGAGCAATATCACCATGGGCACTGTCAACATGAGCACTATTACCATGGGCAATATCACCATGAGCACTATAACCGTGAGCACTGTCACCGTGGGCACTGTCACCGCGTGCACTGTCCCCATGAGCACTGTCACCATGAGCACTATCACCATGAGCACTGTCACCATGGGCACTGTCACCATGGGAACTCTCACTATGAGCACTGTCACCATGGCCAGTGTCACTATGGCCACTGTCACCTTAAGCACTGTCACCAAGGGAAATGTCAGCATGGGAACTCTCACCATTTGCACTGTCACCGTGGGCACTGTCACCATAAGCACTGTCACCATGAGCACTGTTCAACATGGGCACTGTCACCTAGAGCACTGCCACTGTAGGCACTTTCACCGTGAGCACTGTTCACCATGGGCACTGTAACCATGAGCACTGTCACCATGGACACTGTCACCAGGAACACTATCATCATGGGCAGTGCCACCATGAGGAATTTCAACATGGGAACACCAACCCTGTACACCGCCAGCATGAGCACAGTCACCATGGGCATTATCACCATGAGCACTGTCACCATGGGAACTTTCAACATGGGCACTATCAGCATGCGAACTGTCACCATGGGCAGTGTCACCATGAGCACTATCACCAAAGACACTGTCAACGTGAGCACTATCACCATGAGCACTATTACCATGGGCAGTGTCACCGTGAGCAATATCACCATGGGCAGTGTCACCATGGGCACTATCACCATGAGCACTATCACCAAGGGAACTGTCACCGTGAGCACTATCATCGTGAGCACTATCACCCTGAGAATTGTCACCATGAGCACTGTCACTATGGGCACTGTCACCATGGGAACTCTCACCATGAGCACTATCACCGTGAGCACTATCACCATGGGCAGTCTCACCATGAGCAATATCACCATGGGCATTATCACCGTGAGCAATGTCATCGTGTGCGCTGTCCCCATGAGCACTGTCACCATGAGCACTGTCACCATGGGCACTGTCACCATGGAAAATGTCACCTTGGAAACTGTCACCATGGGCACTGTAACCATGGACACTGTCACCAGGAGCACTATCACCATGGACACTGTTTCCATGAGCTTTGTCCCCAAGTACACTGTCAACATTGGAACTGTCATCATGGGCACTGTCACCATGGGCACTGTCACCATGATCACCGTCAGTATGGGAACTGCCACCATGAGCACTGTCACCATGGACACTGCCACCATGAGCACTGTCACCGTGAGCACTGTCACCATGATCATTGTCACCAGGAGCATTGTCATCATGGGAAGTGTCACCATGAGTACTGTCACCATGGGCACTGTCACCATGGGCACTCTCAACATGGGCACTCTCACCATGGGCACTCTTGACCATGGACACTGTCACCATGGGCACTGTCACCATGGTAACTCTTACCATGAACACTGTCACCATGGGAAATGTCACTATGGGCACTGTCAGCATGGGCACTGTTACCATGGACACAGTCAACATGAGCACTATCATCATGGGCAGTGCCACCATGAGGAATTTCACCATGGCAACTCCAACCATGTACACCGCCAGCATGAGCACAGTCACCATGGGCAGTGTCACCGTGAGCACTATCACCATGGGCACTTTCAACATGGGCACTGTCACCATGCGAACTGTCACCATGAACACTATCACTATGAGCACTATCACCATGAGCACTCTCCCAAAGGGCACTGTCACCGTGAGCTCTGTCACCATGAGCACTGTCACTGTGGGCAATGTCACCATGAGCACTGTCACCGTGGGCACTCTCACCATGGGAACTGTCACCATGAGCACTATCACCGTGAGCACTAACACCATTTGCAGTGTCACCGTGAGCAATATCACCATGGGAAATGTCAGAGTGAGCACTATTACCATGGGCACTATCACCATGAGCACTCTCACCATGAGCACTGTCACCGTGGGCACTGTCACCATGTGCACTGTCACCATGGGCAGTGTCACCATGAGCACTGTCACCCTGGGCTCTGTCATCATGGACACTGTCATCTTAGGAACTGCCACCACGGACACTGCCACCATGAGCACTGTAACCATTGGCACTGCCACAGTGAGCACTCTCACCATGAGCACTCTCACCATGGGAAATGTCACCATGAGCACGGTCACCAGGGACACTGTCACCATGGGCACTATCCACCAGGGCACTGTCACCGTGAGCACTATCACTGTGAGCACTATCACCGTGAAAAGTATCACCAAGGGCACTGTCACCATGAGCACTGTCATCGTGGGCACTGTCACCATGAGCACTGTCATCATGGGCACTGTCACCATGGGAACTCTCACCATTAGCACTGTCACTGTGGGCACTATCACCGTGAGCACTATCACAATGGACCCTGTCACCATAGGCACTGTCTCCATGGACACTGTCACTATGAACACTATCATCATGGGCAGTGCCACCATAAGGAATTTCACCATAGAAACTCCAACCATGGACAATGCCAGCATGAGCACATTCACTATGGGCAGTGACACCATGAGCACTGCCACCATGGGCACTTTCAACATGGGCACTGTCACCATGCAAACCGTCACCATGATCACTATTACCATGAGCACTATCACCAAGGGCACTGTCAGCGTGAGCACTATTACCGTGAGCACTATCACCGTGAGCACGGTCACCATGAGCATTTTCACCGTGGGCACTGTCACCATGAGCATAGTCACCATGAGCATTGTCACCATGGGAACTCTCACCATGAGCACTGTCACCATGGGAAATGTCACCATGGGCACTGTCACCATAGGCACTGTCACCATGGACACTCTCAGCATGAGCACTATCATCATGTGCATTACCACCATAAAGAATTTCACCATGGGATCTCCAACCATGTACACCCCAGCATGAGCACATTCACCATGGGCAGTGTCACCATGAGCACTATCACCATGAGCACTATCACCATGAGCATTATCACCAAGGGAACTGTCACCATGGACACTGTCAAGGTGAGCACTGTGACCGTTGGAATTCTCACCATGAGCATTGTCACCGTGGGCACAGTCACCATGAGCACTGTCACCATGGGCACTGTCACCATGGAAAATGTCACCTTGGAAACTGTCACCATGGGCACTGTAACCATGGACACTGTCACCAGGAGCACTATCACCATGGACACTGTTTCCATGAGCTTTGTCCCCAAGTACACTGTCAACATTGGAACTGTCATCATGGGCACTGTCACCATGGGCACTGTCACCATGATCACCGTCAATATGGGAACTGCCACCATGAGCACTGTCACCATGGACACTGCCACCATGAGCACTGTCACCGTGAGCACTGTCACCATGATCATTGTCACCAGGAGCATTGTCATCATGGGAAGTGTCACCATGAGTACTGTCACCATGGGCACTGTCACCATGGGCACTCTCAACATGGGCACTCTCACCATGGGCACTCTTGACCATGGACACTGTCACCATGGGCACTGTGAACATGAGCACTGTCACCATGGTAACTCTTACCATGAACACTGTCACCATGGGAAATGTCACTATGGGCACTGTCAGCATGGGCACTGTTACCATGGACACAGTCAACATGAGCACTATCATCATGGGCAGTGCCACCATGAGGAATTTCACCATGGCAACTCCAACCATGTACACCGCCAGCATGAGCACAGTCACCATGGGCAGTGTCACCGTGAGCACTATCACCATGGGCACTTTCAACATGGGCACTGTCACCATGCGAACTGTCACCATGAACACTATCACTATGAGCACTATCACCATGAGCACTCTCACAAAGGGCACTGTCACCGTGAGCTCTGTCACCATGAGCACTGTCACTGTGGGCAATGTCACCATGAGCACTGTCACCGTGGGCACTCTCACCATGGGAACTGTCACCATGAGCACTATCACCGTGAGCACTAACACCATTTGCAGTGTCACCGTGAGCAATATCACCATGGGAAATGTCAGAGTGAGCACTATTACCATGGGCACTATCACCATGAGCACTCTCACCATGAGCACTGTCACCGTGGGCACTGTCACCATGTGCACTGTCACCATGGGCAGTGTCACCATGAGCACTGTCACCCTGGGCTCTGTCATCATGGACACTGTCATCTTAGGAACTGCCACCACGGACACTGCCACCATGAGCACTGTAACCATTGGCACTGCCACAGTGAGCACTCTCACCATGAGCACTCTCACCATGGGAAATGTCACCATGAGCACGGTCACCAGGGACACTGTCACCATGGGCACTATCCACCAGGGCACTGTCACCGTGAGCACTATCACTGTGAGCACTATCACCGTGAGAAGTATCACCAAGGGCACTGTCACCATGAGCACTGTCATCGTGGGCACTGTCACCATGAGCACTGTCATCATGGGCACTGTCACCATGGGAACTCTCACCATTAGCACTGTCACTGTGGGCACTATCACCGTGAGCACTATCACAATGGACCCTGTCACCATAGGCACTGTCACCATGGACACTGTCACTATGAACACTATCATCATGGGCAGTGCCACCATAAGGAATTTCACCATAGAAACTCCAACCATGGACAATGCCAGCATGAGCACATTCACTATGGGCAGTGACACCATGAGCACTGCCACCATGGGCACTTTCAACATGGGCACTGTCACCATGCGAACCGTCACCATGATCACTATTACCATGAGCACTATCACCAAGGGCACTGTCAGCGTGAGCACTATTACCGTGAGCACTATCACCGTGAGCACGGTCACCATGAGCATTTTCACCGTGGGCACTGTCACTATGAGCATAGTCACCATGAGCATTGTCACCATGGGAACTCTCACCATGAGCACTGTCACCATGGGAAATGTCACCATGGGCACTGTCACCATAGGCACTGTCACCATGGACACTCTCAGCATGAGCACTATCATCATGTGCATTACCACCATAAAGAATTTCACCATGGGATCTCCAACCATGTACACCGCCAGCATGAGCACATTCACCATGGGCAGTGTCACCATGAGCACTATCACCATGAGCACTATCACCATGAGCATTATCACCAAGGGAACTGTCACCATGGACACTGTCAAGGTGAGCACTGTCACCGTTGGAATTCTCACCATGAGCATTGTCACCGTGGGCACAGTCAACATGAGCACTGTCACCTTGGACACTGTCACCATGGGCACTCTCACCATGGGCACTGTCACCATGGACACTGTCACCATGGGCACTGTCAAGATGAGCACTGTCACCGTGAGCACTGTCACCATGAGCACTGTCACCATGGGCACTGTCACCATGAGCACTGTCATCATCGGCACTGTCACCATGGGAACTGTCACCAGGGGAACTGTCACCATGAGCACTATCATCGTGAGGACTATAACCATGGGCACTGTCACCGTGAACACTGTCACCATTAGAACTGTCACTGTGGGCACTATCACCGTGAGCACTATCACGATGGGCACTGTCACCATAGGCACTGTCACCATGGACACTGTCACCATGAACACTATCATCATGGGCAGTGCCACCATGAGGAATTTCACCATGGGAACTCCAACCATGTACATCGGCAGGTTTAGAACAGTCACCATGGGCTGTGTCACCATGAGCACTGTCACCATGGGCACTATCACCATGCGAACTCTCACCATGAGCACTGTCACCGTGGGCAATGTCACCATGAGCACTGTCACCGTGGGCACTGTCACCATGGGAACTGTCACCATGAGCACTATCACCGTGAGGACTATAACCATGGGCACTGTCACTGTGAGCAATATCACCATGAACACTGTCACCATGGGAAATGTGACCGTGGGCACTGTCACCGTGTGCACTGTCAACATAAGCACTGTCACCATGGGAAATGTCATCATGGGCATTGTCACCATGGGCAGTGTCACCATGAGCCCTGTCACCGTGGGCCATGTCACCATGAGCACTGTCACCGTGGGCACTGTCACCATGGGAACTGTCACCATGAGCACTATCACCGTGAGGACTATAACCATGGGCACTGTCACCGTGAGCAATATCACGATGAACACTGTCACCATAGGAAATGTCACCGTGGGCACGGTCATCGTCTGCACTGTCAACATAAGCACTGTCACCATGGGAAATGTCACCATGGGCCCTGTCACCATGGGCAGTGTCACCATGAGCACTGTCACCATGGGAACTCTCACGATGGTCACTGTCACCATGAGCACTATCATCATGGGCAGTGCCACCATGAGGAATTTCACCATGGGAATTCCAAACATGTACACCGCCAGAATGAGCACAGTCACCATGGGCAGTGTCACCATGAGCAATGTCACCATGGGCACTTTCAACATGGGCACTGTCACCATGGACACTGTCATCATGAGCTCTGTTACCATGGGAAATGTCACCATGGGCACTGTCACCATAGGCACTGTCACCATGATCTCTGTCACCATGAGCACTATCACCATTAGCACTATCACCATGGGCACTATCACCAAGGGCGCTGTCACCAAGAGAACTATCACTGTGAGCACTGTCACCATGAGCACTGTCACCGTGAGCACTGTCACCATGAGCACTGTCACCATGGGCACTGTAACCATGGGAATTGTCACCATGAGCACTATCACTGTGAGCACTATCAACATGGGCAGTGTCACCGTGAGCACTGTCACCATGAGCACTGTCATCATGAGCACTGTCACCATGTGAATTGTCACCATGAGCACTTTCACCATGAGCACTATCACCATGAGCAGTATCACCAAGGGAACTGTCACCGTGAGCACTATCACCATGAGCACTATCACCATGGGCACTGTCACCATGGACACTGTCACCATGGGCACTGTCAAGATGAGCACTGTCACCATGGGAAATATCACCATGGGCACTGTCACGATGGGCACTGTCACCATGGGCACTGTCACCATGGACACTGTCACCATGAGCACTATCGTCATGGGCAGTGCCACCATAAGGAATTTCACCATGGGAACTCCAACCATATACACCACCAGCATGAGCACAGTCACCATGGGCAGTGTCACCATGAGCACTGTCACCATGGGCACTTTCAACATACACAGTGTCACCATGCGAACTGTCACCATGAGCACTATCACCGTGAGCACTATCACCATGGGCAGTGTCACCGTGAGCAATATCACCATGGGCACAGTTACCGTGAGCACTATTACAATGGGTACTATCACCAAGGGCACTGTCACCGTGAGCACTGTCACCATGAGCACTGTCACCATGGGCACTGTCACCATGAGCACTGTCATCATCGGCACTGTCACCATGGGAACTGTCACCATGGGAACTGTCACCATGAGCACTATCATCGTGAGGACTATAACCATGGGCACTGTCACCGTGAGCCCTGTCACCATTAGAACTGTCACTGTGGGCACTATCACCGTGAGCACTATCACAATGTGCACTGTCACCATAGGCACTGTCACCATGGACACTGTCACCATGAACACTATCATCATGGGCAGTGCCACCATGAGGAATTTCACCATGGGAACTCCAACCATGTACATCGGCAGGTTTAGAACAGTCACCATGGGCTGTGTCACCATGAGCACTGTCACCATGGGCACTATCACCATGCGAACTCTCACCATGAGCACTGTCACCGTGGGCAATGTCACCATGAGCACTGTCACCGTGGGCACTGTCACCATGGGAACTCTCACCATGAGCACTATCACCGTGAGCACTATCACCATGGGCAGTCTCACCATGAGCAATATCACCATGGGCATTATCACCGTGAGCAATGTCATCGTGTGCGCTGTCCCCATGAGCACTGTCACCATGAGCACTGTCACCATGGGCACTGTCACCATGGAAAATGTCACCTTGGAAACTGTCACCATGGGCACTGTAACCATGGACACTGTCACCAGGAGCACTATCACCATGGACACTGTTTCCATGAGCTTTGTCCCCAAGTACACTGTCAACATTGGAACTGTCATCATGGGCACTGTCACCATGGGCACTGTCACCATGATCACCGTCAATATGGGAACTGCCACCATGAGCACTGTCACCATGGACACTGCCACCATGAGCACTGTCACCGTGAGCACTGTCACCATGATCATTGTCACCAGGAGCATTGTCATCATGGGAAGTGTCACCATGAGTACTGTCACCATGGGCACTGTCACCATGGGCACTCTCAACATGGGCACTCTCACCATGGGCACTCTTGACCATGGACACTGTCACCATGGGCACTGTCACCATGGTAACTCTTACCATGAACACTGTCACCATGGGAAATGTCACTATGGGCACTGTCAGCATGGGCACTGTTACCATGGACACAGTCAACATGAGCACTATCATCATGGGCAGTGCCACCATGAGGAATTTCACCATGGCAACTCCAACCATGTACACCGCCAGCATGAGCACAGTCACCATGGGCAGTGTCACCGTGAGCACTATCACCATGGGCACTTTCAACATGGGCACTGTCACCATGCGAACTGTCACCATGAACACTATCACTATGAGCACTATCACCATGAGCACTCTCCCAAAGGGCACTGTCACCGTGAGCTCTGTCACCATGAGCACTGTCACTGTGGGCAATGTCACCATGAGCACTGTCACCGTGGGCACTCTCACCATGGGAACTGTCACCATGAGCACTATCACCGTGAGCACTAACACCATTTGCAGTGTCACCGTGAGCAATATCACCATGGGAAATGTCAGAGTGAGCACTATTACCATGGGCACTATCACCATGAGCACTCTCACCATGAGCACTGTCACCGTGGGCACTGTCACCATGTGCACTGTCACCATGGGCAGTGTCACCATGAGCACTGTCACCCTGGGCTCTGTCATCATGGACACTGTCATCTTAGGAACTGCCACCACGGACACTGCCACCATGAGCACTGTAACCATTGGCACTGCCACAGTGAGCACTCTCACCATGAGCACTCTCACCATGGGAAATGTCACCATGAGCACGGTCACCAGGGACACTGTCACCATGGGCACTATCCACCAGGGCACTGTCACCGTGAGCACTATCACTGTGAGCACTATCACCGTGAGAAGTATCACCAAGGGCACTGTCACCATGAGCACTCTCATCGTGGGCACTGTCACCATGAGCACTGTCATCATGGGCACTGTCACCATGGGAACTCTCACCATTAGCACTGTCACTGTGGGCACTATCACCGTGAGCACTATCACAATGGACCCTGTCACCATAGGCACTGTCACCATGGACACTGTCACTATGAACACTATCATCATGGGCAGTGCCACCATAAGGAATTTCACCATAGAAACTCCAACCATGGACAATGCCAGCATGAGCACATTCACTATGGGCAGTGACACCATGAGCACTGCCACCATGGGCACTTTCAACATGGGCACTGTCACCATGCGAACCGTCACCATGATCACTATTACCATGAGCACTATCACCAAGGGCACTGTCAGCGTGAGCACTATTACCGTGAGCACTATCACCGTGAGCACGGTCACCATGAGCATTTTCACCGTGGGCACTGTCACCATGAGCATAGTCACCATGAGCATTGTCACCATGGGAACTCTCACCATGAGCATTGTCACAATGTGAAATGTCACCATGGGCACTGTCACCATAGGCACTGTCACCATGGACACTCTCAGGATGAGCACTATCATCATGTGCATTACCACCATAAAGAATTTCACCATGGGATCTCCAACCATGTACACCGCCAGCATGAGCACATTCACCATGGGCAGTGTCACCATGAGCACTATCACCATGAGCACTATCACCATGAGCATTATCACCAAGGGAACTGTCACCATGGACACTGTCAAGGTGAGCACTGTCACCGTTGGAATTCTCACCATGAGCATTGTCACCGTGGGCACAGTCACCATGAGCACTGTCACCATGGGCACTGTCACCATGGAAAATGTCACCTTGGAAACTGTCACCATGGGCACTGTAACCATGGACACTGTCACCAGGAGCACTATCACCATGGACACTGTTTCCATGAGCTTTGTCCCCAAGTACACTGTCAACATTGGAACTGTCATCATGGGCACTGTCACCATGGGCACTGTCACCATGATCACCGTCAATATGGGAACTGCCACCATGAGCACTGTCACCATGGACACTGCCACCATGAGCACTGTCACCGTGAGCACTGTCACCATGATCATTGTCACCAGGAGCATTGTCATCATGGGAAGTGTCACCATGAGTACTGTCACCATGGGCACTGTCACCATGGGCACTCTCAACATGGGCACTCTCACCATGGGCACTCTTGACCATGGACACTGTCACCATGGGCACTGTGAACATGAGCACTGTCACCATGGTAACTCTTACCATGAACACTGTCACCATGGGAAATGTCACTATGGGCACTGTCAGCATGGGCACTGTTACCATGGACACAGTCAACATGAGCACTATCATCATGGGCAGTGCCACCATGAGGAATTTCACCATGGCAACTCCAACCATGTACACCGCCAGCATGAGCACAGTCACCATGGGCAGTGTCACCGTGAGCACTATCACCATGGGCACTTTCAACATGGGCACTGTCACCATGCGAACTGTCACCATGAACACTATCACTATGAGCACTATCACCATGAGCACTCTCACAAAGGGCACTGTCACCGTGAGCTCTGTCACCATGAGCACTGTCACTGTGGGCAATGTCACCATGAGCACTGTCACCGTGGGCACTCTCACCATGGGAACTGTCACCATGAGCACTATCACCGTGAGCACTAACACCATTTGCAGTGTCACCGTGAGCAATATCACCATGGGAAATGTCAGAGTGAGCACTATTACCATGGGCACTATCACCATGAGCACTCTCACCATGAGCACTGTCACCGTGGGCACTGTCACCATGTGCACTGTCACCATGGGCAGTGTCACCATGAGCACTGTCACCCTGGGCTCTGTCATCATGGACACTGTCATCTTAGGAACTGCCACCACGGACACTGCCACCATGAGCACTGTAACCATTGGCACTGCCACAGTGAGCACTCTCACCATGAGCACTCTCACCATGGGAAATGTCACCATGAGCACGGTCACCAGGGACACTGTCACCATGGGCACTATCCATCAGGGCACTGTCACCGTGAGCACTATCACTGTGAGCACTATCACCGTGAGAAGTATCACCAAGGGCACTGTCACCATGAGCACTGTCATCGTGGGCACTGTCACCATGAGCACTGTCATCATGGGCACTGTCACCATGGGAACTCTCACCATTAGCACTGTCACTGTGGGCACTATCACCGTGAGCACTATCACAATGGACCCTGTCACCATAGGCACTGTCACCATGGACACTGTCACTATGAACACTATCATCATGGGCAGTGCCACCATAAGGAATTTCACCATAGAAACTCCAACCATGGACAATGCCAGCATGAGCACATTCACTATGGGCAGTGACACCATGAGCACTGCCACCATGGGCACTTTCAACATGGGCACTGTCACCATGCGAACCGTCACCATGAGCACTATCACCAAGGGCACTGTCAGCGTGAGCACTATTACCGTGAGCACTATCACCGTGAGCACGGTCACCATGAGCATTTTCACCGTGGGCACTGTCACCATGAGCATAGTCACCATGAGCATTGTCACCATGGGAACTCTCACCATGAGCACTGTCACCATGGGAAATGTCACCATGGGCACTGTCACCATAGGCACTGTCACCATGGACACTCTCAGCATGAGCACTATCATCATGTGCATTACCACCATAAAGAATTTCACCATGGGATCTCCAACCATGTACACCGCCAGCATGAGCACATTCACCATGGGCAGTGTCACCATGAGCACTATCACCATGAGCACTATCACCATGAGCATTATCACCAAGGGAACTGTCACCATGGACACTGTCAAGGTGAGCACTGTCACCGTTGGAATTCTCACCATGAGCATTGTCACCGTGGGCACAGTCAACATGAGCACTGTCACCTTGGACACTGTCACCATGGGCACTCTCACCATGGGCACTGTCACCATGGACACTGTCACCATGGGCACTGTCAAGATGAGCACTGTCACCATGGGAAATGTCACCATGGGCACTGTCACGATGGGCACTGTCACCATGGGCACTGTCACCATGGACACTGTCACCATGAGCACTATCGTCATGGGCAGTGCCACCATAAGGAATTTCACCATGGGAACTCCAACCATATACACCACCAGCATGAGCACAGTCACCATGGGCAGTGTCACCATGAGCACTGTCACCATGGGCACTTTCAACATACGCAGTGTCACCATGCGAACTGTCACCATGAGCACTATCACCGTGAGCACTATCACCATGGGCAGTGTCACTGTGAGCAATATCACCATGGGCACAGTTACCGTGAGCACTATTACAATGGGTACTATCACCAAGGGCACTGTCACCGTGAGCACTGTCACCATGAGCACTGTCACCATGGGCACTGTCACCATGAGCACTGTCATCATCGGCACTGTCACCATGGGAACTGTCACCAGGGGAACTGTCACCATGAGCACTATCATCGTGAGGACTATAACCATGGGCACTGTCACCGTGAACACTGTCACCATTAGAACTGTCACTGTGGGCACTATCACCGTGAGCACTATCACAATGGGCACTGTCACCATAGGCACTGTCACCATGGACACTGTCACCATGAACACTATCATCATGGGCAGTGCCACCATGAGGAATTTCACCATGGGAACTCCAACCATGTACATCGGCAGGTTTAGAACAGTCACCATGGGCTGTGTCACCATGAGCACTGTCACCATGGGCACTATCACCATGCGAACTCTCACCATGAGCACTGTCACCGTGGGCAATGTCACCATGAGCACTGTCACCGTGGGCACTGTCACCATGGGAACTCTCACCATGAGCACTATCACCGTGAGCACTATCACCATGGGCAGTCTCACCATGAGCAATATCACCATGGGCATTATCACCGTGAGCACTGTCACCGTGTGCACTGTCCCCATGAGCACTGTCACCATGAGGACTATCACCATGGGAACTGTCAACATGGGAACGGTCACCATGGGCACTGTCAATATGAGCACTGTCACCATGGGAACTCTCACCATGAGCACTGTCACCATGGCCAGTGTCACCATGGTCACTGTCACCATAAGCACTGTCACCAAGGGAAATGTCACCATGGGCACTCTCACCATTTTCACTGTCACCGTGGGCACTGTCACCATAAGCACTGTCACCATGAGCACTGTTCAACATGAGCACTGTCACCGAGAGCACTGCCACTGTGGGCACTATCAGCGTGAGCACTGTCACCATGGGCACTGTCACCATGGGCACTGTCACCATGAGCACTGTCACCATGGACACTGTCACCATGAGCATTGTCACCATGAGCATTGTCACCGTGGGCACAGTCACCATGAGCACTGTCACCATGGGCACTGTCACCATGGAAAATGTCACCTTGGAAACTGTCACCATGGGCACTGTAACCATGGACACTGTCACCAGGAGCACTATCACCATGGACACTGTTTCCATGAGCTTTGTCCCCAAGTACACTGTCAACATTGGAACTGTCATCATGGGCACTGTCACCATGGGCACTGTCACCATGATCACCGTCAATATGGGAACTGCCACCATGAGCACTGTCACCATGGACACTGCCACCATGAGCACTGTCACCGTGAGCACTGTCACCATGATCATTGTCACCAGGAGCATTGTCATCATGGGAAGTGTCACCATGAGTACTGTCACCATGGGCACTGTCACCATGGGCACTCTCAACATGGGCACTCTCACCATGGGCACTCTTGACCATGGACACTGTCACCATGGGCACTGTGAACATGAGCACTGTCACCATGGTAACTCTTACCATGAACACTGTCACCATGGGAAATGTCACTATGGGCACTGTCAGCATGGGCACTGTTACCATGGACACAGTCAACATGAGCACTATCATCATGGGCAGTGCCACCATGAGGAATTTCACCATGGCAACTCCAACCATGTACACCGCCAGCATGAGCACAGTCACCATGGGCAGTGTCACCGTGAGCACTATCACCATGGGCACTTTCAACATGGGCACTGTCACCATGCGAACTGTCACCATGAACACTATCACTATGAGCACTATCACCATGAGCACTCTCACAAAGGGCACTGTCACCGTGAGCTCTGTCACCATGAGCACTGTCACTGTGGGCAATGTCACCATGAGCACTGTCACCGTGGGCACTCTCACCATGGGAACTGTCACCATGAGCACTATCACCGTGAGCACTAACACCATTTGCAGTGTCACCGTGAGCAATATCACCATGGGAAATGTCAGAGTGAGCACTATTACCATGGGCACTATCACCATGAGCACTCTCACCATGAGCACTGTCACCGTGGGCACTGTCACCATGTGCACTGTCACCATGGGCAGTGTCACCATGAGCACTGTCACCCTGGGCTCTGTCATCATGGACACTGTCATCTTAGGAACTGCCACCACGGACACTGCCACCATGAGCACTGTAACCATTGGCACTGCCACAGTGAGCACTCTCACCATGAGCACTCTCACCATGGGAAATGTCACCATGAGCACGGTCACCAGGGACACTGTCACCATGGGCACTATCCATCAGGGCACTGTCACCGTGAGCACTATCACTGTGAGCACTATCACCGTGAGAAGTATCACCAAGGGCACTGTCACCATGAGCACTGTCATCGTGGGCACTGTCACCATGAGCACTGTCATCATGGGCACTGTCACCATGGGAACTCTCACCATTAGCACTGTCACTGTGGGCACTATCACCGTGAGCACTATCACAATGGACCCTGTCACCATAGGCACTGTCACCATGGACACTGTCACTATGAACACTATCATCATGGGCAGTGCCACCATAAGGAATTTCACCATAGAAACTCCAACCATGGACAATGCCAGCATGAGCACATTCACTATGGGCAGTGACACCATGAGCACTGCCACCATGGGCACTTTCAACATGGGCACTGTCACCATGCGAACCGTCACCATGAGCACTATCACCAAGGGCACTGTCAGCGTGAGCACTATTACCGTGAGCACTATCACCGTGAGCACGGTCACCATGAGCATTTTCACCGTGGGCACTGTCACCATGAGCATAGTCACCATGAGCATTGTCACCATGGGAACTCTCACCATGAGCACTGTCACCATGGGAAATGTCACCATGGGCACTGTCACCATAGGCACTGTCACCATGGACACTCTCAGCATGAGCACTATCATCATGTGCATTACCACCATAAAGAATTTCACCATGGGATCTCCAACCATGTACACCGCCAGCATGAGCACATTCACCATGGGCAGTGTCACCATGAGCACTATCACCATGAGCACTATCACCATGAGCATTATCACCAAGGGAACTGTCACCATGGACACTGTCAAGGTGAGCACTGTCACCGTTGGAATTCTCACCATGAGCATTGTCACCGTGGGCACAGTCAACATGAGCACTGTCACCTTGGACACTGTCACCATGGGCACTCTCACCATGGGCACTGTCACCATGGACACTGTCACCATGGGCACTGTCAAGATGAGCACTCTCACCGTGAGCACTGTCACCATGAGCACTGTCACCATGGGCACTGTCACCATGAGCACTGTCATCATCGGCACTGTCACCATGGGAACTGTCACCAGGGGAACTGTCACCATGAGCACTATCATCGTGAGGACTATAACCATGGGCACTGTCACCGTGAACACTGTCACCATTAGAACTGTCACTGTGGGCACTATCACCGTGAGCACTATCACGATGGGCACTGTCACCATAGGCACTGTCACCATGGACACTGTCACCATGAACACTATCATCATGGGCAGTGCCACCATGAGGAATTTCACCATGGGAACTCCAACCATGTACATCGGCAGGTTTAGAACAGTCACCATGGGCTGTGTCACCATGAGCACTGTCACCATGGGCACTATCACCATGCGAACTCTCACCATGAGCACTGTCACCGTGGGCAATGTCACCATGAGCACTGTCACCGTGGGCACTGTCACCATGGGAACTGTCACCATGAGCACTATCACCGTGAGGACTATAACCATGGGCACTGTCACTGTGAGCAATATCACCATGAACACTGTCACCTTGGGAAATGTGACCGTGGGCACTGTCACCGTGTGCACTGTCAACATAAGCACTGTCACCATGGGAAATGTCATCATGGGCACTGTCACCATGGGCAGTGTCACCATGAGCCCTGTCACCGTGGGCCATGTCACCATGAGCACTGTCACCGTGGGCACTGTCACCATGGGAACTGTCACCATGAGCACTATCACCGTGAGGACTATAACCATGGGCACTGTCACCGTGAGCAATATCACGATGAACACTGTCACCATAGGAAATGTCACCGTGGGCACGGTCATCGTCTGCACTGTCAACATAAGCACTGTCACCATGGGAAATGTCACCATGGGCCCTGTCACCATGGGCAGTGTCACCATGAGCACTGTCACCATGGGAACTCTCACGATGGTCACTGTCACCATGAGCACTATCATCATGGGCAGTGCCACCATGAGGAATTTCACCATGGGAATTCCAAACATGTACACCGCCAGAATGAGCACAGTCACCATGGGCAGTGTCACCATGAGCAATGTCACCATGGGCACTTTCAACATGGGCACTGTCACCATGGACACTGTCATCATGAGCTCTGTTACCATGGGAAATGTCACCATGGGCACTGTCACCATAGGCACTGTCACCATGATCTCTGTCACCATGAGCACTATCACCATTAGCACTATCACCATGGGCACTATCACCAAGGGCGCTGTCACCAAGAGAACTATCACTGTGAGCACTGTCACCATGAGCACTGTCACCGTGAGCACTGTCACCATGAGCACTGTCACCATGGGCACTGTAACCATGGGAATTGTCACCATGAGCACTATCACTGTGAGCACTATCAACATGGGCAGTGTCACCGTGAGCACTGTCACCATGAGCACTGTCATCATGAGCACTGTCACCATGTGAATTGTCACCATGAGCACTTTCACCATGAGCACTATCACCATGAGCAGTATCACCAAGGGAACTGTCACCGTGAGCACTATCACCATGAGCACTATCACCATGGGCACTGTCACCATGGGTACTGTCACCATGGACACTGTCACCATGAGCACTATCGTCATGGGCAGTGCCACCATAAGGAATTTCACCATGGGAAATCCAACCATATACACCACCAGCATGAGCACAGTCACCATGGGCAGTGTCACCATGAGCACTGTCACCATGGGCACTTTCAACATACACAGTGTCACCATGCGAACTGTCACCATGAGCACTATCACCGTGAGCACTATCACCATGGGCAGTGTCACCGTGAGCAATATCACCATGGGCACAGTTACCGTGAGCACTATTACAATGGGTACTATCACCAAGGGCACTGTCACCGTGAGCACTGTCACCATGAGCACTGTCACCATGGGCACTGTCACCATGAGCACTGTCATCATCAGCACTGTCACCATGGGAACTGTCACCATGGGAACTGTCACCATGAGCACTATCATCGTGAGGACTATAACCATGGGCACTGTCACCGTGAGCCCTGTCACCATTAGAACTGTCACTGTGGGCACTATCACCGTGAGCACTATCACAATGGGCACTGTCACCATAGGCACTGTCACCATGGACACTGTCACCATGAACACTATCATCATGGGCAGTGCCACCATGAAGAATTTCACCGTGGGAACTCCAACCATGTACATCGGCAGGTTTAGAACAGTCACCATGGGCTGTGTCACCATGAGCACTGTCACCATGGGCACTATCACCATGCGAACTCTCACCATGAGCACTGTCACCGTGGGCAATGTCACCATGAGCACTGTCACCGTGGGCACTGTCACCATGGGAACTCTCACCATGAGCACTATCACCGTGAGCACTATCACCATGGGCAGTCTCACCATGAGCAATATCACCATGGGCATTATCACCGTGAGCAATGTCATCGTGTGCGCTGTCCCCATGAGCACTGTCACCATGAGCACTGTCACCATGGGCACTGTCACCATGGAAAATGTCACCTTGGAAACTGTCACCATGGGCACTGTAACCATGGACACTGTCACCAGGAGCACTATCACCATGGACACTGTTTCCATGAGCTTTGTCCCCAAGTACACTGTCAACATTGGAACTGTCATCATGGGCACTGTCACCATGGGCACTGTCACCATGATCACCGTCAATATGGGAACTGCCACCATGAGCACTGTCACCATGGACACTGCCACCATGAGCACTGTCACCGTGAGCACTGTCACCATGATCATTGTCACCAGGAGCATTGTCATCATGGGAAGTGTCACCATGAGTACTGTCACCATGGGCACTGTCACCATGGGCACTCTCAACATGGGCACTCTCACCATGGGCACTCTTGACCATGGACACTGTCACCATGGGCACTGTCACCATGGTAACTCTTACCATGAACACTGTCACCATGGGAAATGTCACTATGGGCACTGTCAGCATGGGCACTGTTACCATGGACACAGTCAACATGAGCACTATCATCATGGGCAGTGCCACCATGAGGAATTTCACCATGGCAACTCCAACCATGTACACCGCCAGCATGAGCACAGTCACCATGGGCAGTGTCACCGTGAGCACTATCACCATGGGCACTTTCAACATGGGCACTGTCACCATGCGAACTGTCACCATGAACACTATCACTATGAGCACTATCACCATGAGCACTCTCACAAAGGGCACTGTCACCGTGAGCTCTGTCACCATGAGCACTGTCACTGTGGGCAATGTCACCATGAGCACTGTCACCGTGGGCACTCTCACCATGGGAACTGTCACCATGAGCACTATCACCGTGAGCACTAACACCATTTGCAGTGTCACCGTGAGCAATATCACCATGGGAAATGTCAGAGTGAGCACTATTACCATGGGCACTATCACCATGAGCACTCTCACCATGAGCACTGTCACCGTGGGCACTGTCACCATGTGCACTGTCACCATGGGCAGTGTCACCATGAGCACTGTCACCCTGGGCTCTGTCATCATGGACACTGTCATCTTAGGAACTGCCACCACGGACACTGCCACCATGAGCACTGTAACCATTGGCACTGCCACAGTGAGCACTCTCACCATGAGCACTCTCACCATGGGAAATGTCACCATGAGCACGGTCACCAGGGACACTGTCACCATGGGCACTATCCACCAGGGCACTGTCACCGTGAGCACTATCACTGTGAGCACTATCACCGTGAGAAGTATCACCAAGGGCACTGTCACCATGAGCACTCTCATCGTGGGCACTGTCACCATGAGCACTGTCATCATGGGCACTGTCACCATGGGAACTCTCACCATTAGCACTGTCACTGTGGGCACTATCACCGTGAGCACTATCACAATGGACCCTGTCACCATAGGCACTGTCACCATGGACACTGTCACTATGAACACTATCATCATGGGCAGTGCCACCATAAGGAATTTCACCATAGAAACTCCAACCATGGACAATGCCAGCATGAGCACATTCACTATGGGCAGTGACACCATGAGCACTGCCACCATGGGCACTTTCAACATGGGCACTGTCACCATGCGAACCGTCACCATGATCACTATTACCATGAGCACTATCACCAAGGGCACTGTCAGCGTGAGCACTATTACCGTGAGCACTATCACCGTGAGCACGGTCACCATGAGCATTTTCACCGTGGGCACTGTCACCATGAGCATAGTCACCATGAGCATTGTCACCATGGGAACTCTCACCATGAGCATTGTCACCATGGGAAATGTCACCATGGGCACTGTCACCATAGGCACTGTCACCATGGACACTCTCAGGATGAGCACTATCATCATGTGCATTACCACCATAAAGAATTTCACCATGGGATCTCCAACCATGTACACCGCCAGCATGAGCACATTCACCATGGGCAGTGTCACCATGAGCACTATCACCATGAGCACTATCACCATGAGCATTATCACCAAGGGAACTGTCACCATGGACACTGTCAAGGTGAGCACTGTGACCGTTGGAATTCTCACCATGAGCATTGTCACCGTGGGCACAGTCACCATGAGCACTGTCACCATGGGCACTGTCACCATGGAAAATGTCACCTTGGAAACTGTCACCATGGGCACTGTAACCATGGACACTGTCACCAGGAGCACTATCACCATGGACACTGTTTCCATGAGCTTTGTCCCCAAGTACACTGTCAACATTGGAACTGTCATCATGGGCACTGTCACCATGGGCACTGTCACCATGATCACCGTCAATATGGGAACTGCCACCATGAGCACTGTCACCATGGACACTGCCACCATGAGCACTGTCACCGTGAGCACTGTCACCATGATCATTGTCACCAGGAGCATTGTCATCATGGGAAGTGTCACCATGAGTACTGTCACCATGGGCACTGTCACCATGGGCACTCTCAACATGGGCACTCTCACCATGGGCACTCTTGACCATGGACACTGTCACCATGGGCACTGTGAACATGAGCACTGTCAGCATGGTAACTCTTACCATGAACACTGTCACCATGGGAAATGTCACTATGGGCACTGTCAGCATGGGCACTGTTACCATGGACACAGTCAACATGAGCACTATCATCATGGGCAGTGCCACCATGAGGAATTTCACCATGGCAACTCCAACCATGTACACCGCCAGCATGAGCACAGTCACCATGGGCAGTGTCACCGTGAGCACTATCACCATGGGCACTTTCAACATGGGCACTGTCACCATGCGAACTGTCACCATGAACACTATCACTATGAGCACTATCACCATGAGCACTCTCCCAAAGGGCACTGTCACCGTGAGCTCTGTCACCATGAGCACTGTCACTGTGGGCAATGTCACCATGAGCACTGTCACCGTGGGCACTCTCACCATGGGAACTGTCACCATGAGCACTATCACCGTGAGCACTAACACCATTTGCAGTGTCACCGTGAGCAATATCACCATGGGAAATGTCAGAGTGAGCACTATTACCATGGGCACTATCACCATGAGCACTCTCACCATGAGCACTGTCACCGTGGGCACTGTCACCATGTGCACTGTCACCATGGGCAGTGTCACCATGAGCACTGTCACCCTGGGCTCTGTCATCATGGACACTGTCATCTTAGGAACTGCCACCACGGACACTGCCACCATGAGCACTGTAACCATTGGCACTGCCACAGTGAGCACTCTCACCATGAGCACTCTCACCATGGGAAATGTCACCATGAGCACGGTCACCAGGGACACTGTCACCATGGGCACTATCCATCAGGGCACTGTCACCGTGAGCACTATCACTGTGAGCACTATCACCGTGAAAAGTATCACCAAGGGCACTGTCACCATGAGCACTGTCATCGTGGGCACTGTCACCATGAGCACTGTCATCATGGGCACTGTCACCATGGGAACTCTCACCATTAGCACTGTCACTGTGGGCACTATCACCGTGAGCACTATCACAATGGACCCTGTCACCATAGGCACTGTCACCATGGACACTGTCACTATGAACACTATCATCATGGGCAGTGCCACCATAAGGAATTTCACCATAGAAACTCCAACCATGGACAATGCCAGCATGAGCACATTCACTATGGGCAGTGACACCATGAGCACTGCCACCATGGGCACTTTCAACATGGGCACTGTCACCATGCGAACCGTCACCATGAGCACTATCACCAAGGGCACTGTCAGCGTGAGCACTATTACCGTGAGCACTATCACCGTGAGCACGGTCACCATGAGCATTTTCACCGTGGGCACTGTCACCATGAGCATAGTCACCATGAGCATTGTCACCATGGGAACTCTCACCATGAGCACTGTCACCATGGGAAATGTCACCATGGGCACTGTCACCATAGGCACTGTCACCATGGACACTCTCAGCATGAGCACTATCATCATGTGCATTACCACCATAAAGAATTTCACCATGGGATCTCCAACCATGTACACCGCCAGCATGAGCACATTCACCATGGGCAGTGTCACCATGAGCACTATCACCATGAGCACTATCACCATGAGCATTATCACCAAGGGAACTGTCACCATGGACACTGTCAAGGTGAGCACTGTCACCGTTGGAATTCTCACCATGAGCATTGTCACCGTGGGCATAGTCGACATGAGCACTGTCACCTTGGACACTGTCACCATGGGCACTCTCACCATGGGCACTGTCACCATGGACACTGTCACCATGGGCACTGTCAAGATGAGCACTGTCACCATGGGAAATGTCACCATGGGCACTGTCACGATGGGCACTGTCACCATGGGCACTGTCACCATGGACACTGTCACCATGAGCACTATCGTCATGGGCAGTGCCACCATAAGGAATTTCACCATGGGAACTCCAACCATATACACCACCAGCATGAGCACAGTCACCATGGGCAGTGTCACCATGAGCACTGTCACCATGGGCACTTTCAACATACGCAGTGTCACCATGCGAACTGTCACCATGAGCACTATCACCGTGAGCACTATCACCATGGGCAGTGTCACTGTGAGCAATATCACCATGGGCACAGTTACCGTGAGCACTATTACAATGGGTACTATCACCAAGGGCACTGTCACCGTGAGCACTGTCACCATGAGCACTGTCACCATGGGCACTGTCACCATGAGCACTGTCATCATCAGCACTGTCACCATGGGAACTGTCACCAGGGGAACTGTCACCATGAGCACTATCATCGTGAGGACTATAACCATGGGCACTGTCACCGTGAACACTGTCACCATTAGAACTGTCACTGTGGGCACTATCACCGTGAGCACTATCACAATGGGCACTGTCACCATAGGCACTGTCACCATGGACACTGTCACCATGAACACTATCATCATGGGCAGTGCCACCATGAGGAATTTCACCATGGGAACTCCAACCATGTACATCGGCAGGTTTAGAACAGTCACCATGGGCTGTGTCACCATGAGCACTGTCACCATGGGCACTATCACCATGCGAACTCTCACCATGAGCACTGTCACCGTGGGCAATGTCACCATGAGCACTGTCACCGTGGGCACTGTCACCATGGGAACTCTCACCATGAGCACTATCACCGTGAGCACTATCACCATGGGCAGTCTCACCATGAGCAATATCACCATGGGCATTATCACCGTGAGCACTGTCACCGTGTGCACTGTCCCCATGAGCACTGTCACCATGAGGACTATCACCATGGGAACTGTCAACATGGGAACGTTCACCATGGGCACTGTCAATATGAGCACTGTCACCATGGGAACTCTCACCATGAGCACTGTCACCATGGCCAGTGTCACCATGGTCACTGTCACCATAAGCACTGTCACCAAGGGAAATGTCACCATGGGCACTCTCACCATTTTCACTGTCACCGTGGGCACTGTCACCATAAGCACTGTCACCATGAGCACTGTTCAACATGAGCACTGTCACCGAGAGCACTGCCACTGTGGGCACTATCACCGTGAGCACTGTCACCATGGGCACTGTCACCATGGGCACTGTCACCATGAGCACTGTCACCATGGACACTGTCACCATGAGCATTGTCACCATGAGCATTGTCACCGTGGGCACAGTCACCATGAGCACTGTCACCATGGGCACTGTCACCATGGAAAATGTCACCTTGGAAACTGTCACCATGGGCACTGTAACCATGGACACTGTCACCAGGAGCACTATCACCATGGACACTGTTTCCATGAGCTTTGTCCCCAAGTACACTGTCAACATTGGAACTGTCATCATGGGCACTGTCACCATGGGCACTGTCACCATGATCACCGTCAATATGGGAACTGCCACCATGAGCACTGTCACCATGGACACTGCCACCATGAGCACTGTCACCGTGAGCACTGTCACCATGATCATTGTCACCAGGAGCATTGTCATCATGGGAAGTGTCACCATGAGTACTGTCACCATGGGCACTGTCACCATGGGCACTCTCAACATGGGCACTCTCACCATGGGCACTCTTGACCATGGACACTGTCACCATGGGCACTGTGAACATGAGCACTGTCAGCATGGTAACTCTTACCATGAACACTGTCACCATGGGAAATGTCACTATGGGCACTGTCAGCATGGGCACTGTTACCATGGACACAGTCAACATGAGCACTATCATCATGGGCAGTGCCACCATGAGGAATTTCACCATGGCAACTCCAACCATGTACACCGCCAGCATGAGCACAGTCACCATGGGCAGTGTCACCGTGAGCACTATCACCATGGGCACTTTCAACATGGGCACTGTCACCATGCGAACTGTCACCATGAACACTATCACTATGAGCACTATCACCATGAGCACTCTCCCAAAGGGCACTGTCACCGTGAGCTCTGTCACCATGAGCACTGTCACTGTGGGCAATGTCACCATGAGCACTGTCACCGTGGGCACTCTCACCATGGGAACTGTCACCATGAGCACTATCACCGTGAGCACTAACACCATTTGCAGTGTCACCGTGAGCAATATCACCATGGGAAATGTCAGAGTGAGCACTATTACCATGGGCACTATCACCATGAGCACTCTCACCATGAGCACTGTCACCGTGGGCACTGTCACCATGTGCACTGTCACCATGGGCAGTGTCACCATGAGCACTGTCACCCTGGGCTCTGTCATCATGGACACTGTCATCTTAGGAACTGCCACCACGGACACTGCCACCATGAGCACTGTAACCATTGGCACTGCCACAGTGAGCACTCTCACCATGAGCACTCTCACCATGGGAAATGTCACCATGAGCACGGTCACCAGGGACACTGTCACCATGGGCACTATCCATCAGGGCACTGTCACCGTGAGCACTATCACTGTGAGCACTATCACCGTGAGAAGTATCACCAAGGGCACTGTCACCATGAGCACTGTCATCGTGGGCACTGTCACCATGAGCACTGTCATCATGGGCACTGTCACCATGGGAACTCTCACCATTAGCACTGTCACTGTGGGCACTATCACCGTGAGCACTATCACAATGGACCCTGTCACCATAGGCACTGTCACCATGGACACTGTCACTATGAACACTATCATCATGGGCAGTGCCACCATAAGGAATTTCACCATAGAAACTCCAACCATGGACAATGCCAGCATGAGCACATTCACTATGGGCAGTGACACCATGAGCACTGCCACCATGGGCACTTTCAACATGGGCACTGTCACCATGCGAACCGTCACCATGATCACTATTACCATGAGCACTATCACCAAGGGCACTGTCAGCGTGAGCACTATTACCGTGAGCACTATCACCGTGAGCACGGTCACCATGAGCATTTTCACCGTGGGCACTGTCACCATGAGCATAGTCACCATGAGCATTGTCACCATGGGAACTCTCACCATGAGCACTGTCACCATGGGAAATGTCACCATGGGCACTGTCACCATAGGCACTGTCACCATGGACACTCTCAGCATGAGCACTATCATCATGTGCATTACCACCATAAAGAATTTCACCATGGGATCTCCAACCATGTACACCGCCAGCATGAGCACATTCACCATGGGCAGTGTCACCATGAGCACTATCACCATGAGCACTATCACCATGAGCATTATCACCAAGGGAACTGTCACCATGGACACTGTCAAGGTGAGCACTGTCACCGTTGGAATTCTCACCATGAGCATTGTCACCGTGGGCACAGTCAACATGAGCACTGTCACCTTGGACACTGTCACCATGGGCACTCTCACCATGGGCACTGTCACCATGGACACTGTCACCATGGGCACTGTCAAGATGAGCACTGTCACCATGGGAAATGTCACCATGGGCACTGTCACGATGGGCACTGTCACCATGGGCACTGTCACCATGGACACTGTCACCATGAGCACTATCGTCATGGGCAGTGCCACCATAAGGAATTTCACCATGGGAACTCCAACCATATACACCACCAGCATGAGCACAGTCACCATGGGCAGTGTCACCATGAGCACTGTCACCATGGGCACTTTCAACATACACAGTGTCACCATGCGAACTGCCACCATGAGCACTATCACCGTGAGCACTATCACCATGGGCAGTGTCACTGTGAGCAATATCACCATGGGCACAGTTACCGTGAGCACTATTACAATGGGTACTATCACCAAGGGCACTGTCACCGTGAGCACTGTCACCATGAGCACTGTCACCATGGGCACTGTCACCATGAGCACTGTCATCATCGGCACTGTCACCATGGGAACTGTCACCATGGGAACTGTCACCATGAGCACTATCATCGTGAGGACTATAACCATGGGCACTGTCACCGTGAACACTGTCACCATTAGAACTGTCACTGTGGGCACTATCACCGTGAGCACTATCACAATGGGCACTGTCACCATAGGCACTGTCACCATGGACACTGTCACCATGAACACTATCATCATGGGCAGTGCCACCATGAGGAATTTCACCATGGGAACTCCAACCATGTACATCGGCAGGTTTAGAACAGTCACCATGGGCTGTGTCACCAAGAGCACTGTCACCATGGGCACTATCACCATGCGAACTCTCACCATGAGCACTGTCACCGTGGGCAATGTCACTATGAGCACTGTCACCGTGGGCACTGTCACCATGGGAACTGTCACCATGAGCACTATCACCGTGAGGACTATAACCATGGGCACTGTCACTGTGAGCAATATCACCATGAACACTGTCACCATGGGAAATGTGACCGTGGGCACTGTCACCGTGTGCACTGTCAACATAAGCACTGTCACCATGGGAAATGTCATCATGGGCACTGTCACCATGGGCAGTGTCACCATGAGCCCTGTCACAGTGGGCCATGTCACCATGAGCACTGTCACCGTGGGCACTGTCACCATGGGAACTGTCACCATGAGCACTATCACCGTGAGGACTATAACCATGGGCACTGTCACCGTGAGCAATATCACGATGAACACTGTCACCATAGGAAATGTCACCGTGGGCACGGTCATCGTCTGCACTGTCAACATAAGCACTGTCACCATGGGAAATGTCACCATGGGCCCTGTCACCATGGGCAGTGTCACCATGAGCACTGTCACCATGGGAACTCTCACGATGGTCACTGTCACCATGAGCACTATCATCATGGGCAGTGCCACCATGAGGAATTTCACCATGGGAATTCCAAACATGTACACCGCCAGAATGAGCACAGTCACCATGGGCAGTGTCACCATGAGCAATGTCACCATGGGCACTTTCAACATGGGCACTGTCACCATGGACACTGTCATCATGAGCTCTGTTACCATGGGAAATGTCACCATGGGCACTGTCACCATAGGCACTGTCACCATGATCTCTGTCACCATGAGCACTATCACCATTAGCACTATCACCATGGGCACTATCACGAAGGGCGCTGTCACCAAGAGAACTATCACTGTGAGCACTGTCACCATGAGCACTGTCACCGTGAGCACTGTCACCATGAGCACTGTCACCATGGGCACTGTAACCATGGGAATTGTCACCATGAGCACTATCACTGTGAGCACTATCAACATGGGCAGTGTCACCGTGAGCACTGTCACCATGAGCACTGTCATCATGAGCACTGTCACCAGGTGAATTGTCACCATGAGCACTTTCACCATGAGCACTATCACCATGAGCAGTATCACCAAGGGAACTGTCACCGTGAGCACTATCACCATGAGCACTCTCACCATGGGCACTGTCACCATGGACACTGTCACCATGGGCACTGTCAAGATGAGCACTGTCACCATGGGAACTCTCACCATAAGCACTGTCACCATGGGAAATGTCACCATGGGCACTGTCACCATGGGCACTGTCACCATGGGCACTGTCACCATGGACACTGTCACCATGAGCACTATCGTCATGGGCAGTGCCACCATAAGGAATTTCACCATGGGAAATCCAACCATATACACCACCAGCATGAGCACAGTCACCATGGGCAGTGTCACCATGAGCACTGTCACCATGGGCACTTTCAACATACACAGTGTCACCATGCGAACTGTCACCATGAGCACTATCACCGTGAGCACTATCACCATGGGCAGTGTCACCGTGAGCAATATCACCATGGGCACAGTTACCGTGAGCACTATTACAATGGGTACTATCACCAAGGGCACTGTCACCGTGAGCACTGTCACCATGAGCACTGTCACCATGGGCACTGTCACCATGAGCACTGTCATCATCGGCACTGTCACCATGGGAACTGTCACCATGGGAACTGTCACCATGAGCACTATCATCGTGAGGACTATAACCATGGGCACTGTCACCGTGAGCCCTGTCACCATTAGAACTGTCACTGTGGGCACTATCACCGTGAGCACTATCACAATGGGCACTGTCACCATAGGCACTGTCACCATGGACACTGTCACCATGAACACTATCATCATGGGCAGTGCCACCATGAGGAAATTCACCATGGGAACTCCAACCATGTACATCGGCAGGTTTAGAACAGTCACCATGGGCTGTGTCACCATGAGCACTGTCACCATGGGCACTATCACCATGCGAACTCTCACCATGAGCACTGTCACCGTGGGCAATGTCACCATGAGCACTGTCACCGTGGGCACTGTCACCATGGGAACTCTCACCATGAGCACTATCACCGTGAGCACTATCACCATGGGCAGTCTCACCATGAGCAATATCACCATGGGCATTATCACCGTGAGCACTGTCACCGTGTGCACTGTCCCCATGAGCACTGTCACCATGAGGACTATCACCATGGGAACTGTCAACATGGGAATGGTCACCATGGGCACTGTCAATATGAGCACTGTCACCATGGGAACTCTCACCATGAGCACTGTCACCATGGCCAGTGTCACCATGGTCACTGTCACCATAAGCACTGTCACCAAGGGAAATGTCACCATGGGCACTCTCACCATTTTCACTGTCACCGTGGGCACTGTCACCATAAGCACTGTCCCCATGAGCACTGTTCAACATGAGCACTGTCACCGAGAGCACTGCCACTGTGGGCACTATCACCGTGAGCACTGTCACCATGGGCACTGTCACCATGGGCACTGTCACCATGGACACTGTCACCATGAGCATTGTCACCTTGAGCACTGTCACCATGGGAACATTCACCATGGGCACTGTCACCATGGGCACTGTCACCATGGAAAATGTCACCTTGGAAACTGTCACCATGGGCACTGTAACCATGGACACTGTCACCAGGAGCACTATCACCATGGACACTGTTTCCATGAGCATTATCCCCAAGTACACTGTCAACATTGGAACTGTCATCATGGGCACTGTCACCATGGGCACTGTCACCATGATCACCGTCAATATGGGAACTGCCACCATGAGCACTGTCACCATGGACACTGCCACCATGAGCACTGTCACCGTGAGCACTCTCACCATGATCATTGTCACCAGGAGCATTGTCATTATGGGAAGTGTCACCATGAGTACTGTCACCATGGGCACTGTCACCATGGGCACTCTCAACATGGGCACTCTCACCATGGGCACTCTTGACCATGGACACTGTCACCATGGGCACTGTGAACATGAGCACTGTCACCATGGTATCTCTTACCATGAACACTGTCACCATGGGAAATGTCACTATGGGCACTGTCAGCATGGGCACTGTTACCATGGACACAGTCAACATGAGCACTATCATCATGGGCAGTGCCACCATGAGGAATTTCACCATGGCAACTCCAACCATGTACACCGCCAGCATGAGCACAGTCACCATGGGCAGTGTCACCGTGAGCACTATCACCATGGGCACTTTCAACATGGGCACTGTCACCATGCGAACTGTCACCATGAACACTATCACTATGAGCACTATCACCATGAGCACTCTCACAAAGGGCACTGTCACCGTGAGCTCTGTCACCATGAGCACTGTCACTGTGGGCAATGTCACCATGAGCACTGTCACCGTGGGCACTCTCACCATGGGAACTGTCACCATGAGCACTATCACCGTGAGCACTAACACCATTTGCAGTGTCACCGTGAGCAATATCACCATGGGAAATGTCAGAGTGAGCACTATTACCATGGGCACTATCACCATGAGCACTCTCACCATGAGCACTGTCACCGTGGGCACTGTCACCGTGTGCACTGTCACCATGGGCAGTCTCACCATGAGCACTGTCACCCTGGGCTCTGTCATCATGGACACTGTCATCTTAGGAACTGCCACCACGGACACTGCCACCATGAGCACTGTAACCATTGGCACTGCCACAGTGAGCACTCTCACCATGAGCACTCTCACCATGGGAAATGTCACCATGAGCACGGTCACCAGGGACACTGTCACCATGGGCACTATCCACCAGGGCACTGTCACCGTGAGCACTATCACTGTCAGCACTATCACCGTGAGCGCTATCACCATGGGCACTGTCACCGTGAGCCCTATTACCATGGGCACTATCACCAAGGGCACTGTCACTGTGAGCACTATCACCATGAGCACTATCAACGTGAGCACTGTCACCATTATCACTGTCACCGTGGGCAATGTCACCATGAGCACTGTCACCATGGACACTTTCAACATGGCTACTGTCACCATGGGCACTGTCACCATGGACACTGTCATCATGAGCTCTGTTACCATGGGAAATGTCAACATGAGCACTGTCATCTTGGGAACTGCCACCATGGACACAGCCACCATGAGCAATGTAACCATTGGCACTGCCACAGTGAGCACTGTCACCGTGAGCACTGTCACCATGGGAACTGTCACCATGTGCCCTGTCACCATGGGAACTCTCACCATGAGCACTATCACCATGAGCACTATCACCATGGGCACTGTCACCATGGGCACTGTCACCATGAGCATTATTACCATGGGTACTATCACCAAGGGCACTGTCACCGTGAGCACTGTCACCAAGGACACTGTCACCGTGAGCACTGTTACCATGAGCACTGTCACCGTGGGCACTGTCACCCTGAGCACTGTCATCATCGGCACTGTCACCATGGGAACTCTCACCATGAGCACTGTCACCATGGGAAATATCACCATGGGCACTATCACTATGGGCACTATCACCATGGGCAGTGTCACTATGAGCACAGTCAACGTGGCCACTGTCACCATGGGAACTGTCACAATGAGCACTAACTCCGTGAGCACTATCACCATGGGCAGTGTCAGCGTGAGCAATATCAACATGGGCAGTGTCACCATTAGCGCTATTACCATGGGCACTATCGCGTTGAGCACTATCACCATGAGCACTGTCACCGTGGGCACTGTCACCATGGTCACTGTCAACATGAGCACAGTCAGCATAGGAACTCTCACCATGAGCACTGTCACCATGGGAAATGTCACCATGGGCACTATCACTATGGGCACTATCACCATGGGCTGTGTCACCATGAGCACTGTCACCATGGGCACTGTCACCATGCGAACTCTCACCATGAGCACTGCCACCGTGGGCAATGTCACAATGAGCACTGTCACCATGAGCACTATCACCGTGAGCATTCTAACCATGGGCAGTGTCACCGTGAGCAATATCACCATAAACACTGTCACCGTGTGCACTGTCATCGTGAGCACTGTCACCATAGGAAATGTCACCATGGGCACTATCACCGTGAGCACTATTAACATGGGTACTATCACCAAGGGCATTGTTACCATGAGCAGTGTCACCATGAGCACTGTCACTGTGGGCACTGTCACCATGAGCACTGTCATCATGGGCACTGTCACCATGGGAACTGTCACCATTAGAACTGTCACTGTGGGTACTATCACCGTGAGCACTATCACAATGGGCACTGTCACCATGAGCACTATCATCTTGGGCAGTGCAACCATGAGCATTGTAACCATTGGCACTGTCACCATGGACACTGTCGCCATGGGTACTGTCACTATGGGTACTGTCCTCATGGGAACTCTTAGCAAGAGCACAGTCACCATGGGCACTGTCACCATGGACAATGTCACCATGAGCAATGTCAACATGAGCACTCTCACCATGGAAAATGTCACCATGAGCACTATCACCGTGGGCAGTGTCACCATGAGCAATATCACCATGGGCAGTGTCACCATGAGCACAATCACCATGGACACTGTCACCATGGGCACTCTCACCATGGGAAATGTCATCATGGACACTCTCACTATGAACACTGTCAACATGGGAAATGTCACCATGGTCACTGTCACCATGGGCACTTTCAACATGGGCACTGTCACCGTGCGAAATGTCACCATGGGCAGTTTCACCATGAGCACTGTCACCATTGGCACTGTCACCATGAACAGTATCATCATGGGCTGTGCCACCGTGAGGAATTTCAACATGGGAACACCAACCCTGTACACCACCAGCATGAGCATAGTCACCATGGGCATTGTCACCATGAGCACTGTCACCACAGGATCTTTCAACATGGGCAGTATCAGCATGCGAACTGTCACCATGGGCAGTGTCACCATGAGCACTATCACCAAAGGCACTGTCAACGTGAGCACTCTCACCATGAGCACTATTACCATGGGCAGTGTCACCGTGAGCAATATCACCATGGGCAGTGTCACCATGGGCACTATCACCATGAGCACTATCACCAAGGGAACTGTCATCGTGAGCACTATCATCGTGAGCACTATCACCCTGAGCACTGTCACCGTCGGTACTGTCACCATGAGCACTGTCACTATGGGCACTGTCATCATGGGAACTGTCACCATGAGCACTATCACCGTGCGCACTATCACCATGGGCAGTGTCACCATGAGCAATATCACCATGGGCACTGTCAACATGAGCACTATTACCATGGGCAATATCACCATGAGCACTATAACCGTGAGCACTGTCACCGTGGGCACTGTCACCGCGTGCACTGTCCCCATGAGCACTGTCACCATGAGCACTATCACCATGAGCACTGTCACCATGGGCACTGTCACCATGGGAACTCTCACTATGAGCACTGTCACCATGGCCAGTGTCACTATGGCCACTGTCACCTTAAGCACTGTCACCAAGGGAAATGTCAGCATGGGAACTCTCACCATTTGCACTGTCACCGTGGGCACTGTCACCATAAGCACTGTCACCATGAGCACTGTTCAACATGGGCACTGTCACCTAGAGCACTGCCACTGTAGGCACTTTCACCGTGAGCACTGTTCACCATGGGCACTGTAACCATGAGCACTGTCACCATGGACACTGTCACCAGGAACACTATCATCATGGGCAGTGCCACCATGAGGAATTTCAACATGGGAACACCAACCCTGTACACCGCCAGCATGAGCACAGTCACCATGGGCATTATCACCATGAGCACTGTCACCATGGGAACTTTCAACATGGGCACTATCAGCATGCGAACTGTCACCATGGGCAGTGTCACCATGAGCACTATCACCAAAGACACTGTCAACGTGAGCACTATCACCATGAGCACTATTACCATGGGCAGTGTCACCGTGAGCAATATCACCATGGGCAGTGTCACCATGGGCACTATCACCATGAGCACTATCACCAAGGGAACTGTCACCGTGAGCACTATCATCGTGAGCACTATCACCCTGAGAATTGTCACCATGAGCACTGTCACTATGGGCACTGTCACCATGGGAACTCTCACCATGAGCACTATCACCGTGAGCACTATCACCATGGGCAGTCTCACCATGAGCAATATCACCATGGGCATTATCACCGTGAGCAATGTCATCGTGTGCGCTGTCCCCATGAGCACTGTCACCATGAGCACTGTCACCATGGGCACTGTCACCATGGAAAATGTCACCTTGGAAACTGTCACCATGGGCACTGTAACCATGGACACTGTCACCAGGAGCACTATCACCATGGACACTGTTTCCATGAGCTTTGTCCCCAAGTACACTGTCAACATTGGAACTGTCATCATGGGCACTGTCACCATGGGCACTGTCACCATGATCACCGTCAGTATGGGAACTGCCACCATGAGCACTGTCACCATGGACACTGCCACCATGAGCACTGTCACCGTGAGCACTGTCACCATGATCATTGTCACCAGGAGCATTGTCATCATGGGAAGTGTCACCATGAGTACTGTCACCATGGGCACTGTCACCATGGGCACTCTCAACATGGGCACTCTCACCATGGGCACTCTTGACCATGGACACTGTCACCATGGGCACTGTCACCATGGTAACTCTTACCATGAACACTGTCACCATGGGAAATGTCACTATGGGCACTGTCAGCATGGGCACTGTTACCATGGACACAGTCAACATGAGCACTATCATCATGGGCAGTGCCACCATGAGGAATTTCACCATGGCAACTCCAACCATGTACACCGCCAGCATGAGCACAGTCACCATGGGCAGTGTCACCGTGAGCACTATCACCATGGGCACTTTCAACATGGGCACTGTCACCATGCGAACTGTCACCATGAACACTATCACTATGAGCACTATCACCATGAGCACTCTCCCAAAGGGCACTGTCACCGTGAGCTCTGTCACCATGAGCACTGTCACTGTGGGCAATGTCACCATGAGCACTGTCACCGTGGGCACTCTCACCATGGGAACTGTCACCATGAGCACTATCACCGTGAGCACTAACACCATTTGCAGTGTCACCGTGAGCAATATCACCATGGGAAATGTCAGAGTGAGCACTATTACCATGGGCACTATCACCATGAGCACTCTCACCATGAGCACTGTCACCGTGGGCACTGTCACCATGTGCACTGTCACCATGGGCAGTGTCACCATGAGCACTGTCACCCTGGGCTCTGTCATCATGGACACTGTCATCTTAGGAACTGCCACCACGGACACTGCCACCATGAGCACTGTAACCATTGGCACTGCCACAGTGAGCACTCTCACCATGAGCACTCTCACCATGGGAAATGTCACCATGAGCACGGTCACCAGGGACACTGTCACCATGGGCACTATCCACCAGGGCACTGTCACCGTGAGCACTATCACTGTGAGCACTATCACCGTGAAAAGTATCACCAAGGGCACTGTCACCATGAGCACTGTCATCGTGGGCACTGTCACCATGAGCACTGTCATCATGGGCACTGTCACCATGGGAACTCTCACCATTAGCACTGTCACTGTGGGCACTATCACCGTGAGCACTATCACAATGGACCCTGTCACCATAGGCACTGTCTCCATGGACACTGTCACTATGAACACTATCATCATGGGCAGTGCCACCATAAGGAATTTCACCATAGAAACTCCAACCATGGACAATGCCAGCATGAGCACATTCACTATGGGCAGTGACACCATGAGCACTGCCACCATGGGCACTTTCAACATGGGCACTGTCACCATGCGAACCGTCACCATGATCACTATTACCATGAGCACTATCACCAAGGGCACTGTCAGCGTGAGCACTATTACCGTGAGCACTATCACCGTGAGCACGGTCACCATGAGCATTTTCACCGTGGGCACTGTCACCATGAGCATAGTCACCATGAGCATTGTCACCATGGGAACTCTCACCATGAGCACTGTCACCATGGGAAATGTCACCATGGGCACTGTCACCATAGGCACTGTCACCATGGACACTCTCAGCATGAGCACTATCATCATGTGCATTACCACCATAAAGAATTTCACCATGGGATCTCCAACCATGTACACCCCAGCATGAGCACATTCACCATGGGCAGTGTCACCATGAGCACTATCACCATGAGCACTATCACCATGAGCATTATCACCAAGGGAACTGTCACCATGGACACTGTCAAGGTGAGCACTGTGACCGTTGGAATTCTCACCATGAGCATTGTCACCGTGGGCACAGTCACCATGAGCACTGTCACCATGGGCACTGTCACCATGGAAAATGTCACCTTGGAAACTGTCACCATGGGCACTGTAACCATGGACACTGTCACCAGGAGCACTATCACCATGGACACTGTTTCCATGAGCTTTGTCCCCAAGTACACTGTCAACATTGGAACTGTCATCATGGGCACTGTCACCATGGGCACTGTCACCATGATCACCGTCAATATGGGAACTGCCACCATGAGCACTGTCACCATGGACACTGCCACCATGAGCACTGTCACCGTGAGCACTGTCACCATGATCATTGTCACCAGGAGCATTGTCATCATGGGAAGTGTCACCATGAGTACTGTCACCATGGGCACTGTCACCATGGGCACTCTCAACATGGGCACTCTCACCATGGGCACTCTTGACCATGGACACTGTCACCATGGGCACTGTGAACATGAGCACTGTCACCATGGTAACTCTTACCATGAACACTGTCACCATGGGAAATGTCACTATGGGCACTGTCAGCATGGGCACTGTTACCATGGACACAGTCAACATGAGCACTATCATCATGGGCAGTGCCACCATGAGGAATTTCACCATGGCAACTCCAACCATGTACACCGCCAGCATGAGCACAGTCACCATGGGCAGTGTCACCGTGAGCACTATCACCATGGGCACTTTCAACATGGGCACTGTCACCATGCGAACTGTCACCATGAACACTATCACTATGAGCACTATCACCATGAGCACTCTCACAAAGGGCACTGTCACCGTGAGCTCTGTCACCATGAGCACTGTCACTGTGGGCAATGTCACCATGAGCACTGTCACCGTGGGCACTCTCACCATGGGAACTGTCACCATGAGCACTATCACCGTGAGCACTAACACCATTTGCAGTGTCACCGTGAGCAATATCACCATGGGAAATGTCAGAGTGAGCACTATTACCATGGGCACTATCACCATGAGCACTCTCACCATGAGCACTGTCACCGTGGGCACTGTCACCATGTGCACTGTCACCATGGGCAGTGTCACCATGAGCACTGTCACCCTGGGCTCTGTCATCATGGACACTGTCATCTTAGGAACTGCCACCACGGACACTGCCACCATGAGCACTGTAACCATTGGCACTGCCACAGTGAGCACTCTCACCATGAGCACTCTCACCATGGGAAATGTCACCATGAGCACGGTCACCAGGGACACTGTCACCATGGGCACTATCCACCAGGGCACTGTCACCGTGAGCACTATCACTGTGAGCACTATCACCGTGAGAAGTATCACCAAGGGCACTGTCACCATGAGCACTGTCATCGTGGGCACTGTCACCATGAGCACTGTCATCATGGGCACTGTCACCATGGGAACTCTCACCATTAGCACTGTCACTGTGGGCACTATCACCGTGAGCACTATCACAATGGACCCTGTCACCATAGGCACTGTCACCATGGACACTGTCACTATGAACACTATCATCATGGGCAGTGCCACCATAAGGAATTTCACCATAGAAACTCCAACCATGGACAATGCCAGCATGAGCACATTCACTATGGGCAGTGACACCATGAGCACTGCCACCATGGGCACTTTCAACATGGGCACTGTCACCATGCGAACCGTCACCATGATCACTATTACCATGAGCACTATCACCAAGGGCACTGTCAGCGTGAGCACTATTACCGTGAGCACTATCACCGTGAGCACGGTCACCATGAGCATTTTCACCGTGGGCACTGTCACTATGAGCATAGTCACCATGAGCATTGTCACCATGGGAACTCTCACCATGAGCACTGTCACCATGGGAAATGTCACCATGGGCACTGTCACCATAGGCACTGTCACCATGGACACTCTCAGCATGAGCACTATCATCATGTGCATTACCACCATAAAGAATTTCACCATGGGATCTCCAACCATGTACACCGCCAGCATGAGCACATTCACCATGGGCAGTGTCACCATGAGCACTATCACCATGAGCACTATCACCATGAGCATTATCACCAAGGGAACTGTCACCATGGACACTGTCAAGGTGAGCACTGTCACCGTTGGAATTCTCACCATGAGCATTGTCACCGTGGGCACAGTCAACATGAGCACTGTCACCTTGGACACTGTCACCATGGGCACTCTCACCATGGGCACTGTCACCATGGACACTGTCACCATGGGCACTGTCAAGATGAGCACTGTCACCGTGAGCACTGTCACCATGAGCACTGTCACCATGGGCACTGTCACCATGAGCACTGTCATCATCGGCACTGTCACCATGGGAACTGTCACCAGGGGAACTGTCACCATGAGCACTATCATCGTGAGGACTATAACCATGGGCACTGTCACCGTGAACACTGTCACCATTAGAACTGTCACTGTGGGCACTATCACCGTGAGCACTATCACGATGGGCACTGTCACCATAGGCACTGTCACCATGGACACTGTCACCATGAACACTATCATCATGGGCAGTGCCACCATGAGGAATTTCACCATGGGAACTCCAACCATGTACATCGGCAGGTTTAGAACAGTCACCATGGGCTGTGTCACCATGAGCACTGTCACCATGGGCACTATCACCATGCGAACTCTCACCATGAGCACTGTCACCGTGGGCAATGTCACCATGAGCACTGTCACCGTGGGCACTGTCACCATGGGAACTGTCACCATGAGCACTATCACCGTGAGGACTATAACCATGGGCACTGTCACTGTGAGCAATATCACCATGAACACTGTCACCATGGGAAATGTGACCGTGGGCACTGTCACCGTGTGCACTGTCAACATAAGCACTGTCACCATGGGAAATGTCATCATGGGCATTGTCACCATGGGCAGTGTCACCATGAGCCCTGTCACCGTGGGCCATGTCACCATGAGCACTGTCACCGTGGGCACTGTCACCATGGGAACTGTCACCATGAGCACTATCACCGTGAGGACTATAACCATGGGCACTGTCACCGTGAGCAATATCACGATGAACACTGTCACCATAGGAAATGTCACCGTGGGCACGGTCATCGTCTGCACTGTCAACATAAGCACTGTCACCATGGGAAATGTCACCATGGGCCCTGTCACCATGGGCAGTGTCACCATGAGCACTGTCACCATGGGAACTCTCACGATGGTCACTGTCACCATGAGCACTATCATCATGGGCAGTGCCACCATGAGGAATTTCACCATGGGAATTCCAAACATGTACACCGCCAGAATGAGCACAGTCACCATGGGCAGTGTCACCATGAGCAATGTCACCATGGGCACTTTCAACATGGGCACTGTCACCATGGACACTGTCATCATGAGCTCTGTTACCATGGGAAATGTCACCATGGGCACTGTCACCATAGGCACTGTCACCATGATCTCTGTCACCATGAGCACTATCACCATTAGCACTATCACCATGGGCACTATCACCAAGGGCGCTGTCACCAAGAGAACTATCACTGTGAGCACTGTCACCATGAGCACTGTCACCGTGAGCACTGTCACCATGAGCACTGTCACCATGGGCACTGTAACCATGGGAATTGTCACCATGAGCACTATCACTGTGAGCACTATCAACATGGGCAGTGTCACCGTGAGCACTGTCACCATGAGCACTGTCATCATGAGCACTGTCACCATGTGAATTGTCACCATGAGCACTTTCACCATGAGCACTATCACCATGAGCAGTATCACCAAGGGAACTGTCACCGTGAGCACTATCACCATGAGCACTATCACCATGGGCACTGTCACCATGGACACTGTCACCATGGGCACTGTCAAGATGAGCACTGTCACCATGGGAAATATCACCATGGGCACTGTCACGATGGGCACTGTCACCATGGGCACTGTCACCATGGACACTGTCACCATGAGCACTATCGTCATGGGCAGTGCCACCATAAGGAATTTCACCATGGGAACTCCAACCATATACACCACCAGCATGAGCACAGTCACCATGGGCAGTGTCACCATGAGCACTGTCACCATGGGCACTTTCAACATACACAGTGTCACCATGCGAACTGTCACCATGAGCACTATCACCGTGAGCACTATCACCATGGGCAGTGTCACCGTGAGCAATATCACCATGGGCACAGTTACCGTGAGCACTATTACAATGGGTACTATCACCAAGGGCACTGTCACCGTGAGCACTGTCACCATGAGCACTGTCACCATGGGCACTGTCACCATGAGCACTGTCATCATCGGCACTGTCACCATGGGAACTGTCACCATGGGAACTGTCACCATGAGCACTATCATCGTGAGGACTATAACCATGGGCACTGTCACCGTGAGCCCTGTCACCATTAGAACTGTCACTGTGGGCCCTATCACCGTGAGCACTATCACAATGTGCACTGTCACCATAGGCACTGTCACCATGGACACTGTCACCATGAACACTATCATCATGGGCAGTGCCACCATGAGGAATTTCACCATGGGAACTCCAACCATGTACATCGGCAGGTTTAGAACAGTCACCATGGGCTGTGTCACCATGAGCACTGTCACCATGGGCACTATCACCATGCGAACTCTCACCATGAGCACTGTCACCGTGGGCAATGTCACCATGAGCACTGTCACCGTGGGCACTGTCACCATGGGAACTCTCACCATGAGCACTATCACCGTGAGCACTATCACCATGGGCAGTCTCACCATGAGCAATATCACCATGGGCATTATCACCGTGAGCAATGTCATCGTGTGCGCTGTCCCCATGAGCACTGTCACCATGAGCACTGTCACCATGGGCACTGTCACCATGGAAAATGTCACCTTGGAAACTGTCACCATGGGCACTGTAACCATGGACACTGTCACCAGGAGCACTATCACCATGGACACTGTTTCCATGAGCTTTGTCCCCAAGTACACTGTCAACATTGGAACTGTCATCATGGGCACTGTCACCATGGGCACTGTCACCATGATCACCGTCAATATGGGAACTGCCACCATGAGCACTGTCACCATGGACACTGCCACCATGAGCACTGTCACCGTGAGCACTGTCACCATGATCATTGTCACCAGGAGCATTGTCATCATGGGAAGTGTCACCATGAGTACTGTCACCATGGGCACTGTCACCATGGGCACTCTCAACATGGGCACTCTCACCATGGGCACTCTTGACCATGGACACTGTCACCATGGGCACTGTCACCATGGTAACTCTTACCATGAACACTGTCACCATGGGAAATGTCACTATGGGCACTGTCAGCATGGGCACTGTTACCATGGACACAGTCAACATGAGCACTATCATCATGGGCAGTGCCACCATGAGGAATTTCACCATGGCAACTCCAACCATGTACACCGCCAGCATGAGCACAGTCACCATGGGCAGTGTCACCGTGAGCACTATCACCATGGGCACTTTCAACATGGGCACTGTCACCATGCGAACTGTCACCATGAACACTATCACTATGAGCACTATCACCATGAGCACTCTCCCAAAGGGCACTGTCACCGTGAGCTCTGTCACCATGAGCACTGTCACTGTGGGCAATGTCACCATGAGCACTGTCACCGTGGGCACTCTCACCATGGGAACTGTCACCATGAGCACTATCACCGTGAGCACTAACACCATTTGCAGTGTCACCGTGAGCAATATCACCATGGGAAATGTCAGAGTGAGCACTATTACCATGGGCACTATCACCATGAGCACTCTCACCATGAGCACTGTCACCGTGGGCACTGTCACCATGTGCACTGTCACCATGGGCAGTGTCACCATGAGCACTGTCACCCTGGGCTCTGTCATCATGGACACTGTCATCTTAGGAACTGCCACCACGGACACTGCCACCATGAGCACTGTAACCATTGGCACTGCCACAGTGAGCACTCTCACCATGAGCACTCTCACCATGGGAAATGTCACCATGAGCACGGTCACCAGGGACACTGTCACCATGGGCACTATCCACCAGGGCACTGTCACCGTGAGCACTATCACTGTGAGCACTATCACCGTGAGAAGTATCACCAAGGGCACTGTCACCATGAGCACTCTCATCGTGGGCACTGTCACCATGAGCACTGTCATCATGGGCACTGTCACCATGGGAACTCTCACCATTAGCACTGTCACTGTGGGCACTATCACCGTGAGCACTATCACAATGGACCCTGTCACCATAGGCACTGTCACCATGGACACTGTCACTATGAACACTATCATCATGGGCAGTGCCACCATAAGGAATTTCACCATAGAAACTCCAACCATGGACAATGCCAGCATGAGCACATTCACTATGGGCAGTGACACCATGAGCACTGCCACCATGGGCACTTTCAACATGGGCACTGTCACCATGCGAACCGTCACCATGATCACTATTACCATGAGCACTATCACCAAGGGCACTGTCAGCGTGAGCACTATTACCGTGAGCACTATCACCGTGAGCACGGTCACCATGAGCATTTTCACCGTGGGCACTGTCACCATGAGCATAGTCACCATGAGCATTGTCACCATGGGAACTCTCACCATGAGCATTGTCACAATGTGAAATGTCACCATGGGCACTGTCACCATAGGCACTGTCACCATGGACACTCTCAGGATGAGCACTATCATCATGTGCATTACCACCATAAAGAATTTCACCATGGGATCTCCAACCATGTACACCGCCAGCATGAGCACATTCACCATGGGCAGTGTCACCATGAGCACTATCACCATGAGCACTATCACCATGAGCATTATCACCAAGGGAACTGTCACCATGGACACTGTCAAGGTGAGCACTGTCACCGTTGGAATTCTCACCATGAGCATTGTCACCGTGGGCACAGTCACCATGAGCACTGTCACCATGGGCACTGTCACCATGGAAAATGTCACCTTGGAAACTGTCACCATGGGCACTGTAACCATGGACACTGTCACCAGGAGCACTATCACCATGGACACTGTTTCCATGAGCTTTGTCCCCAAGTACACTGTCAACATTGGAACTGTCATCATGGGCACTGTCACCATGGGCACTGTCACCATGATCACCGTCAATATGGGAACTGCCACCATGAGCACTGTCACCATGGACACTGCCACCATGAGCACTGTCACCGTGAGCACTGTCACCATGATCATTGTCACCAGGAGCATTGTCATCATGGGAAGTGTCACCATGAGTACTGTCACCATGGGCACTGTCACCATGGGCACTCTCAACATGGGCACTCTCACCATGGGCACTCTTGACCATGGACACTGTCACCATGGGCACTGTGAACATGAGCACTGTCACCATGGTAACTCTTACCATGAACACTGTCACCATGGGAAATGTCACTATGGGCACTGTCAGCATGGGCACTGTTACCATGGACACAGTCAACATGAGCACTATCATCATGGGCAGTGCCACCATGAGGAATTTCACCATGGCAACTCCAACCATGTACACCGCCAGCATGAGCACAGTCACCATGGGCAGTGTCACCGTGAGCACTATCACCATGGGCACTTTCAACATGGGCACTGTCACCATGCGAACTGTCACCATGAACACTATCACTATGAGCACTATCACCATGAGCACTCTCACAAAGGGCACTGTCACCGTGAGCTCTGTCACCATGAGCACTGTCACTGTGGGCAATGTCACCATGAGCACTGTCACCGTGGGCACTCTCACCATGGGAACTGTCACCATGAGCACTATCACCGTGAGCACTAACACCATTTGCAGTGTCACCGTGAGCAATATCACCATGGGAAATGTCAGAGTGAGCACTATTACCATGGGCACTATCACCATGAGCACTCTCACCATGAGCACTGTCACCGTGGGCACTGTCACCATGTGCACTGTCACCATGGGCAGTGTCACCATGAGCACTGTCACCCTGGGCTCTGTCATCATGGACACTGTCATCTTAGGAACTGCCACCACGGACACTGCCACCATGAGCACTGTAACCATTGGCACTGCCACAGTGAGCACTCTCACCATGAGCACTCTCACCATGGGAAATGTCACCATGAGCACGGTCACCAGGGACACTGTCACCATGGGCACTATCCATCAGGGCACTGTCACCGTGAGCACTATCACTGTGAGCACTATCACCGTGAGAAGTATCACCAAGGGCACTGTCACCATGAGCACTGTCATCGTGGGCACTGTCACCATGAGCACTGTCATCATGGGCACTGTCACCATGGGAACTCTCACCATTAGCACTGTCACTGTGGGCACTATCACCGTGAGCACTATCACAATGGACCCTGTCACCATAGGCACTGTCACCATGGACACTGTCACTATGAACACTATCATCATGGGCAGTGCCACCATAAGGAATTTCACCATAGAAACTCCAACCATGGACAATGCCAGCATGAGCACATTCACTATGGGCAGTGACACCATGAGCACTGCCACCATGGGCACTTTCAACATGGGCACTGTCACCATGCGAACCGTCACCATGAGCACTATCACCAAGGGCACTGTCAGCGTGAGCACTATTACCGTGAGCACTATCACCGTGAGCACGGTCACCATGAGCATTTTCACCGTGGGCACTGTCACCATGAGCATAGTCACCATGAGCATTGTCACCATGGGAACTCTCACCATGAGCACTGTCACCATGGGAAATGTCACCATGGGCACTGTCACCATAGGCACTGTCACCATGGACACTCTCAGCATGAGCACTATCATCATGTGCATTACCACCATAAAGAATTTCACCATGGGATCTCCAACCATGTACACCGCCAGCATGAGCACATTCACCATGGGCAGTGTCACCATGAGCACTATCACCATGAGCACTATCACCATGAGCATTATCACCAAGGGAACTGTCACCATGGACACTGTCAAGGTGAGCACTGTCACCGTTGGAATTCTCACCATGAGCATTGTCACCGTGGGCACAGTCGACATGAGCACTGTCACCTTGGACACTGTCACCATGGGCACTCTCACCATGGGCACTGTCACCATGGACACTGTCACCATGGGCACTGTCAAGATGAGCACTGTCACCATGGGAAATGTCACCATGGGCACTGTCACGATGGGCACTGTCACCATGGGCACTGTCACCATGGACACTGTCACCATGAGCACTATCGTCATGGGCAGTGCCACCATAAGGAATTTCACCATGGGAACTCCAACCATATACACCACCAGCATGAGCACAGTCACCATGGGCAGTGTCACCATGAGCACTGTCACCATGGGCACTTTCAACATACGCAGTGTCACCATGCGAACTGTCACCATGAGCACTATCACCGTGAGCACTATCACCATGGGCAGTGTCACTGTGAGCAATATCACCATGGGCACAGTTACCGTGAGCACTATTACAATGGGTACTATCACCAAGGGCACTGTCACCGTGAGCACTGTCACCATGAGCACTGTCACCATGGGCACTGTCACCATGAGCACTGTCATCATCGGCACTGTCACCATGGGAACTGTCACCAGGGGAACTGTCACCATGAGCACTATCATCGTGAGGACTATAACCATGGGCACTGTCACCGTGAACACTGTCACCATTAGAACTGTCACTGTGGGCACTATCACCGTGAGCACTATCACAATGGGCACTGTCACCATAGGCACTGTCACCATGGACACTGTCACCATGAACACTATCATCATGGGCAGTGCCACCATGAGGAATTTCACCATGGGAACTCCAACCATGTACATCGGCAGGTTTAGAACAGTCACCATGGGCTGTGTCACCATGAGCACTGTCACCATGGGCACTATCACCATGCGAACTCTCACCATGAGCACTGTCACCGTGGGCAATGTCACCATGAGCACTGTCACCGTGGGCACTGTCACCATGGGAACTCTCACCATGAGCACTATCACCGTGAGCACTATCACCATGGGCAGTCTCACCATGAGCAATATCACCATGGGCATTATCACCGTGAGCACTGTCACCGTGTGCACTGTCCCCATGAGCACTGTCACCATGAGGACTATCACCATGGGAACTGTCAACATGGGAACGGTCACCATGGGCACTGTCAATATGAGCACTGTCACCATGGGAACTCTCACCATGAGCACTGTCACCATGGCCAGTGTCACCATGGTCACTGTCACCATAAGCACTGTCACCAAGGGAAATGTCACCATGGGCACTCTCACCATTTTCACTGTCACCGTGGGCACTGTCACCATAAGCACTGTCACCATGAGCACTGTTCAACATGAGCACTGTCACCGAGAGCACTGCCACTGTGGGCACTATCAGCGTGAGCACTGTCACCATGGGCACTGTCACCATGGGCACTGTCACCATGAGCACTGTCACCATGGACACTGTCACCATGAGCATTGTCACCATGAGCATTGTCACCGTGGGCACAGTCACCATGAGCACTGTCACCATGGGCACTGTCACCATGGAAAATGTCACCTTGGAAACTGTCACCATGGGCACTGTAACCATGGACACTGTCACCAGGAGCACTATCACCATGGACACTGTTTCCATGAGCTTTGTCCCCAAGTACACTGTCAACATTGCAACTGTCATCATGGGCACTGTCACCATGGGCACTGTCACCATGATCACCGTCAATATGGGAACTGCCACCATGAGCACTGTCACCATGGACACTGCCACCATGAGCACTGTCACCGTGAGCACTGTCACCATGATCATTGTCACCAGGAGCATTGTCATCATGGGAAGTGTCACCATGAGTACTGTCACCATGGGCACTGTCACCATGGGCACTCTCAACATGGGCACTCTCACCATGGGCACTCTTGACCATGGACACTGTCACCATGGGCACTGTGAACATGAGCACTGTCACCATGGTAACTCTTACCATGAACACTGTCACCATGGGAAATGTCACTATGGGCACTGTCAGCATGGGCACTGTTACCATGGACACAGTCAACATGAGCACTATCATCATGGGCAGTGCCACCATGAGGAATTTCACCATGGCAACTCCAACCATGTACACCGCCAGCATGAGCACAGTCACCATGGGCAGTGTCACCGTGAGCACTATCACCATGGGCACTTTCAACATGGGCACTGTCACCATGCGAACTGTCACCATGAACACTATCACTATGAGCACTATCACCATGAGCACTCTCACAAAGGGCACTGTCACCGTGAGCTCTGTCACCATGAGCACTGTCACTGTGGGCAATGTCACCATGAGCACTGTCACCGTGGGCACTCTCACCATGGGAACTGTCACCATGAGCACTATCACCGTGAGCACTAACACCATTTGCAGTGTCACCGTGAGCAATATCACCATGGGAAATGTCAGAGTGAGCACTATTACCATGGGCACTATCACCATGAGCACTCTCACCATGAGCACTGTCACCGTGGGCACTGTCACCATGTGCACTGTCACCATGGGCAGTGTCACCATGAGCACTGTCACCCTGGGCTCTGTCATCATGGACACTGTCATCTTAGGAACTGCCACCACGGACACTGCCACCATGAGCACTGTAACCATTGGCACTGCCACAGTGAGCACTCTCACCATGAGCACTCTCACCATGGGAAATGTCACCATGAGCACGGTCACCAGGGACACTGTCACCATGGGCACTATCCATCAGGGCACTGTCACCGTGAGCACTATCACTGTGAGCACTATCACCGTGAGAAGTATCACCAAGGGCACTGTCACCATGAGCACTGTCATCGTGGGCACTGTCACCATGAGCACTGTCATCATGGGCACTGTCACCATGGGAACTCTCACCATTAGCACTGTCACTGTGGGCACTATCACCGTGAGCACTATCACAATGGACCCTGTCACCATAGGCACTGTCACCATGGACACTGTCACTATGAACACTATCATCATGGGCAGTGCCACCATAAGGAATTTCACCATAGAAACTCCAACCATGGACAATGCCAGCATGAGCACATTCACTATGGGCAGTGACACCATGAGCACTGCCACCATGGGCACTTTCAACATGGGCACTGTCACCATGCGAACCGTCACCATGAGCACTATCACCAAGGGCACTGTCAGCGTGAGCACTATTACCGTGAGCACTATCACCGTGAGCACGGTCACCATGAGCATTTTCACCGTGGGCACTGTCACCATGAGCATAGTCACCATGAGCATTGTCACCATGGGAACTCTCACCATGAGCACTGTCACCATGGGAAATGTCACCATGGGCACTGTCACCATAGGCACTGTCACCATGGACACTCTCAGCATGAGCACTATCATCATGTGCATTACCACCATAAAGAATTTCACCATGGGATCTCCAACCATGTACACCGCCAGCATGAGCACATTCACCATGGGCAGTGTCACCATGAGCACTATCACCATGAGCACTATCACCATGAGCATTATCACCAAGGGAACTGTCACCATGGACACTGTCAAGGTGAGCACTGTCACCGTTGGAATTCTCACCATGAGCATTGTCACCGTGGGCACAGTCAACATGAGCACTGTCACCTTGGACACTGTCACCATGGGCACTCTCACCATGGGCACTGTCACCATGGACACTGTCACCATGGGCACTGTCAAGATGAGCACTCTCACCGTGAGCACTGTCACCATGAGCACTGTCACCATGGGCACTGTCACCATGAGCACTGTCATCATCGGCACTGTCACCATGGGAACTGTCACCAGGGGAACTGTCACCATGAGCACTATCATCGTGAGGACTATAACCATGGGCACTGTCACCGTGAACACTGTCACCATTAGAACTGTCACTGTGGGCACTATCACCGTGAGCACTATCACGATGGGCACTGTCACCATAGGCACTGTCACCATGGACACTGTCACCATGAACACTATCATCATGGACAGTGCCACCATGAGGAATTTCACCATGGGAACTCCAACCATGTACATCGGCAGGTTTAGAACAGTCACCATGGGCTGTGTCACCATGAGCACTGTCACCATGGGCACTATCACCATGCGAACTCTCACCATGAGCACTGTCACCGTGGGCAATGTCACCATGAGCACTGTCACCGTGGGCACTGTCACCATGGGAACTGTCACCATGAGCACTATCACCGTGAGGACTATAACCATGGGCACTGTCACTGTGAGCAATATCACCATGAACACTGTCACCTTGGGAAATGTGACCGTGGGCACTGTCACCGTGTGCACTGTCAACATAAGCACTGTCACCATGGGAAATGTCATCATGGGCACTGTCACCATGGGCAGTGTCACCATGAGCCCTGTCACCGTGGGCCATGTCACCATGAGCACTGTCACCGTGGGCACTGTCACCATGGGAACTGTCACCATGAGCACTATCACCGTGAGGACTATAACCATGGGCACTGTCACCGTGAGCAATATCACGATGAACACTGTCACCATAGGAAATGTCACCGTGGGCACGGTCATCGTCTGCACTGTCAACATAAGCACTGTCACCATGGGAAATGTCACCATGGGCCCTGTCACCATGGGCAGTGTCACCATGAGCACTGTCACCATGGGAACTCTCACGATGGTCACTGTCACCATGAGCACTATCATCATGGGCAGTGCCACCATGAGGAATTTCACCATGGGAATTCCAAACATGTACACCGCCAGAATGAGCACAGTCACCATGGGCAGTGTCACCATGAGCAATGTCACCATGGGCACTTTCAACATGGGCACTGTCACCATGGACACTGTCATCATGAGCTCTGTTACCATGGGAAATGTCACCATGGGCACTGTCACCATAGGCACTGTCACCATGATCTCTGTCACCATGAGCACTATCACCATTAGCACTATCACCATGGGCACTATCACCAAGGGCGCTGTCACCAAGAGAACTATCACTGTGAGCACTGTCACCATGAGCACTGTCACCGTGAGCACTGTCACCATGAGCACTGTCACCATGGGCACTGTAACCATGGGAATTGTCACCATGAGCACTATCACTGTGAGCACTATCAACATGGGCAGTGTCACCGTGAGCACTGTCACCATGAGCACTGTCATCATGAGCACTGTCACCATGTGAATTGTCACCATGAGCACTTTCACCATGAGCACTATCACCATGAGCAGTATCACCAAGGGAACTGTCACCGTGAGCACTATCACCATGAGCACTATCACCATGGGCACTGTCACCATGGGTACTGTCACCATGGACACTGTCACCATGAGCACTATCGTCATGGGCAGTGCCACCATAAGGAATTTCACCATGGGAAATCCAACCATATACACCACCAGCATGAGCACAGTCACCATGGGCAGTGTCACCATGAGCACTGTCACCATGGGCACTTTCAACATACACAGTGTCACCATGCGAACTGTCACCATGAACACTATCACCGTGAGCACTATCACCATGGGCAGTGTCACCGTGAGCAATATCACCATGGGCACAGTTACCGTGAGCACTATTACAATGGGTACTATCACCAAGGGCACTGTCACCGTGAGCACTGTCACCATGAGCACTGTCACCATGGGCACTGTCACCATGAGCACTGTCATCATCAGCACTGTCACCATGGGAACTGTCACCATGGGAACTGTCACCATGAGCACTATCATCGTGAGGACTATAACCATGGGCACTGTCACCGTGAGCCCTGTCACCATTAGAACTGTCACTGTGGGCACTATCACCGTGAGCACTATCACAATGGGCACTGTCACCATAGGCACTGTCACCATGGACACTGTCACCATGAACACTATCATCATGGGCAGTGCCACCATGAGGAATTTCACCGTGGGAACTCCAACCATGTACATCGGCAGGTTTAGAACAGTCACCATGGGCTGTGTCACCATGAGCACTGTCACCATGGGCACTATCACCATGCGAACTCTCACCATGAGCACTGTCACCGTGGGCAATGTCACCATGAGCACTGTCACCGTGGGCACTGTCACCATGGGAACTCTCACCATGAGCACTATCACCGTGAGCACTATCACCATGGGCAGTCTCACCATGAGCAATATCACCATGGGCATTATCACCGTGAGCAATGTCATCGTGTGCGCTGTCCCCATGAGCACTGTCACCATGAGCACTGTCACCATGGGCACTGTCACCATGGAAAATGTCACCTTGGAAACTGTCACCATGGGCACTGTAACCATGGACACTGTCACCAGGAGCACTATCACCATGGACACTGTTTCCATGAGCTTTGTCCCCAAGTACACTGTCAACATTGGAACTGTCATCATGGGCACTGTCACCATGGGCACTGTCACCATGATCACCGTCAATATGGGAACTGCCACCATGAGCACTGTCACCATGGACACTGCCACCATGAGCACTGTCACCGTGAGCACTGTCACCATGATCATTGTCACCAGGAGCATTGTCATCATGGGAAGTGTCACCATGAGTACTGTCACCATGGGCACTGTCACCATGGGCACTCTCAACATGGGCACTCTCACCATGGGCACTCTTGACCATGGACACTGTCACCATGGGCACTGTCACCATGGTAACTCTTACCATGAACACTGTCACCATGGGAAATGTCACTATGGGCACTGTCAGCATGGGCACTGTTACCATGGACACAGTCAACATGAGCACTATCATCATGGGCAGTGCCACCATGAGGAATTTCACCATGGCAACTCCAACCATGTACACCGCCAGCATGAGCACAGTCACCATGGGCAGTGTCACCGTGAGCACTATCACCATGGGCACTTTCAACATGGGCACTGTCACCATGCGAACTGTCACCATGAACACTATCACTATGAGCACTATCACCATGAGCACTCTCCCAAAGGGCACTGTCACCGTGAGCTCTGTCACCATGAGCACTGTCACTGTGGGCAATGTCACCATGAGCACTGTCACCGTGGGCACTCTCACCATGGGAACTGTCACCATGAGCACTATCACCGTGAGCACTAACACCATTTGCAGTGTCACCGTGAGCAATATCACCATGGGAAATGTCAGAGTGAGCACTATTACCATGGGCACTATCACCATGAGCACTCTCACCATGAGCACTGTCACCGTGGGCACTGTCACCATGTGCACTGTCACCATGGGCAGTGTCACCATGAGCACTGTCACCCTGGGCTCTGTCATCATGGACACTGTCATCTTAGGAACTGCCACCACGGACACTGCCACCATGAGCACTGTAACCATTGGCACTGCCACAGTGAGCACTCTCACCATGAGCACTCTCACCATGGGAAATGTCACCATGAGCACGGTCACCAGGGACACTGTCACCATGGGCACTATCCACCAGGGCACTGTCACCGTGAGCACTATCACTGTGAGCACTATCACCGTGAGAAGTATCACCAAGGGCACTGTCACCATGAGCACTCTCATCGTGGGCACTGTCACCATGAGCACTGTCATCATGGGCACTGTCACCATGGGAACTCTCACCATTAGCACTGTCACTGTGGGCACTATCACCGTGAGCACTATCACAATGGACCCTGTCACCATAGGCACTGTCACCATGGACACTGTCACTATGAACACTATCATCATGGGCAGTGCCACCATAAGGAATTTCACCATAGAAACTCCAACCATGGACAATGCCAGCATGAGCACATTCACTATGGGCAGTGACACCATGAGCACTGCCACCATGGGCACTTTCAACATGGGCACTGTCACCATGCGAACCGTCACCATGATCACTATTACCATGAGCACTATCACCAAGGGCACTGTCAGCGTGAGCACTATTACCGTGAGCACTATCACCGTGAGCACGGTCACCATGAGCATTTTCACCGTGGGCACTGTCACCATGAGCATAGTCACCATGAGCATTGTCACCATGGGAACTCTCACCATGAGCATTGTCACCATGGGAAATGTCACCATGGGCACTGTCACCATAGGCACTGTCACCATGGACACTCTCAGGATGAGCACTATCATCATGTGCATTACCACCATAAAGAATTTCACCATGGGATCTCCAACCATGTACACCGCCAGCATGAGCACATTCACCATGGGCAGTGTCACCATGAGCACTATCACCATGAGCACTATCACCATGAGCATTATCACCAAGGGAACTGTCACCATGGACACTGTCAAGGTGAGCACTGTGACCGTTGGAATTCTCACCATGAGCATTGTCACCGTGGGCACAGTCACCATGAGCACTGTCACCATGGGCACTGTCACCATGGAAAATGTCACCTTGGAAACTGTCACCATGGGCACTGTAACCATGGACACTGTCACCAGGAGCACTATCACCATGGACACTGTTTCCATGAGCTTTGTCCCCAAGTACACTGTCAACATTGGAACTGTCATCATGGGCACTGTCACCATGGGCACTGTCACCATGATCACCGTCAATATGGGAACTGCCACCATGAGCACTGTCACCATGGACACTGCCACCATGAGCACTGTCACCGTGAGCACTGTCACCATGATCATTGTCACCAGGAGCATTGTCATCATGGGAAGTGTCACCATGAGTACTGTCACCATGGGCACTGTCACCATGGGCACTCTCAACATGGGCACTCTCACCATGGGCACTCTTGACCATGGACACTGTCACCATGGGCACTGTGAACATGAGCACTGTCAGCATGGTAACTCTTACCATGAACACTGTCACCATGGGAAATGTCACTATGGGCACTGTCAGCATGGGCACTGTTACCATGGACACAGTCAACATGAGCACTATCATCATGGGCAGTGCCACCATGAGGAATTTCACCATGGCAACTCCAACCATGTACACCGCCAGCATGAGCACAGTCACCATGGGCAGTGTCACCGTGAGCACTATCACCATGGGCACTTTCAACATGGGCACTGTCACCATGCGAACTGTCACCATGAACACTATCACTATGAGCACTATCACCATGAGCACTCTCCCAAAGGGCACTGTCACCGTGAGCTCTGTCACCATGAGCACTGTCACTGTGGGCAATGTCACCATGAGCACTGTCACCGTGGGCACTCTCACCATGGGAACTGTCACCATGAGCACTATCACCGTGAGCACTAACACCATTTGCAGTGTCACCGTGAGCAATATCACCATGGGAAATGTCAGAGTGAGCACTATTACCATGGGCACTATCACCATGAGCACTCTCACCATGAGCACTGTCACCGTGGGCACTGTCACCATGTGCACTGTCACCATGGGCAGTGTCACCATGAGCACTGTCACCCTGGGCTCTGTCATCATGGACACTGTCATCTTAGGAACTGCCACCACGGACACTGCCACCATGAGCACTGTAACCATTGGCACTGCCACAGTGAGCACTCTCACCATGAGCACTCTCACCATGGGAAATGTCACCATGAGCACGGTCACCAGGGACACTGTCACCATGGGCACTATCCATCAGGGCACTGTCACCGTGAGCACTATCACTGTGAGCACTATCACCGTGAAAAGTATCACCAAGGGCACTGTCACCATGAGCACTGTCATCGTGGGCACTGTCACCATGAGCACTGTCATCATGGGCACTGTCACCATGGGAACTCTCACCATTAGCACTGTCACTGTGGGCACTATCACCGTGAGCACTATCACAATGGACCCTGTCACCATAGGCACTGTCACCATGGACACTGTCACTATGAACACTATCATCATGGGCAGTGCCACCATAAGGAATTTCACCATAGAAACTCCAACCATGGACAATGCCAGCATGAGCACATTCACTATGGGCAGTGACACCATGAGCACTGCCACCATGGGCACTTTCAACATGGGCACTGTCACCATGCGAACCGTCACCATGAGCACTATCACCAAGGGCACTGTCAGCGTGAGCACTATTACCGTGAGCACTATCACCGTGAGCACGGTCACCATGAGCATTTTCACCGTGGGCACTGTCACCATGAGCATAGTCACCATGAGCATTGTCACCATGGGAACTCTCACCATGAGCACTGTCACCATGGGAAATGTCACCATGGGCACTGTCACCATAGGCACTGTCACCATGGACACTCTCAGCATGAGCACTATCATCATGTGCATTACCACCATAAAGAATTTCACCATGGGATCTCCAACCATGTACACCGCCAGCATGAGCACATTCACCATGGGCAGTGTCACCATGAGCACTATCACCATGAGCACTATCACCATGAGCATTATCACCAAGGGAACTGTCACCATGGACACTGTCAAGGTGAGCACTGTCACCGTTGGAATTCTCACCATGAGCATTGTCACCGTGGGCATAGTCGACATGAGCACTGTCACCTTGGACACTGTCACCATGGGCACTCTCACCATGGGCACTGTCACCATGGACACTGTCACCATGGGCACTGTCAAGATGAGCACTGTCACCATGGGAAATGTCACCATGGGCACTGTCACGATGGGCACTGTCACCATGGGCACTGTCACCATGGACACTGTCACCATGAGCACTATCGTCATGGGCAGTGCCACCATAAGGAATTTCACCATGGGAACTCCAACCATATACACCACCAGCATGAGCACAGTCACCATGGGCAGTGTCACCATGAGCACTGTCACCATGGGCACTTTCAACATACGCAGTGTCACCATGCGAACTGTCACCATGAGCACTATCACCGTGAGCACTATCACCATGGGCAGTGTCACTGTGAGCAATATCACCATGGGCACAGTTACCGTGAGCACTATTACAATGGGTACTATCACCAAGGGCACTGTCACCGTGAGCACTGTCACCATGAGCACTGTCACCATGGGCACTGTCACCATGAGCACTGTCATCATCAGCACTGTCACCATGGGAACTGTCACCAGGGGAACTGTCACCATGAGCACTATCATCGTGAGGACTATAACCATGGGCACTGTCACCGTGAACACTGTCACCATTAGAACTGTCACTGTGGGCACTATCACCGTGAGCACTATCACAATGGGCACTGTCACCATAGGCACTGTCACCATGGACACTGTCACCATGAACACTATCATCATGGGCAGTGCCACCATGAGGAATTTCACCATGGGAACTCCAACCATGTACATCGGCAGGTTTAGAACAGTCACCATGGGCTGTGTCACCATGAGCACTGTCACCATGGGCACTATCACCATGCGAACTCTCACCATGAGCACTGTCACCGTGGGCAATGTCACCATGAGCACTGTCACCGTGGGCACTGTCACCACGGGAACTCTCACCATGAGCACTATCACCGTGAGCACTATCACCATGGGCAGTCTCACCATGAGCAATATCACCATGGGCATTATCACCGTGAGCACTGTCACCGTGTGCACTGTCCCCATGAGCACTGTCACCATGAGGACTATCACCATGGGAACTGTCAACATGGGAACGTTCACCATGGGCACTGTCAATATGAGCACTGTCACCATGGGAACTCTCACCATGAGCACTGTCACCATGGCCAGTGTCACCATGGTCACTGTCACCATAAGCACTGTCACCAAGGGAAATGTCACCATGGGCACTCTCACCATTTTCACTGTCACCGTGGGCACTGTCACCATAAGCACTGTCACCATGAGCACTGTTCAACATGAGCACTGTCACCGAGAGCACTGCCACTGTGGGCACTATCACCGTGAGCACTGTCACCATGGGCACTGTCACCATGGGCACTGTCACCATGAGCACTGTCACCATGGACACTGTCACCATGAGCATTGTCACCATGAGCATTGTCACCGTGGGCACAGTCACCATGAGCACTGTCACCATGGGCACTGTCACCATGGAAAATGTCACCTTGGAAACTGTCACCATGGGCACTGTAACCATGGACACTGTCACCAGGAGCACTATCACCATGGACACTGTTTCCATGAGCTTTGTCCCCAAGTACACTGTCAACATTGGAACTGTCATCATGGGCACTGTCACCATGGGCACTGTCACCATGATCACCGTCAATATGGGAACTGCCACCATGAGCACTGTCACCATGGACACTGCCACCATGAGCACTGTCACCGTGAGCACTGTCACCATGATCATTGTCACCAGGAGCATTGTCATCATGGGAAGTGTCACCATGAGTACTGTCACCATGGGCACTGTCACCATGGGCACTCTCAACATGGGCACTCTCACCATGGGCACTCTTGACCATGGACACTGTCACCATGGGCACTGTGAACATGAGCACTGTCACCATGGTAACTCTTACCATGAACACTGTCACCATGGGAAATGTCACTATGGGCACTGTCAGCATGGGCACTGTTACCATGGACACAGTCAACATGAGCACTATCATCATGGGCAGTGCCACCATGAGGAATTTCACCATGGCAACTCCAACCATGTACACCGCCAGCATGAGCACAGTCACCATGGGCAGTGTCACCGTGAGCACTATCACCATGGGCACTTTCAACATGGGCACTGTCACCATGCGAACTGTCACCATGAACACTATCACTATGAGCACTATCACCATGAGCACTCTCCCAAAGGGCACTGTCACCGTGAGCTCTGTCACCATGAGCACTGTCACTGTGGGCAATGTCACCATGAGCACTGTCACCGTGGGCACTCTCACCATGGGAACTGTCACCATGAGCACTATCACCGTGAGCACTAACACCATTTGCAGTGTCACCGTGAGCAATATCACCATGGGAAATGTCAGAGTGAGCACTATTACCATGGGCACTATCACCATGAGCACTCTCACCATGAGCACTGTCACCGTGGGCACTGTCACCATGTGCACTGTCACCATGGGCAGTGTCACCATGAGCACTGTCACCCTGGGCTCTGTCATCATGGACACTGTCATCTTAGGAACTGCCACCACGGACACTGCCACCATGAGCACTGTAACCATTGGCACTGCCACAGTGAGCACTCTCACCATGAGCACTCTCACCATGGGAAATGTCACCATGAGCACGGTCACCAGGGACACTGTCACCATGGGCACTATCCATCAGGGCACTGTCACCGTGAGCACTATCACTGTGAGCACTATCACCGTGAGAAGTATCACCAAGGGCACTGTCACCATGAGCACTGTCATCGTGGGCACTGTCACCATGAGCACTGTCATCATGGGCACTGTCACCATGGGAACTCTCACCATTAGCACTGTCACTGTGGGCACTATCACCGTGAGCACTATCACAATGGACCCTGTCACCATAGGCACTGTCACCATGGACACTGTCACTATGAACACTATCATCATGGGCAGTGCCACCATAAGGAATTTCACCATAGAAACTCCAACCATGGACAATGCCAGCATGAGCACATTCACTATGGGCAGTGACACCATGAGCACTGCCACCATGGGCACTTTCAACATGGGCACTGTCACCATGCGAACCGTCACCATGATCACTATTACCATGAGCACTATCACCAAGGGCACTGTCAGCGTGAGCACTATTACCGTGAGCACTATCACCGTGAGCACGGTCACCATGAGCATTTTCACCGTGGGCACTGTCACCATGAGCATAGTCACCATGAGCATTGTCACCATGGGAACTCTCACCATGAGCACTGTCACCATGGGAAATGTCACCATGGGCACTGTCACCATAGGCACTGTCACCATGGACACTCTCAGCATGAGCACTATCATCATGTGCATTACCACCATAAAGAATTTCACCATGGGATCTCCAACCATGTACACCGCCAGCATGAGCACATTCACCATGGGCAGTGTCACCATGAGCACTATCACCATGAGCACTATCACCATGAGCATTATCACCAAGGGAACTGTCACCATGGACACTGTCAAGGTGAGCACTGTCACCGTTGGAATTCTCACCATGAGCATTGTCACCGTGGGCACAGTCAACATGAGCACTGTCACCTTGGACACTGTCACCATGGGCACTCTCACCATGGGCACTGTCACCATGGACACTGTCACCATGGGCACTGTCAAGATGAGCACTGTCACCATGGGAAATGTCACCATGGGCACTGTCACGATGGGCACTGTCACCATGGGCACTGTCACCATGGACACTGTCACCATGAGCACTATCGTCATGGGCAGTGCCACCATAAGGAATTTCACCATGGGAACTCCAACCATATACACCACCAGCATGAGCACAGTCACCATGGGCAGTGTCACCATGAGCACTGTCACCATGGGCACTTTCAACATACACAGTGTCACCATGCGAACTGCCACCATGAGCACTATCACCGTGAGCACTATCACCATGGGCAGTGTCACTGTGAGCAATATCACCATGGGCACAGTTACCGTGAGCACTATTACAATGGGTACTATCACCAAGGGCACTGTCACCGTGAGCACTGTCACCATGAGCACTGTCACCATGGGCACTGTCACCATGAGCACTGTCATCATCGGCACTGTCACCATGGGAACTGTCACCATGGGAACTGTCACCATGAGCACTATCATCGTGAGGACTATAACCATGGGCACTGTCACCGTGAACACTGTCACCATTAGAACTGTCACTGTGGGCACTATCACCGTGAGCACTATCACAATGGGCACTGTCACCATAGGCACTGTCACCATGGACACTGTCACCATGAACACTATCATCATGGGCAGTGCCACCATGAGGAATTTCACCATGGGAACTCCAACCATGTACATCGGCAGGTTTAGAACAGTCACCATGGGCTGTGTCACCAAGAGCACTGTCACCATGGGCACTATCACCATGCGAACTCTCACCATGAGCACTGTCACCGTGGGCAATGTCACTATGAGCACTGTCACCGTGGGCACTGTCACCATGGGAACTGTCACCATGAGCACTATCACCGTGAGGACTATAACCATGGGCACTGTCACTGTGAGCAATATCACCATGAACACTGTCACCATGGGAAATGTGACCGTGGGCACTGTCACCGTGTGCACTGTCAACATAAGCACTGTCACCATGGGAAATGTCATCATGGGCACTGTCACCATGGGCAGTGTCACCATGAGCCCTGTCACAGTGGGCCATGTCACCATGAGCACTGTCACCGTGGGCACTGTCACCATGGGAACTGTCACCATGAGCACTATCACCGTGAGGACTATAACCATGGGCACTGTCACCGTGAGCAATATCACGATGAACACTGTCACCATAGGAAATGTCACCGTGGGCACGGTCATCGTCTGCACTGTCAACATAAGCACTGTCACCATGGGAAATGTCACCATGGGCCCTGTCACCATGGGCAGTGTCACCATGAGCACTGTCACCATGGGAACTCTCACGATGGTCACTGTCACCATGAGCACTATCATCATGGGCAGTGCCACCATGAGGAATTTCACCATGGGAATTCCAAACATGTACACCGCCAGAATGAGCACAGTCACCATGGGCAGTGTCACCATGAGCAATGTCACCATGGGCACTTTCAACATGGGCACTGTCACCATGGACACTGTCATCATGAGCTCTGTTACCATGGGAAATGTCACCATGGGCACTGTCACCATAGGCACTGTCACCATGATCTCTGTCACCATGAGCACTATCACCATTAGCACTATCACCATGGGCACTATCACGAAGGGCGCTGTCACCAAGAGAACTATCACTGTGAGCACTGTCACCATGAGCACTGTCACCGTGAGCACTGTCACCATGAGCACTGTCACCATGGGCACTGTAACCATGGGAATTGTCACCATGAGCACTATCACTGTGAGCACTATCAACATGGGCAGTGTCACCGTGAGCACTGTCACCATGAGCACTGTCATCATGAGCACTGTCACCAGGTGAATTGTCACCATGAGCACTTTCACCATGAGCACTATCACCATGAGCAGTATCACCAAGGGAACTGTCACCGTGAGCACTATCACCATGAGCACTCTCACCATGGGCACTGTCACCATGGACACTGTCACCATGGGCACTGTCAAGATGAGCACTGTCACCATGGGAACTCTCACCATAAGCACTGTCACCATGGGAAATGTCACCATGGGCACTGTCACCATGGGCACTGTCACCATGGGCACTGTCACCATGGACACTGTCACCATGAGCACTATCGTCATGGGCAGTGCCACCATAAGGAATTTCACCATGGGAAATCCAACCATATACACCACCAGCATGAGCACAGTCACCATGGGCAGTGTCACCATGAGCACTGTCACCATGGGCACTTTCAACATACACAGTGTCACCATGCGAACTGTCACCATGAGCACTATCACCGTGAGCACTATCACCATGGGCAGTGTCACCGTGAGCAATATCACCATGGGCACAGTTACCGTGAGCACTATTACAATGGGTACTATCACCAAGGGCACTGTCACCGTGAGCACTGTCACCATGAGCACTGTCACCATGGGCACTGTCACCATGAGCACTGTCATCATCGGCACTGTCACCATGGGAACTGTCACCATGGGAACTGTCACCATGAGCACTATCATCGTGAGGACTATAACCATGGGCACTGTCACCGTGAGCCCTGTCACCATTAGAACTGTCACTGTGGGCACTATCACCGTGAGCACTATCACAATGGGCACTGTCACCATAGGCACTGTCACCATGGACACTGTCACCATGAACACTATCATCATGGGCAGTGCCACCATGAGGAAATTCACCATGGGAACTCCAACCATGTACATCGGCAGGTTTAGAACAGTCACCATGGGCTGTGTCACCATGAGCACTGTCACCATGGGCACTATCACCATGCGAACTCTCACCATGAGCACTGTCACCGTGGGCAATGTCACCATGAGCACTGTCACCGTGGGCACTGTCACCATGGGAACTCTCACCATGAGCACTATCACCGTGAGCACTATCACCATGGGCAGTCTCACCATGAGCAATATCACCATGGGCATTATCACCGTGAGCACTGTCACCGTGTGCACTGTCCCCATGAGCACTGTCACCATGAGGACTATCACCATGGGAACTGTCAACATGGGAATGGTCACCATGGGCACTGTCAATATGAGCACTGTCACCATGGGAACTCTCACCATGAGCACTGTCACCATGGCCAGTGTCACCATGGTCACTGTCACCATAAGCACTGTCACCAAGGGAAATGTCACCATGGGCACTCTCACCATTTTCACTGTCACCGTGGGCACTGTCACCATAAGCACTGTCCCCATGAGCACTGTTCAACATGAGCACTGTCACCGAGAGCACTGCCACTGTGGGCACTATCACCGTGAGCACTGTCACCATGGGCACTGTCACCATGGGCACTGTCACCATGGACACTGTCACCATGAGCATTGTCACCTTGAGCACTGTCACCATGGGAACATTCACCATGGGCACTGTCACCATGGGCACTGTCACCATGGAAAATGTCACCTTGGAAACTGTCACCATGGGCACTGTAACCATGGACACTGTCACCAGGAGCACTATCACCATGGACACTGTTTCCATGAGCATTATCCCCAAGTACACTGTCAACATTGGAACTGTCATCATGGGCACTGTCACCATGGGCACTGTCACCATGATCACCGTCAATATGGGAACTGCCACCATGAGCACTGTCACCATGGACACTGCCACCATGAGCACTGTCACCGTGAGCACTGTCACCATGATCATTGTCACCAGGAGCATTGTCATTATGGGAAGTGTCACCATGAGTACTGTCACCATGGGCACTGTCACCATGGGCACTCTCAACATGGGCACTCTCACCATGGGCACTCTTGACCATGGACACTGTCACCATGGGCACTGTGAACATGAGCACTGTCACCATGGTATCTCTTACCATGAACACTGTCACCATGGGAAATGTCACTATGGGCACTGTCAGCATGGGCACTGTTACCATGGACACAGTCAACATGAGCACTATCATCATGGGCAGTGCCACCATGAGGAATTTCACCATGGCAACTCCAACCATGTACACCGCCAGCATGAGCACAGTCACCATGGGCAGTGTCACCGTGAGCACTATCACCATGGGCACTTTCAACATGGGCACTGTCACCATGCGAACTGTCACCATGAACACTATCACTATGAGCACTATCACCATGAGCACTCTCACAAAGGGCACTGTCACCGTGAGCTCTGTCACCATGAGCACTGTCACTGTGGGCAATGTCACCATGAGCACTGTCACCGTGGGCACTCTCACCATGGGAACTGTCACCATGAGCACTATCACCGTGAGCACTAACACCATTTGCAGTGTCACCGTGAGCAATATCACCATGGGAAATGTCAGAGTGAGCACTATTACCATGGGCACTATCACCATGAGCACTCTCACCATGAGCACTGTCACCGTGGGCACTGTCACCGTGTGCACTGTCACCATGGGCAGTGTCACCATGAGCACTGTCACCCTGGGCTCTGTCATCATGGACACTGTCATCTTAGGAACTGCCACCACGGACACTGCCACCATGAGCACTGTAACCATTGGCACTGCCACAGTGAGCACTCTCACCATGAGCACTCTCACCATGGGAAATGTCACCATGAGCACGGTCACCAGGGACACTGTCACCATGGGCACTATCCACCAGGGCACTGTCACCGTGAGCACTATCACTGTCAGCACTATCACCGTGAGCGCTATCACCATGGGCACTGTCACCGTGAGCCCTATTACCATGGGCACTATCACCAAGGGCACTGTCACTGTGAGCACTATCACCATGAGCACTATCAACGTGAGCACTGTCACCATTATCACTGTCACCGTGGGCAATGTCACCATGAGCACTGTCACCATGGACACTTTCAACATGGCTACTGTCACCATGGGCACTGTCACCATGGACACTGTCATCATGAGCTCTGTTACCATGGGAAATGTCAACATGAGCACTGTCATCTTGGGAACTGCCACCATGGACACAGCCACCATGAGCAATGTAACCATTGGCACTGCCACAGTGAGCACTGTCACCGTGAGCACTGTCACCATGGGAACTGTCACCATGTGCCCTGTCACCATGGGAACTCTCACCATGAGCACTATCACCATGAGCACTATCACCATGGGCACTGTCACCATGGGCACTGTCACCATGAGCATTATTACCATGGGTACTATCACCAAGGGCACTGTCACCGTGAGCACTGTCACCAAGGACACTGTCACCGTGAGCACTGTTACCATGAGCACTGTCACCGTGGGCACTGTCACCCTGAGCACTGTCATCATCGGCACTGTCACCATGGGAACTCTCACCATGAGCACTGTCACCATGGGAAATATCACCATGGGCACTATCACTATGGGCACTATCACCATGGGCAGTGTCACTATGAGCACAGTCAACGTGGCCACTGTCACCATGGGAACTGTCACAATGAGCACTAACTCCGTGAGCACTATCACCATGGGCAGTGTCAGCGTGAGCAATATCAACATGGGCAGTGTCACCATTAGCGCTATTACCATGGGCACTATCGCGTTGAGCACTATCACCATGAGCACTGTCACCGTGGGCACTGTCACCATGGTCACTGTCAACATGAGCACAGTAAGCATAGGAACTCTCACCATGAGCACTGTCACCATGGGAAATGTCACCATGGGCACTATCACTATGGGCACTATCACCATGGGCTGTGTCACCATGAGCACTGTCACCATGGGCACTGTCACCATGCGAACTCTCACCATGAGCACTGCCACCGTGGGCAATGTCACAATGAGCACTGTCACCATGAGCACTATCACCGTGAGCATTCTAACCATGGGCAGTGTCACCGTGAGCAATATCACCATAAACACTGTCACCGTGTGCACTGTCATCGTGACCACTGTCACCATAGGAAATGTCACCATGGGCACTATCACCGTGAGCACTATTAACATGGGTACTATCACCAAGGGCATTGTTACCATGAGCAGTGTCACCATGAGCACTGTCACTGTGGGCACTGTCACCATGAGCACTGTCATCATGGGCACTGTCACCATGGGAACTGTCACCATTAGAACTGTCACTGTGGGTACTATCACCGTGAGCACTATCACAATGGGCACTGTCACCATGAGCACTATCATCTTGGGCAGTGCAACCATGAGCATTGTAACCATTGGCACTGTCACCATGGACACTGTCGCCATGGGTACTGTCACTATGGGTACTGTCCTCATGGGAACTCTTAGCAAGAGCACAGTCACCATGGGCACTGTCACCATGGACAATGTCACCATGAGCAATGTCAACATGAGCACTCTCACCATGGAAAATGTCACCATGAGCACTATCACCGTGGGCAGTGTCACCATGAGCAATATCACCATGGGCAGTGTCACCATGAGCACAATCACCATGGACACTGTCACCATGGGCACTCTCACCATGGGAAATGTCATCATGGACACTCTCACTATGAACACTGTCAACATGGGAAATGTCACCATGGTCACTGTCACCATGGGCACTTTCAACATGGGCACTGTCACCGTGCGAAATGTCACCATGGGCAGTTTCACCATGAGCACTGTCACCATTGGCACTGTCACCATGAACAGTATCATCATGGGCTGTGCCACCGTGAGGAATTTCAACATGGGAACACCAACCCTGTACACCACCAGCATGAGCATAGTCACCATGGGCATTGTCACCATGAGCACTGTCACCACAGGATCTTTCAACATGGGCAGTATCAGCATGCGAACTGTCACCATGGGCAGTGTCACCATGAGCACTATCACCAAAGGCACTGTCAACGTGAGCACTCTCACCATGAGCACTATTACCATGGGCAGTGTCACCGTGAGCAATATCACCATGGGCAGTGTCACCATGGGCACTATCACCATGAGCACTATCACCAAGGGAACTGTCATCGTGAGCACTATCATCGTGAGCACTATCACCCTGAGCACTGTCACCGTCGGTACTGTCACCATGAGCACTGTCACTATGGGCACTGTCATCATGGGAACTGTCACCATGAGCACTATCACCGTGCGCACTATCACCATGGGCAGTGTCACCATGAGCAATATCACCATGGGCACTGTCAACATGAGCACTATTACCATGGGCAATATCACCATGAGCACTATAACCGTGAGCACTGTCACCGTGGGCACTGTCACCGCGTGCACTGTCCCCATGAGCACTGTCACCATGAGCACTATCACCATGAGCACTGTCACCATGGGCACTGTCACCATGGGAACTCTCACTATGAGCACTGTCACCATGGCCAGTGTCACTATGGCCACTGTCACCTTAAGCACTGTCACCAAGGGAAATGTCAGCATGGGAACTCTCACCATTTGCACTGTCACCGTGGGCACTGTCACCATAAGCACTGTCACCATGAGCACTGTTCAACATGGGCACTGTCACCTAGAGCACTGCCACTGTAGGCACTTTCACCGTGAGCACTGTTCACCATGGGCACTGTAACCATGAGCACTGTCACCATGGACACTGTCACCAGGAACACTATCATCATGGGCAGTGCCACCATGAGGAATTTCAACATGGGAACACCAACCCTGTACACCGCCAGCATGAGCACAGTCACCATGGGCATTATCACCATGAGCACTGTCACCATGGGAACTTTCAACATGGGCACTATCAGCATGCGAACTGTCACCATGGGCAGTGTCACCATGAGCACTATCACCAAAGACACTGTCAACGTGAGCACTATCACCATGAGCACTATTACCATGGGCAGTGTCACCGTGAGCAATATCACCATGGGCAGTGTCACCATGGGCACTATCACCATGAGCACTATCACCAAGGGAACTGTCACCGTGAGCACTATCATCGTGAGCACTATCACCCTGAGAATTGTCACCATGAGCACTGTCACTATGGGCACTGTCACCATGGGAACTCTCACCATGAGCACTATCACCGTGAGCACTATCACCATGGGCAGTCTCACCATGAGCAATATCACCATGGGCATTATCACCGTGAGCAATGTCATCGTGTGCGCTGTCCCCATGAGCACTGTCACCATGAGCACTGTCACCATGGGCACTGTCACCATGGAAAATGTCACCTTGGAAACTGTCACCATGGGCACTGTAACCATGGACACTGTCACCAGGAGCACTATCACCATGGACACTGTTTCCATGAGCTTTGTCCCCAAGTACACTGTCAACATTGGAACTGTCATCATGGGCACTGTCACCATGGGCACTGTCACCATGATCACCGTCAGTATGGGAACTGCCACCATGAGCACTGTCACCATGGACACTGCCACCATGAGCACTGTCACCGTGAGCACTGTCACCATGATCATTGTCACCAGGAGCATTGTCATCATGGGAAGTGTCACCATGAGTACTGTCACCATGGGCACTGTCACCATGGGCACTCTCAACATGGGCACTCTCACCATGGGCACTCTTGACCATGGACACTGTCACCATGGGCACTGTCACCATGGTAACTCTTACCATGAACACTGTCACCATGGGAAATGTCACTATGGGCACTGTCAGCATGGGCACTGTTACCATGGACACAGTCAACATGAGCACTATCATCATGGGCAGTGCCACCATGAGGAATTTCACCATGGCAACTCCAACCATGTACACCGCCAGCATGAGCACAGTCACCATGGGCAGTGTCACCGTGAGCACTATCACCATGGGCACTTTCAACATGGGCACTGTCACCATGCGAACTGTCACCATGAACACTATCACTATGAGCACTATCACCATGAGCACTCTCCCAAAGGGCACTGTCACCGTGAGCTCTGTCACCATGAGCACTGTCACTGTGGGCAATGTCACCATGAGCACTGTCACCGTGGGCACTCTCACCATGGGAACTGTCACCATGAGCACTATCACCGTGAGCACTAACACCATTTGCAGTGTCACCGTGAGCAATATCACCATGGGAAATGTCAGAGTGAGCACTATTACCATGGGCACTATCACCATGAGCACTCTCACCATGAGCACTGTCACCGTGGGCACTGTCACCATGTGCACTGTCACCATGGGCAGTGTCACCATGAGCACTGTCACCCTGGGCTCTGTCATCATGGACACTGTCATCTTAGGAACTGCCACCACGGACACTGCCACCATGAGCACTGTAACCATTGGCACTGCCACAGTGAGCACTCTCACCATGAGCACTCTCACCATGGGAAATGTCACCATGAGCACGGTCACCAGGGACACTGTCACCATGGGCACTATCCACCAGGGCACTGTCACCGTGAGCACTATCACTGTGAGCACTATCACCGTGAAAAGTATCACCAAGGGCACTGTCACCATGAGCACTGTCATCGTGGGCACTGTCACCATGAGCACTGTCATCATGGGCACTGTCACCATGGGAACTCTCACCATTAGCACTGTCACTGTGGGCACTATCACCGTGAGCACTATCACAATGGACCCTGTCACCATAGGCACTGTCTCCATGGACACTGTCACTATGAACACTATCATCATGGGCAGTGCCACCATAAGGAATTTCACCATAGAAACTCCAACCATGGACAATGCCAGCATGAGCACATTCACTATGGGCAGTGACACCATGAGCACTGCCACCATGGGCACTTTCAACATGGGCACTGTCACCATGCGAACCGTCACCATGATCACTATTACCATGAGCACTATCACCAAGGGCACTGTCAGCGTGAGCACTATTACCGTGAGCACTATCACCGTGAGCACGGTCACCATGAGCATTTTCACCGTGGGCACTGTCACCATGAGCATAGTCACCATGAGCATTGTCACCATGGGAACTCTCACCATGAGCACTGTCACCATGGGAAATGTCACCATGGGCACTGTCACCATAGGCACTGTCACCATGGACACTCTCAGCATGAGCACTATCATCATGTGCATTACCACCATAAAGAATTTCACCATGGGATCTCCAACCATGTACACCCCAGCATGAGCACATTCACCATGGGCAGTGTCACCATGAGCACTATCACCATGAGCACTATCACCATGAGCATTATCACCAAGGGAACTGTCACCATGGACACTGTCAAGGTGAGCACTGTGACCGTTGGAATTCTCACCATGAGCATTGTCACCGTGGGCACAGTCACCATGAGCACTGTCACCATGGGCACTGTCACCATGGAAAATGTCACCTTGGAAACTGTCACCATGGGCACTGTAACCATGGACACTGTCACCAGGAGCACTATCACCATGGACACTGTTTCCATGAGCTTTGTCCCCAAGTACACTGTCAACATTGGAACTGTCATCATGGGCACTGTCACCATGGGCACTGTCACCATGATCACCGTCAATATGGGAACTGCCACCATGAGCACTGTCACCATGGACACTGCCACCATGAGCACTGTCACCGTGAGCACTGTCACCATGATCATTGTCACCAGGAGCATTGTCATCATGGGAAGTGTCACCATGAGTACTGTCACCATGGGCACTGTCACCATGGGCACTCTCAACATGGGCACTCTCACCATGGGCACTCTTGACCATGGACACTGTCACCATGGGCACTGTGAACATGAGCACTGTCACCATGGTAACTCTTACCATGAACACTGTCACCATGGGAAATGTCACTATGGGCACTGTCAGCATGGGCACTGTTACCATGGACACAGTCAACATGAGCACTATCATCATGGGCAGTGCCACCATGAGGAATTTCACCATGGCAACTCCAACCATGTACACCGCCAGCATGAGCACAGTCACCATGGGCAGTGTCACCGTGAGCACTATCACCATGGGCACTTTCAACATGGGCACTGTCACCATGCGAACTGTCACCATGAACACTATCACTATGAGCACTATCACCATGAGCACTCTCCCAAAGGGCACTGTCACCGTGAGCTCTGTCACCATGAGCACTGTCACTGTGGGCAATGTCACCATGAGCACTGTCACCGTGGGCACTCTCACCATGGGAACTGTCACCATGAGCACTATCACCGTGAGCACTAACACCATTTGCAGTGTCACCGTGAGCAATATCACCATGGGAAATGTCAGAGTGAGCACTATTACCATGGGCACTATCACCATGAGCACTCTCACCATGAGCACTGTCACCGTGGGCACTGTCACCATGTGCACTGTCACCATGGGCAGTGTCACCATGAGCACTGTCACCCTGGGCTCTGTCATCATGGACACTGTCATCTTAGGAACTGCCACCACGGACACTGCCACCATGAGCACTGTAACCATTGGCACTGCCACAGTGAGCACTCTCACCATGAGCACTCTCACCATGGGAAATGTCACCATGAGCACGGTCACCAGGGACACTGTCACCATGGGCACTATCCACCAGGGCACTGTCACCGTGAGCACTATCACTGTGAGCACTATCACCGTGAGAAGTATCACCAAGGGCACTGTCACCATGAGCACTGTCATCGTGGGCACTGTCACCATGAGCACTGTCATCATGGGCACTGTCACCATGGGAACTCTCACCATTAGCACTGTCACTGTGGGCACTATCACCGTGAGCACTATCACAATGGACCCTGTCACCATAGGCACTGTCACCATGGACACTGTCACTATGAACACTATCATCATGGGCAGTGCCACCATAAGGAATTTCACCATAGAAACTCCAACCATGGACAATGCCAGCATGAGCACATTCACTATGGGCAGTGACACCATGAGCACTGCCACCATGGGCACTTTCAACATGGGCACTGTCACCATGCGAACCGTCACCATGATCACTATTACCATGAGCACTATCACCAAGGGCACTGTCAGCGTGAGCACTATTACCGTGAGCACTATCACCGTGAGCACGGTCACCATGAGCATTTTCACCGTGGGCACTGTCACTATGAGCATAGTCACCATGAGCATTGTCACCATGGGAACTCTCACCATGAGCACTGTCACCATGGGAAATGTCACCATGGGCACTGTCACCATAGGCACTGTCACCATGGACACTCTCAGCATGAGCACTATCATCATGTGCATTACCACCATAAAGAATTTCACCATGGGATCTCCAACCATGTACACCCCAGCATGAGCACATTCACCATGGGCAGTGTCACCATGAGCACTATCACCATGAGCACTATCACCATGAGCATTATCACCAAGGGAACTGTCACCATGGACACTGTCAAGGTGAGCACTGTGACCGTTGGAATTCTCACCATGAGCATTGTCACCGTGGGCACAGTCACCATGAGCACTGTCACCATGGGCACTGTCACCATGGAAAATGTCACCTTGGAAACTGTCACCATGGGCACTGTAACCATGGACACTGTCACCAGGAGCACTATCACCATGGACACTGTTTCCATGAGCTTTGTCCCCAAGTACACTGTCAACATTGGAACTGTCATCATGGGCACTGTCACCATGGGCACTGTCACCATGATCACCGTCAATATGGGAACTGCCACCATGAGCACTGTCACCATGGACACTGCCACCATGAGCACTGTCACCGTGAGCACTGTCACCATGATCATTGTCACCAGGAGCATTGTCATCATGGGAAGTGTCACCATGAGTACTGTCACCATGGGCACTGTCACCATGGGCACTCTCAACATGGGCACTCTCACCATGGGCACTCTTGACCATGGACACTGTCACCATGGGCACTGTGAACATGAGCACTGTCACCATGGTAACTCTTACCATGAACACTGTCACCATGGGAAATGTCACTATGGGCACTGTCAGCATGGGCACTGTTACCATGGACACAGTCAACATGAGCACTATCATCATGGGCAGTGCCACCATGAGGAATTTCACCATGGCAACTCCAACCATGTACACCGCCAGCATGAGCACAGTCACCATGGGCAGTGTCACCGTGAGCACTATCACCATGGGCACTTTCAACATGGGCACTGTCACCATGCGAACTGTCACCATGAACACTATCACTATGAGCACTATCACCATGAGCACTCTCACAAAGGGCACTGTCACCGTGAGCTCTGTCACCATGAGCACTGTCACTGTGGGCAATGTCACCATGAGCACTGTCACCGTGGGCACTCTCACCATGGGAACTGTCACCATGAGCACTATCACCGTGAGCACTAACACCATTTGCAGTGTCACCGTGAGCAATATCACCATGGGAAATGTCAGAGTGAGCACTATTACCATGGGCACTATCACCATGAGCACTCTCACCATGAGCACTGTCACCGTGGGCACTGTCACCATGTGCACTGTCACCATGGGCAGTGTCACCATGAGCACTGTCACCCTGGGCTCTGTCATCATGGACACTGTCATCTTAGGAACTGCCACCACGGACACTGCCACCATGAGCACTGTAACCATTGGCACTGCCACAGTGAGCACTCTCACCATGAGCACTCTCACCATGGGAAATGTCACCATGAGCACGGTCACCAGGGACACTGTCACCATGGGCACTATCCACCAGGGCACTGTCACCGTGAGCACTATCACTGTGAGCACTATCACCGTGAGAAGTATCACCAAGGGCACTGTCACCATGAGCACTGTCATCGTGGGCACTGTCACCATGAGCACTGTCATCATGGGCACTGTCACCATGGGAACTCTCACCATTAGCACTGTCACTGTGGGCACTATCACCGTGAGCACTATCACAATGGACCCTGTCACCATAGGCACTGTCACCATGGACACTGTCACTATGAACACTATCATCATGGGCAGTGCCACCATAAGGAATTTCACCATAGAAACTCCAACCATGGACAATGCCAGCATGAGCACATTCACTATGGGCAGTGACACCATGAGCACTGCCACCATGGGCACTTTCAACATGGGCACTGTCACCATGCGAACCGTCACCATGATCACTATTACCATGAGCACTATCACCAAGGGCACTGTCAGCGTGAGCACTATTACCGTGAGCACTATCACCGTGAGCACGGTCACCATGAGCATTTTCACCGTGGGCACTGTCACTATGAGCATAGTCACCATGAGCATTGTCACCATGGGAACTCTCACCATGAGCACTGTCACCATGGGAAATGTCACCATGGGCACTGTCACCATAGGCACTGTCACCATGGACACTCTCAGCATGAGCACTATCATCATGTGCATTACCACCATAAAGAATTTCACCATGGGATCTCCAACCATGTACACCGCCAGCATGAGCACATTCACCATGGGCAGTGTCACCATGAGCACTATCACCATGAGCACTATCACCATGAGCATTATCACCAAGGGAACTGTCACCATGGACACTGTCAAGGTGAGCACTGTCACCGTTGGAATTCTCACCATGAGCATTGTCACCGTGGGCACAGTCAACATGAGCACTGTCACCTTGGACACTGTCACCATGGGCACTCTCACCATGGGCACTGTCACCATGGACACTGTCACCATGGGCACTGTCAAGATGAGCACTGTCACCGTGAGCACTGTCACCATGAGCACTGTCACCATGGGCACTGTCACCATGAGCACTGTCATCATCGGCACTGTCACCATGGGAACTGTCACCAGGGGAACTGTCACCATGAGCACTATCATCGTGAGGACTATAACCATGGGCACTGTCACCGTGAACACTGTCACCATTAGAACTGTCACTGTGGGCACTATCACCGTGAGCACTATCACGATGGGCACTGTCACCATAGGCACTGTCACCATGGACACTGTCACCATGAACACTATCATCATGGGCAGTGCCACCATGAGGAATTTCACCATGGGAACTCCAACCATGTACATCGGCAGGTTTAGAACAGTCACCATGGGCTGTGTCACCATGAGCACTGTCACCATGGGCACTATCACCATGCGAACTCTCACCATGAGCACTGTCACCGTGGGCAATGTCACCATGAGCACTGTCACCGTGGGCACTGTCACCATGGGAACTGTCACCATGAGCACTATCACCGTGAGGACTATAACCATGGGCACTGTCACTGTGAGCAATATCACCATGAACACTGTCACCATGGGAAATGTGACCGTGGGCACTGTCACCGTGTGCACTGTCAACATAATCACTGTCACCATGGGAAATGTCATCATGGGCATTGTCACCATGGGCAGTGTCACCATGAGCCCTGTCACCGTGGGCCATGTCACCATGAGCACTGTCACCGTGGGCACTGTCACCATGGGAACTGTCACCATGAGCACTATCACCGTGAGGACTATAACCATGGGCACTGTCACCGTGAGCAATATCACGATGAACACTGTCACCATAGGAAATGTCACCGTGGGCACGGTCATCGTCTGCACTGTCAACATAAGCACTGTCACCATGGGAAATGTCACCATGGGCCCTGTCACCATGGGCAGTGTCACCATGAGCACTGTCACCATGGGAACTCTCACGATGGTCACTGTCACCATGAGCACTATCATCATGGGCAGTGCCACCATGAGGAATTTCACCATGGGAATTCCAAACATGTACACCGCCAGAATGAGCACAGTCACCATGGGCAGTGTCACCATGAGCAATGTCACCATGGGCACTTTCAACATGGGCACTGTCACCATGGACACTGTCATCATGAGCTCTGTTACCATGGGAAATGTCACCATGGGCACTGTCACCATAGGCACTGTCACCATGATCTCTGTCACCATGAGCACTATCACCATTAGCACTATCACCATGGGCACTATCACCAAGGGCGCTGTCACCAAGAGAACTATCACTGTGAGCACTGTCACCATGAGCACTGTCACCGTGAGCACTGTCACCATGAGCACTGTCACCATGGGCACTGTAACCATGGGAATTGTCACCATGAGCACTATCACTGTGAGCACTATCAACATGGGCAGTGTCACCGTGAGCACTGTCACCATGAGCACTGTCATCATGAGCACTGTCACCATGTGAATTGTCACCATGAGCACTTTCACCATGAGCACTATCACCATGAGCAGTATCACCAAGGGAACTGTCACCGTGAGCACTATCACCATGAGCACTATCACCATGGGCACTGTCACCATGGACACTGTCACCATGGGCACTGTCAAGATGAGCACTGTCACCATGGGAAATATCACCATGGGCACTGTCACGATGGGCACTGTCACCATGGGCACTGTCACCATGGACACTGTCACCATGAGCACTATCGTCATGGGCAGTGCCACCATAAGGAATTTCACCATGGGAACTCCAACCATATACACCACCAGCATGAGCACAGTCACCATGGGCAGTGTCACCATGAGCACTGTCACCATGGGCACTTTCAACATACACAGTGTCACCATGCGAACTGTCACCATGAGCACTATCACCGTGAGCACTATCACCATGGGCAGTGTCACCGTGAGCAATATCACCATGGGCACAGTTACCGTGAGCACTATTACAATGGGTACTATCACCAAGGGCACTGTCACCGTGAGCACTGTCACCATGAGCACTGTCACCATGGGCACTGTCACCATGAGCACTGTCATCATCGGCACTGTCACCATGGGAACTGTCACCATGGGAACTGTCACCATGAGCACTATCATCGTGAGGACTATAACCATGGGCACTGTCACCGTGAGCCCTGTCACCATTAGAACTGTCACTGTGGGCACTATCACCGTGAGCACTATCACAATGTGCACTGTCACCATAGGCACTGTCACCATGGACACTGTCACCATGAACACTATCATCATGGGCAGTGCCACCATGAGGAATTTCACCATGGGAACTCCAACCATGTACATCGGCAGGTTTAGAACAGTCACCATGGGCTGTGTCACCATGAGCACTGTCACCATGGGCACTATCACCATGCGAACTCTCACCATGAGCACTGTCACCGTGGGCAATGTCACCATGAGCACTGTCACCGTGGGCACTGTCACCATGGGAACTCTCACCATGAGCACTATCACCGTGAGCACTATCACCATGGGCAGTCTCACCATGAGCAATATCACCATGGGCATTATCACCGTGAGCAATGTCATCGTGTGCGCTGTCCCCATGAGCACTGTCACCATGAGCACTGTCACCATGGGCACTGTCACCATGGAATATGTCACCTTGGAAACTGTCACCATGGGCACTGTAACCATGGACACTGTCACCAGGAGCACTATCACCATGGACACTGTTTCCATGAGCTTTGTCCCCAAGTACACTGTCAACATTGGAACTGTCATCATGGGCACTGTCACCATGGGCACTGTCACCATGATCACCGTCAATATGGGAACTGCCACCATGAGCACTGTCACCATGGACACTGCCACCATGAGCACTGTCACCGTGAGCACTGTCACCATGATCATTGTCACCAGGAGCATTGTCATCATGGGAAGTGTCACCATGAGTACTGTCACCATGGGCACTGTCACCATGGGCACTCTCAACATGGGCACTCTCACCATGGGCACTCTTGACCATGGACACTGTCACCATGGGCACTGTCACCATGGTAACTCTTACCATGAACACTGTCACCATGGGAAATGTCACTATGGGCACTGTCAGCATGGGCACTGTTACCATGGACACAGTCAACATGAGCACTATCATCATGGGCAGTGCCACCATGAGGAATTTCACCATGGCAACTCCAACCATGTACACCGCCAGCATGAGCACAGTCACCATGGGCAGTGTCACCGTGAGCACTATCACCATGGGCACTTTCAACATGGGCACTGTCACCATGCGAACTGTCACCATGAACACTATCACTATGAGCACTATCACCATGAGCACTCTCCCAAAGGGCACTGTCACCGTGAGCTCTGTCACCATGAGCACTGTCACTGTGGGCAATGTCACCATGAGCACTGTCACCGTGGGCACTCTCACCATGGGAACTGTCACCATGAGCACTATCACCGTGAGCACTAACACCATTTGCAGTGTCACCGTGAGCAATATCACCATGGGAAATGTCAGAGTGAGCACTATTACCATGGGCACTATCACCATGAGCACTCTCACCATGAGCACTGTCACCGTGGGCACTGTCACCATGTGCACTGTCACCATGGGCAGTGTCACCATGAGCACTGTCACCCTGGGCTCTGTCATCATGGACACTGTCATCTTAGGAACTGCCACCACGGACACTGCCACCATGAGCACTGTAACCATTGGCACTGCCACAGTGAGCACTCTCACCATGAGCACTCTCACCATGGGAAATGTCACCATGAGCACGGTCACCAGGGACACTGTCACCATGGGCACTATCCACCAGGGCACTGTCACCGTGAGCACTATCACTGTGAGCACTATCACCGTGAGAAGTATCACCAAGGGCACTGTCACCATGAGCACTCTCATCGTGGGCACAGTCACCATGAGCACTGTCACCATGGGCACTGTCACCATGGAAAATGTCACCTTGGAAACTGTCACCATGGGCACTGTAACCATGGACACTGTCACCAGGAGCACTATCACCATGGACACTGTTTCCATGAGCTTTGTCCCCAAGTACACTGTCAACATTGGAACTGTCATCATGGGCACTGTCACCATGGGCACTGTCACCATGATCACCGTCAATATGGGAACTGCCACCATGAGCACTGTCACCATGGACACTGCCACCATGAGCACTGTCACCGTGAGCACTGTCACCATGATCATTGTCACCAGGAGCATTGTCATCATGGGAAGTGTCACCATGAGTACTGTCACCATGGGCACTGTCACCATGGGCACTCTCAACATGGGCACTCTCACCATGGGCACTCTTGACCATGGACACTGTCACCATGGGCACTGTGAACATGAGCACTGTCACCATGGTAACTCTTACCATGAACACTGTCACCATGGGAAATGTCACTATGGGCACTGTCAGCATGGGCACTGTTACCATGGACACAGTCAACATGAGCACTATCATCATGGGCAGTGCCACCATGAGGAATTTCACCATGGCAACTCCAACCATGTACACCGCCAGCATGAGCACAGTCACCATGGGCAGTGTCACCGTGAGCACTATCACCATGGGCACTTTCAACATGGGCACTGTCACCATGCGAACTGTCACCATGAACACTATCACTATGAGCACTATCACCATGAGCACTCTCACAAAGGGCACTGTCACCGTGAGCTCTGTCACCATGAGCACTGTCACTGTGGGCAATGTCACCATGAGCACTGTCACCGTGGGCACTCTCACCATGGGAACTGTCACCATGAGCACTATCACCGTGAGCACTAACACCATTTGCAGTGTCACCGTGAGCAATATCACCATGGGAAATGTCAGAGTGAGCACTATTACCATGGGCACTATCACCATGAGCACTCTCACCATGAGCACTGTCACCGTGGGCACTGTCACCATGTGCACTGTCACCATGGGCAGTGTCACCATGAGCACTGTCACCCTGGGCTCTGTCATCATGGACACTGTCATCTTAGGAACTGCCACCACGGACACTGCCACCATGAGCACTGTAACCATTGGCACTGCCACAGTGAGCACTCTCACCATGAGCACTCTCACCATGGGAAATGTCACCATGAGCACGGTCACCAGGGACACTGTCACCATGGGCACTATCCACCAGGGCACTGTCACCGTGAGCACTATCACTGTGAGCACTATCACCGTGAGAAGTATCACCAAGGGCACTGTCACCATGAGCACTCTCATCGTGGGCACTGTCACCATGAGCACTGTCATCATGGGCACTGTCACCATGGGAACTCTCACCATTAGCACTGTCACTGTGGGCACTATCACCGTGAGCACTATCACAATGGACCCTGTCACCATAGGCACTGTCACCATGGACACTGTCACTATGAACACTATCATCATGGGCAGTGCCACCATAAGGAATTTCACCATAGAAACTCCAACCATGGACAATGCCAGCATGAGCACATTCACTATGGGCAGTGACACCATGAGCACTGCCACCATGGGCACTTTCAACATGGGCACTGTCACCATGCGAACCGTCACCATGATCACTATTACCATGAGCACTATCACCAAGGGCACTGTCAGCGTGAGCACTATTACCGTGAGCACTATCACCGTGAGCACGGTCACCATGAGCATTTTCACCGTGGGCACTGTCACCATGAGCATAGTCACCATGAGCATTGTCACCATGGGAACTCTCACCATGAGCATTGTCACAATGTGAAATGTCACCATGGGCACTGTCACCATAGGCACTGTCACCATGGACACTCTCAGGATGAGCACTATCATCATGTGCATTACCACCATAAAGAATTTCACCATGGGATCTCCAACCATGTACACCGCCAGCATGAGCACATTCACCATGGGCAGTGTCACCATGAGCACTATCACCATGAGCACTATCACCATGAGCATTATCACCAAGGGAACTGTCACCATGGACACTGTCAAGGTGAGCACTGTCACCGTTGGAATTCTCACCATGAGCATTGTCACCGTGGGCACAGTCACCATGAGCACTGTCACCATGGGCACTGTCACCATGGAAAATGTCACCTTGGAAACTGTCACCATGGGCACTGTAACCATGGACACTGTCACCAGGAGCACTATCACTGTGAGCACTATCAACATGGGCAGTGTCACCATGAGCACTGTCATCATGAGCACTGTCACCATGTGAATTGTCACCATGAGCACTTTCACCATGAGCACTATCACCATGAGCAGTATCACCAAGGGAACTGTCACTGTGAGCACTATCACCATGAGCACTATCACCATGGGCACTGTCACCATGGACACTGTCACCATGGGCACTGTCAAGATGAGCACTGTCACCATGGGAACTCTCACCATAAGCACTGTCACCATGGGAAATGTCACCATGGGCACTGTCACCATGGGCACTGTCACCATGGACACTGTCACCATGAGCACTATCGTCATGGGCAGTGCCACCATAAGGAATTTCACCATGGGAACTCCAACCATGTACACCACCAGCATGAGCACAGTCATCATGGGCAGTGTCACCATGAGCACTGTCACCATGGGCACTTTCAACATACACAGTGTCACCATGCGAACTGTCACCATGAGCACTATCACCGTGAGCACTATCACCATGGGCAGTGTCACCGTGAGCAATATCACCAAGGGCACAGTTACCGTGAGCACTATTACAATGGGTACTATCACCAAGGGCATTGTCACCGTGAGCACTGTCACCATGAGCACTGTCACCATGGGCACTGTCACCATGAGCACTGTCATCATCAGCACTGTCACCATGGGAACTGTCACCATGGGAACTGTCACCATGAGCACTATCATCGTGAGGACTATAACCATGGTCACTGTCACCGTGAGCCCTGTCACCATTAGAACTGTCACTGTGGGCACTATCACCGTGAGCACTATCACAATGGGCACTGTCACCATAGGCACTGTCACCATGGACACTGTCACCATGAACACTATCATCATGGGCAGTGCCACCATGAGGAATTTCACCATGGGAACTCCAACCATGTACATCGGCAGGTTTAGAACAGTCACCATGGGCTGTGTCACCATGAGCACTGTCACCATGGGCACTATCACCATGCGAACTCTCACCATGAGCACTGTCACCGTGGGCAATGTCACCATGAGCACTGTCACCGTGGGCACTGTCACCATGGGAACTCTCACCATGAGCACTATCACCGTGAGCACTATCACCATGGGCTGTCTCACCATGAGCAATATCACCATGGGCATTATCACCGTGAGCACTGTCACCGTGTGCACTGTCCCCATGAGCACTGTCACCATGAGGACTATCACCATGGGAACTGTCAACATGGGAACGGTCACCATGGGCACTGTCCATATGAGCACTGTCACCATGGGAACTCTCACCATGAGCACTGTCACCATGGCCAATGTCACCATGGTCACTGTCACCGTAAGCACTGTCACCAAGGGAAATGTCACCATGGGCACTCTCACCATTTTCACTGTCACCGTGGGCACTGTCACCATAAGCACTGTCACCATGAGCACTGTTCAACATGAGCACTGTCACCGAGAGCACTGCCACTGTGGGCACTATCACCGTGAGCACTGTCACCATGGGCACTGTCACCATGGGCACTGTCACCATGAGCACTGTCACCATGGACACTGTCACCATGAGCATTGTCACCATGAGCATTGTCACCGTGGGCACAGTCACCATGTGCACTGTCACCATGGGCACTGTCACCATGGAAAATGTCACCTTGGAAACTGTCACCATGGGCACTGTAACCATGGACACTGTCACCAGGAGCACTATCACCATGGACACTGTTTCCATGAGCTTTGTCCCCAAGTACACTGTCAACATTGGAACTGTCATCATGGGCACTGTCACCATGGGCACTGTCACCATGATCACCGTCAATATGGGAACTGCCACCATGAGCACTGTCACCATGGACACTGCCACCATGAGCACTGTCACCGTGAGCACTGTCACCATGATCATTGTCACCAGGAGCATTGTCATCATGGGAAGTGTCACCATGAGTACTGTCACCATGGGCACTGTCACCATGGGCACTCTCAACATGGGCACTCTCACCATGGGCACTCTTGACCATGGACACTGTCACCATGGGCACTGTGAACATGAGCACTGTCAGCATGGTAACTCTTACCATGAACACTGTCACCATGGGAAATGTCACTATGGGCACTGTCAGCATGGGCACTGTTACCATGGACACAGTCAACATGAGCACTATCATCATGGGCAGTGCCACCATGAGGAATTTCACCATGGCAACTCCAACCATGTACACCGCCAGCATGAGCACAGTCACCATGGGCAGTGTCACCGTGAGCACTATCACCATGGGCACTTTCAACATGGGCACTGTCACCATGCGAACTGTCACCATGAACACTATCACTATGAGCACTATCACCATGAGCACTCTCCCAAAGGGCACTGTCACCGTGAGCTCTGTCACCATGAGCACTGTCACTGTGGGCAATGTCACCATGAGCACTGTCACCGTGGGCACTCTCACCATGGGAACTGTCACCATGAGCACTATCACCGTGAGCACTAACACCATTTGCAGTGTCACCGTGAGCAATATCACCATGGGAAATGTCAGAGTGAGCACTATTACCATGGGCACTATCACCATGAGCACTCTCACCATGAGCACTGTCACCGTGGGCACTGTCACCATGTGCACTGTCACCATGGGCAGTGTCACCATGAGCACTGTCACCCTGGGCTCTGTCATCATGGACACTGTCATCTTAGGAACTGCCACCACGGACACTGCCACCATGAGCACTGTAACCATTGGCACTGCCACAGTGAGCACTCTCACCATGAGCACTCTCACCATGGGAAATGTCACCATGAGCACGGTCACCAGGGACACTGTCACCATGGGCACTATCCATCAGGGCACTGTCACCGTGAGCACTATCACTGTGAGCACTATCACCGTGAGAAGTATCACCAAGGGCACTGTCACCATGAGCACTGTCATCGTGGGCACTGTCACCATGAGCACTGTCATCATGGGCACTGTCACCATGGGAACTCTCACCATTAGCACTGTCACTGTGGGCACTATCACCGTGAGCACTATCACAATGGACCCTGTCACCATAGGCACTGTCACCATGGACACTGTCACTATGAACACTATCATCATGGGCAGTGCCACCATAAGGAATTTCACCATAGAAACTCCAACCATGGACAATGCCAGCATGAGCACATTGACTATGGGCAGTGACACCATGAGCACTGCCACCATGGGCACTTTCAACATGGGCACTGTCACCATGCGAACCGTCACCATGATCACTATTACCATGAGCACTATCACCAAGGGCACTGTCAGCGTGAGCACTATTACCGTGAGCACTATCACCGTGAGCACGGTCACCATGAGCATTTTCACCGTGGGCACTGTCACCATGAGCATAGTCACCATGAGCATTGTCACCATGGGAACTCTCACCATGAGCACTGTCACCATGGGAAATGTCACCATGGGCACTGTCACCATAGGCACTGTCACCATGGACACTCTCAGCATGAGCACTATCATCATGTGCATTACCACCATAAAGAATTTCACCATGGGATCTCCAACCATGTACACCGCCAGCATGAGCACATTCACCATGGGCAGTGTCACCATGAGCACTATCACCATGAGCACTATCACCATGAGCATTATCACCAAGGGAACTGTCACCATGGACACTGTCAAGGTGAGCACTGTCACCGTTGGAATTCTCACCATGAGCATTGTCACCGTGGGCACAGTCAACATGAGCACTGTCACCTTGGACACTGTCACCATGGGCACTCTCACCATGGGCACTGTCACCATGGGCACTGTCAAGATGAGCACTGTCACCATGGGAAATGTCACCATGGGCACTGTCACGATGGGCACTGTCACCATGGGCACTGTCACCATGGACACTGTCACCATGAGCACTATCGTCATGGGCAGTGCCACCATAAGGAATTTCACCATGGGAACTCCAACCATATACACCACCAGCATGAGCACAGTCACCATGGGCAGTGTCACCATGAGCACTGTCACCATGGGCACTTTCAACATACACAGTGTCACCATGCGAACTGCCACCATGAGCACTATCACCGTGAGCACTATCACCATGGGCAGTGTCACTGTGAGCAATATCACCATGGGCACAGTTACCGTGAGCACTATTACAATGGGTACTATCACCAAGGGCACTGTCACCGTGAGCACTGTCACCATGAGCACTGTCACCATGGGCACTGTCACCATGAGCACTGTCATCATCGGCACTGTCACCATGGGAACTGTCACCATGGGAACTGTCACCATGAGCACTATCATCGTGAGGACTATAACCATGGGCACTGTCACCGTGAACACTGTCACCATTAGAACTGTCACTGTGGGCACTATCACCGTGAGCACTATCACAATGGGCACTGTCACCATAGGCACTGTCACCATGGACACTGTCACCATGAACACTATCATCATGGGCAGTGCCACCATGAGGAATTTCACCATGGAAACTCCAACCATGTACATCGGCAGGTTTAGAACAGTCACCATGGGCTATGTCACAAAGAGCACTGCCACCATGGGCACTATCACCATGCGAACTCTCACCATGAGCACTGTCACCGTGGGCAATGTCACTATGAGCACTGTCACCGTGGGCACTGTCACCATGGGAACTGTCACCATGAGCACTATCACCGTGAGGACTATAACCATGGGCACTGTCACTGTGAGCAATATCACCATGAACACTGTCACCATGGGAAATGTGACCGTGGGCACTGTCACCGTGTGCACTGTCAACATAAGCACTGTCACCATGGGAAATGTCATCATGTGCACTGTCACCATGGGCAGTGTCACCATGAGCCCTGTCACAGTGGGCCATGTCACCATGAGCACTGTCACCGTGGGCACTGTCACCATGGGAACTGTCACCATGAGCACTATCACCGTGAGGACTATAACCATGGGCACTGTCACCGTGAGCAATATCACGATGAACACTGTCACCATAGGAAATGTCACCGTGGGCACGGTCATCGTCTGCACTGTCAACATAAGCACTGTCACCATGGGAAATGTCACCATGGGCCCTGTCACCATGGGCAGTGTCACCATGAGCACTGTCACCATGGGAACTCTCACGATGGTCACTGTCACCATGAGCACTATCATCATGGGCAGTGCCACCATGAGGAATTTCACCATGGGAATTCCAAACATGTACACCGCCAGAATGAGCACAGTCACCATGGGCAGTGTCACCATGAGCAATGTCACCATGGGCACTTTCAACATGGGCACTGTCACCATGGACACTGTCATCATGAGCTCTGTTACCATGGGAAATGTCACCATGGGCACTGTCACCATAGGCACTGTCACCATGATCTCTGTCACCATGAGCACTATCACCATTAGCACTATCACCATGGGCACTATCACCAAGGGCGCTGTCACCAAGAGAACTATCACTGTGAGCACTGTCACCATGAGCACTGTCACCGTGAGCACTGTCACCATGAGCACTGTCACCATGGGCACTGTAACCATGGGAATTGTCACCATGAGCACTATCACTGTGAGCACTATCAACATGGGCAGTGTCACCATGAGCACTGTCATCATGAGCACTGTCACCATGTGAATTGTCACCATGAGCACTTTCACCATAAGCACTATCACCATGAGCAGTATCACCAAGGGAACTGTCACCGTGAGCACTATCACCATGAGCACTCTCACCATGGGCACTGTCACCATGGACACTGTCACCATGGGCACTGTCAAGATGAGCACTGTCACCATGGGAACTCTCACCATAAGCACTGTCACCATGGGAAATGTCACCATGCGCACTGTCACCATGGGCACTGTCACCATGGGCACTGTCACCATGGACACTGTCACCATGAGCACTATCGTCATGGGCAGTGCCACCATAAGGAATTTCACCATGGGAACTCCAACCATATACACCACCAGCATGAGCACAGTCACCATGGGCAGTGTCACCATGAGCACTGTCACCATGGGCACTTTCAACATACACAGTGTCACCATGCGAACTGTCACCATGAGCACTATCACCATGAGCACTATCACCATGGGCAGTGTCACCGTGAGCAATATCACCATGGGCACAGTTACCGTGAGCACTATTACAATGGGTACTATCACCAAGGGCACTGTCACCGTGAGCACTGTCACCATGAGCACTGTCACCATGGGCACTGTCACCATGAGCACTGTCATCATCGGCACTGTCACCATGGGAACTGTCACCATGGGAACTGTCACCATGAGCACTATCATCGTGAGGACTATAACCATGGGCACTGTCACCGTGAGCCCTGTCACCATTAGAACTGTCACTGTGGGCACTATCACCGTGAGCACTATCACAATGGGCACTGTCACCATAGGCACTGTCACCATGGACACTGTCACCATGAACACTATCATCATGGGCAGTGCCACCATGAGGAATTTCACCATGGGAACTCCAACTATGTACATCGGCAGGTTTAGAACAGTCACCATGGGCTGTGTCACCATGAGCACTGTCACCATGGGCACTATCACCATGCGAACTCTCACCATGAGCACTGTCACCATGGGCAATGTCACCATGAGCACTGTCACCGTGGGCACTGTCTCCATGGGAACTCTCACCATGAGCACTATCACCGTGAGCACTATCACCATGGGCAGTCTCACCATGAGCAATATCACCATGGGCATTATCACCGTGAGCACTGTCACCGTGTGCACTGTCCCCATGAGCACTGTCACCATGAGGACTATCACCATGGGAACTGTCAACATGGGAACGGTCACCATGGGCACTGTCAATATGAGCACTGTCACCATGGGAACTCTCACCATGAGCACTGTCACCATGGCCAGTGTCACCATGGTCACTGTCACCATAAGCACTGTCACCAAGGGAAATGTCACCATGGGCACTCTCACCATTTTCACTGTCACCGTGGGCACTGTCACCATAAGCACTGTCCCCATGAGCACTGTTCAACATGAGCACTGTCACCGAGAGCACTGCCACTGTGGGCACTATCACCGTGAGCACTGTCACCATGGGCACTGTCACCATGGGCACTGTCACCATGGACACTGTCACCATGAGCATTGTCACCTTGAGCACTGTCACCATGGGAACATTCACCATGGGCACTGTCACCATGGGCACTGTCACCATGGAAAATGTCACCTTGGAAACTGTCACCATGGGCACTGTAACCATGGACACTGTCACCAGGAGCACTATCACCATGGACACTGTTTCCATGAGCATTATCCCCAAGTACACTGTCAACATTGGAACTGTCATCATGGGCACTGTCACCATGGGCACTGTCACCATGATCACCGTCAATATGGGAACTGCCACCATGAGCACTGTCACCATGGACACTGCCACCATGAGCACTGTCACCGTGAGCACTGTCACCATGATCATTGTCACCAGGAGCATTGTCATTATGGGAAGTGTCACCATGAGTACTGTCACCATGGGCACTGTCACCATGGGCACTCTCAACATGGGCACTCTCACCATGGGCACTGTTGACCATGGACACTGTCACCATGGGCACTGTGAACATGAGCACTGTCACCATGGTATCTCTTACCATGAACACTGTCACCATGGGAAATGTCACTATGGGCACTGTCAGCATGGGCACTGTTACCATGGACACAGTCAACATGAGCACTATCATCATGGGCAGTGCCACCATGAGGAATTTCACCATGGCAACTCCAACCATGTACACCGCCAGCATGAGCACAGTCACCATGGGCAGTGTCACCGTGAGCACTGTCACCATGGGCACTTTCAACATGGGCACTGTCACCATGCGAACTGTCACCATGAACACTATCACTATGAGCACTATCACCATGAGCACTCTCACAAAGGGCACTGTCACCGTGAGCTCTGTCACCATGAGCACTGTCACTGTGGGCAATGTCACCATGAGCACTGTCACCGTGGGCACTCTCACCATGGGAACTGTCACCATGAGCACTATCACCGTGAGCACTAACACCATTTGCAGTGTCACCGTGAGCAATATCACCATGGGAAATGTCAGAGTGAGCACTATTACCATGGGCACTATCACCATGAGCACTCTCACCATGAGCACTGTCACCGTGGTCACTGTCACCGTGTGCACTGTCACCATGGGCAGTGTCACCATGAGCACTGTCACCCTGGGCTCTGTCATCATGGACACTGTCATCTTAGGAACTGCCACCACGGACACTGCCACCATGAGCACTGTAACCATTGGCACTGCCACAGTGAGCACTCTCACCATGAGCACTCTCACCATGGGAAATGTCACCATGAGCACGGTCACCAGGGACACTGTCACCATGGGCACTATCCACCAGGGCACTGTCACCGTGAGCACTATCACTGTCAGCACTATCACCGTGAGCACTATCACCATGGGCACTGTCACCGTGAGCCCTATTACCATGGGCACTATCACCAAGGGCACTGTCACTGTGAGCACTATCACCATGAGCACTATCAACGTGAGCACTGTCACCATGATCACTGTCACCGTGGGCAATGTCACCATGAGCACTGTCACCATGGACACTTTCAACCTGGCTACTGTCACCATGGGCACTGTCACCATGGACACTGTCATCATGAGCTCTGTTACCATGGGAAATGTCACCATGAGCACTGTCATCTTGGGAACTGCCACCATGGACACAGCCACCATGAGCAATGTAACCATTGGCACTGCCACAGTGAGCACTGTCACCGTGAGCACTGTCACCATGGGAACTGTCACCATGTGCCCTGTCACCATGGGAACTCTCACCATGAGCACTATCACCATGAGCACTATCACCATGGGCACTGTCACCATGGGCACTGTCACCGTGAGCATTATTACCATGGGTACTATCACCAAGGGCACTGTCACCGTGAGCACTGTCACCAAGGGCACTGTCACCGTGAGCACTGTTACCATGAGCACTGTCACCGTGGGCACTGTCACCCTGAGCACTGTCATCATCGGCACTGTCACCATGGGAACTCTCACCATGAGCACTGTCACCATGGGAAATGTCACCATGGGCACTATCACTATGGGCACTATCACCATGGGCAGTGTCACTATGAGCACAGTCAACGTGGCCACTGTCACCATGGGAACTGTCACAATGAGCACTAACTCCGTGAGCACTATCACCATGGGCAGTGTCAGCGTGAGCAATATCAACATGGGCAGTGTCACCATTAGCGCTATTACCATGGGCACTATCGCGTTGAGCACTATCACCATGAGCACTGTCACCGTGGGCACTGTCACCATGGTCACTGTCAACATGAGCACAGTCAGCATAGGAACTCTCACCATGAGCACTGTCACCATGGGAAATGTCACCATGGGCACTATCACTATGGGCACTATCACCATGGGCTGTGTCACCATGAGCACTGTCACCATGGGCACTGTCACCATGCGAACTCTCACCATGAGCACTGTCACCGTGGGCAATGTCACAATGAGCACTGTCACCATGAGCACTATCACCGTGAGCATTCTAACCATGGGCAGTGTCACCGTAAGCAATATCACCGTAAACACTGTCACCGTGTGCACTGTCATCGTGAGCACTGTCACCATAGGAAATGTCACCATGGGCACTATCACCGTGAGCACTATTAACATGGGTACTATCACCAAGGGCATTGTTACCATGAGCAGTGTCACCATGAGCACTGTCACCGTGGGCACTGTCACCATGAGCACTGTCATCATGGGCACTGTCACCATGGGAACTGTCACCATTAGAACTGTCACTGTGGGTACTATCACCGTGAGCACTATCACAATGGGCACTGTCACCATGAGCACTATCATCTTGGGCAGTGCAACCATGAGCACTGTAACCATTGGCACTGTCACCATGGACACTGTCGCCATGGGTACTGTCACTATGGGTACTGTCCTCATGGGAACTCTTAGCAAGAGCACAGTCACCATGGGCACTGTCACCATGGACAATGTCACCATGAGCAATGTCAACATGAGCACTCTCACCATGGAAAATGTCACCATGAGCACTATCACCGTGGGCAGTGTCACCATGAGCAATATCACCATGGGCAGTGTCACCATGAGCACTATCACCATGGACACTGTCACCATGGGCACTCTCACCATGGGAAATGTCATCATGGACACTCTCACCATGAACACTGTCAACATGGGAAATGTCACCATGGTCACTGTCACCATGGGCACTTTCAACATGGGCACTGTCACCGTGCGAAATGTCACCATGGGCAGTTTCACCATGAGCACTGTCACCATTGGCACTGTCACCATGAACAGTATCATCATGGGCTGTGCCACCATGAGGAATTTCAACATGGGAACACCAACCCTGTACACCACCAGCATGAGCATAGTCACCATGGGCATTGTCACCATGAGCACTGTCACCACAGGATCTTTCAACATGGGCAGTATCAGCATGCGAACTGTCACCATGGGCAGTGTCACCATGAGCACTATCACCAAAGGCACTGTCAACGTGAGCACTCTCACCATGAGCACTATTACCATGGGCAGTGTCACCGTGAGCAATATCACCATGGGCAGTGTCACCATGGGCACTATCACCATGAGCACTATCACCAAGGGAACTGTCATCGTGAGCACTATCATCGTGAGCACTATCACCCTGAGCACTGTCACCGTCGGTACTGTCACCATGAGCACTGTCACTATGGGCACTGTCATCATGGGAACTGTCACCATGAGCACTATCACCGTGCGCACTATCACCATGGGCAGTGTCACCATGAGCAATATCACCATGGGCACTGTCAACATGAGCACTATTACCATGGGCAATATCACCATGAGCACTATAACCGTGAGCACTGTCACCGTGGGCACTGTCACCGCGTGCACTGTCCCCATGAGCACTGTCACCATGAGCACTATCACCATGAGCACTGTCACCATGGGCACTGTCACCATGGGAACTCTCACTATGAGCACTGTCACCATGGCCAGTGTCACTATGGCCACTGTCACCTTAAGCACTGTCACCAAGGGAAATGTCAGCATGGGAACTCTCACCATTTGCACTGTCACCGTGGGCACTGTCACCATAAGCACTGTCACCATGAGCACTGTTCAACATGGGCACTGTCACCTAGAGCACTGCCACTGTAGGCACTTTCACCGTGAGCACTGTTCACCATGGGCACTGTAACCATGAGCACTGTCACCATGGACACTGTCACCAGGAACACTATCATCATGGGCAGTGCCACCATGAGGAATTTCAACATGGGAACACCAACCCTGTACACCGCCAGCATGAGCACAGTCACCATGGGCATTATCACCATGAGCACTGTCACCATGGGAACTTTCAACATGGGCACTATCAGCATGCGAACTGTCACCATGGGCAGTGTCACCATGAGCACTATCACCAAAGACACTGTCAACGTGAGCACTATCACCATGAGCACTATTACCATGGGCAGTGTCACCGTGAGCAATATCACCATGGGCAGTGTCACCATGGGCACTATCACCATGAGCACTATCACCAAGGGAACTGTCACCGTGAGCACTATCATCGTGAGCACTATCACCCTGAGAATTGTCACCATGAGCACTGTCACCGTCGGTACTGTCACCATGAGCACTGTCACTATGGGCACTGTCACCATGGGAACTCTCACCATGAGCACTATCACCGTGAGCACTATCACCATGGACAGTCTCACCATGAGCAATATCACCATGGGCATTATCACCGTGAGCAATGTCATCGTGTGCGCTGTCCCCATGAGCACTGTCACCATGGGCACTGTCACCATGGAAAATGTCACCTTGGAAACTGTCACCATGGGCACTGTAACCATGGACACTGTCACCAGGAGCACTATCACCATGGACACTGTTTCCATGAGCTTTGTCCCCAAGTACACTGTCAACATTGGAACTGTCATCATGGGCACTGTCACCATGGGCACTGTCACCATGATCACCGTCAATATGGGAACTGCCACCATGAGCACTGTCACCATGGACACTGCCACCATGAGCACTGTCACCGTGAGCACTGTCACCATGATCATGGTCACCAGGAGCATTGTCATCATGGGAAGTGTCACCATGAGTACTGTCACCATGGGCACTGTCACCATGGGCACTCTCAACATGGGCACTCTCACCATGGGCACTCTTGACCATGGACACTGTCACCATGGGCACTGTGAACATGAGCACTGTCACCATGGTAACTCTTACCATGAACACTGTCACCATGGGAAATGTCACTATGGGCACTGTCAGCATGGGCACTGTTACCATGGACACAGTCAACATGAGCACTATCATCATGGGCAGTGCCACCATGAGGAATTTCACCATGGCAACTCCAACCATGTACACCGCCAGCATGAGCACAGTCACCATGGGCAGTGTCACCGTGAGCACTATCACCATGGGCACTTTCAACATGGGCACTGTCACCATGCGAACTGTCACCATGAACACTATCACTATGAGCACTATCACCATGAGCACTCTCACAAAGGGCACTGTCACCGTGAGCTCTGTCACCATGAGCACTGTCACTGTGGGCAATGTCACCATGAGCACTGTCACCGTGGGCACTCTCACCATGGGAACTGTCACCATGAGCACTATCACCGTGAGCACTAACACCATTTGCAGTGTCACCGTGAGCAATATCACCATGGGAAATGTCAGAGTGAGCACTATTACCATGGGCACTATCACCATGAGCACTCTCACCATGAGCACTGTCACCGTGGGCACTGTCACCATGTGCACTGTCACCATGGGCAGTGTCACCATGAGCACTGTCACCCTGGGTTCTGTCATCATGGACACTGTCATCTTAGGAACTGCCACCACGGACACTGCCACCATGAGCACTGTAACCATTGGCACTGCCACAGTGAGCACTCTCACCATGAGCACTCTCACCATGGGAAATGTCACCATGAGCACGGTCACCAGGGACACTGTCACCATGGGCACTATCCACCAGGGCACTGTCACCGTGAGCACTATCACTGTGAGCACTATCACCGTGAGAAGTATCACCAAGGGCACTGTCACCATGAGCACTGTCATCGTGGGCACTGTCACCATGAGCACTGTCATCATGGGCACTGTCACCATGGGAACTCTCACCATTAGCACTGTCACTGTGGGCACTATCACCGTGAGCACTATCACAATGGACCCTGTCACCATAGGCACTGTCACCATGGACACTGTCACTATGAACACTATCATCATGGGCAGTGCCACCATAAGGAATTTCACCATAGAAACTCCAACCATGGACAATGCCAGCATGAGCACATTGACTATGGGCAGTGACACCATGAGCACTGCCACCATGGGCACTTTCAACATGGGCACTGTCACCATGCGAACCGTCACCATGATCACTATTACCATGAGCACTATCACCAAGGGCACTGTCAGCGTGAGCACTATTACCGTGAGCACTATCACCGTGAGCACGGTCACCATGAGCATTTTCACCGTGGGCACTGTCACCATGAGCATAGTCACCATGAGCATTGTCACCATGGGAACTCTCACCATGAGCACTGTCACCATGGGAAATGTCACCATGGGCACTGTCACCATAGGCACTGTCACCATGGACACTCTCAGCATGAGCACTATCATCATGTGCATTACCACCATAAAGAATTTCACCATGGGATCTCCAACCATGTACACCGCCAGCATGAGCACATTCACCATGGGCAGTGTCACCATGAGCACTATCACCATGAGCACTATCACCATGAGCATTATCACCAAGGGAACTGTCACCATGGACACTGTCAAGGTGAGCACTGTCACCGTTGGAATTCTCACCATGAGCATTGTCACCGTGGGCACAGTCAACATGAGCACTGTCACCTTGGACACTGTCACCATGGGCACTCTCACCATGGGCACTGTCACCATGGACACTGTCACCATGGGCACTGTCAAGATGAGCACTGTCACCGTGAGCACTGTCACCATGAGCACTGTCACCATGGGCACTGTCACCATGAGCACTGTCATCATCGGCACTGTCACCATGGGAACTGTCACCAGGGGAACTGTCACCATGAACACTATCATCGTGAGGACTATAACCATGGGCACTGTCACCGTGAACACTGTCACCATTAGAACTGTCACTGTGGGCACTATCACCGTGAGCACTATCACGATGGGCACTGTCACCATAGGCACTGTCACCATGGACACTGTCACCATGAACACTATCATCATGGGCAGTGCCACCATGAGGAATTTCACCATGGGAACTCCAACCATGTACATCGGCAGGTTTAGAACAGTCACCATGGGCTGTGTCACCATGAGCACTGTCACCATGGGCACTATCACCATGCGAACTCTCACCATGAGCACTGTCACCGTGGGCAATGTCACCATGAGCACTGTCACCGTGGGCACTGTCACCATGGGAACTGTCACCATGAGCACTATCACCGTGAGGACTATAACCATGGGCACTGTCACTGTGAGCAATATCACCATGAACACTGTCACCATGGGAAATGTGACCGTGGGCACTGTCACCGTGTGCACTGTCAACATAAGCACTGTCACCATGGGAAATGTCATCATGGCCACTGTCACCATGGGCAGTGTCACCATGAGCCCTGTCACCGTGGGCCATGTCACCATGAGCACTGTCACCGTGGGCACTGTCACCATGGGAACTGTCACCATGAGCACTATCACCGTGAGGACTATAACCATGGGCACTGTCACCGTGAGCAATATCACGATGAACACTGTCACCATAGGAAATGTCACCGTGGGCACGGTCATCGTCTGCACTGTCAACATAAGCACTGTCACCATGGGAAATGTCACCATGGGCCCTGTCACCATGGGCAGTGTCACCATGAGCACTGTCACCATGGGAACTCTCACGATGGTCACTGTCACCATGAGCACTATCATCATGGGCAGTGCCACCATGAGGAATTTCACCATGGGAATTCCAAACATGTACACCGCCAGAATGAGCACAGTCACCATGGGCAGTGTCACCATGAGCAATGTCACCATGGGCACTTTCAACATGGGCACTGTCACCATGGACACTGTCATCATGAGCTCTGTTACCATGGGAAATGTCACCATGGGCACTGTCACCATAGGCACTGTCACCATGATCTCTGTCACCATGAGCACTATCACCATTAGCACTATCACCATGGGCACTATCACCAAGGGCGCTGTCACCAAGAGAACTATCACTGTGAGCACTGTCACCATGAGCACTGTCACCGTGAGCACTGTCACCATGAGCACTGTCACCATGGGCACTGTAACCATGGGAATTGTCACCATGAGCACTATCACTGTGAGCACTATCAACATGGGCAGTGTCACCGTGAGCACTGTCACCATGAGCACTGTCATCATGAGCACTGTCACCATGTGAATTGTCACCATGAGCACTTTCACCATGAGCACTATCACCATGAGCAGTATCACCAAGGGAACTGTCACCGTGAGCACTATCACCATGAGCACTATCACCATGGGCACTGTCACCATGGACACTGTCACCATGGGCACTGTCAAGATGAGCACTGTCACCATGGGAACTCTCACCATAAGCACTGTCACCATGGGAAATGTCACCATGGGCACTCTCACCATGGGCACTGTCACCATGGGCACTGTCACCATGGACACTGTCACCATGAGCACTATCGTCATGGGCAGTGCCCCCATAAGGAATTTCACCATGGGAACTCCAACCATATACACCACCAGCATGAGCACAGTCACCATGGTCAGTGTCACCATGAGCACTGTCACCATGGGCACTTTCAACATACACAGTGTCACCATGCGAACTGTCACCATGAGCACTATCACCGTGAGCACTATCACCATGGGCAGTGTCACTGTGAGCAATATCACCATGGGCACAGTTACCGTGAGCACTATTACAATGGGTACTATCACCAAGGGCACTGTCACCATGAGCACTGTCACCATGAGCACTGTCACCATGGGCACTGTCACCATGAGCACTGTCATCATCGGCACTGTCACCATGGGAACTGTCACCATGGGAACTGTCACCATGAGCACTATCATCGTGAGGACTATAACCATGGGCACTGTCACCGTGAACACTGTCACCATTAGAACTGTCACTGTGGGCACTATCACCGTGAGCACTATCACAATGGGCACTGTCACCATAGGCACTGTCACCATGGACACTGTCACCATGAACACTATCATCATGGGCAGTGCCACCATGAGGAATTTCACCATGGGAACTCCAACCATGTACATCGGCAGGTTTAGAACAGTCACCATGGGCTGTGTCACCATGAGCACTGTCACCATGGGCACTATCACCATGCGAACTCTCACCATGAGCACTGTCACCGTGGGCAATGTCACTATGAGCACTGTCACCGTGGGCACTGTCACCATGGGAACTGTCACCATGAGCACTATCACCGTGAGGACTATAACCTTGGGCACTGTCACTGTGAGCAATATCACCATGAACACTGTCACCATGGGAAATGTGACCGTGGGCACTGTCACCGTGTGCACTGTCAACATAAGCACTGTCACCATGGGAAATGTCATCATGGGCACTGTCACCATGGGCAGTGTCACCATGAGACCTGTCACAGTGGGCCATGTCACCATGAGCACTGTCACCGTGGGCACTGTCACCATGGGAACTGTCACCATGAGCACTATCACCGTGAGGACTATAACCATGGGCACTGTCACCGTGAGCAATATCACGATGAACACTGTCACCATAGGAAATGTCACCGTGGGCACGGTCATCGTCTGCACTGTCAACATAAGCACTGTCACCATGGGAAATGTCACCATGGGCCCTGTCACCATGGGCAGTGTCACCATGAGCACTGTCACCATGGGAACTCTCACGATGGTCACTGTCACCATGAGCACTATCATCATGGGCAGTGCCACCATGAGGAATTTCACCATGGGAATTCCAATCATGTACACCGCCAGAATGAGCACAGTCACCATGAGCAGTGTCACCATGAGCAATGTCACCATGGGCACTTTCAACATGGGCACTGTCACCATGGACACTGTCATCATGAGCTCTGTTACCATGGGAAATGTCACCATGGGCACTATCACCATAGGCACTGTCACCATGATCTCTGTCACCATGAGCACTATCACCATTAGCACTATCACCATGGGCACTATCACCAAGGGCGCTGTCACCAAGAGAACTATCACTGTGAGCACTGTCACCATGAGCACTGTCACCGTGAGCACTGTCACCATGAGCACTGTCACCATGGGCACTGTAACCATGGGAATTGTCACCATGAGCACTATCACTGTGAGCACTATCAACATGGGCAGTGTCACCGTGAGCACTGTCATCATGAGCACTGTCACCATGTGAATTGTCACCATGAGCACTTTCACCATGAGCACTATCACCATGAGCAGTATCACCAAGGGAACTGTCACCGTGAGCACTATCACCATGAGCACTATCACCATGGGCACTGTCACCATGGACACTGTCACCATGGGCACTGTCAAGATGAGCACTGTCACCATGGGAAATGTCACCATGGGCACTGTCACGATGGGCACTGTCACCATGGGCACTGTCACCATGGACACTGTCACCATGAGCACTATCGTCATGGGCAGTGCCACCAAAAGGAATTTCACCATGGGAAATCCAACCATATACACCACCAGCATGAGCACAGTCACCATGGGCAGTGTCACCATGAGCACTGTCACCATGGGCACTTTCAACATACACAGTGTCACCATGCGAACTGTCATCATGAGCACTATCACCGTGAGCACTATCACCATGGGCAGTGTCACCGTGAGCAATATCACCATGGGCACAGTTACCGTGAGCACTATTACAATGGGTACTATCACCAAGGGCACTGTCACCGTGAGCACTGTCACCATGAGCACTGTCACCATGGGCACTGTCACCATGAGCACTGTCATCATCAGCACTGTCACCATGGGAACTGTCACCATGGGAACTGTCACCATGAGCACTATCATCGTGAGGACTATAACCATGGGCACTGTCACCGTGAGCCCTGTCACCATTAGAACTGTCACTGTGGGCACTATCACCGTGAGCACTATCACAATGGGCACTGTCACCATAGGCACTGTCACCATGGACACTGTCACCATGAACACTATCATCATGGGCAGTGCCACCATGAGGAATTTCACCATGGGAACTCCAACCATGTACATCGGCAGGTTTAGAACAGTCACCATGGGCTGTGTCACCATGAGCACTGTCACCATGGGCACTATCACCATGCGAACTCTCACCATGAGCACTGTCACCGTGGGCAATGTCACCATGAGCACTGTCACCGTGGGCACTGTCACCATGGGAACTCTCACCATGAGCACTATCACCGTGAGCACTATCACCATGGGCAGTCTCACCATGAGCAATATCACCATGGGCATTATCACCGTGAGCACTGTCACCGTGTGCACTGTCCCCATGAGCACTGTCACCATGAGGACTATCACCATGGGAACTGTCAACATGGGAACGTTCACCATGGGCACTGTCAATATGAGCACTGTCACCATGGGAACTCTCACCATGAGCACTGTCACCATGGCCAGTGTCACCATGGTCACTGTCACCATAAGCACTGTCACCAAGGGAAATGTCACCATGGGCACTCTCACCATTTTCACTGTCACCGTGGGCACTGTCACCATAAGCACTGTCACCATGAGCACTGTTCAACATGAGCACTGTCACCGAGAGCACTGCCACTGTGGGCACTATCACCGTGAGCACTGTCACCATGGGCACTGTCACCATGGGCACTGTCACCATGAGCACTGTCACCATGGACACTGTCACCATGAGCATTGTCACCATGAGCATTGTCACCGTGGGCACAGTCACCATGAGCACTGTCACCATGGGCACTGTCACCATGGAAAATGTCACCTTGGAAACTGTCACCATGGGCACTGTAACCATGGACACTGTCACCAGGAGCACTATCACCATGGACACTGTTTCCATGAGCTTTGTCCCCAAGTACACTGTCAACATTGGAACTGTCATCATGGGCACTGTCACCATGGGCACTGTCACCATGATCACCGTCAATATGGGAACTGCCACCATGAGCACTGTCACCATGGACACTGCCACCATGAGCACTGTCACCGTGAGCACTGTCACCATGATCATTGTCACCAGGAGCATTGTCATCATGGGAAGTGTCACCATGAGTACTGTCACCATGGGCACTGTCACCATGGGCACTCTCAACATGGGCACTCTCACCATGGGCACTCTTGACCATGGACACTGTCACCATGGGCACTGTGAACATGAGCACTGTCACCATGGTAACTCTTACCATGAACACTGTCACCATGGGAAATGTCACTATGGGCACTGTCAGCATGGGCACTGTTACCATGGACACAGTCAACATGAGCACTATCATCATGGGCAGTGCCACCATGAGGAATTTCACCATGGCAACTCCAACCATGTACACCGCCAGCATGAGCACAGTCACCATGGGCAGTGTCACCGTGAGCACTATCACCATGGGCACTTTCAACATGGGCACTGTCACCATGCGAACTGTCACCATGAACACTATCACTATGAGCACTATCACCATGAGCACTCTCCCAAAGGGCACTGTCACCGTGAGCTCTGTCACCATGAGCACTGTCACTGTGGGCAATGTCACCATGAGCACTGTCACCGTGGGCACTCTCACCATGGGAACTGTCACCATGAGCACTATCACCGTGAGCACTAACACCATTTGCAGTGTCACCGTGAGCAATATCACCATGGGAAATGTCAGAGTGAGCACTATTACCATGGGCACTATCACCATGAGCACTCTCACCATGAGCACTGTCACCGTGGGCACTGTCACCATGTGCACTGTCACCATGGGCAGTGTCACCATGAGCACTGTCACCCTGGGCTCTGTCATCATGGACACTGTCATCTTAGGAACTGCCACCACGGACACTGCCACCATGAGCACTGTAACCATTGGCACTGCCACAGTGAGCACTCTCACCATGAGCACTCTCACCATGGGAAATGTCACCATGAGCACGGTCACCAGGGACACTGTCACCATGGGCACTATCCATCAGGGCACTGTCACCGTGAGCACTATCACTGTGAGCACTATCACCGTGAGAAGTATCACCAAGGGCACTGTCACCATGAGCACTGTCATCGTGGGCACTGTCACCATGAGCACTGTCATCATGGGCACTGTCACCATGGGAACTCTCACCATTAGCACTGTCACTGTGGGCACTATCACCGTGAGCACTATCACAATGGACCCTGTCACCATAGGCACTGTCACCATGGACACTGTCACTATGAACACTATCATCATGGGCAGTGCCACCATAAGGAATTTCACCATAGAAACTCCAACCATGGACAATGCCAGCATGAGCACATTCACTATGGGCAGTGACACCATGAGCACTGCCACCATGGGCACTTTCAACATGGGCACTGTCACCATGCGAACCGTCACCATGATCACTATTACCATGAGCACTATCACCAAGGGCACTGTCAGCGTGAGCACTATTACCGTGAGCACTATCACCGTGAGCACGGTCACCATGAGCATTTTCACCGTGGGCACTGTCACCATGAGCATAGTCACCATGAGCATTGTCACCATGGGAACTCTCACCATGAGCACTGTCACCATGGGAAATGTCACCATGGGCACTGTCACCATAGGCACTGTCACCATGGACACTCTCAGCATGAGCACTATCATCATGTGCATTACCACCATAAAGAATTTCACCATGGGATCTCCAACCATGTACACCGCCAGCATGAGCACATTCACCATGGGCAGTGTCACCATGAGCACTATCACCATGAGCACTATCACCATGAGCATTATCACCAAGGGAACTGTCACCATGGACACTGTCAAGGTGAGCACTGTCACCGTTGGAATTCTCACCATGAGCATTGTCACCGTGGGCACAGTCAACATGAGCACTGTCACCTTGGACACTGTCACCATGGGCACTCTCACCATGGGCACTGTCACCATGGACACTGTCACCATGGGCACTGTCAAGATGAGCACTGTCACCATGGGAAATGTCACCATGGGCACTGTCACGATGGGCACTGTCACCATGGGCACTGTCACCATGGACACTGTCACCATGAGCACTATCGTCATGGGCAGTGCCACCATAAGGAATTTCACCATGGGAACTCCAACCATATACACCACCAGCATGAGCACAGTCACCATGGGCAGTGTCACCATGAGCACTGTCACCATGGGCACTTTCAACATACACAGTGTCACCATGCGAACTGCCACCATGAGCACTATCACCGTGAGCACTATCACCATGGGCAGTGTCACTGTGAGCAATATCACCATGGGCACAGTTACCGTGAGCACTATTACAATGGGTACTATCACCAAGGGCACTGTCACCGTGAGCACTGTCACCATGAGCACTGTCACCATGGGCACTGTCACCATGAGCACTGTCATCATCGGCACTGTCACCATGGGAACTGTCACCATGGGAACTGTCACCATGAGCACTATCATCGTGAGGACTATAACCATGGGCACTGTCACCGTGAACACTGTCACCATTAGAACTGTCACTGTGGGCACTATCACCGTGAGCACTATCACAATGGGCACTGTCACCATAGGCACTGTCACCATGGACACTGTCACCATGAACACTATCATCATGGGCAGTGCCACCATGAGGAATTTCACCATGGGAACTCCAACCATGTACATCGGCAGGTTTAGAACAGTCACCATGGGCTGTGTCACCAAGAGCACTGTCACCATGGGCACTATCACCATGCGAACTCTCACCATGAGCACTGTCACCGTGGGCAATGTCACTATGAGCACTGTCACCGTGGGCACTGTCACCATGGGAACTGTCACCATGAGCACTATCACCGTGAGGACTATAACCATGGGCACTGTCACTGTGAGCAATATCACCATGAACACTGTCACCATGGGAAATGTGACCGTGGGCACTGTCACCGTGTGCACTGTCAACATAAGCACTGTCACCATGGGAAATGTCATCATGGGCACTGTCACCATGGGCAGTGTCACCATGAGCCCTGTCACAGTGGGCCATGTCACCATGAGCACTGTCACCGTGGGCACTGTCACCATGGGAACTGTCACCATGAGCACTATCACCGTGAGGACTATAACCATGGGCACTGTCACCGTGAGCAATATCACGATGAACACTGTCACCATAGGAAATGTCACCGTGGGCACGGTCATCGTCTGCACTGTCAACATAAGCACTGTCACCATGGGAAATGTCACCATGGGCCCTGTCACCATGGGCAGTGTCACCATGAGCACTGTCACCATGGGAACTCTCACGATGGTCACTGTCACCATGAGCACTATCATCATGGGCAGTGCCACCATGAGGAATTTCACCATGGGAATTCCAAACATGTACACCGCCAGAATGAGCACAGTCACCATGGGCAGTGTCACCATGAGCAATGTCACCATGGGCACTTTCAACATGGGCACTGTCACCATGGACACTGTCATCATGAGCTCTGTTACCATGGGAAATGTCACCATGGGCACTGTCACCATAGGCACTGTCACCATGATCTCTGTCACCATGAGCACTATCACCATTAGCACTATCACCATGGGCACTATCACGAAGGGCGCTGTCACCAAGAGAACTATCACTGTGAGCACTGTCACCATGAGCACTGTCACCGTGAGCACTGTCACCATGAGCACTGTCACCATGGGCACTGTAACCATGGGAATTGTCACCATGAGCACTATCACTGTGAGCACTATCAACATGGGCAGTGTCACCGTGAGCACTGTCACCATGAGCACTGTCATCATGAGCACTGTCACCAGGTGAATTGTCACCATGAGCACTTTCACCATGAGCACTATCACCATGAGCAGTATCACCAAGGGAACTGTCACCGTGAGCACTATCACCATGAGCACTCTCACCATGGGCACTGTCACCATGGACACTGTCACCATGGGCACTGTCAAGATGAGCACTGTCACCATGGGAACTCTCACCATAAGCACTGTCACCATGGGAAATGTCACCATGGGCACTGTCACCATGGGCACTGTCACCATGGGCACTGTCACCATGGACACTGTCACCATGAGCACTATCGTCATGGGCAGTGCCACCATAAGGAATTTCACCATGGGAAATCCAACCATATACACCACCAGCATGAGCACAGTCACCATGGGCAGTGTCACCATGAGCACTGTCACCATGGGCACTTTCAACATACACAGTGTCACCATGCGAACTGTCACCATGAGCACTATCACCGTGAGCACTATCACCATGGGCAGTGTCACCGTGAGCAATATCACCATGGGCACAGTTACCGTGAGCACTATTACAATGGGTACTATCACCAAGGGCACTGTCACCGTGAGCACTGTCACCATGAGCACTGTCACCATGGGCACTGTCACCATGAGCACTGTCATCATCGGCACTGTCACCATGGGAACTGTCACCATGGGAACTGTCACCATGAGCACTATCATCGTGAGGACTATAACCATGGGCACTGTCACCGTGAGCCCTGTCACCATTAGAACTGTCACTGTGGGCACTATCACCGTGAGCACTATCACAATGGGCACTGTCACCATAGGCACTGTCACCATGGACACTGTCACCATGAACACTATCATCATGGGCAGTGCCACCATGAGGAATTTCACCATGGGAACTCCAACCATGTACATCGGCAGGTTTAGAACAGTCACCATGGGCTGTGTCACCATGAGCACTGTCACCATGGGCACTATCACCATGCGAACTCTCACCATGAGCACTGTCACCGTGGGCAATGTCACCATGAGCACTGTCACCGTGGGCACTGTCACCATGGGAACTCTCACCATGAGCACTATCACCGTGAGCACTATCACCATGGGCAGTCTCACCATGAGCAATATCACCATGGGCATTATCACCGTGAGCACTGTCACCGTGTGCACTGTCCCCATGAGCACTGTCACCATGAGGACTATCACCATGGGAACTGTCAACATGGGAATGGTCACCATGGGCACTGTCAATATGAGCACTGTCACCATGGGAACTCTCACCATGAGCACTGTCACCATGGCCAGTGTCACCATGGTCACTGTCACCATAAGCACTGTCACCAAGGGAAATGTCACCATGGGCACTCTCACCATTTTCACTGTCACCGTGGGCACTGTCACCATAAGCACTGTCCCCATGAGCACTGTTCAACATGAGCACTGTCACCGAGAGCACTGCCACTGTGGGCACTATCACCGTGAGCACTGTCACCATGGGCACTGTCACCATGGGCACTGTCACCATGGACACTGTCACCATGAGCATTGTCACCTTGAGCACTGTCACCATGGGAACCTTCACCATGGGCACTGTCACCATGGGCACTGTCACCATGGAAAATGTCACCTTGGAAACTGTCACCATGGGCACTGTAACCATGGACACTGTCACCAGGAGCACTATCACCATGGACACTGTTTCCATGAGCATTATCCCCAAGTACACTGTCAACATTGGAACTGTCATCATGGGCACTGTCACCATGGGCACTGTCACCATGATCACCGTCAATATGGGAACTGCCACCATGAGCACTGTCACCATGGACACTGCCACCATGAGCACTGTCACCGTGAGCACTCTCACCATGATCATTGTCACCAGGAGCATTGTCATTATGGGAAGTGTCACCATGAGTACTGTCACCATGGGCACTGTCACCATGGGCACTCTCAACATGGGCACTCTCACCATGGGCACTCTTGACCATGGACACTGTCACCATGGGCACTGTGAACATGAGCACTGTCACCATGGTATCTCTTACCATGAACACTGTCACCATGGGAAATGTCACTATGGGCACTGTCAGCATGGGCACTGTTACCATGGACACAGTCAACATGAGCACTATCATCATGGGCAGTGCCACCATGAGGAATTTCACCATGGCAACTCCAACCATGTACACCGCCAGCATGAGCACAGTCACCATGGGCAGTGTCACCGTGAGCACTATCACCATGGGCACTTTCAACATGGGCACTGTCACCATGCGAACTGTCACCATGAACACTATCACTATGAGCACTATCACCATGAGCACTCTCACAAAGGGCACTGTCACCGTGAGCTCTGTCACCATGAGCACTGTCACTGTGGGCAATGTCACCATGAGCACTGTCACCGTGGGCACTCTCACCATGGGAACTGTCACCATGAGCACTATCACCGTGAGCACTAACACCATTTGCAGTGTCACCGTGAGCAATATCACCATGGGAAATGTCAGAGTGAGCACTATTACCATGGGCACTATCACCATGAGCACTCTCACCATGAGCACTGTCACCGTGGGCACTGTCACCGTGTGCACTGTCACCATGGGCAGTGTCACCATGAGCACTGTCACCCTGGGCTCTGTCATCATGGACACTGTCATCTTAGGAACTGCCACCACGGACACTGCCACCATGAGCACTGTAACCATTGGCACTGCCACAGTGAGCACTCTCACCATGAGCACTCTCACCATGGGAAATGTCACCATGAGCACGGTCACCAGGGACACTGTCACCATGGGCACTATCCACCAGGGCACTGTCACCGTGAGCACTATCACTGTCAGCACTATCACCGTGAGCGCTATCACCATGGGCACTGTCACCGTGAGCCCTATTACCATGGGCACTATCACCAAGGGCACTGTCACTGTGAGCACTATCACCATGAGCACTATCAACGTGAGCACTGTCACCATTATCACTGTCACCGTGGGCAATGTCACCATGAGCACTGTCACCATGGACACTTTCAACATGGCTACTGTCACCATGGGCACTGTCACCATGGACACTGTCATCATGAGCTCTGTTACCATGGGAAATGTCAACATGAGCACTGTCATCTTGGGAACTGCCACCATGGACACAGCCACCATGAGCAATGTAACCATTGGCACTGCCACAGTGAGCACTGTCACCGTGAGCACTGTCACCATGGGAACTGTCACCATGTGCCCTGTCACCATGGGAACTCTCACCATGAGCACTATCACCATGAGCACTATCACCATGGGCACTGTCACCATGGGCACTGTCACCATGAGCATTATTACCATGGGTACTATCACCAAGGGCACTGTCACCGTGAGCACTGTCACCAAGGACACTGTCACCGTGAGCACTGTTACCATGAGCACTGTCACCGTGGGCACTGTCACCCTGAGCACTGTCATCATCGGCACTGTCACCATGGGAACTCTCACCATGAGCACTGTCACCATGGGAAATATCACCATGGGCACTATCACTATGGGCACTATCACCATGGGCAGTGTCACTATGAGCACAGTCAACGTGGCCACTGTCACCATGGGAACTGTCACAATGAGCACTAACTCCGTGAGCACTATCACCATGGGCAGTGTCAGCGTGAGCAATATCAACATGGGCAGTGTCACCATTAGCGCTATTACCATGGGCACTATCGCGTTGAGCACTATCACCATGAGCACTGTCACCGTGGGCACTGTCACCATGGTCACTGTCAACATGAGCACAGTCAGCATAGGAACTCTCACCATGAGCACTGTCACCATGGGAAATGTCACCATGGGCACTATCACTATGGGCACTATCACCATGGGCTGTGTCACCATGAGCACTGTCACCATGGGCACTGTCACCATGCGAACTCTCACCATGAGCACTGCCACCGTGGGCAATGTCACAATGAGCACTGTCACCATGAGCACTATCACCGTGAGCATTCTAACCATGGGCAGTGTCACCGTGAGCAATATCACCATAAACACTGTCACCGTGTGCACTGTCATCGTGAGCACTGTCACCATAGGAAATGTCACCATGGGCACTATCACCGTGAGCACTATTAACATGGGTACTATCACCAAGGGCATTGTTACCATGAGCAGTGTCACCATGAGCACTGTCACTGTGGGCACTGTCACCATGAGCACTGTCATCATGGGCACTGTCACCATGGGAACTGTCACCATTAGAACTGTCACTGTGGGTACTATCACCGTGAGCACTATCACAATGGGCACTGTCACCATGAGCACTATCATCTTGGGCAGTGCAACCATGAGCATTGTAACCATTGGCACTGTCACCATGGACACTGTCGCCATGGGTACTGTCACTATGGGTACTGTCCTCATGGGAACTCTTAGCAAGAGCACAGTCACCATGGGCACTGTCACCATGGACAATGTCACCATGAGCAATGTCAACATGAGCACTCTCACCATGGAAAATGTCACCATGAGCACTATCACCGTGGGCAGTGTCACCATGAGCAATATCACCATGGGCAGTGTCACCATGAGCACAATCACCATGGACACTGTCACCATGGGCACTCTCACCATGGGAAATGTCATCATGGACACTCTCACTATGAACACTGTCAACATGGGAAATGTCACCATGGTCACTGTCACCATGGGCACTTTCAACATGGGCACTGTCACCGTGCGAAATGTCACCATGGGCAGTTTCACCATGAGCACTGTCACCATTGGCACTGTCACCATGAACAGTATCATCATGGGCTGTGCCACCGTGAGGAATTTCAACATGGGAACACCAACCCTGTACACCACCAGCATGAGCATAGTCACCATGGGCATTGTCACCATGAGCACTGTCACCACAGGATCTTTCAACATGGGCAGTATCAGCATGCGAACTGTCACCATGGGCAGTGTCACCATGAGCACTATCACCAAAGGCACTGTCAACGTGAGCACTCTCACCATGAGCACTATTACCATGGGCAGTGTCACCGTGAGCAATATCACCATGGGCAGTGTCACCATGGGCACTATCACCATGAGCACTATCACCAAGGGAACTGTCATCGTGAGCACTATCATCGTGAGCACTATCACCCTGAGCACTGTCACCGTCGGTACTGTCACCATGAGCACTGTCACTATGGGCACTGTCATCATGGGAACTGTCACCATGAGCACTATCACCGTGCGCACTATCACCATGGGCAGTGTCACCATGAGCAATATCACCATGGGCACTGTCAACATGAGCACTATTACCATGGGCAATATCACCATGAGCACTATAACCGTGAGCACTGTCACCGTGGGCACTGTCACCGCGTGCACTGTCCCCATGAGCACTGTCACCATGAGCACTATCACCATGAGCACTGTCACCATGGGCACTGTCACCATGGGAACTCTCACTATGAGCACTGTCACCATGGCCAGTGTCACTATGGCCACTGTCACCTTAAGCACTGTCACCAAGGGAAATGTCAGCATGGGAACTCTCACCATTTGCACTGTCACCGTGGGCACTGTCACCATAAGCACTGTCACCATGAGCACTGTTCAACATGGGCACTGTCACCTAGAGCACTGCCACTGTAGGCACTTTCACCGTGAGCACTGTTCACCATGGGCACTGTAACCATGAGCACTGTCACCATGGACACTGTCACCAGGAACACTATCATCATGGGCAGTGCCACCATGAGGAATTTCAACATGGGAACACCAACCCTGTACACCGCCAGCATGAGCACAGTCACCATGGGCATTATCACCATGAGCACTGTCACCATGGGAACTTTCAACATGGGCACTATCAGCATGCGAACTGTCACCATGGGCAGTGTCACCATGAGCACTATCACCAAAGACACTGTCAACGTGAGCACTATCACCATGAGCACTATTACCATGGGCAGTGTCACCGTGAGCAATATCACCATGGGCAGTGTCACCATGGGCACTATCACCATGAGCACTATCACCAAGGGAACTGTCACCGTGAGCACTATCATCGTGAGCACTATCACCCTGAGAATTGTCACCATGAGCACTGTCACTATGGGCACTGTCACCATGGGAACTCTCACCATGAGCACTATCACCGTGAGCACTATCACCATGGGCAGTCTCACCATGAGCAATATCACCATGGGCATTATCACCGTGAGCAATGTCATCGTGTGCGCTGTCCCCATGAGCACTGTCACCATGAGCACTGTCACCATGGGCACTGTCACCATGGAAAATGTCACCTTGGAAACTGTCACCATGGGCACTGTAACCATGGACACTGTCACCAGGAGCACTATCACCATGGACACTGTTTCCATGAGCTTTGTCCCCAAGTACACTGTCAACATTGGAACTGTCATCATGGGCACTGTCACCATGGGCACTGTCACCATGATCACCGTCAGTATGGGAACTGCCACCATGAGCACTGTCACCATGGACACTGCCACCATGAGCACTGTCACCGTGAGCACTGTCACCATGATCATTGTCACCAGGAGCATTGTCATCATGGGAAGTGTCACCATGAGTACTGTCACCATGGGCACTGTCACCATGGGCACTCTCAACATGGGCACTCTCACCATGGGCACTCTTGACCATGGACACTGTCACCATGGGCACTGTCACCATGGTAACTCTTACCATGAACACTGTCACCATGGGAAATGTCACTATGGGCACTGTCAGCATGGGCACTGTTACCATGGACACAGTCAACATGAGCACTATCATCATGGGCAGTGCCACCATGAGGAATTTCACCATGGCAACTCCAACCATGTACACCGCCAGCATGAGCACAGTCACCATGGGCAGTGTCACCGTGAGCACTATCACCATGGGCACTTTCAACATGGGCACTGTCACCATGCGAACTGTCACCATGAACACTATCACTATGAGCACTATCACCATGAGCACTCTCCCAAAGGGCACTGTCACCGTGAGCTCTGTCACCATGAGCACTGTCACTGTGGGCAATGTCACCATGAGCACTGTCACCGTGGGCACTCTCACCATGGGAACTGTCACCATGAGCACTATCACCGTGAGCACTAACACCATTTGCAGTGTCACCGTGAGCAATATCACCATGGGAAATGTCAGAGTGAGCACTATTACCATGGGCACTATCACCATGAGCACTCTCACCATGAGCACTGTCACCGTGGGCACTGTCACCATGTGCACTGTCACCATGGGCAGTGTCACCATGAGCACTGTCACCCTGGGCTCTGTCATCATGGACACTGTCATCTTAGGAACTGCCACCACGGACACTGCCACCATGAGCACTGTAACCATTGGCACTGCCACAGTGAGCACTCTCACCATGAGCACTCTCACCATGGGAAATGTCACCATGAGCACGGTCACCAGGGACACTGTCACCATGGGCACTATCCACCAGGGCACTGTCACCGTGAGCACTATCACTGTGAGCACTATCACCGTGAAAAGTATCACCAAGGGCACTGTCACCATGAGCACTGTCATCGTGGGCACTGTCACCATGAGCACTGTCATCATGGGCACTGTCACCATGGGAACTCTCACCATTAGCACTGTCACTGTGGGCACTATCACCGTGAGCACTATCACAATGGACCCTGTCACCATAGGCACTGTCTCCATGGACACTGTCACTATGAACACTATCATCATGGGCAGTGCCACCATAAGGAATTTCACCATAGAAACTCCAACCATGGACAATGCCAGCATGAGCACATTCACTATGGGCAGTGACACCATGAGCACTGCCACCATGGGCACTTTCAACATGGGCACTGTCACCATGCGAACCGTCACCATGATCACTATTACCATGAGCACTATCACCAAGGGCACTGTCAGCGTGAGCACTATTACCGTGAGCACTATCACCGTGAGCACGGTCACCATGAGCATTTTCACCGTGGGCACTGTCACCATGAGCATAGTCACCATGAGCATTGTCACCATGGGAACTCTCACCATGAGCACTGTCACCATGGGAAATGTCACCATGGGCACTGTCACCATAGGCACTGTCACCATGGACACTCTCAGCATGAGCACTATCATCATGTGCATTACCACCATAAAGAATTTCACCATGGGATCTCCAACCATGTACACCCCAGCATGAGCACATTCACCATGGGCAGTGTCACCATGAGCACTATCACCATGAGCACTATCACCATGAGCATTATCACCAAGGGAACTGTCACCATGGACACTGTCAAGGTGAGCACTGTGACCGTTGGAATTCTCACCATGAGCATTGTCACCGTGGGCACAGTCACCATGAGCACTGTCACCATGGGCACTGTCACCATGGAAAATGTCACCTTGGAAACTGTCACCATGGGCACTGTAACCATGGACACTGTCACCAGGAGCACTATCACCATGGACACTGTTTCCATGAGCTTTGTCCCCAAGTACACTGTCAACATTGGAACTGTCATCATGGGCACTGTCACCATGGGCACTGTCACCATGATCACCGTCAATATGGGAACTGCCACCATGAGCACTGTCACCATGGACACTGCCACCATGAGCACTGTCACCGTGAGCACTGTCACCATGATCATTGTCACCAGGAGCATTGTCATCATGGGAAGTGTCACCATGAGTACTGTCACCATGGGCACTGTCACCATGGGCACTCTCAACATGGGCACTCTCACCATGGGCACTCTTGACCATGGACACTGTCACCATGGGCACTGTGAACATGAGCACTGTCACCATGGTAACTCTTACCATGAACACTGTCACCATGGGAAATGTCACTATGGGCACTGTCAGCATGGGCACTGTTACCATGGACACAGTCAACATGAGCACTATCATCATGGGCAGTGCCACCATGAGGAATTTCACCATGGCAACTCCAACCATGTACACCGCCAGCATGAGCACAGTCACCATGGGCAGTGTCACCGTGAGCACTATCACCATGGGCACTTTCAACATGGGCACTGTCACCATGCGAACTGTCACCATGAACACTATCACTATGAGCACTATCACCATGAGCACTCTCACAAAGGGCACTGTCACCGTGAGCTCTGTCACCATGAGCACTGTCACTGTGGGCAATGTCACCATGAGCACTGTCACCGTGGGCACTCTCACCATGGGAACTGTCACCATGAGCACTATCACCGTGAGCACTAACACCATTTGCAGTGTCACCGTGAGCAATATCACCATGGGAAATGTCAGAGTGAGCACTATTACCATGGGCACTATCACCATGAGCACTCTCACCATGAGCACTGTCACCGTGGGCACTGTCACCATGTGCACTGTCACCATGGGCAGTGTCACCATGAGCACTGTCACCCTGGGCTCTGTCATCATGGACACTGTCATCTTAGGAACTGCCACCACGGACACTGCCACCATGAGCACTGTAACCATTGGCACTGCCACAGTGAGCACTCTCACCATGAGCACTCTCACCATGGGAAATGTCACCATGAGCACGGTCACCAGGGACACTGTCACCATGGGCACTATCCACCAGGGCACTGTCACCGTGAGCACTATCACTGTGAGCACTATCACCGTGAGAAGTATCACCAAGGGCACTGTCACCATGAGCACTGTCATCGTGGGCACTGTCACCATGAGCACTGTCATCATGGGCACTGTCACCATGGGAACTCTCACCATTAGCACTGTCACTGTGGGCACTATCACCGTGAGCACTATCACAATGGACCCTGTCACCATAGGCACTGTCACCATGGACACTGTCACTATGAACACTATCATCATGGGCAGTGCCACCATAAGGAATTTCACCATAGAAACTCCAACCATGGACAATGCCAGCATGAGCACATTCACTATGGGCAGTGACACCATGAGCACTGCCACCATGGGCACTTTCAACATGGGCACTGTCACCATGCGAACCGTCACCATGATCACTATTACCATGAGCACTATCACCAAGGGCACTGTCAGCGTGAGCACTATTACCGTGAGCACTATCACCGTGAGCACGGTCACCATGAGCATTTTCACCGTGGGCACTGTCACTATGAGCATAGTCACCATGAGCATTGTCACCATGGGAACTCTCACCATGAGCACTGTCACCATGGGAAATGTCACCATGGGCACTGTCACCATAGGCACTGTCACCATGGACACTCTCAGCATGAGCACTATCATCATGTGCATTACCACCATAAAGAATTTCACCATGGGATCTCCAACCATGTACACTGCCAGCATGAGCACATTCACCATGGGCAGTGTCACCATGAGCACTATCACCATGAGCACTATCACCATGAGCATTATCACCAAGGGAACTGTCACCATGGACACTGTCAAGGTGAGCACTGTCACCGTTGGAATTCTCACCATGAGCATTGTCACCGTGGGCACAGTCAACATGAGCACTGTCACCTTGGACACTGTCACCATGGGCACTCTCACCATGGGCACTGTCACCATGGACACTGTCACCATGGGCACTGTCAAGATGAGCACTGTCACCGTGAGCACTGTCACCATGAGCACTGTCACCATGGGCACTGTCACCATGAGCACTGTCATCATCGGCACTGTCACCATGGGAACTGTCACCAGGGGAACTGTCACCATGAGCACTATCATCGTGAGGACTATAACCATGGGCACTGTCACCGTGAACACTGTCACCATTAGAACTGTCACTGTGGGCACTATCACCGTGAGCACTATCACGATGGGCACTGTCACCATAGGCACTGTCACCATGGACACTGTCACCATGAACACTATCATCATGGGCAGTGCCACCATGAGGAATTTCACCATGGGAACTCCAACCATGTACATCGGCAGGTTTAGAACAGTCACCATGGGCTGTGTCACCATGAGCACTGTCACCATGGGCACTATCACCATGCGAACTCTCACCATGAGCACTGTCACCGTGGGCAATGTCACCATGAGCACTGTCACCGTGGGCACTGTCACCATGGGAACTGTCACCATGAGCACTATCACCGTGAGGACTATAACCATGGGCACTGTCACTGTGAGCAATATCACCATGAACACTGTCACCATGGGAAATGTGACCGTGGGCACTGTCACCGTGTGCACTGTCAACATAAGCACTGTCACCATGGGAAATGTCATCATGGGCATTGTCACCATGGGCAGTGTCACCATGAGCCCTGTCACCGTGGGCCATGTCACCATGAGCACTGTCACCGTGGGCACTGTCACCATGGGAACTGTCACCATGAGCACTATCACCGTGAGGACTATAACCATGGGCACTGTCACCGTGAGCAATATCACGATGAACACTGTCACCATAGGAAATGTCACCGTGGGCACGGTCATCGTCTGCACTGTCAACATAAGCACTGTCACCATGGGAAATGTCACCATGGGCCCTGTCACCATGGGCAGTGTCACCATGAGCACTGTCACCATGGGAACTCTCACGATGGTCACTGTCACCATGAGCACTATCATCATGGGCAGTGCCACCATGAGGAATTTCACCATGGGAATTCCAAACATGTACACCGCCAGAATGAGCACAGTCACCATGGGCAGTGTCACCATGAGCAATGTCACCATGGGCACTTTCAACATGGGCACTGTCACCATGGACACTGTCATCATGAGCTCTGTTACCATGGGAAATGTCACCATGGGCACTGTCACCATAGGCACTGTCACCATGATCTCTGTCACCATGAGCACTATCACCATTAGCACTATCACCATGGGCACTATCACCAAGGGCGCTGTCACCAAGAGAACTATCACTGTGAGCACTGTCACCATGAGCACTGTCACCGTGAGCACTGTCACCATGAGCACTGTCACCATGGGCACTGTAACCATGGGAATTGTCACCATGAGCACTATCACTGTGAGCACTATCAACATGGGCAGTGTCACCGTGAGCACTGTCACCATGAGCACTGTCATCATGAGCACTGTCACCATGTGAATTGTCACCATGAGCACTTTCACCATGAGCACTATCACCATGAGCAGTATCACCAAGGGAACTGTCACCGTGAGCACTATCACCATGAGCACTATCACCATGGGCACTGTCACCATGGACACTGTCACCATGGGCACTGTCAAGATGAGCACTGTCACCATGGGAAATATCACCATGGGCACTGTCACGATGGGCACTGTCACCATGGGCACTGTCACCATGGACACTGTCACCATGAGCACTATCGTCATGGGCAGTGCCACCATAAGGAATTTCACCATGGGAACTCCAACCATATACACCACCAGCATGAGCACAGTCACCATGGGCAGTGTCACCATGAGCACTGTCACCATGGGCACTTTCAACATACACAGTGTCACCATGCGAACTGTCACCATGAGCACTATCACCGTGAGCACTATCACCATGGGCAGTGTCACCGTGAGCAATATCACCATGGGCACAGTTACCGTGAGCACTATTACAATGGGTACTATCACCAAGGGCACTGTCACCGTGAGCACTGTCACCATGAGCACTGTCACCATGGGCACTGTCACCATGAGCACTGTCATCATCGGCACTGTCACCATGGGAACTGTCACCATGGGAACTGTCACCATGAGCACTATCATCGTGAGGACTATAACCATGGGCACTGTCACCGTGAGCCCTGTCACCATTAGAACTGTCACTGTGGGCACTATCACCGTGAGCACTATCACAATGTGCACTGTCACCATAGGCACTGTCACCATGGACACTGTCACCATGAACACTATCATCATGGGCAGTGCCACCATGAGGAATTTCACCATGGGAACTCCAACCATGTACATCGGCAGGTTTAGAACAGTCACCATGGGCTGTGTCACCATGAGCACTGTCACCATGGGCACTATCACCATGCGAACTCTCACCATGAGCACTGTCACCGTGGGCAATGTCACCATGAGCACTGTCACCGTGGGCACTGTCACCATGGGAACTCTCACCATGAGCACTATCACCGTGAGCACTATCACCATGGGCAGTCTCACCATGAGCAATATCACCATGGGCATTATCACCGTGAGCAATGTCATCGTGTGCGCTGTCCCCATGAGCACTGTCACCATGAGCACTGTCACCATGGGCACTGTCACCATGGAAAATGTCACCTTGGAAACTGTCACCATGGGCACTGTAACCATGGACACTGTCACCAGGAGCACTATCACCATGGACACTGTTTCCATGAGCTTTGTCCCCAAGTACACTGTCAACATTGGAACTGTCATCATGGGCACTGTCACCATGGGCACTGTCACCATGATCACCGTCAATATGGGAACTGCCACCATGAGCACTGTCACCATGGACACTGCCACCATGAGCACTGTCACCGTGAGCACTGTCACCATGATCATTGTCACCAGGAGCATTGTCATCATGGGAAGTGTCACCATGAGTACTGTCACCATGGGCACTGTCACCATGGGCACTCTCAACATGGGCACTCTCACCATGGGCACTCTTGACCATGGACACTGTCACCATGGGCACTGTCACCATGGTAACTCTTACCATGAACACTGTCACCATGGGAAATGTCACTATGGGCACTGTCAGCATGGGCACTGTTACCATGGACACAGTCAACATGAGCACTATCATCATGGGCAGTGCCACCATGAGGAATTTCACCATGGCAACTCCAACCATGTACACCGCCAGCATGAGCACAGTCACCATGGGCAGTGTCACCGTGAGCACTATCACCATGGGCACTTTCAACATGGGCACTGTCACCATGCGAACTGTCACCATGAACACTATCACTATGAGCACTATCACCATGAGCACTCTCCCAAAGGGCACTGTCACCGTGAGCTCTGTCACCATGAGCACTGTCACTGTGGGCAATGTCACCATGAGCACTGTCACCGTGGGCACTCTCACCATGGGAACTGTCACCATGAGCACTATCACCGTGAGCACTAACACCATTTGCAGTGTCACCGTGAGCAATATCACCATGGGAAATGTCAGAGTGAGCACTATTACCATGGGCACTATCACCATGAGCACTCTCACCATGAGCACTGTCACCGTGGGCACTGTCACCATGTGCACTGTCACCATGGGCAGTGTCACCATGAGCACTGTCACCCTGGGCTCTGTCATCATGGACACTGTCATCTTAGGAACTGCCACCACGGACACTGCCACCATGAGCACTGTAACCATTGGCACTGCCACAGTGAGCACTCTCACCATGAGCACTCTCACCATGGGAAATGTCACCATGAGCACGGTCACCAGGGACACTGTCACCATGGGCACTATCCACCAGGGCACTGTCACCGTGAGCACTATCACTGTGAGCACTATCACCGTGAGAAGTATCACCAAGGGCACTGTCACCATGAGCACTCTCATCGTGGGCACAGTCACCATGAGCACTGTCACCATGGGCACTGTCACCATGGAAAATGTCACCTTGGAAACTGTCACCATGGGCACTGTAACCATGGACACTGTCACCAGGAGCACTATCACCATGGACACTGTTTCCATGAGCTTTGTCCCCAAGTACACTGTCAACATTGGAACTGTCATCATGGGCACTGTCACCATGGGCACTGTCACCATGATCACCGTCAATATGGGAACTGCCACCATGAGCACTGTCACCATGGACACTGCCACCATGAGCACTGTCACCGTGAGCACTGTCACCATGATCATTGTCACCAGGAGCATTGTCATCATGGGAAGTGTCACCATGAGTACTGTCACCATGGGCACTGTCACCATGGGCACTCTCAACATGGGCACTCTCACCATGGGCACTCTTGACCATGGACACTGTCACCATGGGCACTGTGAACATGAGCACTGTCACCATGGTAACTCTTACCATGAACACTGTCACCATGGGAAATGTCACTATGGGCACTGTCAGCATGGGCACTGTTACCATGGACACAGTCAACATGAGCACTATCATCATGGGCAGTGCCACCATGAGGAATTTCACCATGGCAACTCCAACCATGTACACCGCCAGCATGAGCACAGTCACCATGGGCAGTGTCACCGTGAGCACTATCACCATGGGCACTTTCAACATGGGCACTGTCACCATGCGAACTGTCACCATGAACACTATCACTATGAGCACTATCACCATGAGCACTCTCACAAAGGGCACTGTCACCGTGAGCTCTGTCACCATGAGCACTGTCACTGTGGGCAATGTCACCATGAGCACTGTCACCGTGGGCACTCTCACCATGGGAACTGTCACCATGAGCACTATCACCGTGAGCACTAACACCATTTGCAGTGTCACCGTGAGCAATATCACCATGGGAAATGTCAGAGTGAGCACTATTACCATGGGCACTATCACCATGAGCACTCTCACCATGAGCACTGTCACCGTGGGCACTGTCACCATGTGCACTGTCACCATGGGCAGTGTCACCATGAGCACTGTCACCCTGGGCTCTGTCATCATGGACACTGTCATCTTAGGAACTGCCACCACGGACACTGCCACCATGAGCACTGTAACCATTGGCACTGCCACAGTGAGCACTCTCACCATGAGCACTCTCACCATGGGAAATGTCACCATGAGCACGGTCACCAGGGACACTGTCACCATGGGCACTATCCACCAGGGCACTGTCACCGTGAGCACTATCACTGTGAGCACTATCACCGTGAGAAGTATCACCAAGGGCACTGTCACCATGAGCACTCTCATCGTGGGCACTGTCACCATGAGCACTGTCATCATGGGCACTGTCACCATGGGAACTCTCACCATTAGCACTGTCACTGTGGGCACTATCACCGTGAGCACTATCACAATGGACCCTGTCACCATAGGCACTGTCACCATGGACACTGTCACTATGAACACTATCATCATGGGCAGTGCCACCATAAGGAATTTCACCATAGAAACTCCAACCATGGACAATGCCAGCATGAGCACATTCACTATGGGCAGTGACACCATGAGCACTGCCACCATGGGCACTTTCAACATGGGCACTGTCACCATGCGAACCGTCACCATGATCACTATTACCATGAGCACTATCACCAAGGGCACTGTCAGCGTGAGCACTATTACCGTGAGCACTATCACCGTGAGCACGGTCACCATGAGCATTTTCACCGTGGGCACTGTCACCATGAGCATAGTCACCATGAGCATTGTCACCATGGGAACTCTCACCATGAGCATTGTCACAATGTGAAATGTCACCATGGGCACTGTCACCATAGGCACTGTCACCATGGACACTCTCAGGATGAGCACTATCATCATGTGCATTACCACCATAAAGAATTTCACCATGGGATCTCCAACCATGTACACCGCCAGCATGAGCACATTCACCATGGGCAGTGTCACCATGAGCACTATCACCATGAGCACTATCACCATGAGCATTATCACCAAGGGAACTGTCACCATGGACACTGTCAAGGTGAGCACTGTCACCGTTGGAATTCTCACCATGAGCATTGTCACCGTGGGCACAGTCACCATGAGCACTGTCACCATGGGCACTGTCACCATGGAAAATGTCACCTTGGAAACTGTCACCATGGGCACTGTAACCATGGACACTGTCACCAGGAGCACTATCACTGTGAGCACTATCAACATGGGCAGTGTCACCATGAGCACTGTCATCATGAGCACTGTCACCATGTGAATTGTCACCATGAGCACTTTCACCATGAGCACTATCACCATGAGCAGTATCACCAAGGGAACTGTCACTGTGAGCACTATCACCATGAGCACTATCACCATGGGCACTGTCACCATGGACACTGTCACCATGGGCACTGTCAAGATGAGCACTGTCACCATGGGAACTCTCACCATAAGCACTGTCACCATGGGAAATGTCACCATGGGCACTGTCACCATGGGCACTGTCACCATGGACACTGTCACCATGAGCACTATCGTCATGGGCAGTGCCACCATAAGGAATTTCACCATGGGAACTCCAACCATGTACACCACCAGCATGAGCACAGTCATCATGGGCAGTGTCACCATGAGCACTGTCACCATGGGCACTTTCAACATACACAGTGTCACCATGCGAACTGTCACCATGAGCACTATCACCGTGAGCACTATCACCATGGGCAGTGTCACCGTGAGCAATATCACCAAGGGCACAGTTACCGTGAGCACTATTACAATGGGTACTATCACCAAGGGCATTGTCACCGTGAGCACTGTCACCATGAGCACTGTCACCATGGGCACTGTCACCATGAGCACTGTCATCATCAGCACTGTCACCATGGGAACTGTCACCATGGGAACTGTCACCATGAGCACTATCATCGTGAGGACTATAACCATGGTCACTGTCACCGTGAGCCCTGTCACCATTAGAACTGTCACTGTGGGCACTATCACCGTGAGCACTATCACAATGGGCACTGTCACCATAGGCACTGTCACCATGGACACTGTCACCATGAACACTATCATCATGGGCAGTGCCACCATGAGGAATTTCACCATGGGAACTCCAACCATGTACATCGGCAGGTTTAGAACAGTCACCATGGGCTGTGTCACCATGAGCACTGTCACCATGGGCACTATCACCATGCGAACTCTCACCATGAGCACTGTCACCGTGGGCAATGTCACCATGAGCACTGTCACCGTGGGCACTGTCACCATGGGAACTCTCACCATGAGCACTATCACCGTGAGCACTATCACCATGGGCTGTCTCACCATGAGCAATATCACCATGGGCATTATCACCGTGAGCACTGTCACCGTGTGCACTGTCCCCATGAGCACTGTCACCATGAGGACTATCACCATGGGAACTGTCAACATGGGAACGGTCACCATGGGCACTGTCCATATGAGCACTGTCACCATGGGAACTCTCACCATGAGCACTGTCACCATGGCCAATGTCACCATGGTCACTGTCACCGTAAGCACTGTCACCAAGGGAAATGTCACCATGGGCACTCTCACCATTTTCACTGTCACCGTGGGCACTGTCACCATAAGCACTGTCACCATGAGCACTGTTCAACATGAGCACTGTCACCGAGAGCACTGCCACTGTGGGCACTATCACCGTGAGCACTGTCACCATGGGCACTGTCACCATGGGCACTGTCACCATGAGCACTGTCACCATGGACACTGTCACCATGAGCATTGTCACCATGAGCATTGTCACCGTGGGCACAGTCACCATGTGCACTGTCACCATGGGCACTGTCACCATGGAAAATGTCACCTTGGAAACTGTCACCATGGGCACTGTAACCATGGACACTGTCACCAGGAGCACTATCACCATGGACACTGTTTCCATGAGCTTTGTCCCCAAGTACACTGTCAACATTGGAACTGTCATCATGGGCACTGTCACCATGGGCACTGTCACCATGATCACCGTCAATATGGGAACTGCCACCATGAGCACTGTCACCATGGACACTGCCACCATGAGCACTGTCACCGTGAGCACTGTCACCATGATCATTGTCACCAGGAGCATTGTCATCATGGGAAGTGTCACCATGAGTACTGTCACCATGGGCACTGTCACCATGGGCACTCTCAACATGGGCACTCTCACCATGGGCACTCTTGACCATGGACACTGTCACCATGGGCACTGTGAACATGAGCACTGTCAGCATGGTAACTCTTACCATGAACACTGTCACCATGGGAAATGTCACTATGGGCACTGTCAGCATGGGCACTGTTACCATGGACACAGTCAACATGAGCACTATCATCATGGGCAGTGCCACCATGAGGAATTTCACCATGGCAACTCCAACCATGTACACCGCCAGCATGAGCACAGTCACCATGGGCAGTGTCACCGTGAGCACTATCACCATGGGCACTTTCAACATGGGCACTGTCACCATGCGAACTGTCACCATGAACACTATCACTATGAGCACTATCACCATGAGCACTCTCCCAAAGGGCACTGTCACCGTGAGCTCTGTCACCATGAGCACTGTCACTGTGGGCAATGTCACCATGAGCACTGTCACCGTGGGCACTCTCACCATGGGAACTGTCACCATGAGCACTATCACCGTGAGCACTAACACCATTTGCAGTGTCACCGTGAGCAATATCACCATGGGAAATGTCAGAGTGAGCACTATTACCATGGGCACTATCACCATGAGCACTCTCACCATGAGCACTGTCACCGTGGGCACTGTCACCATGTGCACTGTCACCATGGGCAGTGTCACCATGAGCACTGTCACCCTGGGCTCTGTCATCATGGACACTGTCATCTTAGGAACTGCCACCACGGACACTGCCACCATGAGCACTGTAACCATTGGCACTGCCACAGTGAGCACTCTCACCATGAGCACTCTCACCATGGGAAATGTCACCATGAGCACGGTCACCAGGGACACTGTCACCATGGGCACTATCCATCAGGGCACTGTCACCGTGAGCACTATCACTGTGAGCACTATCACCGTGAGAAGTATCACCAAGGGCACTGTCACCATGAGCACTGTCATCGTGGGCACTGTCACCATGAGCACTGTCATCATGGGCACTGTCACCATGGGAACTCTCACCATTAGCACTGTCACTGTGGGCACTATCACCGTGAGCACTATCACAATGGACCCTGTCACCATAGGCACTGTCACCATGGACACTGTCACTATGAACACTATCATCATGGGCAGTGCCACCATAAGGAATTTCACCATAGAAACTCCAACCATGGACAATGCCAGCATGAGCACATTGACTATGGGCAGTGACACCATGAGCACTGCCACCATGGGCACTTTCAACATGGGCACTGTCACCATGCGAACCGTCACCATGATCACTATTACCATGAGCACTATCACCAAGGGCACTGTCAGCGTGAGCACTATTACCGTGAGCACTATCACCGTGAGCACGGTCACCATGAGCATTTTCACCGTGGGCACTGTCACCATGAGCATAGTCACCATGAGCATTGTCACCATGGGAACTCTCACCATGAGCACTGTCACCATGGGAAATGTCACCATGGGCACTGTCACCATAGGCACTGTCACCATGGACACTCTCAGCATGAGCACTATCATCATGTGCATTACCACCATAAAGAATTTCACCATGGGATCTCCAACCATGTACACCGCCAGCATGAGCACATTCACCATGGGCAGTGTCACCATGAGCACTATCACCATGAGCACTATCACCATGAGCATTATCACCAAGGGAACTGTCACCATGGACACTGTCAAGGTGAGCACTGTCACCGTTGGAATTCTCACCATGAGCATTGTCACCGTGGGCACAGTCAACATGAGCACTGTCACCTTGGACACTGTCACCATGGGCACTCTCACCATGGGCACTGTCACCATGGGCACTGTCAAGATGAGCACTGTCACCATGGGAAATGTCACCATGGGCACTGTCACGATGGGCACTGTCACCATGGGCACTGTCACCATGGACACTGTCACCATGAGCACTATCGTCATGGGCAGTGCCACCATAAGGAATTTCACCATGGGAACTCCAACCATATACACCACCAGCATGAGCACAGTCACCATGGGCAGTGTCACCATGAGCACTGTCACCATGGGCACTTTCAACATACACAGTGTCACCATGCGAACTGCCACCATGAGCACTATCACCGTGAGCACTATCACCATGGGCAGTGTCACTGTGAGCAATATCACCATGGGCACAGTTACCGTGAGCACTATTACAATGGGTACTATCACCAAGGGCACTGTCACCGTGAGCACTGTCACCATGAGCACTGTCACCATGGGCACTGTCACCATGAGCACTGTCATCATCGGCACTGTCACCATGGGAACTGTCACCATGGGAACTGTCACCATGAGCACTATCATCGTGAGGACTATAACCATGGGCACTGTCACCGTGAACACTGTCACCATTAGAACTGTCACTGTGGGCACTATCACCGTGAGCACTATCACAATGGGCACTGTCACCATAGGCACTGTCACCATGGACACTGTCACCATGAACACTATCATCATGGGCAGTGCCACCATGAGGAATTTCACCATGGAAACTCCAACCATGTACATCGGCAGGTTTAGAACAGTCACCATGGGCTATGTCACAAAGAGCACTGCCACCATGGGCACTATCACCATGCGAACTCTCACCATGAGCACTGTCACCGTGGGCAATGTCACTATGAGCACTGTCACCGTGGGCACTGTCACCATGGGAACTGTCACCATGAGCACTATCACCGTGAGGACTATAACCATGGGCACTGTCACTGTGAGCAATATCACCATGAACACTGTCACCATGGGAAATGTGACCGTGGGCACTGTCACCGTGTGCACTGTCAACATAAGCACTGTCACCATGGGAAATGTCATCATGTGCACTGTCACCATGGGCAGTGTCACCATGAGCCCTGTCACAGTGGGCCATGTCACCATGAGCACTGTCACCGTGGGCACTGTCACCATGGGAACTGTCACCATGAGCACTATCACCGTGAGGACTATAACCATGGGCACTGTCACCGTGAGCAATATCACGATGAACACTGTCACCATAGGAAATGTCACCGTGGGCACGGTCATCGTCTGCACTGTCAACATAAGCACTGTCACCATGGGAAATGTCACCATGGGCCCTGTCACCATGGGCAGTGTCACCATGAGCACTGTCACCATGGGAACTCTCACGATGGTCACTGTCACCATGAGCACTATCATCATGGGCAGTGCCACCATGAGGAATTTCACCATGGGAATTCCAAACATGTACACCGCCAGAATGAGCACAGTCACCATGGGCAGTGTCACCATGAGCAATGTCACCATGGGCACTTTCAACATGGGCACTGTCACCATGGACACTGTCATCATGAGCTCTGTTACCATGGGAAATGTCACCATGGGCACTGTCACCATAGGCACTGTCACCATGATCTCTGTCACCATGAGCACTATCACCATTAGCACTATCACCATGGGCACTATCACCAAGGGCGCTGTCACCAAGAGAACTATCACTGTGAGCACTGTCACCATGAGCACTGTCACCGTGAGCACTGTCACCATGAGCACTGTCACCATGGGCACTGTAACCATGGGAATTGTCACCATGAGCACTATCACTGTGAGCACTATCAACATGGGCAGTGTCACCATGAGCACTGTCATCATGAGCACTGTCACCATGTGAATTGTCACCATGAGCACTTTCACCATAAGCACTATCACCATGAGCAGTATCACCAAGGGAACTGTCACCGTGAGCACTATCACCATGAGCACTCTCACCATGGGCACTGTCACCATGGACACTGTCACCATGGGCACTGTCAAGATGAGCACTGTCACCATGGGAACTCTCACCATAAGCACTGTCACCATGGGAAATGTCACCATGCGCACTGTCACCATGGGCACTGTCACCATGGGCACTGTCACCATGGACACTGTCACCATGAGCACTATCGTCATGGGCAGTGCCACCATAAGGAATTTCACCATGGGAACTCCAACCATATACACCACCAGCATGAGCACAGTCACCATGGGCAGTGTCACCATGAGCACTGTCACCATGGGCACTTTCAACATACACAGTGTCACCATGCGAACTGTCACCATGAGCACTATCACCATGAGCACTATCACCATGGGCAGTGTCACCGTGAGCAATATCACCATGGGCACAGTTACCGTGAGCACTATTACAATGGGTACTATCACCAAGGGCACTGTCACCGTGAGCACTGTCACCATGAGCACTGTCACCATGGGCACTGTCACCATGAGCACTGTCATCATCGGCACTGTCACCATGGGAACTGTCACCATGGGAACTGTCACCATGAGCACTATCATCGTGAGGACTATAACCATGGGCACTGTCACCGTGAGCCCTGTCACCATTAGAACTGTCACTGTGGGCACTATCACCGTGAGCACTATCACAATGGGCACTGTCACCATAGGCACTGTCACCATGGACACTGTCACCATGAACACTATCATCATGGGCAGTGCCACCATGAGGAATTTCACCATGGGAACTCCAACTATGTACATCGGCAGGTTTAGAACAGTCACCATGGGCTGTGTCACCATGAGCACTGTCACCATGGGCACTATCACCATGCGAACTCTCACCATGAGCACTGTCACCATGGGCAATGTCACCATGAGCACTGTCACCGTGGGCACTGTCACCATGGGAACTCTCACCATGAGCACTATCACCGTGAGCACTATCACCATGGGCAGTCTCACCATGAGCAATATCACCATGGGCATTATCACCGTGAGCACTGTCACCGTGTGCACTGTCCCCATGAGCACTGTCACCATGAGGACTATCACCATGGGAACTGTCAACATGGGAACGGTCACCATGGGCACTGTCAATATGAGCACTGTCACCATGGGAACTCTCACCATGAGCACTGTCACCATGGCCAGTGTCACCATGGTCACTGTCACCATAAGCACTGTCACCAAGGGAAATGTCACCATGGGCACTCTCACCATTTTCACTGTCACCGTGGGCACTGTCACCATAAGCACTGTCCCCATGAGCACTGTTCAACATGAGCACTGTCACCGAGAGCACTGCCACTGTGGGCACTATCACCGTGAGCACTGTCACCATGGGCACTGTCACCATGGGCACTGTCACCATGGACACTGTCACCATGAGCATTGTCACCTTGAGCACTGTCACCATGGGAACATTCACCATGGGCACTGTCACCATGGGCACTGTCACCATGGAAAATGTCACCTTGGAAACTGTCACCATGGGCACTGTAACCATGGACACTGTCACCAGGAGCACTATCACCATGGACACTGTTTCCATGAGCATTATCCCCAAGTACACTGTCAACATTGGAACTGTCATCATGGGCACTGTCACCATGGGCACTGTCACCATGATCACCGTCAATATGGGAACTGCCACCATGAGCACTGTCACCATGGACACTGCCACCATGAGCACTGTCACCGTGAGCACTGTCACCATGATCATTGTCACCAGGAGCATTGTCATTATGGGAAGTGTCACCATGAGTACTGTCACCATGGGCACTGTCACCATGGGCACTCTCAACATGGGCACTCTCACCATGGGCACTGTTGACCATGGACACTGTCACCATGGGCACTGTGAACATGAGCACTGTCACCATGGTATCTCTTACCATGAACACTGTCACCATGGGAAATGTCACTATGGGCACTGTCAGCATGGGCACTGTTACCATGGACACAGTCAACATGAGCACTATCATCATGGGCAGTGCCACCATGAGGAATTTCACCATGGCAACTCCAACCATGTACACCGCCAGCATGAGCACAGTCACCATGGGCAGTGTCACCGTGAGCACTGTCACCATGGGCACTTTCAACATGGGCACTGTCACCATGCGAACTGTCACCATGAACACTATCACTATGAGCACTATCACCATGAGCACTCTCACAAAGGGCACTGTCACCGTGAGCTCTGTCACCATGAGCACTGTCACTGTGGGCAATGTCACCATGAGCACTGTCACCGTGGGCACTCTCACCATGGGAACTGTCACCATGAGCACTATCACCGTGAGCACTAACACCATTTGCAGTGTCACCGTGAGCAATATCACCATGGGAAATGTCAGAGTGAGCACTATTACCATGGGCACTATCACCATGAGCACTCTCACCATGAGCACTGTCACCGTGGTCACTGTCACCGTGTGCACTGTCACCATGGGCAGTGTCACCATGAGCACTGTCACCCTGGGCTCTGTCATCATGGACACTGTCATCTTAGGAACTGCCACCACGGACACTGCCACCATGAGCACTGTAACCATTGGCACTGCCACAGTGAGCACTCTCACCATGAGCACTCTCACCATGGGAAATGTCACCATGAGCACGGTCACCAGGGACACTGTCACCATGGGCACTATCCACCAGGGCACTGTCACCGTGAGCACTATCACTGTCAGCACTATCACCGTGAGCACTATCACCATGGGCACTGTCACCGTGAGCCCTATTACCATGGGCACTATCACCAAGGGCACTGTCACTGTGAGCACTATCACCATGAGCACTATCAACGTGAGCACTGTCACCATGATCACTGTCACCGTGGGCAATGTCACCATGAGCACTGTCACCATGGACACTTTCAACCTGGCTACTGTCACCATGGGCACTGTCACCATGGACACTGTCATCATGAGCTCTGTTACCATGGGAAATGTCACCATGAGCACTGTCATCTTGGGAACTGCCACCATGGACACAGCCACCATGAGCAATGTAACCATTGGCACTGCCACAGTGAGCACTGTCACCGTGAGCACTGTCACCATGGGAACTGTCACCATGTGCCCTGTCACCATGGGAACTCTCACCATGAGCACTATCACCATGAGCACTATCACCATGGGCACTGTCACCATGGGCACTGTCACCGTGAGCATTATTACCATGGGTACTATCACCAAGGGCACTGTCACCGTGAGCACTGTCACCAAGGGCACTGTCACCGTGAGCACTGTTACCATGAGCACTGTCACCGTGGGCACTGTCACCCTGAGCACTGTCATCATCGGCACTGTCACCATGGGAACTCTCACCATGAGCACTGTCACCATGGGAAATGTCACCATGGGCACTATCACTATGGGCACTATCACCATGGGCAGTGTCACTATGAGCACAGTCAACGTGGCCACTGTCACCATGGGAACTGTCACAATGAGCACTAACTCCGTGAGCACTATCACCATGGGCAGTGTCAGCGTGAGCAATATCAACATGGGCAGTGTCACCATTAGCGCTATTACCATGGGCACTATCGCGTTGAGCACTATCACCATGAGCACTGTCACCGTGGGCACTGTCACCATGGTCACTGTCAACATGAGCACAGTCAGCATAGGAACTCTCACCATGAGCACTGTCACCATGGGAAATGTCACCATGGGCACTATCACTATGGGCACTATCACCATGGGCTGTGTCACCATGAGCACTGTCACCATGGGCACTGTCACCATGCGAACTCTCACCATGAGCACTGTCACCGTGGGCAATGTCACAATGAGCACTGTCACCATGAGCACTATCACCGTGAGCATTCTAACCATGGGCAGTGTCACCGTAAGCAATATCACCGTAAACACTGTCACCGTGTGCACTGTCATCGTGAGCACTGTCACCATAGGAAATGTCACCATGGGCACTATCACCGTGAGCACTATTAACATGGGTACTATCACCAAGGGCATTGTTACCATGAGCAGTGTCACCATGAGCACTGTCACCGTGGGCACTGTCACCATGAGCACTGTCATCATGGGCACTGTCACCATGGGAACTGTCACCATTAGAACTGTCACTGTGGGTACTATCACCGTGAGCACTATCACAATGGGCACTGTCACCATGAGCACTATCATCTTGGGCAGTGCAACCATGAGCACTGTAACCATTGGCACTGTCACCATGGACACTGTCGCCATGGGTACTGTCACTATGGGTACTGTCCTCATGGGAACTCTTAGCAAGAGCACAGTCACCATGGGCACTGTCACCATGGACAATGTCACCATGAGCAATGTCAACATGAGCACTCTCACCATGGAAAATGTCACCATGAGCACTATCACCGTGGGCAGTGTCACCATGAGCAATATCACCATGGGCAGTGTCACCATGAGCACTATCACCATGGACACTGTCACCATGGGCACTCTCACCATGGGAAATGTCATCATGGACACTCTCACCATGAACACTGTCAACATGGGAAATGTCACCATGGTCACTGTCACCATGGGCACTTTCAACATGGGCACTGTCACCGTGCGAAATGTCACCATGGGCAGTTTCACCATGAGCACTGTCACCATTGGCACTGTCACCATGAACAGTATCATCATGGGCTGTGCCACCATGAGGAATTTCAACATGGGAACACCAACCCTGTACACCACCAGCATGAGCATAGTCACCATGGGCATTGTCACCATGAGCACTGTCACCACAGGATCTTTCAACATGGGCAGTATCAGCATGCGAACTGTCACCATGGGCAGTGTCACCATGAGCACTATCACCAAAGGCACTGTCAACGTGAGCACTCTCACCATGAGCACTATTACCATGGGCAGTGTCACCGTGAGCAATATCACCATGGGCAGTGTCACCATGGGCACTATCACCATGAGCACTATCACCAAGGGAACTGTCATCGTGAGCACTATCATCGTGAGCACTATCACCCTGAGCACTGTCACCGTCGGTACTGTCACCATGAGCACTGTCACTATGGGCACTGTCATCATGGGAACTGTCACCATGAGCACTATCACCGTGCGCACTATCACCATGGGCAGTGTCACCATGAGCAATATCACCATGGGCACTGTCAACATGAGCACTATTACCATGGGCAATATCACCATGAGCACTATAACCGTGAGCACTGTCACCGTGGGCACTGTCACCGCGTGCACTGTCCCCATGAGCACTGTCACCATGAGCACTATCACCATGAGCACTGTCACCATGGGCACTGTCACCATGGGAACTCTCACTATGAGCACTGTCACCATGGCCAGTGTCACTATGGCCACTGTCACCTTAAGCACTGTCACCAAGGGAAATGTCAGCATGGGAACTCTCACCATTTGCACTGTCACCGTGGGCACTGTCACCATAAGCACTGTCACCATGAGCACTGTTCAACATGGGCACTGTCACCTAGAGCACTGCCACTGTAGGCACTTTCACCGTGAGCACTGTTCACCATGGGCACTGTAACCATGAGCACTGTCACCATGGACACTGTCACCAGGAACACTATCATCATGGGCAGTGCCACCATGAGGAATTTCAACATGGGAACACCAACCCTGTACACCGCCAGCATGAGCACAGTCACCATGGGCATTATCACCATGAGCACTGTCACCATGGGAACTTTCAACATGGGCACTATCAGCATGCGAACTGTCACCATGGGCAGTGTCACCATGAGCACTATCACCAAAGACACTGTCAACGTGAGCACTATCACCATGAGCACTATTACCATGGGCAGTGTCACCGTGAGCAATATCACCATGGGCAGTGTCACCATGGGCACTATCACCATGAGCACTATCACCAAGGGAACTGTCACCGTGAGCACTATCATCGTGAGCACTATCACCCTGAGAATTGTCACCATGAGCACTGTCACCGTCGGTACTGTCACCATGAGCACTGTCACTATGGGCACTGTCACCATGGGAACTCTCACCATGAGCACTATCACCGTGAGCACTATCACCATGGACAGTCTCACCATGAGCAATATCACCATGGGCATTATCACCGTGAGCAATGTCATCGTGTGCGCTGTCCCCATGAGCACTGTCACCATGGGCACTGTCACCATGGAAAATGTCACCTTGGAAACTGTCACCATGGGCACTGTAACCATGGACACTGTCACCAGGAGCACTATCACCATGGACACTGTTTCCATGAGCTTTGTCCCCAAGTACACTGTCAACATTGGAACTGTCATCATGGGCACTGTCACCATGGGCACTGTCACCATGATCACCGTCAATATGGGAACTGCCACCATGAGCACTGTCACCATGGACACTGCCACCATGAGCACTGTCACCGTGAGCACTGTCACCATGATCATGGTCACCAGGAGCATTGTCATCATGGGAAGTGTCACCATGAGTACTGTCACCATGGGCACTGTCACCATGGGCACTCTCAACATGGGCACTCTCACCATGGGCACTCTTGACCATGGACACTGTCACCATGGGCACTGTGAACATGAGCACTGTCACCATGGTAACTCTTACCATGAACACTGTCACCATGGGAAATGTCACTATGGGCACTGTCAGCATGGGCACTGTTACCATGGACACAGTCAACATGAGCACTATCATCATGGGCAGTGCCACCATGAGGAATTTCACCATGGCAACTCCAACCATGTACACCGCCAGCATGAGCACAGTCACCATGGGCAGTGTCACCGTGAGCACTATCACCATGGGCACTTTCAACATGGGCACTGTCACCATGCGAACTGTCACCATGAACACTATCACTATGAGCACTATCACCATGAGCACTCTCACAAAGGGCACTGTCACCGTGAGCTCTGTCACCATGAGCACTGTCACTGTGGGCAATGTCACCATGAGCACTGTCACCGTGGGCACTCTCACCATGGGAACTGTCACCATGAGCACTATCACCGTGAGCACTAACACCATTTGCAGTGTCACCGTGAGCAATATCACCATGGGAAATGTCAGAGTGAGCACTATTACCATGGGCACTATCACCATGAGCACTCTCACCATGAGCACTGTCACCGTGGGCACTGTCACCATGTGCACTGTCACCATGGGCAGTGTCACCATGAGCACTGTCACCCTGGGTTCTGTCATCATGGACACTGTCATCTTAGGAACTGCCACCACGGACACTGCCACCATGAGCACTGTAACCATTGGCACTGCCACAGTGAGCACTCTCACCATGAGCACTCTCACCATGGGAAATGTCACCATGAGCACGGTCACCAGGGACACTGTCACCATGGGCACTATCCACCAGGGCACTGTCACCGTGAGCACTATCACTGTGAGCACTATCACCGTGAGAAGTATCACCAAGGGCACTGTCACCATGAGCACTGTCATCGTGGGCACTGTCACCATGAGCACTGTCATCATGGGCACTGTCACCATGGGAACTCTCACCATTAGCACTGTCACTGTGGGCACTATCACCGTGAGCACTATCACAATGGACCCTGTCACCATAGGCACTGTCACCATGGACACTGTCACTATGAACACTATCATCATGGGCAGTGCCACCATAAGGAATTTCACCATAGAAACTCCAACCATGGACAATGCCAGCATGAGCACATTGACTATGGGCAGTGACACCATGAGCACTGCCACCATGGGCACTTTCAACATGGGCACTGTCACCATGCGAACCGTCACCATGATCACTATTACCATGAGCACTATCACCAAGGGCACTGTCAGCGTGAGCACTATTACCGTGAGCACTATCACCGTGAGCACGGTCACCATGAGCATTTTCACCGTGGGCACTGTCACCATGAGCATAGTCACCATGAGCATTGTCACCATGGGAACTCTCACCATGAGCACTGTCACCATGGGAAATGTCACCATGGGCACTGTCACCATAGGCACTGTCACCATGGACACTCTCAGCATGAGCACTATCATCATGTGCATTACCACCATAAAGAATTTCACCATGGGATCTCCAACCATGTACACCGCCAGCATGAGCACATTCACCATGGGCAGTGTCACCATGAGCACTATCACCATGAGCACTATCACCATGAGCATTATCACCAAGGGAACTGTCACCATGGACACTGTCAAGGTGAGCACTGTCACCGTTGGAATTCTCACCATGAGCATTGTCACCGTGGGCACAGTCAACATGAGCACTGTCACCTTGGACACTGTCACCATGGGCACTCTCACCATGGGCACTGTCACCATGGACACTGTCACCATGGGCACTGTCAAGATGAGCACTGTCACCGTGAGCACTGTCACCATGAGCACTGTCACCATGGGCACTGTCACCATGAGCACTGTCATCATCGGCACTGTCACCATGGGAACTGTCACCAGGGGAACTGTCACCATGAACACTATCATCGTGAGGACTATAACCATGGGCACTGTCACCGTGAACACTGTCACCATTAGAACTGTCACTGTGGGCACTATCACCGTGAGCACTATCACGATGGGCACTGTCACCATAGGCACTGTCACCATGGACACTGTCACCATGAACACTATCATCATGGGCAGTGCCACCATGAGGAATTTCACCATGGGAACTCCAACCATGTACATCGGCAGGTTTAGAACAGTCACCATGGGCTGTGTCACCATGAGCACTGTCACCATGGGCACTATCACCATGCGAACTCTCACCATGAGCACTGTCACCGTGGGCAATGTCACCATGAGCACTGTCACCGTGGGCACTGTCACCATGGGAACTGTCACCATGAGCACTATCACCGTGAGGACTATAACCATGGGCACTGTCACTGTGAGCAATATCACCATGAACACTGTCACCATGGGAAATGTGACCGTGGGCACTGTCACCGTGTGCACTGTCAACATAAGCACTGTCACCATGGGAAATGTCATCATGGCCACTGTCACCATGGGCAGTGTCACCATGAGCCCTGTCACCGTGGGCCATGTCACCATGAGCACTGTCACCGTGGGCACTGTCACCATGGGAACTGTCACCATGAGCACTATCACCGTGAGGACTATAACCATGGGCACTGTCACCGTGAGCAATATCACGATGAACACTGTCACCATAGGAAATGTCACCGTGGGCACGGTCATCGTCTGCACTGTCAACATAAGCACTGTCACCATGGGAAATGTCACCATGGGCCCTGTCACCATGGGCAGTGTCACCATGAGCACTGTCACCATGGGAACTCTCACGATGGTCACTGTCACCATGAGCACTATCATCATGGGCAGTGCCACCATGAGGAATTTCACCATGGGAATTCCAAACATGTACACCGCCAGAATGAGCACAGTCACCATGGGCAGTGTCACCATGAGCAATGTCACCATGGGCACTTTCAACATGGGCACTGTCACCATGGACACTGTCATCATGAGCTCTGTTACCATGGGAAATGTCACCATGGGCACTGTCACCATAGGCACTGTCACCATGATCTCTGTCACCATGAGCACTATCACCATTAGCACTATCACCATGGGCACTATCACCAAGGGCGCTGTCACCAAGAGAACTATCACTGTGAGCACTGTCACCATGAGCACTGTCACCGTGAGCACTGTCACCATGAGCACTGTCACCATGGGCACTGTAACCATGGGAATTGTCACCATGAGCACTATCACTGTGAGCACTATCAACATGGGCAGTGTCACCGTGAGCACTGTCACCATGAGCACTGTCATCATGAGCACTGTCACCATGTGAATTGTCACCATGAGCACTTTCACCATGAGCACTATCACCATGAGCAGTATCACCAAGGGAACTGTCACCGTGAGCACTATCACCATGAGCACTATCACCATGGGCACTGTCACCATGGACACTGTCACCATGGGCACTGTCAAGATGAGCACTGTCACCATGGGAAATGTCACCATGGGCACTGTCACGATGGGCACTGTCACCATGGGCACTGTCACCATGGACACTGTCACCATGAGCACTATCGTCATGGGCAGTGCCACCATAAGGAATTTCACCATGGGAAATCCAACCATATACACCACCAGCATGAGCACAGTCACCATGGGCAGTGTCACCATGAGCACTGTCACCATGGGCACTTTCAACATACACAGTGTCACCATGCGAACTGTCACCATGAGCACTATCACCGTGAGCACTATCACCATTGGCAGTGTCACCGTGAGCAATATCACCATGGGCACAGTTACCGTGAGCACTATTACAATGGGTACTATCACCAAGGGCACTGTCACCGTGAGCACTGTCACCATGAGCACTGTCACCATGGGCACTGTCACCATGAGCACTGTCATCATCAGCACTGTCACCATGGGAACTGTCACCATGAGCACTATCATCGTGAGGACTATAACCATGGGCACTGTCACCGTGAGCCCTGTCACCATTAGAACTGTCACTGTGGGCACTATCACCGTGAGCACTATCACAATTGGCACTGTCACCATAGGCACTGTCACCATGGACACTGTCACCATGAACACTATCATCATGGGCAGTGCCACCATGAGGAATTTCACCATGGGAACTCCAACCATGTACATCGGCAGGTTTAGAACAGTCACCATGGGCTGTGTCACCATGAGCACTGTCACCATGGGCACTATCACCATGCGAACTCTCACCATGAGCACTGTCACCGTGGGCAATGTCACCATGAGCACTGTCACCGTGGGCACTGTCACCATGGGAACTCTCACCATGAGCACTATCACCGTGAGCACTATCACCATGGGCAGTCTCACCATGAGCAATATCACCATGGGCATTATCACCGTGAGCAATGTCATCGTGTGCGCTGTCCCCATGAGCACTGTCACCATGAGCACTGTCACCATGGGCACTGTCACCATGGAAAATGTCACCTTGGAAACTGTCACCATGGGCACTGTAACCATGGACACTGTCACCAGGAGCACTATCACCATGGACACTGTTTCCATGAGCTTTGTCCCCAAGTACACTGTCAACATTGGAACTGTCATCATGGGCACTGTCACCATGGGCACTGTCACCATGATCACCGTCAATATGGGAACTGCCACCATGAGCACTGTCACCATGGACACTGCCACCATGAGCACTGTCACCGTGAGCACTGTCACCATGATCATTGTCACCAGGAGCATTGTCATCATGGGAAGTGTCACCATGAGTACTGTCACCATGGGCACTGTCACCATGGGCACTCTCAACATGGGCACTCTCACCATGGGCACTCTTGACCATGGACACTGTCACCATGGGCACTGTGAACATGAGCACTGTCACCATGGTAACTCTTACCATGAACACTGTCACCATGGGAAATGTCACTATGGGCACTGTCAGCATGGGCACTGTTACCATGGACACAGTCAACATGAGCACTATCATCATGGGCAGTGCCACCATGAGGAATTTCACCATGGCAACTCCAACCATGTACACCGCCAGCATGAGCACAGTCACCATGGGCAGTGTCACCGTGAGCACTATCACCATGGGCACTTTCAACATGGGCACTGTCACCATGCGAACTGTCACCATGAACACTATCACTATGAGCACTATCACCATGAGCACTCTCCCAAAGGGCACTGTCACCGTGAGCTCTGTCACCATGAGCACTGTCACTGTGGGCAATGTCACCATGAGCACTGTCACCGTGGGCACTCTCACCATGGGAACTGTCACCATGAGCACTATCACCGTGAGCACTAACACCATTTGCAGTGTCACCGTGAGCAATATCACCATGGGAAATGTCAGAGTGAGCACTATTACCATGGGCACTATCACCATGAGCACTCTCACCATGAGCACTGTCACCGTGGGCACTGTCACCATGTGCACTGTCACCATGGGCAGTGTCACCATGAGCACTGTCACCCTGGGCTCTGTCATCATGGACACTGTCATCTTAGGAACTGCCACCACGGACACTGCCACCATGAGCACTGTAACCATTGGCACTGCCACAGTGAGCACTCTCACCATGAGCACTCTCACCATGGGAAATGTCACCATGAGCACGGTCACCAGGGACACTGTCACCATGGGCACTATCCACCAGGGCACTGTCACCGTGAGCACTATCACTGTGAGCACTATCACCGTGAGAAGTATCACCAAGGGCACTGTCACCATGAGCACTCTCATCGTGGGCACTGTCACCATGAGCACTGTCATCATGGGCACTGTCACCATGGGAACTCTCACCATTAGCACTGTCACTGTGGGCACTATCACCGTGAGCACTATCACAATGGACCCTGTCACCATAGGCACTGTCACCATGGACACTGTCACTATGAACACTATCATCATGGGCAGTGCCACCATAAGGAATTTCACCATAGAAACTCCAACCATGGACAATGCCAGCATGAGCACATTGACTATGGGCAGTGACACCATGAGCACTGCCACCATGGGCACTTTCAACATGGGCACTGTCACCATGCGAACCGTCACCATGATCACTATTACCATGAGCACTATCACCAAGGGCACTGTCAGCGTGAGCACTATTACCGTGAGCACTATCACCGTGAGCACGGTCACCATGAGCATTTTCACCGTGGGCACTGTCACCATGAGCATAGTCACCATGAGCATTGTCACCATGGGAACTCTCACCATGAGCATTGTCACCATGGGAAATGTCACCATGGGCACTGTCACCATAGGCACTGTCACCATGGACACTCTCAGCATGAGCACTATCATCATGTGCATTACCACCATAAAGAATTTCACCATGGGATCTCCAACCATGTACACCGCCAGCATGAGCACATTCACCATGGGCAGTGTCACCATGAGCACTATCACCATGAGCACTATCACCATGAGCATTATCACCAAGGGAACTGTCACCATGGACACTGTCAAGGTGAGCACTGTCACCGTTGGAATTCTCACCATGAGCATTGTCACCGTGGGCACAGTCACCATGAGCACTGTCACCATGGGCACTGTCACCATGGAAAATGTCACCTTGGAAACTGTCACCATGGGCACTGTAACCATGGACACTGTCACCAGGAGCACTATCACCATGGACACTGTTTCCATGAGCTTTGTCCCCAAGTACACTGTCAACATTGGAACTGTCATCATGGGCACTGTCACCATGGGCACTGTCACCATGATCACCGTCAATATGGGAACTGCCACCATGAGCACTGTCACCATGGACACTGCCACCATGAGCACTGTCACCGTGAGCACTGTCACCATGATCATTGTCACCAGGAGCATTGTCATCATGGGAAGTGTCACCATGAGTACTGTCACCATGGGCACTGTCACCATGGGCACTCTCAACATGGGCACTCTCACCATGGGCACTCTTGACCATGGACACTGTCACCATGGGCACTGTGAACATGAGCACTGTCACCATGGTAACTCTTACCATGAACAGTGTCACCATGGGAAATGTCACTATGGGCACTGTCAGCATGGGCACTGTTACCATGGACACAGTCAACATGAGCACTATCATCATGGACAGTGCCACCATGAGGAATTTCACCATGGCAACTCCAACCATGTACACCGCCAGCATGAGCACAGTCACCATGGGCAGTGTCACCGTGAGCACTATCACCATGGGCACTTTCAACATGGGCACTGTCACCATGCGAACTGTCACCATGAACACTATCACTATGAGCACTATCACCATGAGCACTCTCACAAAGGGCACTGTCACCGTGAGCTCTGTCACCATGAGCACTGTCACTGTGGGCAATGTCACCATGAGCACTGTCACCGTGGGCACTCTCACCATGGGAACTGTCACCATGAGCACTATCACCGTGAGCACTAACACCATTTGCAGTGTCACCGTGAGCAATATCACCATGGGAAATGTCAGAGTGAGCACTATTACCATGGGCACTATCACCATGAGCACTCTCACCATGAGCACTGTCACCGTGGGCACTGTCACCATGTGCACTGTCACCATGGGCAGTGTCACCATGAGCACTGTCACCCTGGGCTCTGTCATCATGGACACTGTCATCTTAGGAACTGCCACCACGGACACTGCCACCATGAGCACTGTAACCATTGGCACTGCCACAGTGAGCACTCTCACCATGAGCACTCTCACCATGGGAAATGTCACCATGAGCACGGTCACCAGGGACACTGTCACCATGGGCACTATCCATCAGGGCACTGTCACCGTGAGCACTATCACTGTGAGCACTATCACCGTGAGAAGTATCACCAAGGGCACTGTCACCATGAGCACTGTCATCGTGGGCACTGTCACCATGAGCACTGTCATCATGGGCACTGTCACCATGGGAACTCTCACCATTAGCACTGTCACTGTGGGCACTATCACCGTGAGCACTATCACAATGGACCCTGTCACCATAGGCACTGTCACCATGGACACTGTCACTATGAACACTATCATCATGGGCAGTGCCACCATAAGGAATTTCACCATAGAAACTCCAACCATGGACAATGCCAGCATGAGCACATTCACTATGGGCAGTGACACCATGAGCACTGCCACCATGGGCACTTTCAACATGGGCACTGTCACCATGCGAACCGTCACCATGAGCACTATCACCAAGGGCACTGTCAGCGTGAGCACTATTACCGTGAGCACTATCACCGTGAGCACGGTCACCATGAGCATTTTCACCGTGGGCACTGTCACCATGAGCATAGTCACCATGAGCATTGTCACCATGGGAACTCTCACCATGAGCACTGTCACCATGGGAAATGTCACCATGGGCACTGTCACCATAGGCACTGTCACCATGGACACTCTCAGCATGAGCACTATCATCATGTGCATTACCACCATAAAGAATTTCACCATGGGATCTCCAACCATGTACACCGCCAGCATGAGCACATTCACCATGGGCAGTGTCACCATGAGCACTATCACCATGAGCACTATCACCATGAGCATTATCACCAAGGGAACTGTCACCATGGACACTGTCAAGGTGAGCACTGTCACCGTTGGAATTCTCACCATGAGCATTGTCACCGTGGGCACAGTCGACATGAGCACTGTCACCTTGGACACTGTCACCATGGGCACTCTCACCATGGGCACTGTCACCATGGACACTGTCACCATGGGCACTGTCAAGATGAGCACTGTCACCATGGGAAATGTCACCATGGGCACTGTCACGATGGGCACTGTCACCATGGGCACTGTCACCATGGACACTGTCACCATGAGCACTATCGTCATGGGCAGTGCCACCATAAGGAATTTCACCATGGGAACTCCAACCATATACACCACCAGCATGAGCACAGTCACCATGGGCAGTGTCACCATGAGCACTGTCACCATGGGCACTTTCAACATACGCAGTGTCACCATGCGAACTGTCACCATGAGCACTATCACCGTGAGCACTATCACCATGGGCAGTGTCACTGTGAGCAATATCACCATGGGCACAGTTACCGTGAGCACTATTACAATGGGTACTATCACCAAGGGCACTGTCACCGTGAGCACTGTCACCATGAGCACTGTCACCATGGGCACTGTCACCATGAGCACTGTCATCATCGGCACTGTCACCATGGGAACTGTCACCAGGGGAACTGTCACCATGAGCACTATCATCGTGAGGACTATAACCATGGGCACTGTCACCGTGAACACTGTCACCATTAGAACTGTCACTGTGGGCACTATCACCGTGAGCACTATCACAATGGGCACTGTCACCATGGACACTGTCACCATGAACACTATCATCATGGGCAGTGCCACCATGAGGAATTTCACCATGGGAACTCCAACCATGTACATCGGCAGGTTTAGAACAGTCACCATGGGCTGTGTCACCATGAGCACTGTCACCATGGGCACTATCACCATGCGAACTCTCACCATGAGCACTGTCACCGTGGGCAATGTCACCATGAGCACTATCACCGTGAGGACTATAACCATGGGCACTGTCACTGTGAGCAATATCACCATGAACACTGTCACCATGGGAAATGTGACCGTGGGCACTGTCACCGTGTGCACTGTCAACATAAGCACTGTCACCATGGGAAATGTCATCATGGGCACTGTCACCATGGGCAGTGTCACCATGAGCCCTGTCACCGTGGGCCATGTCACCATGAGCACTGTCACCGTGGGCACTGTCACCATGGGAACTGTCACCATGAGCACTATCACCGTGAGGACTATAACCATGGGCACTGTCACTGTGAGCAATATCACCATGAACACTGTCACCATGGGAAATGTGACCGTGGGCACTGTCACCGTGTGCACTGTCAACATAAGCACTGTCACCATGGGAAATGTCATCATGGGCACTGTCACCATGGGCAGTGTCACCATGAGCCCTGTCACCGTGGGCCATGTCACCATGAGCACTGTCACCGTGGGCACTGTCACCATGGGAACTGTCACCATGAGCACTATCACCGTGAGGACTATAACCATGGGCACTGTCACCGTGAGCAATATCACGATGAACACTGTCACCATAGGAAATGTCACCGTGGGCACGGTCATCGTCTGCACTGTCAACATAAGCACTGTCACCATGGGAAATGTCACCATGGGCCCTGTCACCATGGGCAGTGTCACCATGAGCACTGTCACCATGGGAACTCTCACGATGGTCACTGTCACCATGAGCACTATCATCATGGGCAGTGCCACCATGAGGAATTTCACCATGGGAATTCCAAACATGTACACCGCCAGAATGAGCACAGTCACCATGGGCAGTGTCACCATGAGCAATGTCACCATGGGCACTTTCAACATGGGCACTGTCACCATGGACACTGTCATCATGAGCTCTGTTACCATGGGAAATGTCACCATGGGCACTGTCACCATAGGCACTGTCACCATGATCTCTGTCACCATGAGCACTATCACCATTAGCACTATCACCATGGGCACTATCACCAAGGGCGCTGTCACCAAGAGAACTATCACTGTGAGCACTGTCACCATGAGCACTGTCACCGTGAGCACTGTCACCATGAGCACTGTCACCATGGGCACTGTAACCATGGGAATTGTCACCATGAGCACTATCACTGTGAGCACTATCAACATGGGCAGTGTCACCGTGAGCACTGTCACCATGAGCACTGTCATCATGAGCACTGTCACCATGTGAATTGTCACCATGAGCACTTTCACCATGAGCACTATCACCATGAGCAGTATCACCAAGGGAACTGTCACCGTGAGCACTATCACCATGAGCACTATCACCATGGGCACTGTCACCATGGACACTGTCACCATGGGCACTGTCAAGATGAGCACTGTCACCATGGGAACTCTCACCATAAGCACTGTCACCATGGGAAATGTCACCATGGGCACTCTCACCATGGGCACTGTCACCATGGGCACTGTCACCATGGACACTGTCACCATGAGCACTATCGTCATGGGCAGTGCCCCCATAAGGAATTTCACCATGGGAACTCCAACCATATACACCACCAGCATGAGCACAGTCACCATGGTCAGTGTCACCATGAGCACTGTCACCATGGGCACTTTCAACATACACAGTGTCACCATGCGAACTGTCACCATGAGCACTATCACCGTGAGCACTATCACCATGGGCAGTGTCACTGTGAGCAATATCACCATGGGCACAGTTACCGTGAGCACTATTACAATGGGTACTATCACCAAGGGCACTGTCACCATGAGCACTGTCACCATGAGCACTGTCACCATGGGCACTGTCACCATGAGCACTGTCATCATCGGCACTGTCACCATGGGAACTGTCACCATGGGAACTGTCACCATGAGCACTATCATCGTGAGGACTATAACCATGGGCACTGTCACCGTGAACACTGTCACCATTAGAACTGTCACTGTGGGCACTATCACCGTGAGCACTATCACAATGGGCACTGTCACCATAGGCACTGTCACCATGGACACTGTCACCATGAACACTATCATCATGGGCAGTGCCACCATGAGGAATTTCACCATGGGAACTCCAACCATGTACATCGGCAGGTTTAGAACAGTCACCATGGGCTGTGTCACCATGAGCACTGTCACCATGGGCACTATCACCATGCGAACTCTCACCATGAGCACTGTCACCGTGGGCAATGTCACTATGAGCACTGTCACCGTGGGCACTGTCACCATGGGAACTGTCACCATGAGCACTATCACCGTGAGGACTATAACCTTGGGCACTGTCACTGTGAGCAATATCACCATGAACACTGTCACCATGGGAAATGTGACCGTGGGCACTGTCACCGTGTGCACTGTCAACATAAGCACTGTCACCATGGGAAATGTCATCATGGGCACTGTCACCATGGGCAGTGTCACCATGAGACCTGTCACAGTGGGCCATGTCACCATGAGCACTGTCACCGTGGGCACTGTCACCATGGGAACTGTCACCATGAGCACTATCACCGTGAGGACTATAACCATGGGCACTGTCACCGTGAGCAATATCACGATGAACACTGTCACCATAGGAAATGTCACCGTGGGCACGGTCATCGTCTGCACTGTCAACATAAGCACTGTCACCATGGGAAATGTCACCATGGGCCCTGTCACCATGGGCAGTGTCACCATGAGCACTGTCACCATGGGAACTCTCACGATGGTCACTGTCACCATGAGCACTATCATCATGGGCAGTGCCACCATGAGGAATTTCACCATGGGAATTCCAATCATGTACACCGCCAGAATGAGCACAGTCACCATGAGCAGTGTCACCATGAGCAATGTCACCATGGGCACTTTCAACATGGGCACTGTCACCATGGACACTGTCATCATGAGCTCTGTTACCATGGGAAATGTCACCATGGGCACTATCACCATAGGCACTGTCACCATGATCTCTGTCACCATGAGCACTATCACCATTAGCACTATCACCATGGGCACTATCACCAAGGGCGCTGTCACCAAGAGAACTATCACTGTGAGCACTGTCACCATGAGCACTGTCACCGTGAGCACTGTCACCATGAGCACTGTCACCATGGGCACTGTAACCATGGGAATTGTCACCATGAGCACTATCACTGTGAGCACTATCAACATGGGCAGTGTCACCGTGAGCACTGTCATCATGAGCACTGTCACCATGTGAATTGTCACCATGAGCACTTTCACCATGAGCACTATCACCATGAGCAGTATCACCAAGGGAACTGTCACCGTGAGCACTATCACCATGAGCACTATCACCATGGGCACTGTCACCATGGACACTGTCACCATGGGCACTGTCAAGATGAGCACTGTCACCATGGGAAATGTCACCATGGGCACTGTCACGATGGGCACTGTCACCATGGGCACTGTCACCATGGACACTGTCACCATGAGCACTATCGTCATGGGCAGTGCCACCAAAAGGAATTTCACCATGGGAAATCCAACCATATACACCACCAGCATGAGCACAGTCACCATGGGCAGTGTCACCATGAGCACTGTCACCATGGGCACTTTCAACATACACAGTGTCACCATGCGAACTGTCATCATGAGCACTATCACCGTGAGCACTATCACCATGGGCAGTGTCACCGTGAGCAATATCACCATGGGCACAGTTACCGTGAGCACTATTACAATGGGTACTATCACCAAGGGCACTGTCACCGTGAGCACTGTCACCATGAGCACTGTCACCATGGGCACTGTCACCATGAGCACTGTCATCATCAGCACTGTCACCATGGGAACTGTCACCATGGGAACTGTCACCATGAGCACTATCATCGTGAGGACTATAACCATGGGCACTGTCACCGTGAGCCCTGTCACCATTAGAACTGTCACTGTGGGCACTATCACCGTGAGCACTATCACAATGGGCACTGTCACCATAGGCACTGTCACCATGGACACTGTCACCATGAACACTATCATCATGGGCAGTGCCACCATGAGGAATTTCACCATGGGAACTCCAACCATGTACATCGGCAGGTTTAGAACAGTCACCATGGGCTGTGTCACCATGAGCACTGTCACCATGGGCACTATCACCATGCGAACTCTCACCATGAGCACTGTCACCGTGGGCAATGTCACCATGAGCACTGTCACCGTGGGCACTGTCACCATGGGAACTCTCACCATGAGCACTATCACCGTGAGCACTATCACCATGGGCAGTCTCACCATGAGCAATATCACCATGGGCATTATCACCGTGAGCACTGTCACCGTGTGCACTGTCCCCATGAGCACTGTCACCATGAGGACTATCACCATGGGAACTGTCAACATGGGAACGTTCACCATGGGCACTGTCAATATGAGCACTGTCACCATGGGAACTCTCACCATGAGCACTGTCACCATGGCCAGTGTCACCATGGTCACTGTCACCATAAGCACTGTCACCAAGGGAAATGTCACCATGGGCACTCTCACCATTTTCACTGTCACCGTGGGCACTGTCACCATAAGCACTGTCACCATGAGCACTGTTCAACATGAGCACTGTCACCGAGAGCACTGCCACTGTGGGCACTATCACCGTGAGCACTGTCACCATGGGCACTGTCACCATGGGCACTGTCACCATGAGCACTGTCACCATGGACACTGTCACCATGAGCATTGTCACCATGAGCATTGTCACCGTGGGCACAGTCACCATGAGCACTGTCACCATGGGCACTGTCACCATGGAAAATGTCACCTTGGAAACTGTCACCATGGGCACTGTAACCATGGACACTGTCACCAGGAGCACTATCACCATGGACACTGTTTCCATGAGCTTTGTCCCCAAGTACACTGTCAACATTGGAACTGTCATCATGGGCACTGTCACCATGGGCACTGTCACCATGATCACCGTCAATATGGGAACTGCCACCATGAGCACTGTCACCATGGACACTGCCACCATGAGCACTGTCACCGTGAGCACTGTCACCATGATCATTGTCACCAGGAGCATTGTCATCATGGGAAGTGTCACCATGAGTACTGTCACCATGGGCACTGTCACCATGGGCACTCTCAACATGGGCACTCTCACCATGGGCACTCTTGACCATGGACACTGTCACCATGGGCACTGTGAACATGAGCACTGTCACCATGGTAACTCTTACCATGAACACTGTCACCATGGGAAATGTCACTATGGGCACTGTCAGCATGGGCACTGTTACCATGGACACAGTCAACATGAGCACTATCATCATGGGCAGTGCCACCATGAGGAATTTCACCATGGCAACTCCAACCATGTACACCGCCAGCATGAGCACAGTCACCATGGGCAGTGTCACCGTGAGCACTATCACCATGGGCACTTTCAACATGGGCACTGTCACCATGCGAACTGTCACCATGAACACTATCACTATGAGCACTATCACCATGAGCACTCTCCCAAAGGGCACTGTCACCGTGAGCTCTGTCACCATGAGCACTGTCACTGTGGGCAATGTCACCATGAGCACTGTCACCGTGGGCACTCTCACCATGGGAACTGTCACCATGAGCACTATCACCGTGAGCACTAACACCATTTGCAGTGTCACCGTGAGCAATATCACCATGGGAAATGTCAGAGTGAGCACTATTACCATGGGCACTATCACCATGAGCACTCTCACCATGAGCACTGTCACCGTGGGCACTGTCACCATGTGCACTGTCACCATGGGCAGTGTCACCATGAGCACTGTCACCCTGGGCTCTGTCATCATGGACACTGTCATCTTAGGAACTGCCACCACGGACACTGCCACCATGAGCACTGTAACCATTGGCACTGCCACAGTGAGCACTCTCACCATGAGCACTCTCACCATGGGAAATGTCACCATGAGCACGGTCACCAGGGACACTGTCACCATGGGCACTATCCATCAGGGCACTGTCACCGTGAGCACTATCACTGTGAGCACTATCACCGTGAGAAGTATCACCAAGGGCACTGTCACCATGAGCACTGTCATCGTGGGCACTGTCACCATGAGCACTGTCATCATGGGCACTGTCACCATGGGAACTCTCACCATTAGCACTGTCACTGTGGGCACTATCACCGTGAGCACTATCACAATGGACCCTGTCACCATAGGCACTGTCACCATGGACACTGTCACTATGAACACTATCATCATGGGCAGTGCCACCATAAGGAATTTCACCATAGAAACTCCAACCATGGACAATGCCAGCATGAGCACATTCACTATGGGCAGTGACACCATGAGCACTGCCACCATGGGCACTTTCAACATGGGCACTGTCACCATGCGAACCGTCACCATGATCACTATTACCATGAGCACTATCACCAAGGGCACTGTCAGCGTGAGCACTATTACCGTGAGCACTATCACCGTGAGCACGGTCACCATGAGCATTTTCACCGTGGGCACTGTCACCATGAGCATAGTCACCATGAGCATTGTCACCATGGGAACTCTCACCATGAGCACTGTCACCATGGGAAATGTCACCATGGGCACTGTCACCATAGGCACTGTCACCATGGACACTCTCAGCATGAGCACTATCATCATGTGCATTACCACCATAAAGAATTTCACCATGGGATCTCCAACCATGTACACCGCCAGCATGAGCACATTCACCATGGGCAGTGTCACCATGAGCACTATCACCATGAGCACTATCACCATGAGCATTATCACCAAGGGAACTGTCACCATGGACACTGTCAAGGTGAGCACTGTCACCGTTGGAATTCTCACCATGAGCATTGTCACCGTGGGCACAGTCAACATGAGCACTGTCACCTTGGACACTGTCACCATGGGCACTCTCACCATGGGCACTGTCACCATGGACACTGTCACCATGGGCACTGTCAAGATGAGCACTGTCACCATGGGAAATGTCACCATGGGCACTGTCACGATGGGCACTGTCACCATGGGCACTGTCACCATGGACACTGTCACCATGAGCACTATCGTCATGGGCAGTGCCACCATAAGGAATTTCACCATGGGAACTCCAACCATATACACCACCAGCATGAGCACAGTCACCATGGGCAGTGTCACCATGAGCACTGTCACCATGGGCACTTTCAACATACACAGTGTCACCATGCGAACTGCCACCATGAGCACTATCACCGTGAGCACTATCACCATGGGCAGTGTCACTGTGAGCAATATCACCATGGGCACAGTTACCGTGAGCACTATTACAATGGGTACTATCACCAAGGGCACTGTCACCGTGAGCACTGTCACCATGAGCACTGTCACCATGGGCACTGTCACCATGAGCACTGTCATCATCGGCACTGTCACCATGGGAACTGTCACCATGGGAACTGTCACCATGAGCACTATCATCGTGAGGACTATAACCATGGGCACTGTCACCGTGAACACTGTCACCATTAGAACTGTCACTGTGGGCACTATCACCGTGAGCACTATCACAATGGGCACTGTCACCATAGGCACTGTCACCATGGACACTGTCACCATGAACACTATCATCATGGGCAGTGCCACCATGAGGAATTTCACCATGGGAACTCCAACCATGTACATCGGCAGGTTTAGAACAGTCACCATGGGCTGTGTCACCAAGAGCACTGTCACCATGGGCACTATCACCATGCGAACTCTCACCATGAGCACTGTCACCGTGGGCAATGTCACTATGAGCACTGTCACCGTGGGCACTGTCACCATGGGAACTGTCACCATGAGCACTATCACCGTGAGGACTATAACCATGGGCACTGTCACTGTGAGCAATATCACCATGAACACTGTCACCATGGGAAATGTGACCGTGGGCACTGTCACCGTGTGCACTGTCAACATAAGCACTGTCACCATGGGAAATGTCATCATGGGCACTGTCACCATGGGCAGTGTCACCATGAGCCCTGTCACAGTGGGCCATGTCACCATGAGCACTGTCACCGTGGGCACTGTCACCATGGGAACTGTCACCATGAGCACTATCACCGTGAGGACTATAACCATGGGCACTGTCACCGTGAGCAATATCACGATGAACACTGTCACCATAGGAAATGTCACCGTGGGCACGGTCATCGTCTGCACTGTCAACATAAGCACTGTCACCATGGGAAATGTCACCATGGGCCCTGTCACCATGGGCAGTGTCACCATGAGCACTGTCACCATGGGAACTCTCACGATGGTCACTGTCACCATGAGCACTATCATCATGGGCAGTGCCACCATGAGGAATTTCACCATGGGAATTCCAAACATGTACACCGCCAGAATGAGCACAGTCACCATGGGCAGTGTCACCATGAGCAATGTCACCATGGGCACTTTCAACATGGGCACTGTCACCATGGACACTGTCATCATGAGCTCTGTTACCATGGGAAATGTCACCATGGGCACTGTCACCATAGGCACTGTCACCATGATCTCTGTCACCATGAGCACTATCACCATTAGCACTATCACCATGGGCACTATCACGAAGGGCGCTGTCACCAAGAGAACTATCACTGTGAGCACTGTCACCATGAGCACTGTCACCGTGAGCACTGTCACCATGAGCACTGTCACCATGGGCACTGTAACCATGGGAATTGTCACCATGAGCACTATCACTGTGAGCACTATCAACATGGGCAGTGTCACCGTGAGCACTGTCACCATGAGCACTGTCATCATGAGCACTGTCACCAGGTGAATTGTCACCATGAGCACTTTCACCATGAGCACTATCACCATGAGCAGTATCACCAAGGGAACTGTCACCGTGAGCACTATCACCATGAGCACTCTCACCATGGGCACTGTCACCATGGACACTGTCACCATGGGCACTGTCAAGATGAGCACTGTCACCATGGGAACTCTCACCATAAGCACTGTCACCATGGGAAATGTCACCATGGGCACTGTCACCATGGGCACTGTCACCATGGGCACTGTCACCATGGACACTGTCACCATGAGCACTATCGTCATGGGCAGTGCCACCATAAGGAATTTCACCATGGGAAATCCAACCATATACACCACCAGCATGAGCACAGTCACCATGGGCAGTGTCACCATGAGCACTGTCACCATGGGCACTTTCAACATACACAGTGTCACCATGCGAACTGTCACCATGAGCACTATCACCGTGAGCACTATCACCATGGGCAGTGTCACCGTGAGCAATATCACCATGGGCACAGTTACCGTGAGCACTATTACAATGGGTACTATCACCAAGGGCACTGTCACCGTGAGCACTGTCACCATGAGCACTGTCACCATGGGCACTGTCACCATGAGCACTGTCATCATCGGCACTGTCACCATGGGAACTGTCACCATGGGAACTGTCACCATGAGCACTATCATCGTGAGGACTATAACCATGGGCACTGTCACCGTGAGCCCTGTCACCATTAGAACTGTCACTGTGGGCACTATCACCGTGAGCACTATCACAATGGGCACTGTCACCATAGGCACTGTCACCATGGACACTGTCACCATGAACACTATCATCATGGGCAGTGCCACCATGAGGAATTTCACCATGGGAACTCCAACCATGTACATCGGCAGGTTTAGAACAGTCACCATGGGCTGTGTCACCATGAGCACTGTCACCATGGGCACTATCACCATGCGAACTCTCACCATGAGCACTGTCACCGTGGGCAATGTCACCATGAGCACTGTCACCGTGGGCACTGTCACCATGGGAACTCTCACCATGAGCACTATCACCGTGAGCACTATCACCATGGGCAGTCTCACCATGAGCAATATCACCATGGGCATTATCACCGTGAGCACTGTCACCGTGTGCACTGTCCCCATGAGCACTGTCACCATGAGGACTATCACCATGGGAACTGTCAACATGGGAATGGTCACCATGGGCACTGTCAATATGAGCACTGTCACCATGGGAACTCTCACCATGAGCACTGTCACCATGGCCAGTGTCACCATGGTCACTGTCACCATAAGCACTGTCACCAAGGGAAATGTCACCATGGGCACTCTCACCATTTTCACTGTCACCGTGGGCACTGTCACCATAAGCACTGTCCCCATGAGCACTGTTCAACATGAGCACTGTCACCGAGAGCACTGCCACTGTGGGCACTATCACCGTGAGCACTGTCACCATGGGCACTGTCACCATGGGCACTGTCACCATGGACACTGTCACCATGAGCATTGTCACCTTGAGCACTGTCACCATGGGAACCTTCACCATGGGCACTGTCACCATGGGCACTGTCACCATGGAAAATGTCACCTTGGAAACTGTCACCATGGGCACTGTAACCATGGACACTGTCACCAGGAGCACTATCACCATGGACACTGTTTCCATGAGCATTATCCCCAAGTACACTGTCAACATTGGAACTGTCATCATGGGCACTGTCACCATGGGCACTGTCACCATGATCACCGTCAATATGGGAACTGCCACCATGAGCACTGTCACCATGGACACTGCCACCATGAGCACTGTCACCGTGAGCACTCTCACCATGATCATTGTCACCAGGAGCATTGTCATTATGGGAAGTGTCACCATGAGTACTGTCACCATGGGCACTGTCACCATGGGCACTCTCAACATGGGCACTCTCACCATGGGCACTCTTGACCATGGACACTGTCACCATGGGCACTGTGAACATGAGCACTGTCACCATGGTATCTCTTACCATGAACACTGTCACCATGGGAAATGTCACTATGGGCACTGTCAGCATGGGCACTGTTACCATGGACACAGTCAACATGAGCACTATCATCATGGGCAGTGCCACCATGAGGAATTTCACCATGGCAACTCCAACCATGTACACCGCCAGCATGAGCACAGTCACCATGGGCAGTGTCACCGTGAGCACTATCACCATGGGCACTTTCAACATGGGCACTGTCACCATGCGAACTGTCACCATGAACACTATCACTATGAGCACTATCACCATGAGCACTCTCACAAAGGGCACTGTCACCGTGAGCTCTGTCACCATGAGCACTGTCACTGTGGGCAATGTCACCATGAGCACTGTCACCGTGGGCACTCTCACCATGGGAACTGTCACCATGAGCACTATCACCGTGAGCACTAACACCATTTGCAGTGTCACCGTGAGCAATATCACCATGGGAAATGTCAGAGTGAGCACTATTACCATGGGCACTATCACCATGAGCACTCTCACCATGAGCACTGTCACCGTGGGCACTGTCACCGTGTGCACTGTCACCATGGGCAGTGTCACCATGAGCACTGTCACCCTGGGCTCTGTCATCATGGACACTGTCATCTTAGGAACTGCCACCACGGACACTGCCACCATGAGCACTGTAACCATTGGCACTGCCACAGTGAGCACTCTCACCATGA